>NC_135034.1:1250000-2500000 GCF_051020975.1 Osmia lignaria lignaria
CATGCTATAGCTAAGTTGGATATAATGTAATATACTGATCCTTTCCCACAGATCAAGGTAGCTACATTTAATAACATTATCATTAATACTATATCTACATGAGATATAATGTTATATACTAATCCCTGCCCACAGATCAATGTATATTTAATAGCGATATCATTATTACTATATCTACATTAGATATAATGTTATGTACTGATCCCTGCCCACAGTTAAATGTACCTAAACTTAATAACAATATCATTAGAACTATATCCACATCATAAATAATGTAATATACTGATTCCTTCCCACAGATCAACGTAGATTTAATAACAACATCATTCATACTATATCAATACTAGGTATAATGTAATATAGTGATTACATCCCAGAGATCAAGGTACATTTAATAATAACATCATTCATACTATATCTACATTGGATACAATGTAATATACTGATCCCTTCCCAAACGTCAATGTACATATAATAGCAAAATCGTTATTACTATATCTACACTAGGTATAATGTGATGTAGTGACTACATCCCACAGCTCGTTTTACATTTAATAAAAACATCATTCATGGTATAGCTAAATTGGATATAATGTTATATACTGATCCATTCCCACAGATCAATGTACATTTAGTAACACCATCATTCATACTATATCTACACTGGATATAATACAATATACGGATTCCTCCCCACAGATCAATGTACATTTTATAACAACATCATTCATACTATATCTACATTGGATATAATGTAATATACTGATCCCTTCCCAAACGTCAATGTACATATAATAGCAAAATCGTTATTACTATATCTATACTAGGTATAATGTAATATAGTGATTACATCCCACAGATCAAGGTACATTCTATATCGATATCATTATTACTATATCTACATTAGATAAAATGTAATATACCGATCCCTTCCCACAGATCAAGGTGCCTACATTTTGTAACAATATCATTATTACTATATCTTCATAAGATATAATGAAATATACTAATCCCTGCCCACAGATCAATGTATATTTAGTAGCGATATCACTATTACTATATCTACATTGGATACAATGTAATATACTGAACCCTCCCCACAGATCAATGTACCTACATTTAACAACAATATCATTAATACTACGTCCACATTGCATATAATGTAATATGCTGATTCCTTGCCACAGATCAGTGTACATTTAATAACAACATGATTCATTACATATCTACATTGGGTACAATGTAATATAGTGATTACATCCCACAGAACAATGTACATGTAATATCGATATCATTACTACTATATCTACATTAGATATAATGTAATATACTGATCCCTGCCCATAGTTCAATGTACCTATATTTAATAACAATATCATTAGTACTATATCCACATCACATATAATGTAATATACTGATTCCTTCCCACAGATCAATGTACATTTAACAACAGCATCATTCATACTATGTCTACATTGGATATAATGTAATATACTGATCCCTTCCCACAGATCAATGTACATATAATAACAATATCATTATTACTATAACTACACTAGATATAATGTATAAATACTGATTCCTTCCCTCAGATCAATGTACATTTAATATCGATATCATTATTACTATTTCTACATTAGATATAATGTAATATACTGATCCCTTCCCACAGATCAATGTACATTTGGTAACACCATCATTCATACTATATCTACACTGGATATAATACAATATACGGATTCCTTCCCACAGATCATTGTACATTTAATAACATCATTCATGCTATAGCTAAATTGGATATAATGTAATATATTGATCCTCTCCCACAGATCAAGGTAGCTACATTTAATAACATTATCATTAATACTATATCTACATGAGATATAATTTTATATACTAATCCCTGCCCACAGATCAATGTATATTTAATAGCGATATCATTATTACTATATCTACATTAGATATAATGTACTATACTGATCCCTGCCCACCGGTCAATGTACATTTAATAACAACATAGTTCATACTATATCTACACGAGGTATAATGTAATATAGTGATTACATCCCACAGATCAATGTACATATAACAACAACATCATTCATACTATATCTACATTGGATATAATGTAATATACTGATCCCTTCCCACAGGTCAATGTACATATAATAGCATAATCGTTATTACTATATCTACATTAGGTATAATGTAATGTATTAACTACATCCTACCGATCATTGTACATTTAATAACATCATTAATCCTATAGCTAAATTGGATATGATGTAATATACTGATCCTTTCCCACAGATCAAGGTAGCTACATTTAATAACAATATCATTATTACTACATCTATATTAGATATAAAGTAATATACTGATCCCTGCCCACAGTTCAATGTACCTATATTTAATAATAATATCATTAGTACTATATCCACATCATATATAATGAAATATACTGATTCCTTCCCACAGATCAATGTACATTAACAACAACATCATTCATGCTGTAGCTAAATTGGATATAATGTAATATACTGATCCCTGCCCACAGATCAATGTACGTACATTTAATAACAATATCATTAGTACTATGTCTACATTAGATATAATGTCATTTATACATTCATTCCCACAGAGCAATGTACATTTAATAACAATATCATTAGCACTATATCTACATGCGATATAATGTAATATACTGATTCATTCCCACAGATCAATGTACATTTAATCACAATATCATTATTACCATAACTACATTAGATATAATGTAATATATTGATTCCTTCCCACAGAGCAATGAACATTTAATAACAATATCATTGGTACTATATCTACATTAGATATGTAATGTACATTTCATAGCAATATCATTATTACCATATCTACGTTAGATATAATGTAATATACTGATTCCTTCCCACAGATCAATGTACATTCAATAACAATATCATTGGTACTATATCTACATTCGACATAATGTAATATAATGATTCATTCCCACAGATCAATCTACATTTAATAACAATATCATTATTACCATCTCTACATTAGATATAATGTCATTTACAAATTCAGTCCCACAGATCAATGTACATTTAATAAGAATATCATTGGTACTATATCTACATTCGGTATAATGTAATATACTGATTCATTCCCACAGAACAATGCACATTTAATAACAATATCATTAGTACTATATCTACATTAGATATAATGACATATACAGATTCATTCCCACAGAACAATGTACATTTAATACCAATATCATTAGTACTATACCTACATTATATATGTAATGTAGATTTAATAACAATATCATTATTACCATATCTACATTAGATATAATGTATTATACCGATTCCTTCCCATAGATCAATGTACATCTAATACCAATATCATTAGTACCATATCTACATTCGACATAATGTAATATACTGATTCCTCCCGACAGATCAATGTTCATTTGATAACAATATCATTAGTACTATATCTACATTGGATGTAATGTTATATACTGATTCATTCCCACAGATCAATGTACATTTAATACCAATATCATTAGTACTATACCTATATTTTATATGTAATGTAGATTGAATAACAATATCATTATTACCATATCTACATTAGATATAATGTAATATACCGATTCATTCCCACAGATCAATGTACATTTAATAACAGTATCATTAGTACTATACCTACATTAGATATGTAATGTAGATTTAATAACAATATCATTATTGCCATATCTACATTAGATAGAGTGCAATATACGGATACGTTCCCACAGATCAATGTTCATTTAATAACAATATCATTGATATTATGTCTACATTCCATATGTAGTGTACATTTAACAACAAAATCGTTATTACCATATCTACATACGATAAAGTGTAATATACTGATTCCTTCCCACAGATCAATGGACATTTAATAACAATATCATTAGTACTATACCAACATTAAATATGTAACGTAGATTTAATAACAATATCATTATTACCATGTCTACATTAGATACAATGTAATATACTGATTCCTTCCCACAGATCAATGTACATTTAATAACAGTATCATTATTTCTATATCTACACTAGATATAATGTCATATACAGATTCATTCCAACAGATCAATTTACATTTAATCACAATATCGTTAGTACTATATCTACATTAAGTATGAAATGTAGATTTAATAACAATATGTTTATTACCATATCTACATTAGATATAATGTAATATGCTGATTCCTTCCCACAGATCAATGTACATTTCATACCAATATCATTAGTACTATATCTACATTAGATATGTAATGTACAATTAATAACAATATTATTATTATCATATCAACATTAGATATAATGTAATATACTGATTACTACCGACAGATCAATGTAAATTTAATAACAATATCATTAACACATATCTACATTCGATATAACGTAATATACTGATTCATTCCCGCAGATCAATGTACATTTAATAACAATAACATTATTACTATATGTACAATATATATAATGTCATGTACAGATTCATTCAAACAGATCAATGTACATTTAATCACAATATCATTAGTACTATATCTACATTCGATATAATGTAATATACTGATTCATTCCCACAGATCAATGTACATTTAACAACAATATCATTTTTACTATTTGTACAGTAGATATAATGTCATATTCAGATTCATTCCCGCAGATCAAAGTACATTTAATAACAATATCATTAGTACTACATCTACATTCGATATAATGTAATATACTGATTCCTTCCCACAGATCAATGTACATTTGATAGCAATATCATTATTACTACATCCACATTAGATATGTAATGTACATTTAATATGAATATCATCGGTACTATATCTACATTCGATATAATGTAATATACTGATACCTTCCCACAGATCAATGTACATTTAATAACAATATCATTGGTACCATATCTACATTCGATACAATGTAACATAATGTTTCATTCCCACAGATCAATCTACATTTAATAACAATATCATTATTACCATCTCTACATTAGATATAATGTCATTTACAGATTCATTCCCACAGATCAATGTACATTTAATACCAATATCATTAGTACTATATCTACGTTAGATATATAATGTACAATTAATAGCAATATTATTATTACCATATCTACATTAGATATAATGTAATGTACTGATTCATTCCCATAGATCAATGTACATTTAATAACAATATCATTAGTACTATACCTACATTAAATATGTAATGTAGATTTAATAACAATATCATTATTACTATATCTACAATAGATATAATGTCCTGTACAGATTCATTCCAACAGATCAATGTACATTTAATCACAATATCATTAGTACTATATCTACATTCGATATAATGTAATCTACTTATTCGTTCCCACAGATCAATGTACATATAATACCAATATCATTAGTTATATATCTACATTAGATATCTACATTAGATATGTAATGTAGAATTAATAACAATATTATGATTACTATATCTAAATTTCATATAATGTAATATACTGATTCATTCCCACAGATCAAAGTACATTTAATCACAATATCATTAGTACTATATCTGCATTACATGTTCATTTAATATCATTATTACCATATCTACATTAGATATTATGTAATATACTCATTCCTTCCCACAGATCAATGTACATTTAGTAACAATATCATTAGTACTATATCTGCATTAGATATGTAATGTACATTTAATACCAATATCATTAGTAGTATGTCTACATTAGATATGTAATGTACGTTTAATAACAATATCATTATTACCATATCCACATTAGATATAAGGTAATCTACTGATTACTACACACAGATCAGTGTACATTTAATAAGAATATCATTGGTACTATATCTACATTCGATATAATGCAATATACTGATTCATTCCCACAGATCAGTGTACACTTAATACCAATATCATTAGTACTATATCTACATTCGATATAATGTAATATACTGATTCATTCCGACAGATTAATGTACATTTAATAACAATATCATTATTACTATATCTACAATAGATATGTAATGTTCATTTAATATGAATATCATTATTACCATACCTACAGTAGATATAATGTCATTTACAGATTCATTCCCACAGATCAATGTACCTTTAATAACAATATCATTAGTACTATATCTACATTAGATATGTAATGATCATTTAAAAACAATATCATTATTACCATATCTACATTAGATATGTAATGTACATTTAATACCAATATTATTAGTAGTATATCTACATTAGATATGTAATGTACATTTAATAACAGTATTATTATTATCATATCTACATTAGATATAAGGTAATCTACTGATTACTACACACAGATCAATGTACAATTAATAACAATGTCATTAGTACTACATCTACATTCGATATTATTTAATATACTGATTCATTCCCACAGATGATTGTACATTTAATAACAATACCATTAGTACTATATCTACATTAGATATAATGACATATACAGATTCATTCCCACAGATCAATGTACATTTAATAAGAATATCATTATTACCATATCTACATTAGATAGTATGTAATATACTGATTCCTTCACACAGATCAATGTACATTTAATAACAATATCATTAGTACTATATCTACATTCGATATAATGTAACATACTGATTCATTCCCACAGATCAGTGTACATTTAATTCCAATATCATTAGTATTATATCCACATTAGATATGCAATGTTCATTTAATGACAATATCATTATTACTATATCTACAATGGAGCAAGGTTCCATCCCCTGTTCGGGGGTGGAACCTCCAACCGCTCCAGAAGGAGGTCTTCGAAGAGGCCCTCCAAGTCGGGATGCAGAACATTTTGCAGCCCGACGGAGGGCCGTGGACCCGGCTATCGCTGGAGCGGTTCGTCGACGCAAACATGGACGCCATCCATAAAGCGTGCGACGCGTCGTTGAGCCGCGGAAAGCCACGCAGTGCCAGACGGCCTGCCTACTGGTGGTCGAGCGATATCGCCGACCTCCGGAGGTACTGCCATCGTCTGCGGAGAGCAGCCCAGCGTGCGAGGCGCACCACCGACGGAGAGGCCCTGTGGGAATCCTACAGGGCCAAGCGCCGCGAGTTCCGCCACGCTATTCGTGTGAACCAGCGGCGCTGCTGGGAGAACCTTCGAGAGGAGGTCAACCGAGATCCGTGGGGTCTAGGGTACCGTATTGTGCGTCGCAAGATCGGTGCCCAAAACGGTCCCGCGGTGTTACCCGCAGACGAGGCATCGGCGATCGTGGACGCCCTCTTTCCGGACCACCCGCCAAGAGTGCGACAGCCAACTGGGCTGCAGGTGGAGGAGTTCCCCCCCTTCACCATGCAGGAGATGCAAGATGCAGCTCGGACCTTCCGCAACAGGAAAGCCCCGGGCCCAGACGGCATCCCAGCAGAGGTCGTGAAGCTGGCAGTTGAGCTTCAACCACGACCGATGCTGGAAATGCTAAACGCATGTCTGGGGTCCGGCATTTGGCCGACCCGATGGAAAGTGCAGCGCCTTGCGCTAATCAACAAGGGGAAGGGGCAGCTAACCGGTCCGTCCGCATACCGCCCTATATGTATGCTGGACACGGCCGGTAAGCTGCTGGAAAAAATGATCAGGCCCCGCCTCCTAGAAGCTTTCCGGGAAGCGGGCGATCTATCGGATCGGCAATACGGCTTTAGACGCGGAAGGTCCACAGTTGACGCCGTACGGGTGGTCCTGGATGCCGCCGATAAGGCGGAGTCCGGCAACCGGCATAGCTGGCATGTCGTCCTCGTAGCCACGTTCGACGTCAGGAACGCCTTCTACTCGGCGAGTTGGGCGGGGATACTCGCGGCCCTGAAGAACAGCTTCCAGGTGCCGGAATATCTCCTCCGTATGATGGAGAATTACTTCTCCGACCGTGTCTTGGTCTACGACACGGTCGAGGGGAGACGGAGGAGAAAAGTCTCTGCAGGAGTGGCCCAGGGGTCCATCTTAGGACCGGACTTCTGGAACGCGTTCTACGACGCCATCCTGCGGATCGAGTATCCCAGTCAGGCGTTCCTGGTGGGCTACGCGGACGACATAGCGGTAGTTATTGTCGCCTGCGACACGGAGTGCGCACAGTTCGGCCTTAATCAGGTCATGAGGCGGATCGAGAGGTGGATGAATGACGCGGGTCTTCGGTTAGCTACGGAGAAGACCGAGCTCGTCGTCCTGTCAAGGCGAAGGATCCCAACAGAGATACCTTTCAAGGTGGGGATCCACACCATCATCGCCAAGTCCGCCGTTAGGTACCTGGGGGTCCTGCTTGACAGCAAGCGGACCTTCTGGGCACAGATACGGCAGGCGGCCGACAGGGCGGCAGCAACCGCGTCGTGCCTCGCCCGCCTCATGGCGAACATCGGAGGCCCAAGGCCGGCGAAGCGGAGGCTGCTCATGACCTCCGTAGAGTCCGTCCTGCTGTACGGCGCGGAGATCTGGGCTGGAGCCCTCCGCTTCGGAAAGCACCGTCGGAGATTAACGGCGGTTCAAAGGAGGTGCGCGCTTCGGGTAGCCTGTTCCTACAGAACTGTCGCGGAGCCAGCTGTGTTGGTGATAGCTGGAATGTTGCCCATAGACCTGCTTGCCCACGAGCGCAAGCAGGTTTATGAGGCGAAGAGGAGCGGCCAGGACACGGCCGACGCGAAGAGGGTGGCTCGAGAGGCCACCCTGCATCGCTGGCAGCAGCGTTGGACTGAACAGGCACGGGGACGCTGGACGGCTAGGCTAATTCCAAGCATCGCCCCCTGGTTAAATAGGACGCACGGCGAGGTGGACTACTACCTTACCCAATTCCTGAGCGGGCACGGATATTTCCGTGCGTATCTGTTTAGGATGGGTAAGGCCACCTCGCCAGTGTGCGATTATGGCTGCCAGGATGCAGGGGATAGTGCCCAGCACACCCTCTTCCAATGCGGACGCTGGGCGGCCGAGAGGAATGCCCTCCAACAGGGGGTTGGCCCCGTCACCCCCGACAACATCGTGGGGGTGATGCTGCAGACATTGCAGACCTGGAGCGCCGTTGCCAATTATGTGCGACGGTTGCTCCAGCAGAAGAAGCAGGAGGAGAGTCGGTGGAATCCCCTAAACCCAGTGTAGGCGATGCCACCGACAAGTTGAAGTAGCTCCTCACGGGCCACCTTCTGTTGTGAGGACATTCGAAGTGCAGCGGGTATGAACACACGCAGCAGGCGACTCCCCCCCGAAGTAATGTGATGAACAGTTCCGGGGGGGACTAAAGTCGCATAAAGGGTTTGCGGTTTTTTAGTGGGTAGGAATCCCACATACCCCGGGGCACGTGGTCCGACCCGGGGATCCTGAAGACCGGAAGATTTTTCCGCAGCTTTCCTTCACCAAAACAAAAAAAAAAAAAAAACTATATCTACAATAGATATAATGTAATATACTGATTCATTCTCACAGATCAGTGTACATTTAATACCAATATCATTAGTACTATATCTACATTAGATATGTAATGTACATTTAATACCAATATCATTATTACCATATCTACAGTAGATATAATGTTATATACAGATTCATTCCCACTGATCAATGTACATTTAATAACAATATCATTAGTAGTATATCTACGTTACATACGTAATGTACAATTAATAACAATATCGTTATTACCATATCTACATTAGATATAATGTAATATACTGATTCATTCCCACAGATCAATATACCTTTAATAACCATATCATTAGTACTATATCTATATTCGATATATTGTAATATAGTGATTCGTTCCCACAGATCAATGTGCCTTTAATAACAATATCGTTAGCACTACATCTACATTCGATATAATGTAATATAGTGATCCATTCCCACAGACCAATGCACCTTTAATAACAATATCATTAGCACTATATCTACATTCGATATAACGTAATATGCAGATTCATTCCCACAGATATGTATATATAATAACCATATCATTAGTACCATACCTACATTCGATATAATGTAATATACCGATGGATTCCCGCAGATCAATGTACATTTAATAACCATATCATTAGTACCATATCTACATTAGATATGTAATGTACATTTAATAACAATATCATTATTACTATATCTACATTAGGTATAATGTCATATACTGATCCCTGCCCACAGATCAATGTACCTACATTTAATAACAATATCATTAGTACTACGTCCACATTACATATAATGTAGTATACTGATTCCTTCTCACAGATCAGTGTAGATTTAATGACAACATCCTTCATACTATATCAACACTAGGTATAATGTAATATACTGATCCCTTCCCACAGACCAAGGTGCCTACATTTAGTAACAATATCATTATTACTATATCTACATTAGATATAATGTGATATCCTGATCCCTGCCCACCGGTCAATGTACATTTAATAACAACATCGTTCATACTATATCCACATTAGGTATAATGTAATATAGTGATTACGTCCCACAGATCAATGTACCTACATTTAATAACAATATCCTTAGTACTATATCCACATTACACATAATGCAATATACTGATTCATTCCCACAGATCAATATACCTTTAATAACCATATCATTAGTACTATATCTACATTCGATATATTGTAATATAGTGATTCATTCCCACAGATCAATGTGCCTTTAATAACAATATCATTAGCACTACATCTACATTCGATATAACGTAATATAGTGATCCATTCCCACAGACCAATGCACCTTTAATAACAATATCATTAGCACTATATCTACATTCGATATAACGTAATATGCAGATTCATTCCCACAGATATGTATATATAATAACCATATCATTAGTACCATACCTACATTCGATATAATGTAATATACCGATGGATTCCCACAGATCAATGTACATTTAATAACCATATCATTAGTACCATATCTACATTAGATATGTAATGTACATTTAATAACAATATCATTATTACTATATCTACATTAGGTATAATGTCATATACTGATCCCTGCCCACAGATCAATGTACCTACATTTAATAACAATATCATTAGTACTACGTCCACATTACATATAATGTAGTATACTGATTCCTCCTCACAGATCAGTGTAGATTTAATAACAACATCCTTCATACTATATCAACACTAGGTATAATGTAATATACTGATCCCTTCCCACAGACCAAGGTGCCTACATTTAATAACAATATCATTAGTACTATATCCACATCATATATAATGTAATATACTGATTCCTTCCCACAGATCAACGTAGATTTAATAACAACATCATTCATACAATATCAACACTAGGTATAATGTAATATAGTGATTCCTCCCCACAGATCAATGTACATTTTATAACAACATCATTCATACTATATCTACATTGGATATAATGTAATATACTGATCCCTTCCCATACGTCAATGTACATATAATAGTAAAATCGTTATTACTATATCTACATTAGGTATAATGTAATATACTGATCCCTGCTCACAGATCAATGTACCTATATTTAATAACAATATCCTTAGTACTATATCCACATTATACATAATGTAATAAACTGATTCCTTCCCACAGATCAACGTACATTTAATATCGATATCATTATTACTATATCTACATTAGATAAAATGTAATATACTGATCCCTTCCCACAGATGAAGGTGCCTACATTTTGTAACAATATCATTATTACTATATCTTCATTAGATATAATGTAATATACTAATCCCTGCCCACAGATCAATGTACATTTAATAACAACATCATTCATACTATATCTGCATTGGATATAACGTAATATACTGATCCCTTCCCACAGGTCAATGTACATACAATAGCAAAATCGTTATTACTATATCCACATTAGGTATAATGTAATGTATTTACTACATCCAACAGATCATTGTACATTTAATAACATCATTCATGCTATAGCTAAATTGGATATAATGTAATATACTCACCCCTTCCCACAGATCAAGGTACCTACATTTAATAACAATATCATTATTACTACATCTACATTAGATATAAAGTAATATACTGATCCCTGCCCACAGTTCAATGTACCCATATTTAATAATAATATCATTAGTACTATATCCACATCATATATAATGTAATATACTGATTCCTTCCCACAGATCAACGTAGATTTAATAACAACATCATTCATACAATATCAACACTAGGTATAATGTAATATAGTGATTACATCCCACAGATCAAGGTACATTTAATAACAACATCATTCATACTATATCTACATTGGATATTATGTAATATACTGATCTCTGCCCACAGATCAATGTACCTACATTTAATAACAATATCATTAGTACTATATCTACATTAGATATAATGTAATATACTGATCCCTGCCCACAGTTCAATGTAACTATATTTAATAACAATATCATTAGTACTATATCCACATCATATATAATGTAATATACTGATTCCTTCCCACAGATCAATGTACATATAATAGCAATATCGTTATTACTATATCAACATCAGATATGTAATATACATTTAAAAACAAATCATTATTACTATATCTACGCCGGTTATAACGAAATGTACTGATTCCTTCCCAAGGATCAATGTACATATAATCGCAATATCATTATTAGTTACTATATCTACATCGGTTGTAACGCAATATACTGATTCCTTCCCACAGATCAATGTACATTTAATAGCAATATCATTAGTACTATATCTACATTAGATATAATGTAATATACTGATCCCTGCCCACAGATCAATGTATCTACATTTAATAACAATATCATTAGTACTACGTCCACATTACATATAATGTAGTATACTGATTCCTTCTCACAGATCAGTGTAGATTTAATAACAACATCCTTCATACTATATCAACACGGGGTATAATGTAATATACTGATCCCTTCCCACAGATCAATGTACCTACATTTAATAACAATATCCTTAGTACTATATCCACATTACACATAATGTAATATACTGATTCCTTCCCACAGAACAATGTACATTTAATGACACCATCATTCATACTATATCTACACGAGGTATAATGTAATATAGTGATTACATCCCACAGATCAATGTACATATAACAACAACATCATTCATACTATATCTACGTTGGATATAATGTAATATACTGATCCCTTCCCACAGATCAAGGTAGCTACATTTAATAACATTATCATTAATACTATATCTACATGAGATATAATGTTATATACTAATCCCTGCCCACAGATCAATGTATATTTAATAGCGATATCATTATTACTATATCTTCATTAGATATAATGTAATATACTAATCCCTGCCCACAGATCAATGTATATTTAGTAGCGATATCATTATTACTATATCTACATTGGATATAATGTAATATACTGAACCCTCCCCACAGATCAATGTACCTATATTGAACAACAATATCATTAGTACTACATCATTAGTACTATTACATTGCATATAATGTAATATACTGATTGCTTGCCACAGATCAATGTACATTTAATAACCATATCATTAGTACCATATCTACATTAGATATGTAATGTACATTTAATAACAATATCATTATTACTATATCTACATTAGATATAATGTAATATACTAATCCCTGCCCACAGATCAATGTATATTTAGTAGCGATATCATTATTACTATATCTACATTGGATATAATGTAATATACTGAACCCTCCCCACAGATCAATGTACCTACATTTAACAACAATATCATTAGTACTACGTCCACATTGCATATAATGTAATATACTGATTCCTTGCCACAGATCAGTGTACATTTAATAACAACATCATTCATTACATATCTATATTGGGTACAATGTAATATAGTGATTACATCCCACAGATCGATGTACATGTAATATCGATATCATTATTACTATATCTACATTAGATATAATGTAATATACTGATCCCTGCCCATAGTTCAATGTACCTATATTTAATAACAATATCATTAGTACTATATCCACATCACATATAATGTAATATACTGATCCCTTCCCGCAGATCAATGTACATTTAGTAACACCATCATTCATACTATATCTACACTAGGTATAATGTAACATAGTGATTACATCCCACAGATCAATGTACATTTAATAACAACATCATTCATACTATAACTACATTGGATATAATGTAATATACTGATCCCTTCCCACAGATCAATGTACATATAACAGCAACATCGTTATTACTATATCTGCATTAGGTATAATGTAATCTAGTGACTACATCCCACAGATCATTGTACGTTTAATAACACCATCATTCATGCTATAGCTAAATTGGATATAATGTAATATACTGATCCCTTCCCACAGATCAAGGTATCTACATTTAATAACAATATCATTATTACTATATCTACAATAGATATAATGTAATATACTGATCCCTTCGCACAGATCAAGGTACCTACATTTAATAACAATATCACTAGTATTACGTCCACATTACATATAATGTAGTATACTGATTCCTTCTCACAGATCAGTGTAGATTTAATAACAACATCCTTCATACTATATCAACACTAGGTATAATGTAATATACTGATCCCTTCCCACAGACCAAGGTGCCTACATTTAGTAACAATATCATTATTACTATATCTGCATTAGATATAATGTAATATACTGATTCCTTCCCACAGATCAATGTACATTTAACAACAACATCATTCATACTATATCTACATTGGATATAATGTAATATACTGATCCCCTCCCACAGATCAATGTACCTACATTTAATAACAATATCCTTAGTACTATATCCACATTTCACATAATGTAATATACTGATCCCTTCCCACAGAACAATGTACATTTAATAACACCATCATTCATACTATATCTACACGAGGTATAATGTAATATAGTGATTACATCCCACAGATCAATGTACATATAACAACAACATAATTCATACTATATCTACATTGGATATAATGTAATATACTGATCCCTTCCCACAGATCAATGTACATTTAGTAACACCATCATTCATACTATATCTACACTGGATATAATACAATATACGGATTCCTACCCAAAGATCAATGTACATTTTATAACAACATCATTCATACTATATCTACATCGGATATAATGTAATATACTGATCCCTTCCCATACGTCAATGTACATATAATAGCAAAATCGTTATTACTATATCTACATTAGGTATATTGTAATATACTGATCCCTGCTCACAGATCAATGTACCTATATTTAATAACAATATCCTTAGTACTATATCCACATTACCCATAATGTAATATACTGATTCCTTCCCACAGATCAATGTACATTAACAACAACATCATTCATGCTATAGCTAAATTGGATATAATGTAATATACTGATCCCTGCCCACAGATCAATGTACCTACATTTAATAACAATATCATTAGTACTATATCTACATTAGATATAATGTAATATACTGATCCCTGCACACAGATCAATGTACCTACATTTAGTAACAATGTCATTATTACTATATCTACATTAATTATAATGTAATATACTGATCCCTGCCCACCGGTCAATGTACATTTAATAACAACATCGTTCCTACTATATCCACATTAGGTATAATGTAATATAGTGATTACGTCCCACAGATCAATGTACCTACTTTTAGTAACAATATCCTTAGTACTATATCCACATTACACATAATGTAATATACTGATTCCTTCCCACAGATCAATGTACATTTAACAACAACATCATTCGTACTATATCTACACGAGGTATAATGTAATATAGTGATTACATCCCCCAGATCAATGTACATATAACAACAACATCATTCATACTATATCTACATTGGATATAATGTAATATACTGATCCCTTCCCAAAGGTCAATGTACATATAATAGCATAATCGTTATTACTATATCTACATTAGGTATAATGTAATGTATTAACTACATCCTACAGATCATTGTACATTTAATAACATCATTCATGCTATAGCTAAATTGGATATAATGTAATATACTGATCCTTTCCCACAGATCAAGGTAGCTACATTTAATAACATTATCATTAATACTATATCTACATGAGATATAATGTTATATACTAATCCCTGCCCACAGATCAATGTATATTTAATAGCGATATCATTATTACTATATCTACATTAGATATAATGTTATATACTGATCCCTGCCCACAGTTCAATGTACCTATACTTAATAACAATATCATTAGTACTATATCCACATCATATATAATGTAATATACCGATTCCTTCCCACAGATCAACGTAGATTTAATAACAACATCATTCATACTATATCAACACTAGATATAATGTAATATAGTGATTACATCCCACAGATCAAGGTACATTTAATAACAACATCATTCATACTATATCTACATTGGATATAATGTATTATACTGATCCCTTCCCACAGATCAAGGTGCCTACATTTAGTAACAATATCATTATTACTATATCTTCATTAGATATAATGTAATATACTAATCCCTGCCCACAGATCAATGTATATTTAGTAGCGATATCATTATTACTATATCTACATTGGATATAATGTAATATACTGAACCCTCCCCACAGATCAATGTACCTACATTTAACAACAATATCATTAGTACTACGTCCACATTGCATATAATGTAATATACTGACTCCTTGCCACAGATCAGTGTACATTTAATAACAACATCATTCATTACATATCTATTTTGGGTACAATGTAATATAGTGATTACATCCCACAGATCAATGTACATGTAATCACGATATCATTATTACTATATCTACATTAGATATAATGTAATATACTGATCCCTGCCCATAGTTCAATGTACCTATATTTAATAACAATATCATTAGTACTATATCCACATCACATATAATGTAATATACTGATCCCTTCCCACAGATCAATGTACATTTAGTAACACCATCATTCATACTATATCTACACTAGGTATAATGTAACATAGTGATTACATCCCACAGATCAATGTACATTTAATAACAACATCATTCATACTATAACTACATTGGATATAATGTAATATACTGATCCCTCCCCACAGATCAATGTACATTTTATAACAACATCATTCATACTATATCTACATTGGATATAATGTAATATACTGATCCCTTCCCATACGTCAATGTACATATAATAGCAAAATCGTTATTACTATATCTACATTAGGTATAATGTAATTTACTGATCCCTGCTCACAGATCAATGTACCTATATTTAATAACAATATCCTTAGTACTATATCCACATTACACATAATGTAATATACTGATTCCTTCCCACAGATCTATGAACATTTAATAACAACAGCATTCATACTATATCAACACTAGGTATAATGTAATATAGTGATTACATCCCACAGATCAAGGTACATTCAATATCGATATCATTATTACTATATCTACATTAGATAAAATGTAATATACTGATCCCTTCCCACAGATCAAGGTGCCTACATTTAGTAACAATATCATTAATACTATATCTACATGAGATATAATGTTACATACTAATCCCTGCCCACAGTTCAATGTACCTATACTTAATAACAATATCATTAGTACTATATCCACATCATATATAATGTAATATACCGATTCCTTCCCACAGATCAACGTAGATTTAATAACACCATCATTCATGCTATAGCTAAATTGGATATAATGTAATATACTGATCCCTTCCCACAGATCAAGGTATCTACACTTAATAACAATATCATTATTACTATATCTACACTAGATATAATGCTATGTACGGATTCCTTCCCACAGATCAATGTACATTTAATAACAACATCATTCATACTATATCTGCATTGGATATAATGTAATATACTGATCCCTTCCCACAGGTCAATGCACATACAATAGCAAAATCGTTATTGCTATATCTACATTAGGTATAATGTAATGTATTTACTTCATCCTACAAATCATTGTACATTTCATAACATCATTCATGCTACAGCTAAATTGGATATAATGTAATATACTCACCCCTTCCCACAGATCAAGGTACCTACATTTAATAACAATATCATTAGTACTAAATATACATTCGATATAATGTAATATACTGATTCATTCCCACAGATCAATATATTTAATAACCATATCAGTAGTACTATATCTACATTCGATATAATGAAATATACTGATTCATTCCCACAGATCAATGTATCTTTAATAACAATATCATTAGCACTATATCTACATTCGATATAATGTAATATACTGATTCATTCCCGCAGATCAATGTGCCTTTAATAACAATATCATTAGCACTATATCTACATTCGATATAATGTAATATACTGATTCATTCCCACAGACCAATGCACCATTAATAACAATATCATTAGCACTATATCTACATTCGATATAACGTAATATACTGATTCATTCCCACAGATATGTACATATAATAACCATATCATAAGTACCATACCTACATTCGATATAATGTAATATACTGATGGATTGCCACAGATCAATGCACCTTTCATAACAATATCATTAGCACTATATCTACATTCGATATAATTTCATATACAGATTCATTCCCACTGATCAATGTACATTTAATAACAATATCATTAGTAGTATATCTACGTTACATACGTAATGTACAATTAATAACAATATCGTTATTACCATATCTACATTAGATATAATGTAATATACTGATTCATTCCCACAGATCAATATACCTTTAATAACCATATCATTAGTACTATATCTACATTCGATATATTGTAATATAGTGATTCATTCCCACAGATCAATGTGCCTTTAATAACAATATCATTAGCACTACATCTACATTCGATATAATGTAATATAGTGATCCATTCCCACAGACCAATGCACCTTTAATAACAATATCATTAGCACTATATCTACATTCGATATAACGTAATATGCAGATTCATTCCCACAGATATGTATATATAATAACCATATCATTAGTACCATACCTACATTCGATATAATGTAATATACCGATGGATTCCCACAGATCAATGTACATTTAATAACCATATCATTAGTACCATATCTACATTAGATATGTAATGTACATTTAATAACAATATCATTATTACTATATCTACATTAGGTATAATGTCATATACTGATCCCTGCCCACAGATCAATGTACCTACATTTAATAACAATATCATTAGTACTACCTCCACATTACATATAATGTAGTATACTGATTCCTTCTCACAGATCAGTGTAGATTTAATAACAACATCCTTCATACTATATCAACACTAGGTATAATGTAATATACTGATCCCTTCCCACAGACCAAGGTGCCTACATTTAGTAACAATATCATTATTACTATATCTACATTAGATATAATGTAATATCCTGATCCCTGCCCACCGGTCAATGTACATGTAATAACAACATCGTTCATACTATATCCACATTAGGTATAATGTAATATAGTGATTACGTCCCACAGATCAATGTACCTACATTTAATAACAATATCCTTAGTACTATATCCACATTACACATAATGTAATATACTGATTCCTTCCCACAGATCAATGTACATTTAACAACAACATCATTCATACTATACCTAGAATGGATATAATGTAATATACTGATCCCTTCCCACAGATCAATGTACCCACATGTAATAACAACATCGTTCATACTATATCCACATTAGGTATAATGTAATATAGTGATTACGTCCCACAGATCAATGTACCTACATTTAATAACAATATCCTTAGTACTATATCCACATTACACATAATGCAATATACTGATTCATTCCCACAGATCAATATACCTTTAATAACCATATCATTAGTACTATATCTACATTCGATATATTGTAATATAGTGATTCATTCCCACAGATCAATGTGCCTTTAATAACAATATCATTGGCACTACATCTACATTCGATATAACGTAATATAGTGATCCATTCCCACAGACCAATGCACCGTTAATAACAATATCATTAGCACTATATCTACATTCGATATAACGTAATATGCAGATTCATTCCCACAGATATGTATATATAATAACCATATCATTAGTACCATACCTACATTCGATATAATGTAATATACCGATGGATTCCCACAGATCAATGTACATTTAATAACCATATCATTAGTACCATATCTACATTAGATATGTAATGTACATTTAATAACAATATCATTATTACTATATCTACATTAGGTATAATGTCATATACTGATCCCTGCCCACAGATCAATGTACCTACATTTAATAACAATATCATTAGTACTACGTCCACATTACATATAATGTAGTATACTGATTCCTTCTCACAGATCAGTGTAGATTTAATAACAACATCCTTCATACTATATCAACACTAGGTATAATGTAATATACTGATCCCTTCCCACAGACCAAGGTGCCTACATTTAATAACAATATCATTAGTACTATATCCACATCATATATAATGTAATATACTGATTCCTTCCCACAGATCAACGTAGATTTAATAACAACATCATTCATACAATATCAACACTAGGTATAATGTAATATAGTGATTCCTCCCCACAGATCAATGTACATTTTATAACAACATCATTCATACTATATCTACATTGGATATAATGTAATATACTGATCCCTTCCCATACGTCAATGTACATATAATAGTAAAATCGTTATTACTATATCTACATTAGGTATAATGTAATATACTGATCCCTGCTCACAGATCAATGTACCTATATTTAATAACAATATCCTTAGTACTATATCCACATTATACATAATGTAATATACTGATTCCTTCCCACAGATCAACGTACATTTAATATCGATATCATTATTACTATATCTACATTAGATAAAATGTAATATACTGATCCCTTCCCACAGATGAAGGTGCCTACATTTTGTAACAATATCATTATTACTATATCTTCATTAGATATAATGTAATATACTAATCCCTGCCCACAGATCAATGTATATTTAGTAGCGATATCATTATTACTATATCTACATTGGATATAATGTAATATACTGAACCCTCCCCACAGATCAATGTACCTATATTTAACAACAATATCATTAGTACTATATCATTAGTACTATTACATTGCATATAATGTAATATACTGATTCCTTGCCACAGATCAGTGTACGTTTAGTAACAACATCATTCATTACATATCTATATTGGGTACAATGTAATATAGTGATTACATCCCACAGATCAATGTACATGTAATATCGATATCATTATTACTATATCTACATTAGATATAATGTAATATACTGATCCCTGCCCACAGTTCAATGTAGCTATACTCAATAACAATATCATTAGTACTATATCCACATCATATATAATGTAATATACTGATTCCTTCCCACAGATCAATGTACATATAATAGCAATATCGTTATTACTATATCAACATCAGATATGTAATATACATTTAAAAACAAATCATTATTACTATATCAACGTCGGTTATAACGAAATGTACTGATTCCTTCCCAAGGATCAATGTACATATAATCGCAATATCATTATTAGTTACTATATCTACATCGGTTGTAACGCAATATACTGATTCCTTCCCACAGATCAATGTACATTTAATAGCAATATCATTAGTACTATATCTACATCCGATATAATGTAATATACTGATTCATTCCCACAGATCAATATACCTTTAATAACCATATCATTAGTACTATATCTACATTCGATATAATGTAATATACTGATTCATTCCCACAGATCAATATATTTAATAACCATATCTGTAGTACTATATCTACATTCGATATAATGTAATATATTGATTCATTCCCACAGATCAATATACCTTTAATAACCATACCATTAGTACTATATCTACATTCGATATAATGTAATGTACTGATTCATTCCCACAGACCAATGCACCTTTAATAACAATATCATTAGCACTATATCTACATTCGATATAACGTAATATACTGATTCATTCCCACAGATATGTACATATAGTAACCATATCATTAGTACCATACCTACATTCGATATAATGTAATATACTGATGGATTCCCACAAATCAATGCACCTTTCATAACAATATCATTAGCACTATATCTACATTCGACATAATGTAATATACTGATTCATTCCCACTGATCAATGTACATTTAATAACAACATCATTAGTAGTATATCTACATTACATACGTAATGTACAGTTAATAACAATATTATTATCACCGTATCTACATTAGATATAATGTAATATACTGATTGATCCCCAAAGATCAATGTACATTTCATAACAATATCATTAGTACTAAATCTACATTCGATATAATGTAATATACTGATTCATTCCCACAGATCAATGTACATTTAATAACCATATCATTCGTACCATATCTACATTAGATATGTAATGTACATTTAATAACAATATCATTATTACTATATCTACATTAGGTATAATGTCATATACAGATTTATTCCCACAGATCAATATACCTTTAATAACCATATCATTAGTACTATATCTACATTCGATATATTGTAATATAGTGATTCATTCCCACAGATCAATGTGCCTTTAATAACAATATCATTAGCACTACATCTACATTCGATATAACGTAATATAGTGATCCATTCCCACAGACCAATGCACCTTTAATAACAATATCATTAGCACTATATCTACATTCGATATAACGTAATATGCAGATTCATTCCCACAGATATGTATATATAATAACCATATCATTAGTACCATACCTACATTCGATATAATGTAATATACCGATGGATTCCCACAGATCAATGTACATTTAATAACCATATCATTAGTACCATATCTACATCAGATATGTAATGTACATTTAATAACAATATTATTATTACTATATCTACATTAGGTATAATGTCATATACTGATCCCTGCCCACAGATCAATGTACCCACATTTAATAACAATATCATTAGTACTACGTCCACATTACATATAATGTAGTATACTGATTCCTTCTCACAGATCAGTGTAGATTTAATAACAACATCCTTCATACTATATCAACACTAGGTATAATGTAATATACTGATCCCTTCCCACAGACCAAGGTGCCTACATTTAATAACAATATCATTAGTACTATATCCACATCATATATAATGTAATATACTGATTCCTTCCCACAGATCAACGTAGATTTAATAACAACATCATTCATACAATATCAACACTAGGTATAATGTAATATAGTGATTCCTCCCCACAGATCAATGTACATTTTATAACAACATCATTCATACTATATCTACATTGGATATAATGTAATATACTGATCCCTTCCCATACGTCAATGTACATATAATAGTAAAATCGTTATTACTATATCTACATTAGGTATAATGTAATATACTGATCCCTGCTCACAGATCAATGTACCTATATTTAATAACAATATCCTTAGTACTATATCCACATTACACATAATGTAATATACTGATTCCTTCCCACAGATCAACGTACATTTAATATCGATATCATTATTACTATATCTACATTAGATAAAATGTAATATACTGATCCCTTCCCACAGATGAAGGTGCCTACATTTTGTAACAATATCATTATTACTATATCTTCATTAGTTATAATGTAATATACTAATCCCTGCCCACAGATCAATGTATATTTAGTAGCGATATCATTATTACTATATCTACATTGGATATAATGTAATATACTGAACCCTCCCCACAGATCAATGTACCTATATTTAACAACAATATCATTAGTACTACATCATTAGTACTATTACATTGCATATAATGTAATATACTGATTCCTTGCCACAGATCAGTGTACGTTTAGTAACAACATCATTCATTACATATCTATATTGGGTACAATGTAATATAGTGATTATATCCCACAGATCAATGTACATGTAATATCGATATCATTATTACTATATCTACATTAGATATAATGTAATATACTGATCCCTGCCCACAGTTCAATGTAACTATACTCAATAACAATATCATTAGTACTATATCCACATCATATATGATGTAATATACTGATTCCTTCCCACAGATCAATGTACATATAATAGCAATATCGTTATTACTATATCAACATCAGATATGTAATATACATTTAAAAACAAATCATTATTACTATATCTACGCCGGTTATAACGAAATGTACTGATTCCTTCCCAAGGATCAATGTACATATAATCGCAATATCATTATTAGTTACTATATCTACATCGGTTGTAACGCAATATACTGATTCCTTCTCACAGATCAGTGTAGATTTAATAACAACATCCTTCATACTATATCAACACGGGGAATAATGTAATATACTGATCCCTTCCCACAGACCAAGGTGCCTACATTTAGTAACAATATCATTATCACTATATCTACATTAGATATAATGTGATATACTGATCCCTGCCCACCGGTCAATGTACATTTAATAACAACATCGTTCATACTATATCCACATTAGGTATAATGTAATATAGTGATTACGTCCACAGATCAATGTAGCTACATTTAATAACAATATCCTTAGTACTATATCCACATTACACATAATGTAATATACTGATTCCTTCCCACAGAACAATGTACATTTAATAACACCATCATTCATACTATATCTACACGAGGTATAATGTAATATAGTGATTACATCCCACAGATCAATGTACATATAACAACAACATCATTCATACTATATCTACGTTGGATATAATGTAATATACTGATCCCTTCCCACAGATCAAGGTAGCTACATTTAATAACATTATCATTAATACTATATCTACATGAGATATAATGTTATATACTAATCCCTGCCCACAGATCAATGTATATTTAATAGCGATATCATTATTACTATATCTACATTAGATATAATGTTATATACTGATCCCTGCCCACAGTTCAATGTACCTATACTTAATAACAATATCATTAGTACTATATCCACATCATATATAATGTAATATACCGATTCCTTCCCACAGATCAACGTAGATTTAATAACAACATCATTCATACCTTATCAACACTAGGTAAAATGTAATATAGTGATTACATCCCACAGATCAAGGTACATTTAATAACAACATCATTCATACTATATCTACATTGGATATAATGTATTATACTGATCCCCTCCCACAGATCAAGGTGCCTACATTTAGTAACAATATCATTATTACTACATCTTCATTAGATATAATGTAATATACTAATCCCTGCCCACAGATCAATGTATATTTAGTAGCGATATCATTATTACTATATCTACATTGGATATAATGTAATATACTGAACCCTCCCCACAGATCAATGTACCTATATTGAACAACAATATCATTAGTACTACATCATTAGTACTATTACATTGCATATAATGTAATATACTGATTCCTTGCCACAGATCAATGTACATTTAATAACCATATCATTAGTACCATATCTACATTAGATATGTAATGTACATTTAATAACAATATCATTATTACTATATCTACATTGGATATAATGTAATATACTAATCCCTGCCCACGGATCAATGTATATTTAGTAGCGATATCATTATTACTATATCTACATTGGATATAATGTAATATACTGAACCCTCCCCACAGATCAATGTACCTATATTTAACAACAATATCATTAGTACTACATCATTAGTACTATTACATTGCATATAATGTAATATACTGATTCCTTGCCACAGATCAGTGTACGTTTAGTAACAACATCATTCATTACATATCTATATTGGGTACAATGTAATATAGTGATTATATCCCACAGATCAATGTACATGTAATATCGATATCATGATTACTATATCTACATTAGATATAATGTAATATACTGATCCCTGCCCAGGTTCAATGTAACTATACTCAATAACAATATCATTAGTACTATATCCACATCATATATAATGTAATATACTGATTCCTTCCCACAGATCAATGTACATATAATAGCAATATCGTTATTACTATATCAACATCAGATATGTAATATACATTTAAAAACAAATCATTATTACTATATCTACGCCGGTTATAACGAAATGTACTGATTCCTTCCCAAGGATCAATGTACATATAATCGCAATATCATTATTAGTTACTATATCTACATCGGTGGTAACGCAATATACTGATTCCTTCCCACAGATCAATGTACATTTAATAGCAATATCATTAGTACTATATCTACATTAGATATAATGTAATATACTGATCCCTGCCCACAGATCAATGTATCTACATTTAATAACAATATCATTAGTACTACGTCCACATTACATATAATGTAGTATACTGATTCCTTCTCACAGATCAGTGTAGATTTAATAACAACATCCTTCATACTATATCAACACGGGGTATAATGTAATATACTGATCCCTTCCCACAGACCAGGGTGCCTACATTTAGTAACAATATCATTATCACTATATCTACATTAGATATAATGTGATATACTGATCCCTGCCCACCGGTCAATGTACATTTAATAACAACATCGTTCATACTATATCCACATTAGGTATAATGTAATATAGTGATTACGTCCACAGATCAATGTAACTACATTTAATAACAATATCCTTAGTACTATATCCACATTACACATAATGTAATATACTGATTCCTTCCCACAGATCAATGTACATTTAACAACAACATCATTCATACTATATCTACAATGGATATAATGTAATATACTGATCCCTTCCCACAGATCAATGTACCTACATTTAATAACAATATCCTTAGTACTATATCCACATTACACATAATGTAATATACTGATTCCTTCCCACAGAACAATGTACATTCAATAACACCATCATTCATACTATATCTACACGAGGTATAATGTAATATAGTGATTACATCCCACAGATCAATGTACATATAACAACAACATCATTCATACTATATCTACGTTGGATATAATGTAATATACTGATCCCTTCCCACAGATCAAGGTAGCTACATTTAATAACATTATCATTAATACTATATCTACATGAGATATAATGTTATATACTAATCCCTGCCCACAGATCAATGTATATTTAATAGCGATATCATTATTACTATATCTACATTAGATATAATGTTATATACTGATCCCTGCCCACAGTTCAATGTACCTATACTTAATAACAATATCATTAGTACTATATCCACATCATATATAATGTAATATACCGATTCCTTCCCACAGATCAACGTAGATTTAATAACAACATCATTCATACTTTATCAACACTAGGTAAAATGTAATATAGTGATTACATCCCACAGATCAAGGTACATTTAATAACAACATCATTCATACTATATCTACATTGGATATTATGTAATATACTGATTTCTGCCCACAGATCAATGTACCTACATTTAATAACAATATCATTAGTACTATATCTACATTAGATATAATGTAATATACTGATCCCTGCCCACAGTTCAATGTAACTATATTCAATAACAATATCATTAGTACTATATCCACATCATATATAATGTAATATACTGATTCCTTCCCACAGATCAATGTACATATAATAGCAATATCGTTATTACTATATCAACATCAGATATGTAATATACATTTAAAAACAAATCATTATTACTATATCTACGCCGGTTATAACGAAATGTACTGATTCCTTCCCAAGGATCAATGTACATATAATCGCAATATCATTATTAGTTACTATATCTACATCGGTTGTAACGCAATATACTGATTCCTTCCCACAGATCAATGTACATTTAATAGCAATATCATTAGTACTATATCTACATTCGATATAATGTAATATACTGATCCCTGCCCACAGATCAATGTATCTACATTTAATAACAATATCATTAGTACTACGTCCACATTACATATAATGTAGTATACTGATTCCTTCTCACAGATCAGTGTACATTTAATAACACCATCATTCATACTATATCTACACGAGGTATAATGTAATATAGTGATTACATCCCACAGACCAATGTACATATAACAACAACATCATTCATACTATATCTACGTTGGATATAATGTAATATACTGATCCCTTCCCACAGATCAAGGTAGCTACATTTAATAACATTATCATTAATACTATATCTACATTAGATATAATGTTATATACTAATCCCTGCCCACAGATCAATGTATATTTAATAGCGATATCTTCATTAGATATAATGTAATATACTAATCCCTGCCCACAGATCAATGTACATTTAGTAGCGATATCATTATTACTATATCTACATTGGATATAATGTAATATACTGAACCCTCCCCACAGATCAATGTACCTATATTGAACAACAATATCATTAGTACTACATCATTAGTACTATTACATTGCATATAATGTAATATACTGATTCCTTGCCACAGATCAATGTACATTTAATAACCATATCATTAGTACCATATCTACATTAGATATGTAATGTACATTTAATAACAATATCATTATTACTATATCTACATTAGATATAATGTAATATACTAATCCCTGCCCACAGATCAATGTACATTTAATAACAACATCATTCATACTATAACTACATTGGATATAATGTAATATACTGATCCCTCCCCACAGATCAATGTACATTTTATAACAACATCATTCATACTATATCTACATTGGATATAATGTAATATACTGATCCCTTCCCATACGTCAATGTACATATAATAGCAAAATCGTTATTACTATATCTACATTAGGTATAATGTAATTTACTGATCCCTGCTCACAGATCAATGTACCTATATTTAATAACAATATCCTTAGTACTATATCCACATTACACATAATGTAATATTATGATTCCTTCCCACAGATCAATGAACATTTAATAACAACAGCATTCATACTATATCAACACTAGGTATAATGTAATATAGTGATTACATCCCACAGATCAAGGTACATTCAATATCGATATCATTATTACTATATCTACATTAGATAAAATGTAATATACTGATCCCTTCCCACAGATCAAGGTGCCTACATTTAGTAACAATATCATTATTACTATATCTACATTAGATATAATGTAATATACTGATCCCTGCCCACCGGTCAATGTACATTTAATAACAACATCGATCATACTATATCCACATTAGGTATAATGTAATATAGTGATTACGTCTCACAGATCAATGTACCTACATTTAATAACAATATCCTTAGTACTATATCCACATTACACATAATGTAATATACTGATTCCTTCCCACAGATCAATGTACATTTAACAACAACATCATTCATACTATATCTACATTGGATATAATGTAATATACTGATCCCTTCCCACAGATCAATGTACCTACATTTAATAACAATATCCTTAGTACTATATCCACATTACACATAATGTAATATACTGATTCCTTCCCACAGAACAATGTACATTTAATAACACCATCATTCATACTATATCTACACGAGGTATAATGTAATATAGTGATTACATCCCACAGATCAATGTACATATAACAACAACATCATTCATACTATATCTACATTGGATATAATGTAATATACTTATCCCTTCCCACAGGTCAATGTACATATAATAGCATAATCGTTATTACTATATCTACATTAGGTATAATGTAATGTATTAACTACATCCTACACATCATTGTACATTTAATATCATCATTCATGCTATAGCTAAATTGGATATAATGTAATATACTGATTCCTTCCCACAGATCAATGTACATTTAATAACAACACTATTCATACTATATCTACACTAGGTATAATGTAACGTGGTGATTACATCCCACAGATCAATGTACATTTAATAATATCATTCATACTATAACTACATTGGATATAATGTAATATACTGATCCCTTCCCACAGATCAAGGTATCTACATTTAATAACAATATCATTATTACTATATCTGCACTAGATATAATGCAATATACGGATTCCTTCCCACAGATCAATGTACATTTAATAACAACATCATTCATACTATAACTACATTGGATATAATGTAATATACTGATCCCTTCCCACAGATCAATGTACCTACATTTAATAACAATATCATTAGTACTACGTCCACATTACATATAATGTAGTATACTGATTCCTTCTCTCAGATCAGTGTAGATTTAATAACAACATCCTTCATACTATATCAACACTAGGTATAATGTAATATACTGATCCCTTCCCACAGACCAAGGTGCCTACATTTAGTAACAATATCATTATTACTATATCTACATTAGATATAATGTAATATACTGATCCCTGCCCACCGGTCAATGTACATTTAATAACAACATCGTTCATACTATATCCACATAAGGTATAATGTAATATAGTGATTACCTCCCACAGATCAATGTACCTACATTTAGTAACAATATCCTTAGTACTATATCCACATTACACATAATGTAATATACTGATTCCTTCCCACAGATCAATGTACATTTAACAACAACATCATTCGTACTATATCTACACGAGGTATAATGTAATATAGTGATTACATCCCCCAGATCAATGTACATATAACAACAACATCATTCATACTATATCTACATTGGATATAATGTAATATACTGATCCCTTCCCAAAGGTCAATGTACATATAATAGCATAATCGTTATTACTATATCTACATTAGGTATAATGTAATGTATTAACTACATCCTACAGATCATTGTACATTTAATAACATCATTCATGCTATAGCTAAATTGGATATAATGTAATATACTGATCCTTTCCCACAGATCAAGGTAGCTACATTTAATAACATTATCATTAATACTATATCTACATGAGATATAATGTTATATACTAATCCCTGCCCACAGATCAATGTATATTTAATAGCGATATCATTATTACTATATCTACATTAGATATAATGTTATATACTGATCCCTGCCCACAGTTCAATGTACCTATATTTAATAACAATATCATTAGTACTATATCCACATCATATATAATGTAATATACCGATTCCTTCCCACAGATCAACGTAGATTTAATAACAACATCATTCATACTATATCAACACTACGTAAAATGTAATATAGTGATTACATCCCACAGATCAAGGTACATTTAATAACAACATCATTCATACTATATCTACATTGGATATAATGTATTATACTGATCCCTTCCCACAGATCAAGGTGCCTACATTTAGTAACAATATCATTATTACTATATCTTCATTAGATATAATGTAATATACTAATCCCTGCCCACAGATCAATGTATATTTAGTAGCGATATCATTATTACTATATCTACATTGGATATAATGTAATATACTGAACCCTCCCCACAGATCAATGTACCTACATTTAACAACAATATCATTAGTACTACGTCCACATTGCATATAATGTAATATACTGATTCCTTGCCACAGATCAGTGTACATTTAATAACAACATCATTCATTACATATCTATTTTGGGTACAATGTAATATAGTGATTACATCCCACAGATCAATGTACATGTAATATCGATATCATTATTACTATATCTACATTAGATATAATGTAATATACTGATCCCTGCCCATAGTTCAATGTACCTATATTTAATAACAATATCATTAGTACTATATCCACATCACATATAATGTAATATACTGATCCCTTCCCACAGATCAATGTACATTTAGTAACACCATCATTCATACTATATCTACCCTAGGTATAATGTAACATAGTGATTACATCCCACAGATCAATGTACATTTAATAACAACATCATTCATACTATAACTACATTGGATATAATGTAATATACTGATCCCTTCCCACAGATCAATGTACATATAACAGCAACATCGTTATTACTATATCTGCATTAGGTATAATGTAATCTAGTGACTACATCCCACAGATCATTGTACGTTTAATAACACCATCATTCATGCTATAGCTAAATTGGATATAATGTAATATACTGATCCCTTCCCACAGATCAAGGTATCTACATTTAATAACAATATCATTATTACTATATCTACAATAGATATAATGTAATATACTGATCCCTTCGCACAGATCAAGGTACCTACATTTAATAACAATATCACTATTATTACGTCCACATTACATATAATGTAGTATACTGATTCCTTCTCACAGATCAGTGTAGATTTAATAACAACATCCTTCATACTATATCAACACTAGGTATAATGTAATATACTGATCCCTTCCCACAGACCAAGGTGCCTACATTTAGTAACAATATCATTATTACTATATCTGCATTAGATATAATGTAATATAGTGATTCCTTCCCACAGATCAATGTACATTTAACAACAACATCATTCATACTATATCTACATTGGATATAATGTAATATACTGATCCCCTCCCACAGATCAATGTACCTACATTTAATAACAATATCCTTAGTACTATATCCACATTTCACATAATGTAATATACTGATTCCTTCCCACAGAACAATGTACATTTAATAACACCATCATTCATACTATATCTACACGAGGTATAATGTAATATAGTGATTACATCCCACAGATCAATGTACATATAACAACAACATCATTCATACTATATCTACATTGGATATAATGTAATATACTGATCCCTTCCCACAGATCAATGTACATTTAGTAACACCATCATTCATACTATATCTACACTGGATATAATACAATATACGGATTCCTACCCAAAGATCAATGTACATTTTATAACAACATCATTCATACTATATCTACATCGGATATAATGTAATATACTGATCCCTTCCCATACGTCAATGTACATATAATAGCAAAATCGTTATTACTATATCTACATTAGGTATATTGTAATATACTGATCCCTGCTCACAGATCAATGTACCTATATTTAATAACAATATCCTTAGTACTATATCCACATTACCCATAATGTAATATACTGATTCCTTCCCACAGATCAATGTACATTAACAACAACATCATTCATGCTGTAGCTAAATTGGATATAATGTAATATACTGATCCCTGCCCACAGATCAATGTACCTACATTTAATAACAATATCATTAGTACTATATCTACATTAGATATAATGTAATATACTGATCCCTGCCCACAGATCAATGTACCTACATTTAGTAACAATATCATTATTACTATATCTACATTAGATATAATGTAGTATACTGATCCCTGCCCACCGGTCAATGTACATTTAATGACAACATCGTTCATACTATATCCACATTAGGTATAATGTAATATAGTGATTACGTCCCACAGATCAATGTACCTACATTTAGTAACAATATCCTTAGTACTATATCCACATTACACATAATGTAATATACTGATTCCTTCCCACAGATCAATGTACATTTAACAACAACATCATTCGTACTATATCTACATGAGGTATAATGTAATATAGTGATTACATCCCCCAGATCAATGTACATATAACAACAACATCATTCATACTATATCTACATTGGATATAATGTAATATACTGATCCCTTCCCAAAGGTCAATGTACATATAATAGCATAATCGTTATTACTATATCTACATTAGGTATAATGTAATGTATTAACTACATCCTACAGATCATTGTACATTTAATAACATCATTCATGCTATAGCTAAATTGGATATAATGTAATATACTGATCCTTTCCCACAGATCAAGGTAGCTACATTTAATAACATTATCATTAATACTATATCTACATGAGATATAATGTTATATACTAATCCCTGCCCACAGATCAATGTATATTTAATAGCGATATCATTATTACTATATCTACATTAGATATAATGTTATATACTGATCCCTGCCCACAGTTCAATGTACCTATACTTAATAACAATATCATTAGTACTATATCCACATCATATATAATGTAATATACCGATTCCTTCCCACAGATCAACGTAGATTTAATAACAACATCATTCATACTATATCAACACTAGGTATAATGTAATATAGTGATTACATCCCACAGATCAAGGTACATTTAATAACAACATCATTCATACTATATCTACATTGGATATAATGTATTATAGTGATCCCTTCCCACAGATCAAGGTGCCTACATTTAGTAACAATATCATTATTACTATATCTTCATTAGATATAATGTAATATACTAATCCCTGCCCACAGATCAATGTATATTTAGTAGCGATATCATTATTATTATATCTACATTGGATATAATGTAATATACTGAACCCTCCCCACAAATCAATGTACCTACATTTAACAACAATATCATTAGTACTACGTCCACATTGCATATAATGTAATATACTGACTCCTTGCCACAGATCAGTGTACATTTAATAACAACATCATTCATTACATATCTATTTTGGGTACAATGTAATATAGTGATTACATCCCACAGATCAATGTACATGTAATGTCGATATCATTATTACTATATCTACATTAGATATAATGTAATATACTGATCCCTGCCCATAGTTCAATGTACCTATATTTAATAACAATATCATTAGTACTATATCCACATCACATATAATGTAATATACTGATCCCTTCCCACAGATCAATGTACATTTAGTAACACCATCTTTCATACTATATCTACACTAGGTATAATGTAACATAGTGATTACATCCCACAGATCAATGTACATTTAATAACAACATCATTCATACTATAACTACATTGGATATAATGTAATATACTGATCCCTCCCCACAGATCAATGTACATTTTATAACAACATCATTCATACTATATCTACATTGGATATAATGTAATATACTGATCCCTTCCCATACGTCAATGTACATATAATAGCAAAATCGTTATTACTATATCTACATTAGGTATAATGTAATTTACTGATCCCTGCTCACAGATCAATGTACCTATATTTAATAACAATATCCTTAGTACTATATCCACATTACACATAATGTAATATTATGATTCCTTCCCACAGATCAATGAACATTTAATAACAACAGCATTCATACTATATCAACACTAGGTATAATGTAATATAGTGATTACATCCCACAGATCAAGGTACATTCAATATCGATATCATTATTACTATATCTACATTAGATAAAATGTAATATACTGATCCCTTCCCACAGATCAAGGTGCCTACATTTAGTAACAATATCATTATTACTATATCTACATTAGATATAATGTAATATACTGATCCCTGCCCACCGGTCAATGTACATTTAATAACAACATCGATCATACTATATCCACATTAGGTATAATGTAATATAGTGATTACGTCTCACAGATCAATGTACCTACATTTAATAACAATATCCTTAGTACTATATCCACATTACACATAATGTAATATACTGATTCCTTCCCACAGATCAATGTACATTTAACAACAACATCATTCATACTATATCTACATTGGATATAATGTAATATACTGATCCCTTCCCACAGATCAATGTACCTACATTTAATAACAATATCCTTAGTACTATATCCACATTACACATAATGTAATATACTGATTCCTTCCCACAGAACAATGTACATTTAATAACACCATCATTCATACTATATCTACACGAGGTATAATGTAATATAGTGATTACATCCCACAGATCAATGTACATATAACAACAACATCATTCATACTATATCTACATTGGATATAATGTAATATACTTATCCCTTCCCACAGGTCAATGTACATATAATAGCATAATCGTTATTACTATATCTACATTAGGTATAATGTAATGTATTAACTACATCCTACACATCATTGTACATTTAATATCATCATTCATGCTATAGCTAAATTGGATATAATGTAATATACTGATTCCTTCCCACAGATCAATGTACATTTAATAACAACACTATTCATACTATATCTACACTAGGTATAATGTAACGTGGTGATTACATCCCACAGATCAATGTACATTTAATAATATCATTCATACTATAACTACATTGGATATAATGTAATATACTGATCCCTTCCCACAGATCAAGGTATCTACATTTAATAAAAATATCATTATTACTATATCTGCACTAGATATAATGCAATATACGGATTCCTTCCCACAGATCAATGTACATTTAATAACAACATCATTCATACTATAACTACATTGGATATAATGTAATATACTGATCCCTTCCCACAGATCAATGTACCTACATTTAATAACAATATCATTAGTACTACGTCCACATTACATATAATGTAGTATACTGATTCCTTCTCTCAGATCAGTGTAGATTTAATAACAACATCCTTCATACTATATCAACACTAGGTATAATGTAATATACTGATCCCTTCCCACAGACCAAGGTGCCTACATTTAGTAACAATATCATTATTACTATATCTACATTAGATATAATGTAATATACTGATCCCTGCCCACCGGTCAATGTACATTTAATAACAACATCGTTCATACTATATCCACATTAGGTATAATGTAATATAGTGATTACCTCCCACAGATCAATGTACCTACATTTAGTAACAATATCCTTAGTACTATATCCACATTACACATAATGTAATATACTGATTCCTTCCCACAGATCAATGTACATTTAACAACAACATCATTCGTACTATATCTACACGAGGTATAATGTAATATAGTGATTACATCCCCCAGATCAATGTACATATAACAACAACATCATTCATACTATATCTACATTGGATATAATGTAATATACTGATCCCTTCCCAAAGGTCAATGTACATATAATAGCATAATCGTTATTACTATATCTACATTAGGTATAATGTAATGTATTAACTACATCCTACAGATCATTGTACATTTAATAACATCATTCATGCTATAGCTAAATTGGATATAATGTAATATACTGATCCTTTCCCACAGATCAAGGTAGCTACATTTAATAACATTATCATTAATACTATATCTACATGAGATATAATGTTATATACTAATCCCTGCCCACAGATCAATGTATATTTAATAGCGATATCATTATTACTATATCTACATTAGATATAATGCTATATACTGATCCCTGCCCACAGTTCAATGTACCTATATTTAATAACAATATCATTAGTACTATATCCACATCATATATAATGTAATATACCGATTCCTTCCCACAGATCAACGTAGATTTAATAACAACATCATTCATACTATATCAACACTACGTATAATGTAATATAGTGATTACATCCCACAGATCAAGGTACATTTAATAACAACATCATTCATACTATATCTACATTGGATATAATGTATTATACTGATCCCTTCCCACAGATCAAGGTGCCTACATTTAGTAACAATATCATTATTACTATATCTTCATTAGATATAATGTAATATACTAATCCCTGCCCACAGATCAATGTATATTTAGTAGCGATATCATTATTACTATATCTACATTGGATATAATGTAATATACTGAACCCTCCCCACAGATCAATGTACCTACATTTAACAACAATATCATTAGTACTACGTCCACATTGCATATAATGTAATATACTGATTCCTTGCCACAGATCAGTGTACATTTAATAACAACATCATTCATTACATATCTATTTTGGGTACAATGTAATATAGTGATTACATCCCACAGATCAATGTACATGTAATATCGATATCATTATTACTATATCTACATTAGATATAATGTAATATACTGATCCCTGCCCATAGTTCAATGTACCTATATTTAATAACAATATCATTAGTACTATATCCACATCACATATAATGTAATATACTGATCCCTTCCCACAGATCAATGTACATTTAGTAACACCATCATTCATACTATATCTACCCTAGGTATAATGTAACATAGTGATTACATCCCACAGATCAATGTACATTTAATAACAACATCATTCATACTATAACTACATTGGATATAATGTAATATACTGATCCCTCCCCACAGATCAATGTACATTTTATAACAACATCATTCATACTATATCTACATTGGATATAATGTAATATACTGATCCCTTCCCATACGTCAATGTACATATAATAGCAAAATCGTTATTACTATATCTACATTAGGTATAATGTAATATACTGATCCCTGCTCACAGATCAATGTACCTATATTTAATAACAATATCCTTAGTACTATATCAACATTACACATAATGTAATATACTGATTCCTTCCCACAGATCAATGTACATTTAATAACAACCGCATTCATACTATATCAACACTAGGTATAATGTAATATAGTGATTACATCCCACAGATCAAGGTACATTCAATATCGATATCATTATTACTATATCTACATTAGATAAAATGTAATATACTGATCCCTTCCCACAGATCAAGGTGCCTACATTTAGTAACAATATCATTATTACTATATCTACATTAGATATAATGTAATATACTGATCCCTGCCCACCGGTCAATGTACATTTAATAACAACATCGTTCATACTATATCCACATTAGGTATAATGTAATATAGTGATTACCTCCCACAGATCAATGTACCTACATTTAGTAACAATATCCTTAGTACTATATCCACATTACACATAATGTAATATACTGATTCCTTCCCACAGATCAATGTACATTTAACAACAACATCATTCGTACTATATCTACACGAGGTATAATGTAATATAGTGATTACATCCCCCAGATCAATGTACATATAACAACAATATCATTCATACTATATCTACATTGGATATAATGTAATATACTGATCCCTTCCCAAAGGTCAATGTACATATAATAGCATAATCGTTATTACTATATCTACATTAGGTATAATGTAATGTATTAACTACATCCTACAGATCATTGTACATTTAATAACATCATTCATGCTATAGCTAAATTGGATATAATGTAATATACTGATCCTTTCCCACAGATCAAGGTAGCTACATTTAATAACATTATCATTAATACTATATCTACATGAGATATAATGTTATATACTAATCCCTGCCCACAGATCAATGTATATTTAATAGCGATATCATTATTACTATATCTACATTAGATATAATGTTATATACTGATCCCTGCCCACAGTTCAATGTACCTATATTTAATAACAATATCATTAGTACTATATCCACATCATATATAATGTAATATACCGATTCCTTCCCACAGATCAACGTAGATTTAATAACAACATCATTCATACTATATCAACACTACGTATAATGTAATATAGTGATTACATCCCACAGATCAAGGTACATTTAATAACAACATCATTCATACTATATCTACATTGGATATAATGTATTATACTGATCCCTTCCCACAGATCAAGGTGCCTACATTTAGTAACAATATCATTATTACTATATCTTCATTAGATATAATGTAATATACTAATCCCTGCCCACAGATCAATGTATATTTAGTAGCGATATCATTATTACTATATCTACATTGGATATAATGTAATATACTGAACCCTCCCCACAGATCAATGTACCTACATTTAACAACAATATCATTAGTACTACGTCCACATTGCATATAATGTAATATACTGATTCCTTGCCACAGATCAGTGTACATTTAATAACAACATCATTCATTACATATCTATTTTGGGTACAATGTAATATAGTGATTACATCCCACAGATCAATGTACATGTAATATCGATATCATTATTACTATATCTACATTAGATATAATGTAATATACTGATCCCTGCCCATAGTTCAATGTACCTATATTTAATAACAATATCATTAGTACTATATCCACATCACATATAATGTAATATACTGATCCCTTCCCACAGATCAATGTACATTTAGTAACACCATCATTCATACTATATCTACCCTAGGTATAATGTAACATAGTGATTACATCCCACAGATCAATGTACATTTAATAACAACATCATTCATACTATAACTACATTGGATATAATGTAATATACTGATCCCTCCCCACAGATCAATGTACATTTTATAACAACATCATTCATACTATATCTACATTGGATATAATGTAATATACTGATCCCTTCCCATACGTCAATGTACATATAATAGCAAAATCGTTATTACTATATCTACATTAGGTATAATGTAATATACTGATCCCTGCTCACAGATCAATGTACCTATATTTAATAACAATATCCTTAGTACTATATCCACATTACACATAATGTAATATACTGATTCCTTCCCACAGATCAATGTACATTTAACAACAACATCATTCATACTATATCTACAATGGATATAATGTAATATACTGATCCCTGCCCATAGTTCAATGTACCTATATTTAATAACAATATCATTAGTACTATATCCACATCACATATAATGTAATATACTGATCCCTTCCCACAGATCAATGTACATTTAGTAACACCATCATTCATACTATATCTACACTGGATATAATGTAATATACTGATCCCTGCCCATAGTTCAATGTACCTATATTTAATAACAATATCATTAGTACTATATCCACATCACATATAATGTAATATACTGATCCCTTCCCACAGATCAATGTACATTTAGTAACACCATCATTCATACTATATCTACACTGGATATAATACAATATACGGATTCCTCCCCACAGATCAATGTACATTTTATAACATCATTCATACTATATCTACATTGGATATAATGTAATATACTGATCCCTTCCCATACGTCAATGTACATATAATAGCAAAATCGTTATTACTATATCTACATTAGGTATAATGTCATATACTGATCCCTGCCCACAGATCAATGTACCTACATTTAATAACAATATCATTAGTACTACGTCCACATTACATATAATGTAGTATACTGATTCCTTCTCACAGATCAGTGTAGATTTAATAACAACATCCTTCATACTATATCAACACTAGGTATAATGTAATATACTGATCCCTTCCCACAGACCAAGGTGCCTACATTTAGTAACAATATCATTATTACTATATCTACATTAGATATAATGTAATATCCTGATCCCTGCCCACCGGTCAATGTACATGTAATAACAACATCGTTCATACTATATCCACATTAGGTATAATGTAATATAGTGATTACGTCCCACAGATCAATGTACCTACATTTAATAACAATATCCTTAGTACTATATCCACATTACACATAATGTAATATACTGATTCCTTCCCACAGATCAATGTACATTTAACAACAACATCATTCATACTATACCTAGAATGGATATAATGTAATATACTGATCCCTTCCCACAGATCAATGTACCTACATGTAATAACAACATCGTTCATACTATATCCACATTAGGTATAATGTAATATAGTGATTACGTCCCACAGATCAATGTACCTACATTTAATAACAATATCCTTAGTACTATATCCACATTACACATAATGCAATATACTGATTCATTCCCACAGATCAATATACCTTTAATAACCATATCATTAGTACTATATCTACATTCGATATATTGTAATATAGTGATTCATTCCCACAGATCAATGTGCCTTTAATAACAATATCATTAGCACTACATCTACATTCGATATAACGTAATATAGTGATCCATTCCCACAGACCAATGCACCTTTAATAACAATATCATTAGCACTATATCTACATTCGATATAACGTAATATGCAGATTCATTCCCACAGATATGTATATATAATAACCATATCATTAGTACCATACCTACATTCGATATAATGTAATATACCGATGGATTCCCACAGATCAATGTACATTTAATAACCATATCATTAGTACCATATCTACATTAGATATGTAATGTACATTTAATAACAATATCATTATTACTATATCTACATTAGGTATAATGTCATATACTGATCCCTGCCCACCGGTCAATGTACATTTAATAACAACATCGATCATACTATATCCACATTAGGTATAATGTAATATAGTGATTACGTCTCACAGATCAATGTACCTACATTTAATAACAATATCCTTCGTACTATATCCACATTACACATAATGTAATATACTGATTCCTTCCCACAGATCAATGTACATTTAACAACAACATCATTCATACTATATCTACAATGGATATAATGTAATATACTGATCCCTGCCCATAGTTCAATGTACCTATATTTAATAACAATATCATTAGTACTATATCCACATCACATATAATGTAATATACTGATCCCTTCCCACAGATCAATGTACATTTAGTAACACCATCATTCATACTATATCTACACTGGATATAATACAATATACGGATTCCTCCCCACAGATCAATGTACATTTTATAACATCATTCATACTATATCTACATTGGATATAATGTAATATACTGATCCCTTCCCATACGTCAATGTACATATAATAGCAAAATCGTTATTACTATATCTACATTAGGTATAATGTAATATACTGATCCTTCCCACAGACCAGGGTGCCTACATTTAGTAACAATATCATTATCACTATATCTACATTAGATATAATGTGATATACTGATCCCTGCCCACCGGTCAATGTACATTTAATAACAACATCGTTCATACTATATCCACATTAGGTATAATGTAATATAGTGATTACGTCCACAGATCAATGTAACTACATTTAATAACAATATCCGTAGTACTATATCCACATTACACATAATGTAATATACTGATTCCTTCCCACAGATCAATGTACATTTAACAACAACATCATTCGTACTATATCTACACGAGGTATAATGTAATATAGTGATTACATCCCCCAGATCAATGTACATATAACAACAATATCATTCATACTATATCTACATTGGATATAATGTAATATACTGATCCCTTCCCAAAGGTCAATGTACATATAATAGCATAATCGTTATTACTATATCTACATTAGGTATAATGTAATGTATTAACTACATCCTACAGATCATTGTACATTTAATAACATCATTCATGCTATAGGTAAATTGGATATAATGTAATATACTGATCCTTTCCCACAGATCAAGGTAGCTACATTTAATAACATTATCATTAATACTATATCTACATGAGATATAATGTTATATACTAATCCCTGCCCACAGATCAATGTATATTTAATAGCGATATCATTATTACTATATCTACATTAGATATAATGTTATATACTGATCCCTGCCCACAGTTCAATGTACCTATATTTAATAACAATATCATTAGTACTATATCCACATCATATATAATGTAATATACCGATTCCTTCCCACAGATCAACGTAGATTTAATAACAACATCATTCATACTATATCAACACTACGTATAATGTAATATAGTGATTACATCCCACAGATCAAGGTACATTTAATAACAACATCATTCATACTATATCTACATTGGATATAATGTATTATACTGATCCCTTCCCACAGATCAAGGTGCCTACATTTAGTAACAATATCATTATTACTATATCTTCATTAGATATAATGTAATATACTAATCCCTGCCCACAGATCAATGTATATTTAGTAGCGATATCATTATTACTATATCTACATTGGATATAATGTAATATACTGAACCCTCCCCACAGATCAATGTACCTACATTTAACAACAATATCATTAGTACTACGTCCACATTGCATATAATGTAATATACTGATTCCTTGCCACAGACCAGTGTACATTTAATAACAACATCATTCAGTACATATCTATTTTGGGTACAATGTAATATAGTGATTACATCCCACAGATCAATGTACATGTAATATCGATATCATTATTACTATATCTACATTAGATATAATGTAATATACTGATCCCTGCCCATAGTTCAATGTACCTATATTTAATAACAATATCATTAGTACTATATCCACATCACATATAATGTAATATACTGATCCCTTCCCACAGATCAATGTACATTTAGTAACACCATCATTCATACTATATCTACCCTAGGTATAATGTAACATAGTGATTACATCCCACAGATCAATGTACATTTAATAACAACATCATTCATACTATAACTACATTGGATATAATGTAATATACTGATCCCTCCCCACAGATCAATGTACATTTTATAACAACATCATTCATACTATATCTACATTGGATATAATGTAATATACTGATCCCTTCCCATACGTCAATGTACATATAATAGCAAAATCGTTATTACTATATCTACATTAGGTATAATGTAATATACTGATCCCTGCTCACAGATCAATGTACCTATATTTAATAACAATATCCTTAGTACTATATCCACATTACACATAATGTAATATACTGATTCCTTCCCACAGATCAATGTACATTTAATAACAACAGCATTCATACTATATCAACACTAGGTATAATGTAATATAGTGATTACATCCCACAGATCAAGGTACATTCAATATCGATATCATTATTACTATATCTACATTAGATAAAATGTAATATACTGATCCCTTCCCACAGATCAAGGTGCCTACATTTAGTAACAATATCATTATTACTATATCTACATTAGATATAATGTAATATACTGATCCCTGCCCACCGGTCAATGTACATTTAATAACAACATCGATCATACTATATCCACATTAGGTATAATGTAATATAGTGATTACGTCTCACAGATCAATGTACCTACATTTAATAACAATATCCTTAGTACTATATCCACATTACACATAATGTAATATACTGATTCCTTCCCACAGATCAATGTACATTTAACAACAACATCATTCATACTATATCTACAATGGATATAATGTAATATACTGATCCCTGCCCATAGTTCAATGTACCTATATTTAATAACAATATCATTAGTACTATATCCACATCACATATAATGTAATATACTGATCCCTTCCCACAGATCAATGTACATTTAGTAACACCATCATTCATACTATATCTACACTGGATATAATACAATATACGGATTCCTCCCCACAGATCAATGTACATTTTATAACATCATTCATACTATATCTACATTGGATATAATGTAATATACTGATCCCTTCCCATACGTCAATGTACATATAATAGCAAAATCGTTATTACTATATCTACATTAGGTATAATGTCATATACTGATCCCTGCCCACAGATCAATGTACCTACATTTAATAACAATATCATTAGTACTACGTCCACATTACATATAATGTAGTATACTGATTCCTTCTCACAGATCAGTGTAGATTTAATAACAACATCCTTCATACTATATCAACACTAGGTATAATGTAATATACTGATCCCTTCCCACAGACCAAGGTGCCTACATTTAGTAACAATATCATTATTACTATATCTACATTAGATATAATGTAATATCCTGATCCCTGCCCACCGGTCAATGTACATGTAATAACAACATCGTTCATACTATATCCACATTAGGTATAATGTAATATAGTGATTACGTCCCACAGATCAATGTACCTACATTTAATAACAATATCCTTAGTACTATATCCACATTACACATAATGTAATATACTGATTCCTTCCCACAGATCAATGTACATTTAACAACAACATCATTCATACTATACCTAGAATGGATATAATGTAATATACTGATCCCTTCCCACAGATCAATGTACCTACATGTAATAACAACATCGTTCATACTATATCCACATTAGGTATAATGTAATATAGTGATTACGTCCCACAGATCAATGTACCTACATTTAATAACAATATCCTTAGTACTATATCCACATTACACATAATGCAATATACTGATTCATTCCCACAGATCAATATACCTTTAATAACCATATCATTAGTACTATATCTACATTCGATATATTGTAATATAGTGATTCATTCCCACAGATCAATGTGCCTTTAATAACAATATCATTAGCACTACATCTACATTCGATATAACGTAATATAGTGATCCATTCCCACAGACCAATGCACCTTTAATAACAATATCATTAGCACTATATCTACATTCGATATAACGTAATATGCAGATTCATTCCCACAGATATGTATATATAATAACCATATCATTAGTACCATACCTACATTCGATATAATGTAATATACCGATGGATTCCCACAGATCAATGTACATTTAATAACCATATCATTAGTACCATATCTACATTAGATATGTAATGTACATTTAATAACAATATCATTATTACTATATCTACATTAGGTATAATGTCATATACTGATCCCTGCCCACCGGTCAATGTACATTTAATAACAACATCGATCATACTATATCCACATTAGGTATAATGTAATATAGTGATTACGTCTCACAGATCAATGTACCTACATTTAATAACAATATCCTTAGTACTATATCCACATTACACATAATGTAATATACTGATTCCTTCCCACAGATCAATGTACATTTAACAACAACATCATTCATACTATATCTACAATGGATATAATGTAATATACTGATCCCTGCCCATAGTTCAATGTACCTATATTTAATAACAATATCATTAGTACTATATCCACATCACATATAATGTAATATACTGATCCCTTCCCACAGATCAATGTACATTTAGTAACACCATCATTCATACTATATCTACACTGGATATAATACAATATACGGATTCCTCCCCACAGATCAATGTACATTTTATAACATCATTCATACTATATCTACATTGGATATAATGTAATATACTGATCCCTTCCCATACGTCAATGTACATATAATAGCAAAATCGTTATTACTATATCTACATTAGGTATAATGTAATATACTGATCCTTCCCACAGACCAGGGTGCCTACATTTAGTAACAATATCATTATCACTATATCTACATTAGATATAATGTGATATACTGATCCCTGCCCACCGGTCAATGTACATTTAATAACAACATCGTTCATACTATATCCACATTAGGTATAATGTAATATAGTGATTACGTCCACAGATCAATGTAACTACATTTAATAACAATATCCTTAGTACTATATCCACATTACACATAATGTAATATACTGATTCCTTCCCACAGATCAATGTACATTTAACAACAACATCATTCGTACTATATCTACACGAGGTATAATGTAATATAGTGATTACATCCCCCAGATCAATGTACATATAACAACAATATCATTCATACTATATCTACATTGGATATAATGTAATATACTGATCCCTTCCCAAAGGTCAATGTACATATAATAGCATAATCGTTATTACTATATCTACATTAGGTATAATGTAATGTATTAACTACATCCTACAGATCATTGTACATTTAATAACATCATTCATGCTATAGCTAAATTGGATATAATGTAATATACTGATCCTTTCCCACAGATCAAGGTAGCTACATTTAATAACATTATCATTAATACTATATCTACATGAGATATAATGTTATATACTAATCCCTGCCCACAGATCAATGTATATTTAATAGCGATATCATTATTACTATATCTACATTAGATATAATGTTATATACTGATCCCTGCCCACAGTTCAATGTACCTATATTTAATAACAATATCATTAGTACTATATCCACATCATATATAATGTAATATACCGATTCCTTCCCACAGATCAACGTAGATTTAATAACAACATCATTCATACTATATCAACACTACGTATAATGTAATATAGTGATTACATCCCACAGATCAAGGTACATTTAATAACAACATCATTCATACTATATCTACATTGGATATAATGTATTATACTGATCCCTTCCCACAGATCAAGGTGCCTACATTTAGTAACAATATCATTATTACTATATCTTCATTAGATATAATGTAATATACTAATCCCTGCCCACAGATCAATGTATATTTAGTAGCGATATCATTATTACTATATCTACATTGGATATAATGTAATATACTGAACCCTCCCCACAGATCAATGTACCTACATTTAACAACAATATCATTAGTACTACGTCCACATTGCATATAATGTAATATACTGATTCCTTGCCACAGATCAGTGTACATTTAATAACAACATCATTCATTACATATCTATTTTGGGTACAATGTAATATAGTGATTACATCCCACAGATCAATGTACATGTAATATCGATATCATTATTACTATATCTACATTAGATATAATGTAATATACTGATCCCTGCCCATAGTTCAATGTACCTATATTTAATAACAATATCATTAGTACTATATCCACATCACATATAATGTAATATACTGATCCCTTCCCACAGATCAATGTACATTTAGTAACACCATCATTCATACTATATCTACCCTAGGTATAATGTAACATAGTGATTACATCCCACAGATCAATGTACATTTAATAACAACATCATTCATACTATAACTACATTGGATATAATGTAATATACTGATCCCTCCCCACAGATCAATGTACATTTTATAACAACATCATTCATACTATATCTACATTGGATATAATGTAATATACTGATCCCTTCCCATACGTCAATGTACATATAATAGCAAAATCGTTATTACTATATCTACATTAGGTATAATGTAATATACTGATCCCTGCTCACAGATCAATGTACCTATATTTAATAACAATATCCTTAGTACTATATCCACATTACACATAATGTAATATACTGATTCCTTCCCACAGATCAATGTACATTTAATAACAACAGCATTCATACTATATCAACACTAGGTATAATGTAATATAGTGATTACATCCCACAGATCAAGGTACATTCAATATCGATATCATTATTACTATATCTACATTAGATAAAATGTAATATACTGATCCCTTCCCACAGATCAAGGTGCCTACATTTAGTAACAATATCATTATTACTATATCTACATTAGATATAATGTAATATACTGATCCCTGCCCACCGGTCAATGTACATTTAATAACAACATCGATCATACTATATCCACATTAGGTATAATGTAATATAGTGATTACGTCTCACAGATCAATGTACCTACATTTAATAACAATATCCTTAGTACTATATCCACATTACACATAATGTAATATACTGATTCCTTCCCACAGATCAATGTACATTTAACAACAACATCATTCATACTATATCTACAATGGATATAATGTAATATACTGATCCCTGCCCATAGTTCAATGTACCTATATTTAATAACAATATCATTAGTACTATATCCACATCACATATAATGTAATATACTGATCCCTTCCCACAGATCAATGTACATTTAGTAACACCATCATTCATACTATATCTACACTGGATATAATACAATATACGGATTCCTCCCCACAGATCAATGTACATTTTATAACATCATTCATACTATATCTACATTGGATATAATGTAATATACTGATCCCTTCCCATACGTCAATGTACATATAATAGCAAAATCGTTATTACTATATCTACATTAGGTATAATGTCATATACTGATCCCTGCCCACAGATCAATGTACCTACATTTAATAACAATATCATTAGTACTACGTCCACATTACATATAATGTAGTATACTGATGCCTTCTCACAGATCAGTGTAGATTTAATAACAACATCCTTCATACTATATCAACACTAGGTATAATGTAATATACTGATCCCTTCCCACAGACCAAGGTGCCTACATTTAGTAACAATATCATTATTACTATATCTACATTAGATATAATGTAATATCCTGATCCCTGCCCACCGGTCAATGTACATGTAATAACAACATCGTTCATACTATATCCACATTAGGTATAATGTAATATAGTGATTACGTCCCACAGATCAATGTACCTACATTTAATAACAATATCCTTAGTACTATATCCACATTACACATAATGTAATATACTGATTCCTTCCCACAGATCAATGTACATTTAACAACAACATCATTCATACTATACCTAGAATGGATATAATGTAATATACTGATCCCTTCCCACAGATCAATGTACCTACATGTAATAACAACATCGTTCATACTATATCCACATTAGGTATAATGTAATATAGTGATTACGTCCCACAGATCAATGTACCTACATTTAATAACAATATCCTTAGTACTATATCCACATTACACATAATGCAATATACTGATTCATTCCCACAGATCAATATACCTTTAATAACGATATCATTAGTACTATATCTACATTCGATATATTGTAATATAGTGATTCATTCCCACAGATCAATGTGCCTTTAATAACAATATCATTAGCACTACATCTACATTCGATATAACGTAATATAGTGATCCATTCCCACAGACCAATGCACCTTTAATAACAATATCATTAGCACTATATCTACATTCGATATAACGTAATATGCAGATTCATTCCCACAGATATGTATATATAATAACCATATCATTAGTACCATACCTACATTCGATATAATGTAATATACCGATGGATTCCCACAGATCAATGTACATTTAATAACCATATCATTAGTACCATATCTACATTAGATATGTAATGTACATTTAATAACAATATCATTATTACTATATCTACATTAGGTATAATGTCATATACTGATCCCTGCCCACCGGTCAATGTACATTTAATAACAACATCGATCATACTATATCCACATTAGGTATAATGTAATATAGTGATTACGTCTCACAGATCAATGTACCTACATTTAATAACAATATCCTTAGTACTATATCCACATTACACATAATGTAATATACTGATTCCTTCCCACAGATCAATGTACATTTAACAACAACATCATTCATACTATATCTACAATGGATATAATGTAATATACTGATCCCTGCCCATAGTTCAATGTACCTATATTTAATAACAATATCATTAGTACTATATCCACATCACATATAATGTAATATACTGATCCCTTCCCACAGATCAATGTACATTTAGTAACACCATCATTCATACTATATCTACACTGGATATAATACAATATACGGATTCCTCCCCACAGATCAATGTACATTTTATAACATCATTCATACTATATCTACATTGGATATAATGTAATATACTGATCCCTTCCCATACGTCAATGTACATATAATAGCAAAATCGTTATTACTATATCTACATTAGGTATAATGTAATATACTGATCCTTCCCACAGACCAGGGTGCCTACATTTAGTAACAATATCATTATCACTATATCTACATTAGATATAATGTGATATACTGATCCCTGCCCACCGGTCAATGTACATTTAATAACAACATCGTTCATACTATATCCACATTAGGTATAATGTAATATAGTGATTACGTCCACAGATCAATGTAACTACATTTAATAACAATATCCTTAGTACTATATCCACATTACACATAATGTAATATACTGATTCCTTCCCACAGATCAATGTACATTTAACAACAACATCATTCGTACTATATCTACACGAGGTATAATGTAATATAGTGATTACATCCCCCAGATCAATGTACATATAACAACAATATCATTCATACTATATCTACATTGGATATAATGTAATATACTGATCCCTTCCCAAAGGTCAATGTACATATAATAGCATAATCGTTATTACTATATCTACATTAGGTATAATGTAATGTATTAACTACATCCTACAGATCATTGTACATTTAATAACATCATTCATGCTATAGCTAAATTGGATATAATGTAATATACTGATCCTTTCCCACAGATCAAGGTAGCTACATTTAATAACATTATCATTAATACTATATCTACATGAGATATAATGTTATATACTAATCCCTGCCCACAGATCAATGTATATTTAATAGCGATATCATTATTACTATATCTACATTAGATATAATGTTATATACTGATCCCTGCCCACAGTTCAATGTACCTATATTTAATAACAATATCATTAGTACTATATCCACATCATATATAATGTAATATACCGATTCCTTCCCACAGATCAACGTAGATTTAATAACAACATCATTCATACTATATCAACACTACGTATAATGTAATATAGTGATTACATCCCACAGATCAAGGTACATTTAATAACAACATCATTCATACTATATCTACATTGGATATAATGTATTATACTGATCCCTTCCCACAGATCAAGGTGCCTACATTTAGTAACAATATCATTATTACTATATCTTCATTAGATATAATGTAATATACTAATCCCTGCCCACAGATCAATGTATATTTAGTAGCGATATCATTATTACTATATCTACATTGGATATAATGTAATATACTGAACCCTCCCCACAGATCAATGTACCTACATTTAACAACAATATCATTAGTACTACGTCCACATTGCATATAATGTAATATACTGATTCCTTGCCACAGATCAGTGTACATTTAATAACAACATCATTCATTACATATCTATTTTGGGTACAATGTAATATAGTGATTACATCCCACAGATCAATGTACATGTAATATCGATATCATTATTACTATATCTACATTAGATATAATGTAATATACTGATCCCTGCCCATAGTTCAATGTACCTATATTTAATAACAATATCATTAGTACTATATCCACATCACATATAATGTAATATACTGATCCCTTCCCACAGATCAATGTACATTTAGTAACACCATCATTCATACTATATCTACCCTAGGTATAATGTAACATAGTGATTACATCCCACAGATCAATGTACATTTAATAACAACATCATTCATACTATAACTACATTGGATATAATGTAATATACTGATCCCTCCCCACAGATCAATGTACATTTTATAACAACATCATTCATACTATATCTACATTGGATATAATGTAATATACTGATCCCTTCCCATACGTCAATGTACATATAATAGCAAAATCGTTATTACTATATCTACATTAGGTATAATGTAATATACTGATCCCTGCTCACAGATCAATGTACCTATATTTAATAACAATATCCTTAGTACTATATCCACATTACACATAATGTAATATACTGATTCCTTCCCACAGATCAATGTACATTTAATAACAACAGCATTCATACTATATCAACACTAGGTATAATGTAATATAGTGATTACATCCCACAGATCAAGGTACATTCAATATCGATATCATTATTACTATATCTACATTAGATAAAATGTAATATACTGATCCCTTCCCACAGATCAAGGTGCCTACATTTAGTAACAATATCATTATTACTATATCTACATTAGATATAATGTAATATACTGATCCCTGCCCACCGGTCAATGTACATTTAATAACAACATCGATCATACTATATCCACATTAGGTATAATGTAATATAGTGATTACGTCTCACAGATCAATGTACCTACATTTAATAACAATATCCTTAGTACTATATCCACATTACACATAATGTAATATACTGATTCCTTCCCACAGATCAATGTACATTTAACAACAACATCATTCATACTATATCTACAATGGATATAATGTAATATACTGATCCCTGCCCATAGTTCAATGTACCTATATTTAATAACAATATCATTAGTACTATATCCACATCACATATAATGTAATATACTGATCCCTTCCCACAGATCAATGTACATTTAGTAACACCATCATTCATACTATATCTACACTGGATATAATACAATATACGGATTCCTCCCCACAGATCAATGTACATTTTATAACATCATTCATACTATATCTACATTGGATATAATGTAATATACTGATCCCTTCCCATACGTCAATGTACATATAATAGCAAAATCGTTATTACTATATCTACATTAGGTATAATGTAATATACTGATCCCTGCTCACAGATCAATGTACCTATATTTAATAACAATATCCTTAGTACTATATCCACATTACACATAATGTAATATACTGATTCCTTCCCACAGATCAATGTACATTTAATAACAACAGCATTCATACTATATCAACACTAGGTATAATGTAATATAGTGATTACATCCCACAGATCAAGGTACATTCAATATCGATATCATTATTACTATATCTACAATAGATATAATGTAATATACTGATCCCTTCGCACAGATCAAGGTACCTACATTTAATAACAATATCACTAGTATTACGTCCACATTACATATAATGTAGTATACTGATTCCTTCTCACAGATCAGTGTAGATTTAATAACAACATCCTTCATACTATATCAACACTAGGTATAATGTAATATACTGATCCCTTCCCACAGACCAAGGTGCCTACATTTAGTAACAATATCATTATTACTATATCTGCATTAGATATAATGTAATATACTGATTCCTTCCCACAGATCAATGTACATTTAACAACAACATCATTCATACTATATCTACATTGGATATAATGTAATATACTGATCCCCTCCCACAGATCAATGTACCTACATTTAATAACAATATCCTTAGTACTATATCCACATTTCACATAATGTAATATACTGATTCCTTCCCACAGAACAATGTACATTTAATAACACCATCATTCATACTATATCTACACGAGGTATAATGTAATATAGTGATTACATCCCACAGATCAATGTACATATAACAACAACATCATTCATACTATATCTACATTGGATATAATGTAATATACTGATCCCTTCCCACAGATCAATGTACATTTAGTAACACCATCATTCATACTATATCTACACTGGATATAATACAATATACGGATTCCTACCCAAAGATCAATGTACATTTTATAACAACATCATTCATACTATATCTACATCGGATATAATGTAATATACTTATCCCTTCCCATACGTCAATGTACATATAATAGCAAAATCGTTATTACTATATCTACATTAGGTATATTGTAATATACTGATCCCTGCTCACAGATCAATGTACCTATATTTAATAACAATATCCTTAGTACTATATCCACATTACCCATAATGTAATATACTGATTCCTTCCCACAGATCAATGTACATTAACAACAACATCATTCATGCTATAGCTAAATTGGATATAATGTAATATACTGATCCCTGCCCACAGATCAAAGTACCTACATTTAATAACAATATCATTATTACTATATCTACATTAGATAAAATGTAATATACTGATCCCTTCCCACAGATCAAGGTGCCTACATTTAGTAACAATATCATTATTACTATATCTACATTAGATATAATGTAATATACTGATCCCTGCCCACCGGTCAATGTACATTTAATAACAACATCGATCATACTATATCCACATTAGGTATAATGTAATATAGTGATTACGTCTCACAGATCAATGTACCTACATTTAATAACAATATCCTTAGTACTATATCCACATTACACATAATGTAATATACTGATTCCTTCCCACAGATCAATGTACATATAACAACAACATCATTCATACTATATCTACATTGGATATAATGTAATATACTTATCCCTTCCCACAGGTCAATGTACATATAATAGCATAATCGTTATTACTATATCTACATTAGGTATAATGTAATGTATTAACTACATCCTACACATCATTGTACATTTAATATCATCATTCATGCTATAGCTAAATTGGATATAATGTAATATACTGATTCCTTCCCACAGATCAATGTACATTTAATAACAACACTATTCATACTATATCTACACTAGGTATAATGTAACGTGGTGATTACATCCCACAGATCAATGTACATTTAATAATATCATTCATACTATAACTACATTGGATATAATGTAATATACTGATCCCTTCCCACAGATCAAGGTATCTACATTTAATAACAATATCATTATTACTATATCTGCACTAGATATAATGCAATATACGGATTCCTTCCCACAGATCAATGTACATCTAATAACAACATCATTCATACTATAACTACATTGGATATAATGTAATATACTGATCCCTTCCCACAGATCAATGTACCTACATTTAATAACAATATCATTAGTACTACGTCCACATTACATATAATGTAGTATACTGATTCCTTCTCTCAGATCAGTGTAGATTTAATAACAACATCCTTCATACTATATCAACACTAGGTATAATGTAATATACTGATCCCTTCCCACAGACCAAGGTGCCTACATTTAGTAACAATATCATTATTACTATATCTACATTAGATATAATGTAATATACTGATCCCTGCCCACCGGTCAATGTACATTTAATAACAACATCGTTCATACTATATCCACATTAGGTATAATGTAATATAGTGATTACCTCCCACAGATCAATGTACCTACATTTAGTAACAATATCCTTAGTACTATATCCACATTACACATAATGTAATATACTGATTCCTTCCCACAGATCAATGTACATTTAACAACAACATCATTCGTACTATATCTACACGAGGTATAATGTAATATAGTGATTACATCCCCCAGATCAATGTACATATAACAACAACATCATTCATACTATATCTACATTGGATATAATGTAATATACTGATCCCTTCCCAAAGGTCAATGTACATATAATAGCATAATCGTTATTACTATATCTACATTAGGTATAATGTAATGTATTAACTACATCCTACAGATCATTGTACATTTAATAACATCATTCATGCTATAGCTAAATTGGATATAATGTAATATACTGATCCTTTCCCACAGATCAAGGTAGCTACATTTAATAACATTATCATTAATACTATATCTACATGAGATATAATGTTATATACTAATCCCTGCCCACAGATCAATGTATATTTAATAGCGATATCATTATTACTATATCTACATTAGATATAATGTTATATACTGATCCCTGCCCACAGTTCAATGTACCTATATTTAATAACAATATCATTAGTACTATATCCACATCATATATAATGTAATATACCGATTCCTTCCCACAGATCAACGTAGATTTAATAACAACATCATTCATACTATATCAACACTACGTATAATGTAATATAGTGATTACATCCCACAGATCAAGGTACATTTAATAACAACATCATTCATACTATATCTACATTGGATATAATGTATTATACTGATCCCTTCCCACAGATCAAGGTGCCTACATTTAGTAACAATATCATTATTACTATATCTTCATTAGATATAATGTAATATACTAATCCCTGCCCACAGATCAATGTATATTTAGTAGCGATATCATTATTACTATATCTACATTGGATATAATGTAATATACTGAACCCTCCCCACAGATCAATGTACCTACATTTAACAACAATATCATTAGTACTACGTCCACATTGCATATAATGTAATATACTGATTCCTTGCCACAGACCAGTGTACATTTAATAACAACATCATTCATTACATATCTATTTTGGGTACAATGTAATATAGTGATTACATCCCACAGATCAATGTACATGTAATATCGATATCATTATTACTATATCTACATTAGATATAATGTAATATACTGATCCCTGCCCATAGTTCAATGTACCTATATTTAATAACAATATCATTAGTACTATATCCACATCACATATAATGTAATATACTGATCCCTTCCCACAGATCAATGTACATTTAGTAACACCATCATTCATACTATATCTACCCTAGGTATAATGTAACATAGTGATTACATCCCACAGATCAATGTACATTTAATAACAACATCATTCATACTATAACTACATTGGATATAATGTAATATACTGATCCCTCCCCACAGATCAATGTACATTTTATAACAACATCATTCATACTATATCTACATTGGATATAATGTAATATACTGATCCCTTCCCATACGTCAATGTACATATAATAGCAAAATCGTTATTACTATATCTACATTAGGTATAATGTAATATACTGATCCCTGCTCACAGATCAATGTACCTATATTTAATAACAATATCCTTAGTACTATATCCACATTACACATAATGTAATATACTGATTCCTTCCCACAGATCAATGTACATTTAATAACAACAGCATTCATACTATATCAACACTAGGTATAATGTAATATAGTGATTACATCCCACAGATCAAGGTACATTCAATATCGATATCATTATTACTATATCTACATTAGATAAAATGTAATATACTGATCCCTTCCCACAGATCAAGGTGCCTACATTTAGTAACAATATCATTATTACTATATCTACATTAGATATAATGTAATATACTGATCCCTGCCCACCGGTCAATGTACATTTAATAACAACATCGATCATACTATATCCACATTAGGTATAATGTAATATAGTGATTACGTCTCACAGATCAATGTACCTACATTTAATAACAATATCCTTAGTACTATATCCACATTACACATAATGTAATATACTGATTCCTTCCCACAGATCAATGTACATTTAACAACAACATCATTCATACTATATCTACAATGGATATAATGTAATATACTGATCCCTGCCCATAGTTCAATGTACCTATATTTAATAACAATATCATTAGTACTATATCCACATCACATATAATGTAATATACTGATCCCTTCCCACAGATCAATGTACATTTAGTAACACCATCATTCATACTATATCTACACTGGATATAATACAATATACGGATTCCTCCCCACAGATCAATGTACATTTTATAACATCATTCATACTATATCTACATTGGATATAATGTAATATACTGATCCCTTCCCATACGTCAATGTACATATAATAGCAAAATCGTTATTACTATATCTACATTAGGTATAATGTAATATACTGATCCTTCCCACAGACCAGGGTGCCTACATTTAGTAACAATATCATTATCACTATATCTACATTAGATATAATGTGATATACTGATCCCTGCCCACCGGTCAATGTACATTTAATAACAACATCGTTCATACTATATCCACATTAGGTATAATGTAATATAGTGATTACGTCCACAGATCAATGTAACTACATTTAATAACAATATCCTTAGTACTATATCCACATTACACATAATGTAATATACTGATTCCTTCCCACAGATCAATGTACATTTAACAACAACATCATTCGTACTATATCTACACGAGGTATAATGTAATATAGTGATTACATCCCCCAGATCAATGTACATATAACAACAATATCATTCATACTATATCTACATTGGATATAATGTAATATACTGATCCCTTCCCAAAGGTCAATGTACATATAATAGCATAATCGTTATTACTATATCTACATTAGGTATAATGTAATGTATTAACTACATCCTACAGATCATTGTACATTTAATAACATCATTCATGCTATAGCTAAATTGGATATAATGTAATATACTGATCCTTTCCCACAGATCAAGGTAGCTACATTTAATAACATTATCATTAATACTATATCTACATGAGATATAATGTTATATACTAATCCCTGCCCACAGATCAATGTATATTTAATAGCGATATCATTATTACTATATCTACATTAGATATAATGTTATATACTGATCCCTGCCCACAGTTCAATGTACCTATATTTAATAACAATATCATTAGTACTATATCCACATCATATATAATGTAATATACCGATTCCTTCCCACAGATCAACGTAGATTTAATAACAACATCATTCATACTATATCAACACTACGTATAATGTAATATAGTGATTACATCCCACAGATCAAGGTACATTTAATAACAACATCATTCATACTATATCTACATTGGATATAATGTATTATACTGATCCCTTCCCACAGATCAAGGTGCCTACATTTAGTAACAATATCATTATTACTATATCTTCATTAGATATAATGTAATATACTAATCCCTGCCCACAGATCAATGTATATTTAGTAGCGATATCATTATTACTATATCTACATTGGATATAATGTAATATACTGAACCCTCCCCACAGATCAATGTACCTACATTTAACAACAATATCATTAGTACTACGTCCACATTGCATATAATGTAATATACTGATTCCTTGCCACAGATCAGTGTACATTTAATAACAACATCATTCATTACATATCTATTTTGGGTACAATGTAATATAGTGATTACATCCCACAGATCAATGTACATGTAATATCGATATCATTATTACTATATCTACATTAGATATAATGTAATATACTGATCCCTGCCCATAGTTCAATGTACCTATATTTAATAACAATATCATTAGTACTATATCCACATCACATATAATGTAATATACTGATCCCTTCCCACAGATCAATGTACATTTAGTAACACCATCATTCATACTATATCTACCCTAGGTATAATGTAACATAGTGATTACATCCCACAGATCAATGTACATTTAATAACAACATCATTCATACTATAACTACATTGGATATAATGTAATATACTGATCCCTCCCCACAGATCAATGTACATTTTATAACAACATCATTCATACTATATCTACATTGGATATAATGTAATATACTGATCCCTTCCCATACGTCAATGTACATATAATAGCAAAATCGTTATTACTATATCTACATTAGGTATAATGTAATATACTGATCCCTGCTCACAGATCAATGTACCTATATTTAATAACAATATCCTTAGTACTATATCCACATTACACATAATGTAATATACTGATTCCTTCCCACAGATCAATGTACATTTAATAACAACAGCATTCATACTATATCAACACTAGGTATAATGTAATATAGTGATTACATCCCACAGATCAAGGTACATTCAATATCGATATCATTATTACTATATCTACATTAGATAAAATGTAATATACTGATCCCTTCCCACAGATCAAGGTGCCTACATTTAGTAACAATATCATTATTACTATATCTACATTAGATATAATGTAATATACTGATCCCTGCCCACCGGTCAATGTACATTTAATAACAACATCGATCATACTATATCCACATTAGGTATAATGTAATATAGTGATTACGTCTCACAGATCAATGTACCTACATTTAATAACAATATCCTTAGTACTATATCCACATTACACATAATGTAATATACTGATTCCTTCCCACAGATCAATGTACATTTAACAACAACATCATTCATACTATATCTACAATGGATATAATGTAATATACTGATCCCTGCCCATAGTTCAATGTACCTATATTTAATAACAATATCATTAGTACTATATCCACATCACATATAATGTAATATACTGATCCCTTCCCACAGATCAATGTACATTTAGTAACACCATCATTCATACTATATCTACACTGGATATAATACAATATACGGATTCCTCCCCACAGATCAATGTACATTTTATAACATCATTCATACTATATCTACATTGGATATAATGTAATATACTGATCCCTTCCCATACGTCAATGTACATATAATAGCAAAATCGTTATTACTATATCTACATTAGGTATAATGTCATATACTGATCCCTGCCCACAGATCAATGTACCTACATTTAATAACAATATCATTAGTACTACGTCCACATTACATATAATGTAGTATACTGATGCCTTCTCACAGATCAGTGTAGATTTAATAACAACATCCTTCATACTATATCAACACTAGGTATAATGTAATATACTGATCCCTTCCCACAGACCAAGGTGCCTACATTTAGTAACAATATCATTATTACTATATCTACATTAGATATAATGTAATATCCTGATCCCTGCCCACCGGTCAATGTACATGTAATAACAACATCGTTCATACTATATCCACATTAGGTATAATGTAATATAGTGATTACGTCCCACAGATCAATGTACCTACATTTAATAACAATATCCTTAGTACTATATCCACATTACACATAATGTAATATACTGATTCCTTCCCACAGATCAATGTACATTTAACAACAACATCATTCATACTATACCTAGAATGGATATAATGTAATATACTGATCCCTTCCCACAGATCAATGTACCTACATGTAATAACAACATCGTTCATACTATATCCACATTAGGTATAATGTAATATAGTGATTACGTCCCACAGATCAATGTACCTACATTTAATAACAATATCCTTAGTACTATATCCACATTACACATAATGCAATATACTGATTCATTCCCACAGATCAATATACCTTTAATAACGATATCATTAGTACTATATCTACATTCGATATATTGTAATATAGTGATTCATTCCCACAGATCAATGTGCCTTTAATAACAATATCATTAGCACTACATCTACATTCGATATAACGTAATATAGTGATCCATTCCCACAGACCAATGCACCTTTAATAACAATATCATTAGCACTATATCTACATTCGATATAACGTAATATGCAGATTCATTCCCACAGATATGTATATATAATAACCATATCATTAGTACCATACCTACATTCGATATAATGTAATATACCGATGGATTCCCACAGATCAATGTACATTTAATAACCATATCATTAGTACCATATCTACATTAGATATGTAATGTACATTTAATAACAATATCATTATTACTATATCTACATTAGGTATAATGTCATATACTGATCCCTGCCCACCGGTCAATGTACATTTAATAACAACATCGATCATACTATATCCACATTAGGTATAATGTAATATAGTGATTACGTCTCACAGATCAATGTACCTACATTTAATAACAATATCCTTAGTACTATATCCACATTACACATAATGTAATATACTGATTCCTTCCCACAGATCAATGTACATTTAACAACAACATCATTCATACTATATCTACAATGGATATAATGTAATATACTGATCCCTGCCCATAGTTCAATGTACCTATATTTAATAACAATATCATTAGTACTATATCCACATCACATATAATGTAATATACTGATCCCTTCCCACAGATCAATGTACATTTAGTAACACCATCATTCATACTATATCTACACTGGATATAATACAATATACGGATTCCTCCCCACAGATCAATGTACATTTTATAACATCATTCATACTATATCTACATTGGATATAATGTAATATACTGATCCCTTCCCATACGTCAATGTACATATAATAGCAAAATCGTTATTACTATATCTACATTAGGTATAATGTAATATACTGATCCTTCCCACAGACCAGGGTGCCTACATTTAGTAACAATATCATTATCACTATATCTACATTAGATATAATGTGATATACTGATCCCTGCCCACCGGTCAATGTACATTTAATAACAACATCGTTCATACTATATCCACATTAGGTATAATGTAATATAGTGATTACGTCCACAGATCAATGTAACTACATTTAATAACAATATCCTTAGTACTATATCCACATTACACATAATGTAATATACTGATTCCTTCCCACAGATCAATGTACATTTAACAACAACATCATTCGTACTATATCTACACGAGGTATAATGTAATATAGTGATTACATCCCCCAGATCAATGTACATATAACAACAATATCATTCATACTATATCTACATTGGATATAATGTAATATACTGATCCCTTCCCAAAGGTCAATGTACATATAATAGCATAATCGTTATTACTATATCTACATTAGGTATAATGTAATGTATTAACTACATCCTACAGATCATTGTACATTTAATAACATCATTCATGCTATAGCTAAATTGGATATAATGTAATATACTGATCCTTTCCCACAGATCAAGGTAGCTACATTTAATAACATTATCATTAATACTATATCTACATGAGATATAATGTTATATACTAATCCCTGCCCACAGATCAATGTATATTTAATAGCGATATCATTATTACTATATCTACATTAGATATAATGTTATATACTGATCCCTGCCCACAGTTCAATGTACCTATATTTAATAACAATATCATTAGTACTATATCCACATCATATATAATGTAATATACCGATTCCTTCCCACAGATCAACGTAGATTTAATAACAACATCATTCATACTATATCAACACTACGTATAATGTAATATAGTGATTACATCCCACAGATCAAGGTACATTTAATAACAACATCATTCATACTATATCTACATTGGATATAATGTATTATACTGATCCCTTCCCACAGATCAAGGTGCCTACATTTAGTAACAATATCATTATTACTATATCTTCATTAGATATAATGTAATATACTAATCCCTGCCCACAGATCAATGTATATTTAGTAGCGATATCATTATTACTATATCTACATTGGATATAATGTAATATACTGAACCCTCCCCACAGATCAATGTACCTACATTTAACAACAATATCATTAGTACTACGTCCACATTGCATATAATGTAATATACTGATTCCTTGCCACAGATCAGTGTACATTTAATAACAACATCATTCATTACATATCTATTTTGGGTACAATGTAATATAGTGATTACATCCCACAGGTCAATGTACATGTAATATCGATATCATTATTACTATATCTACATTAGATATAATGTAATATACTGATCCCTGCCCATAGTTCAATGTACCTATATTTAATAACAATATCATTAGTACTATATCCACATCACATATAATGTAATATACTGATCCCTTCCCACAGATCAATGTACATTTAGTAACACCATCATTCATACTATATCTACCCTAGGTATAATGTAACATAGTGATTACATCCCACAGATCAATGTACATTTAATAACAACATCATTCATACTATAACTACATTGGATATAATGTAATATACTGATCCCTCCCCACAGATCAATGTACATTTTATAACAACATCATTCATACTATATCTACATTGGATATAATGTAATATACTGATCCCTTCCCATACGTCAATGTACATATAATAGCAAAATCGTTATTACTATATCTACATTAGGTATAATGTAATATACTGATCCCTGCTCACAGATCAATGTACCTATATTTAATAACAATATCCTTAGTACTATATCCACATTACACATAATGTAATATACTGATTCCTTCCCACAGATCAATGTACATTTAATAACAACAGCATTCATACTATATCAACACTAGGTATAATGTAATATAGTGATTACATCCCACAGATCAAGGTACATTCAATATCGATATCATTATTACTATATCTACATTAGATAAAATGTAATATACTGATCCCTTCCCACAGATCAAGGTGCCTACATTTAGTAACAATATCATTATTACTATATCTACATTAGATATAATGTAATATACTGATCCCTGCCCACCGGTCAATGTACATTTAATAACAACATCGATCATACTATATCCACATTAGGTATAATGTAATATAGTGATTACGTCTCACAGATCAATGTACCTACATTTAATAACAATATCCTTAGTACTATATCCACATTACACATAATGTAATATACTGATTCCTTCCCACAGATCAATGTACATTTAACAACAACATCATTCATACTATATCTACAATGGATATAATGTAATATACTGATCCCTGCCCATAGTTCAATGTACCTATATTTAATAACAATATCATTAGTACTATATCCACATCACATATAATGTAATATACTGATCCCTTCCCACAGATCAATGTACATTTAGTAACACCATCATTCATACTATATCTACACTGGATATAATACAATATACGGATTCCTCCCCACAGATCAATGTACATTTTATAACATCATTCATACTATATCTACATTGGATATAATGTAATATACTGATCCCTTCCCATACGTCAATGTACATATAATAGCAAAATCGTTATTACTATATCTACATTAGGTATAATGTAATATACTGATCCCTGCTCACAGATCAATGTACCTATATTTAATAACAATATCCTTAGTACTATATCCACATTACACATAATGTAATATACTGATTCCTTCCCACAGATCAATGTACATTTAATAACAACAGCATTCATACTATATCAACACTAGGTATAATGTAATATAGTGATTACATCCCACAGATCAAGGTACATTCAATATCGATATCATTATTACTATATCTACAATAGATATAATGTAATATACTGATCCCTTCGCACAGATCAAGGTACCTACATTTAATAACAATATCACTAGTATTACGTCCACATTACATATAATGTAGTATACTGATTCCTTCTCACAGATCAGTGTAGATTTAATAACAACATCCTTCATACTATATCAACACTAGGTATAATGTAATATACTGATCCCTTCCCACAGACCAAGGTGCCTACATTTAGTAACAATATCATTATTACTATATCTGCATTAGATATAATGTAATATACTGATTCCTTCCCACAGATCAATGTACATTTAACAACAACATCATTCATACTATATCTACATTGGATATAATGTAATATACTGATCCCCTCCCACAGATCAATGTACCTACATTTAATAACAATATCCTTAGTACTATATCCACATTTCACATAATGTAATATACTGATTCCTTCCCACAGAACAATGTACATTTAATAACACCATCATTCATACTATATCTACACGAGGTATAATGTAATATAGTGATTACATCCCACAGATCAATGTACATATAACAACAACATCATTCATACTATATCTACATTGGATATAATGTAATATACTGATCCCTTCCCACAGATCAATGTACATTTAGTAACACCATCATTCATACTATATCTACACTGGATATAATACAATATACGGATTCCTACCCAAAGATCAATGTACATTTTATAACAACATCATTCATACTATATCTACATCGGATATAATGTAATATACTTATCCCTTCCCATACGTCAATGTACATATAATAGCAAAATCGTTATTACTATATCTACATTAGGTATATTGTAATATACTGATCCCTGCTCACAGATCAATGTACCTATATTTAATAACAATATCCTTAGTACTATATCCACATTACCCATAATGTAATATACTGATTCCTTCCCACAGATCAATGTACATTAACAACAACATCATTCATGCTATAGCTAAATTGGATATAATGTAATATACTGATCCCTGCCCACAGATCAAAGTACCTACATTTAATAACAATATCATTATTACTATATCTACATTAGATAAAATGTAATATACTGATCCCTTCCCACAGATCAAGGTGCCTACATTTAGTAACAATATCATTATTACTATATCTACATTAGATATAATGTAATATACTGATCCCTGCCCACCGGTCAATGTACATTTAATAACAACATCGATCATACTATATCCACATTAGGTATAATGTAATATAGTGATTACGTCTCACAGATCAATGTACCTACATTTAATAACAATATCCTTAGTACTATATCCACATTACACATAATGTAATATACTGATTCCTTCCCACAGATCAATGTACATATAACAACAACATCATTCATACTATATCTACATTGGATATAATGTAATATACTTATCCCTTCCCACAGGTCAATGTACATATAATAGCATAATCGTTATTACTATATCTACATTAGGTATAATGTAATGTATTAACTACATCCTACACATCATTGTACATTTAATATCATCATTCATGCTATAGCTAAATTGGATATAATGTAATATACTGATTCCTTCCCACAGATCAATGTACATTTAATAACAACACTATTCATACTATATCTACACTAGGTATAATGTAACGTGGTGATTACATCCCACAGATCAATGTACATTTAATAATATCATTCATACTATAACTACATTGGATATAATGTAATATACTGATCCCTTCCCACAGATCAAGGTATCTACATTTAATAACAATATCATTATTACTATATCTGCACTAGATATAATGCAATATACGGATTCCTTCCCACAGATCAATGTACATTTAATAACAACATCATTCATACTATAACTACATTGGATATAATGTAATATACTGATCCCTTCCCACAGATCAATGTACCTACATTTAATAACAATATCATTAGTACTACGTCCACATTACATATAATGTAGTATACTGATTCCTTCTCTCAGATCAGTGTAGATTTAATAACAACATCCTTCATACTATATCAACACTAGGTATAATGTAATATACTGATCCCTTCCCACAGACCAAGGTGCCTACATTTAGTAACAATATCATTATTACTATATCTACATTAGATATAATGTAATATACTGATCCCTGCCCACCGGTCAATGTACATTTAATAACAACATCGTTCATACTATATCCACATTAGGTATAATGTAATATAGTGATTACCTCCCACAGATCAATGTACCTACATTTAGTAACAATATCCTTAGTACTATATCCACATTACACATAATGTAATATACTGATTCCTTCCCACAGATCAAGGTGCCTACATTTAGTAACAATATCATTATTACTATATCTTCATTAGATATAATGTAATATACTAATCCCTGCCCACAGATCAATGTATATTTAGTAGCGATATCATTATTACTATATCTACATTGGATATAATGTAATATACTGAACCCTCCCCACAGATCAATGTACCTACATTTAACAACAATATCATTAGTACTACGTCCACATTGCATATAATGTAATATACTGATTCCTTGCCACAGACCAGTGTACATTTAATAACAACATCATTCATTACATATCTATTTTGGGTACAATGTAATATAGTGATTACATCCCACAGATCAATGTACATGTAATATCGATATCATTATTACTATATCTACATTAGATATAATGTAATATACTGATCCCTGCCCATAGTTCAATGTACCTATATTTAATAACAATATCATTAGTACTATATCCACATCACATATAATGTAATATACTGATCCCTTCCCACAGATCAATGTACATTTAGTAACACCATCATTCATACTATATCTACCCTAGGTATAATGTAACATAGTGATTACATCCCACAGATCAATGTACATTTAATAACAACATCATTCATACTATAACTACATTGGATATAATGTAATATACTGATCCCTCCCCACAGATCAATGTACATTTTATAACAACATCATTCATACTATATCTACATTGGATATAATGTAATATACTGATCCCTTCCCATACGTCAATGTACATATAATAGCAAAATCGTTATTACTATATCTACATTAGGTATAATGTAATATACTGATCCCTGCTCACAGATCAATGTACCTATATTTAATAACAATATCCTTAGTACTATATCCACATTACACATAATGTAATATACTGATTCCTTCCCACAGATCAATGTACATTTAATAACAACAGCATTCATACTATATCAACACTAGGTATAATGTAATATAGTGATTACATCCCACAGATCAAGGTACATTCAATATCGATATCATTATTACTATATCTACATTAGATAAAATGTAATATACTGATCCCTTCCCACAGATCAAGGTGCCTATATTTAGTAACAATATCATTATTACTATATCTACATTAGATATAATGTAATATACTGATCCCTGCCCACCGGTCAATGTACATTTAATAACAACATCGATCATACTATATCCACATTAGGTATAATGTAATATAGTGATTACGTCTCACAGATCAATGTACCTACATTTAATAACAATATCCTTAGTACTATATCCACATTACACATAATGTAATATACTGATTCCTTCCCACAGATCAATGTACATTTAACAACAACATCATTCATACTATATCTACAATGGATATAATGTAATATACTGATCCCTGCCCATAGTTCAATGTACCTATATTTAATAACAATATCATTAGTACTATATCCACATCACATATAATGTAATATACTGATCCCTTCCCACAGATCAATGTACATTTAGTAACACCATCATTCATACTATATCTACACTGGATATAATACAATATACGGATTCCTCCCCACAGATCAATGTACATTTTATAACATCATTCATACTATATCTACATTGGATATAATGTAATATACTGATCCCTTCCCACAGATCAAGGTATCTACATTTAATAACAATATCATTATTACTATATCTACAATAGATATAATGTAATATACTGATCCCTTCGCACAGATCAAGGTACCTACATTTAATAACAATATCACTATTATTACGTCCACATTACATATAATGTAGTATACTGATTCCTTCTCACAGATCAGTGTAGATTTAATAACAACATCCTTCATACTATATCAACACTAGGTATAATGTAATATACTGATCCCTTCCCACAGACCAAGGTGCCTACATTTAGTAACAATATCATTATTACTATATCTGCATTAGATATAATGTAATATAGTGATTCCTTCCCACAGATCAATGTACATTTAACAACAACATCATTCATACTATATCTACATTGGATATAATGTAATATACTGATCCCCTCCCACAGATCAATGTACCTACATTTAATAACAATATCCTTAGTACTATATCCACATTTCACATAATGTAATATACTGATTCCTTCCCACAGAACAATGTACATTTAATAACACCATCATTCATACTATATCTACACGAGGTATAATGTAATATAGTGATTACATCCCACAGATCAATGTACATATAACAACAACATCATTCATACTATATCTACATTGGATATAATGTAATATACTGATCCCTTCCCACAGATCAATGTACATTTAGTAACACCATCATTCATACTATATCTACACTGGATATAATACAATATACGGATTCCTACCCAAAGATCAATGTACATTTTATAACAACATCATTCATACTATATCTACATCGGATATAATGTAATATACTGATCCCTTCCCATACGTCAATGTACATATAATAGCAAAATCGTTATTACTATATCTACATTAGGTATATTGTAATATACTGATCCCTGCTCACAGATCAATGTACCTATATTTAATAACAATATCCTTAGTACTATATCCACATTACCCATAATGTAATATACTGATTCCTTCCCACAGATCAATGTACATTAACAACAACATCATTCATGCTGTAGCTAAATTGGATATAATGTAATATACTGATCCCTGCCCACAGATCAATGTACCTACATTTAATAACAATATCATTAGTACTATATCTACATTAGATATAATGTAATATACTGATCCCTGCCCACAGATCAATGTACCTACATTTAGTAACAATATCATTATTACTATATCTACATTAGATATAATGTAGTATACTGATCCCTGCCCACCGGTCAATGTACATTTAATAACAACATCGTTCATACTATATCCACATTAGGTATAATGTAATATAGTGATTACGTCCCACAGATCAATGTACCTACATTTAGTAACAATATCCTTAGTACTATATCCACATTACACATAATGTAATATACTGATTCCTTCCCACAGATCAATGTACATTTAACAACAACATCATTCGTACTATATCTACATGAGGTATAATGTAATATAGTGATTACATCCCCCAGATCAATGTACATATAACAACAACATCATTCATACTATATCTACATTGGATATAATGTAATATACTGATCCCTTCCCAAAGGTCAATGTACATATAATAGCATAATCGTTATTACTATATCTACATTAGGTATAATGTAATGTATTAACTACATCCTACAGATCATTGTACATTTAATAACATCATTCATGCTATAGCTAAATTGGATATAATGTAATATACTGATCCTTTCCCACAGATCAAGGTAGCTACATTTAATAACATTATCATTAATACTATATCTACATGAGATATAATGTTATATACTAATCCCTGCCCACAGATCAATGTATATTTAATAGCGATATCATTATTACTATATCTACATTAGATATAATGTTATATACTGATCCCTGCCCACAGTTCAATGTACCTATACTTAATAACAATATCATTAGTACTATATCCACATCATATATAATGTAATATACCGATTCCTTCCCACAGATCAACGTAGATTTAATAACAACATCATTCATACTATATCAACACTAGGTATAATGTAATATAGTGATTACATCCCACAGATCAAGGTACATTTAATAACAACATCATTCATACTATATCTACATTGGATATAATGTATTATAGTGATCCCTTCCCACAGATCAAGGTGCCTACATTTAGTAACAATATCATTATTACTATATCTTCATTAGATATAATGTAATATACTAATCCCTGCCCACAGATCAATGTATATTTAGTAGCGATATCATTATTATTATATCTACATTGGATATAATGTAATATACTGAACCCTCCCCACAGATCAATGTACCTACATTTAACAACAATATCATTAGTACTACGTCCACATTGCATATAATGTAATATACTGACTCCTTGCCACAGATCAGTGTACATTTAATAACAACATCATTCATTACATATCTATTTTGGGTACAATGTAATATAGTGATTACATCCCACAGATCAATGTACATGTAATGTCGATATCATTATTACTATATCTACATTAGATATAATGTAATATACTGATCCCTGCCCATAGTTCAATGTACCTATATTTAATAACAATATCATTAGTACTATATCCACATCACATATAATGTAATATACTGATCCCTTCCCACAGATCAATGTACATTTAGTAACACCATCTTTCATACTATATCTACACTAGGTATAATGTAACATAGTGATTACATCCCACAGATCAATGTACATTTAATAACAACATCATTCATACTATAACTACATTGGATATAATGTAATATACTGATCCCTCCCCACAGATCAATGTACATTTTATAACAACATCATTCATACTATATCTACATTGGATATAATGTAATATACTGATCCCTTCCCATACGTCAATGTACATATAATAGCAAAATCGTTATTACTATATCTACATTAGGTATAATGTAATTTACTGATCCCTGCTCACAGATCAATGTACCTATATTTAATAACAATATCCTTAGTACTATATCCACATTACACATAATGTAATATTATGATTCCTTCCCACAGATCAATGAACATTTAATAACAACAGCATTCATACTATATCAACACTAGGTATAATGTAATATAGTGATTACATCCCACAGATCAAGGTACATTCAATATCGATATCATTATTACTATATCTACATTAGATAAAATGTAATATACTGATCCCTTCCCACAGATCAAGGTGCCTACATTTAGTAACAATATCATTATTACTATATCTACATTAGATATAATGTAATATACTGATCCCTGCCCACCGGTCAATGTACATTTAATAACAACATCGATCATACTATATCCACATTAGGTATAATGTAATATAGTGATTACGTCTCACAGATCAATGTACCTACATTTAATAACAATATCCTTAGTACTATATCCACATTACACATAATGTAATATACTGATTCCTTCCCACAGATCAATGTACATTTAACAACAACATCATTCATACTATATCTACATTGGATATAATGTAATATACTGATCCCTTCCCACAGATCAATGTACCTACATTTAATAACAATATCCTTAGTACTATATCCACATTACACATAATGTAATATACTGATTCCTTCCCACAGAACAATGTACATTTAATAACACCATCATTCATACTATATCTACACGAGGTATAATGTAATATAGTGATTACATCCCACAGATCAATGTACATATAACAACAACATCATTCATACTATATCTACATTGGATATAATGTAATATACTTATCCCTTCCCACAGGTCAATGTACATATAATAGCATAATCGTTATTACTATATCTACATTAGGTATAATGTAATGTATTAACTACATCCTACACATCATTGTACATTTAATATCATCATTCATGCTATAGCTAAATTGGATATAATGTAATATACTGATTCCTTCCCACAGATCAATGTACATTTAATAACAACACTATTCATACTATATCTACACTAGGTATAATGTAACGTGGTGATTACATCCCACAGATCAATGTACATTTAATAATATCATTCATACTATAACTACATTGGATATAATGTAATATACTGATCCCTTCCCACAGATCAAGGTATCTACATTTAATAACAATATCATTATTACTATATCTGCACTAGATATAATGCAATATACGGATTCCTTCCCACAGATCAATGTACATTTAATAACAACATCATTCATACTATAACTACATTGGATATAATGTAATATACTGATCCCTTCCCACAGATCAATGTACCTACATTTAATAACAATATCATTAGTACTACGTCCACATTACATATAATGTAGTATACTGATTCCTTCTCTCAGATCAGTGTAGATTTAATAACAACATCCTTCATACTATATCAACACTAGGTATAATGTAATATACTGATCCCTTCCCACAGACCAAGGTGCCTACATTTAGTAACAATATCATTATTACTATATCTACATTAGATATAATGTAATATACTGATCCCTGCCCACCGGTCAATGTACATTTAATAACAACATCGTTCATAGTATATCCACATTAGGTATAATGTAATATAGTGATTACCTCCCACAGATCAATGTACCTACATTTAGTAACAATATCCTTAGTACTATATCCACATTACACATAATGTAATATACTGATTCCTTCCCACAGATCAATGTACATTTAACAACAACATCATTCGTACTATATCTACACGAGGTATAATGTAATATAGTGATTACATCCCCCAGATCAATGTACATATAACAACAACATCATTCATACTATATCTACATTGGATATAATGTAATATACTGATCCCTTCCCAAAGGTCAATGTACATATAATAGCATAATCGTTATTACTATATCTACATTAGGTATAATGTAATGTATTAACTACATCCTACAGATCATTGTACATTTAATAACATCATTCATGCTATAGCTAAATTGGATATAATGTAATATACTGATCCTTTCCCACAGATCAAGGTAGCTACATTTAATAACATTATCATTAATACTATATCTACATGAGATATAATGTTATATACTAATCCCTGCCCACAGATCAATGTATATTTAATAGCGATATCATTATTACTATATCTACATTAGATATAATGCTATATACTGATCCCTGCCCACAGTTCAATGTACCTATATTTAATAACAATATCATTAGTACTATATCCACATCATATATAATGTAATATACCGATTCCTTCCCACAGATCAACGTAGATTTAATAACAACATCATTCATACTATATCAACACTACGTATAATGTAATATAGTGATTACATCCCACAGATCAAGGTACATTTAATAACAACATCATTCATACTATATCTACATTGGATATAATGTATTATACTGATCCCTTCCCACAGATCAAGGTGCCTACATTTAGTAACAATATCATTATTACTATATCTTCATTAGATATAATGTAATATACTAATCCCTGCCCACAGATCAATGTATATTTAGTAGCGATATCATTATTACTATATCTACATTGGATATAATGTAATATACTGAACCCTCCCCACAGATCAATGTACCTACATTTAACAACAATATCATTAGTACTACGTCCACATTGCATATAATGTAATATACTGATTCCTTGCCACAGATCAGTGTACATTTAATAACAACATCATTCATTACATATCTATTTTGGGTACAATGTAATATAGTGATTACATCCCACAGATCAATGTACATGTAATATCGATATCATTATTACTATATCTACATTAGATATAATGTAATATACTGATCCCTGCCCATAGTTCAATGTACCTATATTTAATAACAATATCATTAGTACTATATCCACATCACATATAATGTAATATACTGATCCCTTCCCACAGATCAATGTACATTTAGTAACACCATCATTCATACTATATCTACACTGGATATAATACAATATACGGATTCCTCCCCACAGATCAATGTACATTTTATAACATCATTCATACTATATCTACATTGGATATAATGTAATATACTGATCCCTGCCCATACGTCAATGTACATATAATAGCAAAATCGTTATTACTATATCTACATTAGGTATAATGTAATATACTGATCCCTGCTCACAGATCAATGTACCTATATTTAATAACAATATCCTTAGTACTATATCCACATTACACATAATGTAATATACTGATTCCTTCCCACAGATCAATGTACATTTAATAACAACAGCATTCATACTATATCAACACTAGGTAAAATGTAATATAGTGATTACATCCCACAGATCAAGGTACATTCAATATCGATATCATTATTACTATATCTACAATAGATATAATGTAATATACTGATCCCTTCGCACAGATCAAGGTACCTACATTTAATAACAATATCACTAGTATTACGTCCACATTACATATAATGTAGTATACTGATTCCTTCTCACAGATCAGTGTAGATTTAATAACAACATCCTTCATACTATATCAACACTAGGTATAATGTAATATACTGATCCCTTCCCACAGACCAAGGTGCCTACATTTAGTAACAATATCATTATTACTATATCTGCATTAGATATAATGTAATATACTGATTCCTTCCCACAGATCAATGTACATTTAACAACAACATCATTCATACTATATCTACATTGGATATAATGTAATATACTGATCCCCTCCCACAGATCAATGTACCTACATTTAATAACAATATCCTTAGTACTATATCCACATTTCACATAATGTAATATACTGATTCCTTCCCACAGAACAATGTACATTTAATAACACCATCATTCATACTATATCTACACGAGGTATAATGTAATATAGTGATTACATCCCACAGATCAATGTACATATAACAACAACATCATTCATACTATATCTACATTGGATATAATGTAATATACTGATCCCTTCCCACAGATCAATGTACATTTAGTAACACCATCATTCATACTATATCTACACTGGATATAATACAATATACGGATTCCTACCCAAAGATCAATGTACATTTTATAACAACATCATTCATACTATATCTACATCGGATATAATGTAATATACTTATCCCTTCCCATACGTCAATGTACATATAATAGCAAAATCGTTATTACTATATCTACATTAGGTATATTGTAATATACTGATCCCTGCTCACAGATCAATGTACCTATATTTAATAACAATATCCTTAGTACTATATCCACATTACCCATAATGTAATATACTGATTCCTTCCCACAGATCAATGTACATTAACAACAACATCATTCATGCTATAGCTAAATTGGATATAATGTAATATACTGATCCCTGCCCACAGATCAATGTACCTACATTTAATAACAATATCATTATTTCTATATCTACATTAGATAAAATGTAATATACTGATCCCTTCCCACAGATCAAGGTGCCTACATTTAGTAACAATATCATTATTACTATATCTACATTAGATATAATGTAATATACTGATCCCTGCCCACCGGTCAATGTACATTTAATAACAACATCGATCATACTATATCCACATTAGGTATAATGTAATATAGTGATTACGTCTCACAGATCAATGTACCTACATTTAATAACAATATCCTTAGTACTATATCCACATTACACATAATGTAATATACTGATTCCTTCCCACAGATCAATGTACATATAACAACAACATCATTCATACTATATCTACATTGGATATAATGTAATATACTTATCCCTTCCCACAGGTCAATGTACATATAATAGCATAATCGTTATTACTATATCTACATTAGGTATAATGTAATGTATTAACTACATCCTACACATCATTGTACATTTAATATCATCATTCATGCTATAGCTAAATTGGATATAATGTAATATACTGATTCCTTCCCACAGATCAATGTACATTTAATAACAACACTATTCATACTATATCTACACTAGGTATAATGTAACGTGGTGATTACATCCCACAGATCAATGTACATTTAATAATATCATTCATACTATAACTACATTGGATATAATGTAATATACTGATCCCTTCCCACAGATCAAGGTATCTACATTTAATAACAATATCATTATTACTATATCTGCACTAGATATAATGCAATATACGGATTCCTTCCCACAGATCAATGTACATTTAATAACAACATCATTCATACTATAACTACATTGGATATAATGTAATATACTGATCCCTTCCCACAGATCAATGTACCTACATTTAATAACAATATCATTAGTACTACGTCCACATTACATATAATGTAGTATACTGATTCCTTCTCTCAGATCAGTGTAGATTTAATAACAACATCCTTCATACTATATCAACACTAGGTATAATGTAATATACTGATCCCTTCCCACAGACCAAGGTGCCTACATTTAGTAACAATATCATTATTACTATATCTACATTAGATATAATGTAATATACTGATCCCTGCCCACCGGTCAATGTACATTTAATAACAACATCGTTCATACTATATCCACATTAGGTATAATGTAATATAGTGATTACCTCCCACAGATCAATGTACCTACATTTAGTAACAATATCCTTAGTACTATATCCACATTACACATAATGTAATATACTGATTCCTTCCCACAGATCAATGTACATTTAACAACAACATCATTCGTACTATATCTACACGAGGTATAATGTAATATAGTGATTACATCCCCCAGATCAATGTACATATAACAACAACATCATTCATACTATATCTACATTGGATATAATGTAATATACTGATCCCTTCCCAAAGGTCAATGTACATATAATAGCATAATCGTTATTACTATATCTACATTAGGTATAATGTAATGTATTAACTACATCCTACAGATCATTGTACATTTAATAACATCATTCATGCTATAGCTAAATTGGATATAATGTAATATACTGATCCTTTCCCACAGATCAAGGTAGCTACATTTAATAACATTATCATTAATACTATATCTACATGAGATATAATGTTATATACTAATCCCTGCCCACAGATCAATGTATATTTAATAGCGATATCATTATTACTATATCTACATTAGATATAATGTTATATACTGATCCCTGCCCACAGTTCAATGTACCTATATTTAATAACAATATCATTAGTACTATATCCACATCATATATAATGTAATATACCGATTCCTTCCCACAGATCAACGTAGATTTAATAACAACATCATTCATACTATATCAACACTACGTATAATGTAATATAGTGATTACATCCCACAGATCAAGGTACATTTAATAACAACATCATTCATACTATATCTACATTGGATATAATGTATTATACTGATCCCTTCCCACAGATCAAGGTGCCTACATTTAGTAACAATATCATTATTACTATATCTTCATTAGATATAATGTAATATACTAATCCCTGCCCACAGATCAATGTATATTTAGTAGCGATATCATTATTACTATATCTACATTGGATATAATGTAATATACTGAACCCTCCCCACAGATCAATGTACCTACATTTAACAACAATATCATTAGTACTACGTCCACATTGCATATAATGTAATATACTGATTCCTTGCCACAGACCAGTGTACATTTAATAACAACATCATTCATTACATATCTATTTTGGGTACAATGTAATATAGTGATTACATCCCACAGATCAATGTACATGTAATATCGATATCATTATTACTATATCTACATTAGATATAATGTAATATACTGATCCCTGCCCATAGTTCAATGTACCTATATTTAATAACAATATCATTAGTACTATATCCACATCACATATAATGTAATATACTGATCCCTTCCCACAGATCAATGTACATTTAGTAACACCATCATTCATACTATATCTACCCTAGGTATAATGTAACATAGTGATTACATCCCACAGATCAATGTACATTTAATAACAACATCATTCATACTATAACTACATTGGATATAATGTAATATACTGATCCCTCCCCACAGATCAATGTACATTTTATAACAACATCATTCATACTATATCTACATTGGATATAATGTAATATACTGATCCCTTCCCATACGTCAATGTACATATAATAGCAAAATCGTTATTACTATATCTACATTAGGTATAATGTAATATACTGATCCCTTCCCACAGATCAAGGTGCCTACATTTAGTAACAATATCATTATTACTATATCTACATTAGATATAATGTAATATACTGATCCCTGCCCACCGGTCAATGTACATTTAATAACAACATCGATCATACTATATCCACATTAGGTATAATGTAATATAGTGATTACGTCTCACAGATCAATGTACCTACATTTAATAACAATATCCTTAGTACTATATCCACATTACACATAATGTAATATACTGATTCCTTCCCACAGATCAATGTACATTTAACAACAACATCATTCATACTATATCTACAATGGATATAATGTAATATACTGATCCCTGCCCATAGTTCAATGTACCTATATTTAATAACAATATCATTAGTACTATATCCACATCACATATAATGTAATATACTGATCCCTTCCCACAGATCAATGTACATTTAGTAACACCATCATTCATACTATATCTACACTGGATATAATACAATATACGGATTCCTCCCCACAGATCAATGTACATTTTATAACATCATTCATACTATATCTACATTGGATATAATGTAATATACTGATCCCTTCCCACAGATCAAGGTATCTACATTTAATAACAATATCATTATTACTATATCTACAATAGATATAATGTAATATACTGATCCCTTCGCACAGATCAAGGTACCTACATTTAATAACAATATCACTATTATTACGTCCACATTACATATAATGTAGTATACTGATTCCTTCTCACAGATCAGTGTAGATTTAATAACAACATCCTTCATACTATATCAACACTAGGTATAATGTAATATACTGATCCCTTCCCACAGACCAAGGTGCCTACATTTAGTAACAATATCATTATTACTATATCTGCATTAGATATAATGTAATATAGTGATTCCTTCCCACAGATCAATGTACATTTAACAACAACATCATTCATACTATATCTACATTGGATATAATGTAATATACTGATCCCCTCCCACAGATCAATGTACCTACATTTAATAACAATATCCTTAGTACTATATCCACATTTCACATAATGTAATATACTGATTCCTTCCCACAGAACAATGTACATTTAATAACACCATCATTCATACTATATCTACACGAGGTATAATGTAATATAGTGATTACATCCCACAGATCAATGTACATATAACAACAACATCATTCATACTATATCTACATTGGATATAATGTAATATACTGATCCCTTCCCACAGATCAATGTACATTTAGTAACACCATCATTCATACTATATCTACACTGGATATAATACAATATACGGATTCCTACCCAAAGATCAATGTACATTTTATAACAACATCATTCATACTATATCTACATCGGATATAATGTAATATACTGATCCCTTCCCATACGTCAATGTACATATAATAGCAAAATCGTTATTACTATATCTACATTAGGTATATTGTAATATACTGATCCCTGCTCACAGATCAATGTACCTATATTTAATAACAATATCCTTAGTACTATATCCACATTACCCATAATGTAATATACTGATTCCTTCCCACAGATCAATGTACATTAACAACAACATCATTCATGCTGTAGCTAAATTGGATATAATGTAATATACTGATCCCTGCCCACAGATCAATGTACCTACATTTAATAACAATATCATTAGTACTATATCTACATTAGATATAATGTAATATACTGATCCCTGCCCACAGATCAATGTACCTACATTTAGTAACAATATCATTATTACTATATCTACATTAGATATAATGTAGTATACTGATCCCTGCCCACCGGTCAATGTACATTTAATAACAACATCGTTCATACTATATCCACATTAGGTATAATGTAATATAGTGATTACGTCCCACAGATCAATGTACCTACATTTAGTAACAATATCCTTAGTACTATATCCACATTACACATAATGTAATATACTGATTCCTTCCCACAGATCAATGTACATTTAACAACAACATCATTCGTACTATATCTACATGAGGTATAATGTAATATAGTGATTACATCCCCCAGATCAATGTACATATAACAACAACATCATTCATACTATATCTACATTGGATATAATGTAATATACTGATCCCTTCCCAAAGGTCAATGTACATATAATAGCATAATCGTTATTACTATATCTACATTAGGTATAATGTAATGTATTAACTACATCCTACAGATCATTGTACATTTAATAACATCATTCATGCTATAGCTAAATTGGATATAATGTAATATACTGATCCTTTCCCACAGATCAAGGTAGCTACATTTAATAACATTATCATTAATACTATATCTACATGAGATATAATGTTATATACTAATCCCTGCCCACAGATCAATGTATATTTAATAGCGATATCATTATTACTATATCTACATTAGATATAATGTTATATACTGATCCCTGCCCACAGTTCAATGTACCTATACTTAATAACAATATCATTAGTACTATATCCACATCATATATAATGTAATATACCGATTCCTTCCCACAGATCAACGTAGATTTAATAACAACATCATTCATACTATATCAACACTAGGTATAATGTAATATAGTGATTACATCCCACAGATCAAGGTACATTTAATAACAACATCATTCATACTATATCTACATTGGATATAATGTATTATAGTGATCCCTTCCCACAGATCAAGGTGCCTACATTTAGTAACAATATCATTATTACTATATCTTCATTAGATATAATGTAATATACTAATCCCTGCCCACAGATCAATGTATATTTAGTAGCGATATCATTATTATTATATCTACATTGGATATAATGTAATATACTGAACCCTCCCCACAGATCAATGTACCTACATTTAACAACAATATCATTAGTACTACGTCCACATTGCATATAATGTAATATACTGACTCCTTGCCACAGATCAGTGTACATTTAATAACAACATCATTCATTACATATCTATTTTGGGTACAATGTAATATAGTGATTACATCCCACAGATCAATGTACATGTAATGTCGATATCATTATTACTATATCTACATTAGATATAATGTAATATACTGATCCCTGCCCATAGTTCAATGTACCTATATTTAATAACAATATCATTAGTACTATATCCACATCACATATAATGTAATATACTGATCCCTTCCCACAGATCAATGTACATTTAGTAACACCATCTTTCATACTATATCTACACTAGGTATAATGTAACATAGTGATTACATCCCACAGATCAATGTACATTTAATAACAACATCATTCATACTATAACTACATTGGATATAATGTAATATACTGATCCCTCCCCACAGATCAATGTACATTTTATAACAACATCATTCATACTATATCTACATTGGATATAATGTAATATACTGATCCCTTCCCATACGTCAATGTACATATAATAGCAAAATCGTTATTACTATATCTACATTAGGTATAATGTAATTTACTGATCCCTGCTCACAGATCAATGTACCTATATTTAATAACAATATCCTTAGTACTATATCCACATTACACATAATGTAATATTATGATTCCTTCCCACAGATCAATGAACATTTAATAACAACAGCATTCATACTATATCAACACTAGGTATAATGTAATATAGTGATTACATCCCACAGATCAAGGTACATTCAATATCGATATCATTATTACTATATCTACATTAGATAAAATGTAATATACTGATCCCTTCCCACAGATCAAGGTGCCTACATTTAGTAACAATATCATTATTACTATATCTACATTAGATATAATGTAATATACTGATCCCTGCCCACCGGTCAATGTACATTTAATAACAACATCGATCATACTATATCCACATTAGGTATAATGTAATATAGTGATTACGTCTCACAGATCAATGTACCTACATTTAATAACAATATCCTTAGTACTATATCCACATTACACATAATGTAATATACTGATTCCTTCCCACAGATCAATGTACATTTAACAACAACATCATTCATACTATATCTACATTGGATATAATGTAATATACTGATCCCTTCCCACAGATCAATGTACCTACATTTAATAACAATATCCTTAGTACTATATCCACATTACACATAATGTAATATACTGATTCCTTCCCACAGAACAATGTACATTTAATAACACCATCATTCATACTATATCTACACGAGGTATAATGTAATATAGTGATTACATCCCACAGATCAATGTACATATAACAACAACATCATTCATACTATATCTACATTGGATATAATGTAATATACTTATCCCTTCCCACAGGTCAATGTACATATAATAGCATAATCGTTATTACTATATCTACATTAGGTATAATGTAATGTATTAACTACATCCTACACATCATTGTACATTTAATATCATCATTCATGCTATAGCTAAATTGGATATAATGTAATATACTGATTCCTTCCCACAGATCAATGTACATTTAATAACAACACTATTCATACTATATCTACACTAGGTATAATGTAACGTGGTGATTACATCCCACAGATCAATGTACATTTAATAATATCATTCATACTATAACTACATTGGATATAATGTAATATACTGATCCCTTCCCACAGATCAAGGTATCTACATTTAATAACAATATCATTATTACTATATCTGCACTAGATATAATGCAATATACGGATTCCTTCCCACAGATCAATGTACATTTAATAACAACATCATTCATACTATAACTACATTGGATATAATGTAATATACTGATCCCTTCCCACAGATCAATGTACCTACATTTAATAACAATATCATTAGTACTACGTCCACATTACATATAATGTAGTATACTGATTCCTTCTCTCAGATCAGTGTAGATTTAATAACAACATCCTTCATACTATATCAACACTAGGTATAATGTAATATACTGATCCCTTCCCACAGACCAAGGTGCCTACATTTAGTAACAATATCATTATTACTATATCTACATTAGATATAATGTAATATACTGATCCCTGCCCACCGGTCAATGTACATTTAATAACAACATCGTTCATAGTATATCCACATTAGGTATAATGTAATATAGTGATTACCTCCCACAGATCAATGTACCTACATTTAGTAACAATATCCTTAGTACTATATCCACATTACACATAATGTAATATACTGATTCCTTCCCACAGATCAATGTACATTTAACAACAACATCATTCGTACTATATCTACACGAGGTATAATGTAATATAGTGATTACATCCCCCAGATCAATGTACATATAACAACAACATCATTCATACTATATCTACATTGGATATAATGTAATATACTGATCCCTTCCCAAAGGTCAATGTACATATAATAGCATAATCGTTATTACTATATCTACATTAGGTATAATGTAATGTATTAACTACATCCTACAGATCATTGTACATTTAATAACATCATTCATGCTATAGCTAAATTGGATATAATGTAATATACTGATCCTTTCCCACAGATCAAGGTAGCTACATTTAATAACATTATCATTAATACTATATCTACATGAGATATAATGTTATATACTAATCCCTGCCCACAGATCAATGTATATTTAATAGCGATATCATTATTACTATATCTACATTAGATATAATGCTATATACTGATCCCTGCCCACAGTTCAATGTACCTATATTTAATAACAATATCATTAGTACTATATCCACATCATATATAATGTAATATACCGATTCCTTCCCACAGATCAACGTAGATTTAATAACAACATCATTCATACTATATCAACACTACGTATAATGTAATATAGTGATTACATCCCACAGATCAAGGTACATTTAATAACAACATCATTCATACTATATCTACATTGGATATAATGTATTATACTGATCCCTTCCCACAGATCAAGGTGCCTACATTTAGTAACAATATCATTATTACTATATCTTCATTAGATATAATGTAATATACTAATCCCTGCCCACAGATCAATGTATATTTAGTAGCGATATCATTATTACTATATCTACATTGGATATAATGTAATATACTGAACCCTCCCCACAGATCAATGTACCTACATTTAACAACAATATCATTAGTACTACGTCCACATTGCATATAATGTAATATACTGATTCCTTGCCACAGATCAGTGTACATTTAATAACAACATCATTCATTACATATCTATTTTGGGTACAATGTAATATAGTGATTACATCCCACAGATCAATGTACATGTAATATCGATATCATTATTACTATATCTACATTAGATATAATGTAATATACTGATCCCTGCCCATAGTTCAATGTACCTATATTTAATAACAATATCATTAGTACTATATCCACATCACATATAATGTAATATACTGATCCCTTCCCACAGATCAATGTACATTTAGTAACACCATCATTCATACTATATCTACCCTAGGTATAATGTAACATAGTGATTACATCCCACAGATCAATGTACATTTAATAACAACATCATTCATACTATAACTACATTGGATATAATGTAATATACTGATCCCTCCCCACAGATCAATGTACATTTTATAACAACATCATTCATACTATATCTACATTGGATATAATGTAATATACTGATCCCTTCCCATACGTCAATGTACCTATATTTAATAACAATATCATTAGTACTATATCCACATCACATATAATGTAATATACTGATCCCTTCCCACAGATCAATGTACATTTAGTAACACCATCATTCATACTATATCTACACTGGATATAATACAATATACGGATTCCTCCCCACAGATCAATGTACATTTTATAACATCATTCATACTATATCTACATTGGATATAATGTAATATACTGATCCCTTCCCATACGTCAATGTACATATAATAGCAAAATCGTTATTACTATATCTACATTAGGTATAATGTAATATACTGATCCCTGCTCACAGATCAATGTACCTATATTTAATAACAATATCCTTAGTACTATATCCACATTACACATAATGTAATATACTGATTCCTTCCCACAGATCAATGTACATTTAATAACAACAGCATTCATACTAAATCAACACTAGGTATAATGTAATATAGTGATTACATCCCACAGATCAAGGTACATTCAATATCGATATCATTATTACTATATCTACAATAGATATAATGTAATATACTGATCCCTTCGCACAGATCAAGGTACCTACATTTAATAACAATATCACTAGTATTACGTCCACATTACATATAATGTAGTATACTGATTCCTTCTCACAGATCAGTGTAGATTTAATAACAACATCCTTCATACTATATCAACACTAGGTATAATGTAATATACTGATCCCTTCCCACAGACCAAGGTGCCTACATTTAGTAACAATATCATTATTACTATATCTGCATTAGATATAATGTAATATACTGATTCCTTCCCACAGATCAATGTACATTTAACAACAACATCATTCATACTATATCTACATTGGATATAATGTAATATACTGATCCCCTCCCACAGATCAATGTACCTACATTTAATAACAATATCCTTAGTACTATATCCACATTTCACATAATGTAATATACTGATTCCTTCCCACAGAACAATGTACATTTAATAACACCATCATTCATACTATATCTACACGAGGTATAATGTAATATAGTGATTACATCCCACAGATCAATGTACATATAACAACAACATCATTCATACTATATCTACATTGGATATAATGTAATATACTGATCCCTTCCCACAGATCAATGTACATTTAGTAACACCATCATTCATACTATATCTACACTGGATATAATACAATATACGGATTCCTACCCAAAGATCAATGTACATTTTATAACAACATCATTCATACTATATCTACATCGGATATAATGTAATATACTTATCCCTTCCCATACGTCAATGTACATATAATAGCAAAATCGTTATTACTATATCTACATTAGGTATATTGTAATATACTGATCCCTGCTCACAGATCAATGTACCTATATTTAATAACAATATCCTTAGTACTATATCCACATTACCCATAATGTAATATACTGATTCCTTCCCACAGATCAATGTACATTAACAACAACATCATTCATGCTATAGCTAAATTGGATATAATGTAATATACTGATCCCTGCCCACAGATCAATGTACCTACATTTAATAACAATATCATTATTACTATATCTACATTAGATAAAATGTAATATACTGATCCCTTCCCACAGATCAAGGTGCCTACATTTAGTAACAATATCATTATTACTATATCTACATTAGATATAATGTAATATACTGATCCCTGCCCACCGGTCAATGTACATTTAATAACAACATCGATCATACTATATCCACATTAGGTATAATGTAATATAGTGATTACGTCTCACAGATCAATGTACCTACATTTAATAACAATATCCTTAGTACTATATCCACATTACACATAATGTAATATACTGATTCCTTCCCACAGATCAATGTACATATAACAACAACATCATTCATACTATATCTACATTGGATATAATGTAATATACTTATCCCTTCCCACAGGTCAATGTACATATAATAGCATAATCGTTATTACTATATCTACATTAGGTATAATGTAATGTATTAACTACATCCTACACATCATTGTACATTTAATATCATCATTCATGCTATAGCTAAATTGGATATAATGTAATATACTGATTCCTTCCCACAGATCAATGTACATTTAATAACAACACTATTCATACTATATCTACACTAGGTATAATGTAACGTGGTGATTACATCCCACAGATCAATGTACATTTAATAATATCATTCATACTATAACTACATTGGATATAATGTAATATACTGATCCCTTCCCACAGATCAAGGTATCTACATTTAATAACAATATCATTATTACTATATCTGCACTAGATATAATGCAATATACGGATTCCTTCCCACAGATCAATGTACATTTAATAACAACATCATTCATACTATAACTACATTGGATATAATGTAATATACTGATCCCTTCCCACAGATCAATGTACCTACATTTAATCACAATATCATTAGTACTACGTCCACATTACATATAATGTAGTATACTGATTCCTTCTCTCAGATCAGTGTAGATTTAATAACAACATCCTTCATACTATATCAACACTAGGTATAATGTAATATACTGATCCCTTCCCACAGACCAAGGTGCCTACATTTAGTAACAATATCATTATTACTATATCTACATTAGATATAATGTAATATACTGATCCCTGCCCACCGGTCAATGTACATTTAATAACAACATCGTTCATACTATATCCACATTAGGTATAATGTAATATAGTGATTACCTCCCACAGATCAATGTACCTACATTTAGTAACAATATCCTTAGTACTATATCCACATTACACATAATGTAATATACTGATTCCTTCCCACAGATCAATGTACATTTAACAACAACATCATTCGTACTATATCTACACGAGGTATAATGTAATATAGTGATTACATCCCCCAGATCAATGTACATATAACAACAACATCATTCATACTATATCTACATTGGATATAATGTAATATACTGATCCCTTCCCAAAGGTCAATGTACATATAATAGCATAATCGTTATTACTATATCTACATTAGGTATAATGTAATGTATTAACTACATCCTACAGATCATTGTACATTTAATAACATCATTCATGCTATAGCTAAATTGGATATAATGTAATATACTGATCCTTTCCCACAGATCAAGGTAGCTACATTTAATAACATTATCATTAATACTATATCTACATGAGATATAATGTTATATACTAATCCCTGCCCACAGATCAATGTATATTTAATAGCGATATCATTATTACTATATCTACATTAGATATAATGTTATATACTGATCCCTGCCCACAGTTCAATGTACCTATATTTAATAACAATATCATTAGTACTATATCCACATCATATATAATGTAATATACCGATTCCTTCCCACAGATCAACGTAGATTTAATAACAACATCATTCATACTATATCAACACTACGTATAATGTAATATAGTGATTACATCCCACAGATCAAGGTACATTTAATAACAACATCATTCATACTATATCTACATTGGATATAATGTATTATACTGATCCCTTCCCACAGATCAAGGTGCCTACATTTAGTAACAATATCATTATTACTATATCTTCATTAGATATAATGTAATATACTAATCCCTGCCCACAGATCAATGTATATTTAGTAGCGATATCATTATTACTATATCTACATTGGATATAATGTAATATACTGAACCCTCCCCACAGATCAATGTACCTACATTTAACAACAATATCATTAGTACTACGTCCACATTGCATATAATGTAATATACTGATTCCTTGCCACAGACCAGTGTACATTTAATAACAACATCATTCATTACATATCTATTTTGGGTACAATGTAATATAGTGATTACATCCCACAGATCAATGTACATGTAATATCGATATCATTATTACTATATCTACATTAGATATAATGTAATATACTGATCCCTGCCCATAGTTCAATGTACCTATATTTAATAACAATATCATTAGTACTATATCCACATCACATATAATGTAATATACTGATCCCTTCCCACAGATCAATGTACATTTAGTAACACCATCATTCATACTATATCTACCCTAGGTATAATGTAACATAGTGATTACATCCCACAGATCAATGTACATTTAATAACAACATCATTCATACTATAACTACATTGGATATAATGTAATATACTGATCCCTCCCCACAGATCAATGTACATTTTATAACAACATCATTCATACTATATCTACATTGGATATAATGTAATATACTGATCCCTTCCCATACGTCAATGTACATATAATAGCAAAATCGTTATTACTATATCTACATTAGGTATAATGTAATATACTGATCCCTGCTCACAGATCAATGTACCTATATTTAATAACAATATCCTTAGTACTATATCCACATTACACATAATGTAATATACTGATTCCTTCCCACAGATCAATGTACATTTAATAACAACAGCATTCATACTATATCAACACTAGGTATAATGTAATATAGTGATTACATCCCACAGATCAAGGTACATTCAATATCGATATCATTATTACTATATCTACATTAGATAAAATGTAATATACTGATCCCTTCCCACAGATCAAGGTGCCTACATTTAGTAACAATATCATTATTACTATATCTACATTAGATATAATGTAATATACTGATCCCTGCCCACCGGTCAATGTACATTTAATAACAACATCGATCATACTATATCCACATTAGGTATAATGTAATATAGTGATTACGTCTCACAGATCAATGTACCTACATTTAATAACAATATCCTTAGTACTATATCCACATTACACATAATGTAATATACTGATTCCTTCCCACAGATCAATGTACATTTAACAACAACATCATTCATACTATATCTACAATGGATATAATGTAATATACTGATCCCTGCCCATAGTTCAATGTACCTATATTTAATAACAATATCATTAGTACTATATCCACATCACATATAATGTAATATACTGATCCCTTCCCACAGATCAATGTACATTTAGTAACACCATCATTCATACTATATCTACACTGGATATAATACAATATACGGATTCCTCCCCACAGATCAATGTACATTTTATAACATCATTCATACTATATCTACATTGGATATAATGTAATATACTGATCCCTTCCCATACGTCAATGTACATATAATAGCAAAATCGTTATTACTATATCTACATTAGGTATAATGTAATATACTGATCCCTGCTCACAGATCAATGTACCTATATTTAATAACAATATCCTTAGTACTATATCCACATTACACATAATGTAATATACTGATTCCTTCCCACAGATCAATGTACATTTAATAACAACAGCATTCATACTATATCAACACTAGGTATAATGTAATATAGTGATTACATCCCACAGATCAAGGTACATTCAATATCGATATCATTATTACTATATCTACATTAGTTAAAATGTAATATACTGATCCCTTCCCACAGGTCAATGTACATACAATAGCAAAATCGTTATTACTATATCCACATTAGGTATAATGTAATGTATTTACTACATCCAACAGATCATTGTACATTTAATAACATCATTCATGCTATAGCTAAATTGGATATAATGTAATATACTCACCCCTTCCCACAGATCAAGGTACCTACATTTAATAACAATATCATTATTACTACATCTACATTAGATATAATGTAATATACTGATCCCTGCCCACCGGTCAATGTACATTTAATAACAACATCGTTCATACTATATCCACATTAGGTATAATGTAATATAGTGATTACCTCCCACAGATCAATGTACCTACATTTAGTAACAATATCCTTAGTACTATATCCACATTACACATAATGTAATATACTGATTCCTTCCCACAGATCAATGTACATTGAACAACAACATCATTCGTACTATATCTACACGAGGTATAATGTAATATAGTGATTACATCCCCCAGATCAATGTACATATAACAACAACATCATTCATACTATATCTACATTGGATATAATGTAATATACTGATCCCTTCCCAAAGGTCAATGTACATATAATAGCATAATCGTTATTACTATATCTACATTAGGTATAATGTAATGTATTAACTACATCCTACAGATCATTGTACATTTAATAACATCATTCATGCTATAGCTAAATTGGATATAATGTAATATACTGATCCTTTCCCACAGATCAAGGTAGCTACATTTAATAACATTATCATTAATACTATATCTACATGAGATATAATGTTATATACTAATCCCTGCCCACAGATCAATGTATATTTAATAGCGATATCATTATTACTATATCTACATTAGATATAATGTTATATACTGATCCCTGCCCACAGTTCAATGTACCTATATTTAATAACAATATCATTAGTACTATATCCACATCATATATAATGTAATATACCGATTCCTTCCCACAGATCAACGTAGATTTAATAACAACATCATTCATACTATATCAACACTACGTATAATGTAATATAGTGATTACATCCCACAGATCAAGGTACATTTAATAACAACATCATTCATACTATATCTACATTGGATATAATGTATTATACTGATCCCTTCCCACAGATCAAGGTGCCTACATTTAGTAACAATATCATTATTACTATATCTTCATTAGATATAATGTAATATACTAATCCCTGCCCACAGATCAATGTATATTTAGTAGCGATATCATTATTACTATATCTACATCGGATATAATGTAATATACTGAACCCTCCCCACAGATCAATGTACCTACATTTAACAACAATATCATTAGTACTACGTCCACATTGCATATAATGTAATATACTGATTCCTTGCCACAGATCAGTGTACATTTAATAACAACATCATTCATTACATATCAATTTGGGTACAATGTAATATAGTGATTACATCCCACAGATCAATGTACATGTAATATCGATATCATTATTACTATATCTACATTAGATATAATGTAATATACTGATCCCTGCCCATAGTTCAATGTACCTATATTTAATAACAATATCATTAGTACTATATCCACATCACATATAATGTAATATACTGATCCCTTCCCACAGATCAATGTACATTTAGAAACACCATCATTCATACTATATCTACCCTAGGTATAATGTAACATAGTGATTACATCCCACAGATCAATGTACATTTAATAACAACATCATTCATACTATAACTACATTGGATATAATGTAATATACTGATCCCTCCCCACAGATCAATGTACATTTTATAACAACATCATTCATACTATATCTACATTGGATATAATGTAATATACTGATCCCTTCCCATACGTCAATGTACATATAATAGCAAAATCGTTATTACTATATCTACATTAGGTACAATGTAATATACTGATCCCTGCTCACAGATCAATGTACCTATATTTAATAACAATATCCTTAGTACTATATCCACATTACACATAATGTAATATACTGATTCCTTCCCACAGATCAATGTACATTTAATAACAACAGCATTCATACTATATCAACACTAGGTATAATGTAATATAGTGATTACATCCCACAGATCAAGGTACATTCAATATCGATATCATTATTACTATATCTACATTAGATAAAATGTAATATACTGATCCCTTCCCACAGATCAAGGTGCCTACATTTAGTAACAATATCATTATTACTATATCTACATTAGATATAATGTAATATACTGATCCCTGCCCACCGGTCAATGTACATTTAATAACAACATCGATCATACTATATCCACATTAGGTATAATGTAATATAGTGATTACGTCTCACAGATCAATGTACCTACATTTAATAACAATATCCTTAGTACTATATCCACATTACACATAATGTAATATACTGATTCCTTCCCACAGATCAATGTACATTTAACAACAACATCATTCATACTATATCTACAATGGATATAATGTAATATACTGATCCCTGCCCATAGTTCAATGTACCTATATTTAATAACAATATCATTAGTACTATATCCACATCACATATAATGTAATATACTGATCCCTTCCCACAGATCAATGTACATTTAGTAACACCATCATTCATACTATATCTACACTGGATATAATACAATATACGGATTCCTCCCCACAGATCAATGTACATTTAACAACAACATCATTCATACTATACCTAGAATGGATATAATGTAATATACTGATCCCTTCCCACAGATCAATGTACCTACATGTAATAACAACATCGTTCATACTATATCCACATTAGGTATAATGTAATATAGTGATTACGTCCCACAGATCAATGTACCTACATTTAATAACAATATCCTTAGTACTATATCCACATTACACATAATGCAATATACTGATTCATTCCCACAGATCAATATACCTTTAATAACCATATCATTAGTACTATATCTACATTCGATATATTGTAATATAGTGATTCATTCCCACAGATCAATGTGCCTTTAATAACAATATCATTAGCACTACATCTACATTCGATATAACGTAATATAGTGATCCATTCCCACAGACCAATGCACCTTTAATAACAATATCATTAGCACTATATCTACATTCGATATAACGTAATATGCAGATTCATTCCCACAGATATGTATATATAATAACCATATCATTAGTACCATACCTACATTCGATATAATGTAATATACCGATGGATTCCCACAGATCAATGTACATTTAATAACCATATCATTAGTACCATATCTACATTAGATATGTAATGTACATTTAATAACAATATCATTATTACTATATCTACATTAGGTATAATGTCATATACTGATCCCTGCCCACCGGTCAATGTACATTTAATAACAACATCGATCATACTATATCCACATTAGGTATAATGTAATATAGTGATTACGTCTCACAGATCAATGTACCTACATTTAATAACAATATCCTTCGTACTATATCCACATTACACATAATGTAATATACTGATTCCTTCCCACAGATCAATGTACATTTAACAACAACATCATTCATACTATATCTACAATGGATATAATGTAATATACTGATCCCTGCCCATAGTTCAATGTACCTATATTTAATAACAATATCATTAGTACTATATCCACATCACATATAATGTAATATACTGATCCCTTCCCACAGATCAATGTACATTTAGTAACACCATCATTCATACTATATCTACACTGGATATAATACAATATACGGATTCCTCCCCACAGATCAATGTACATTTTATAACATCATTCATACTATATCTACATTGGATATAATGTAATATACTGATCCCTTCCCATACGTCAATGTACATATAATAGCAAAATCGTTATTACTATATCTACATTAGGTATAATGTAATATACTGATCCTTCCCACAGACCAGGGTGCCTACATTTAGTAACAATATCATTATCACTATATCTACATTAGATATAATGTGATATACTGATCCCTGCCCACAGGTCAATGTACATACAATAGCAAAATCGTTATTACTATATCCACATTAGGTATAATGTAATGTATTTACTACATCCAACAGATCATTGTACATTTAATAACATCATTCATGCTATAGCTAAATTGGATATAATGTAATATACTCACCCCTTCCCACAGATCAAGGTACCTACATTTAATAACAATATCATTATTACTACATCTACATTAGATATAATGTAATATACTGATCCCTGCCCACCGGTCAATGTACATTTAATAACAACATCGTTCATACTATATCCACATTAGGTATAATGTAATATAGTGATTACCTCCCACAGATCAATGTACCTACATTTAGTAACAATATCCTTAGTACTATATCCACATTACACATAATGTAATATACTGATTCCTTCCCACAGATCAATGTACATTGAACAACAACATCATTCGTACTATATCTACACGAGGTATAATGTAATATAGTGATTACATCCCCCAGATCAATGTACATATAACAACAACATCATTCATACTATATCTACATTGGATATAATGTAATATACTGATCCCTTCCCAAAGGTCAATGTACATATAATAGCATAATCGTTATTACTATATCTACATTAGGTATAATGTAATGTATTAACTACATCCTACAGATCATTGTACATTTAATAACATCATTCATGCTATAGCTAAATTGGATATAATGTAATATACTGATCCTTTCCCACAGATCAAGGTAGCTACATTTAATAACATTATCATTAATACTATATCTACATGAGATATAATGTTATATACTAATCCCTGCCCACAGATCAATGTATATTTAATAGCGATATCATTATTACTATATCTACATTAGATATAATGTTATATACTGATCCCTGCCCACAGTTCAATGTACCTATATTTAATAACAATATCATTAGTACTATATCCACATCATATATAATGTAATATACCGATTCCTTCCCACAGATCAACGTAGATTTAATAACAACATCATTCATACTATATCAACACTACGTATAATGTAATATAGTGATTACATCCCACAGATCAAGGTACATTTAATAACAACATCATTCATACTATATCTACATTGGATATAATGTATTATACTGATCCCTTCCCACAGATCAAGGTGCCTACATTTAGTAACAATATCATTATTACTATATCTTCATTAGATATAATGTAATATACTAATCCCTGCCCACAGATCAATGTATATTTAGTAGCGATATCATTATTACTATATCTACATTGGATATAATGTAATATACTGAACCCTCCCCACAGATCAATGTACCTACATTTAACAACAATATCATTAGTACTACGTCCACATTGCATATAATGTAATATACTGATTCCTTGCCACAGATCAGTGTACATTTAATAACAACATCATTCAGTACATATCTATTTTGGGTACAATGTAATATAGTGATTACATCCCACAGATCAATGTACATGTAATATCGATATCATTATTACTATATCTACATTAGATATAATGTAATATACTGATCCCTGCCCATAGTTCAATGTACCTATATTTAATAACAATATCATTAGTACTATATCCACATCACATATAATGTAATATACTGATCCCTTCCCACAGATCAATGTACATTTAGAAACACCATCATTCATACTATATCTACCCTAGGTATAATGTAACATAGTGATTACATCCCACAGATCAATGTACATTTAATAACAACATCATTCATACTATAACTACATTGGATATAATGTAATATACTGATCCCTCCCCACAGATCAATGTACATTTTATAACAACATCATTCATACTATATCTACATTGGATATAATGTAATATACTGATCCCTTCCCATACGTCAATGTACATATAATAGCAAAATCGTTATTACTATATCTACATTAGGTACAATGTAATATACTGATCCCTGCTCACAGATCAATGTACCTATATTTAATAACAATATCCTTAGTACTATATCCACATTACACATAATGTAATATACTGATTCCTTCCCACAGATCAATGTACATTTAATAACAACAGCATTCATACTATATCAACACTAGGTATAATGTAATATAGTGATTACATCCCACAGATCAAGGTACATTCAATATCGATATCATTATTACTATATCTACATTAGATAAAATGTAATATACTGATCCCTTCCCACAGATCAAGGTGCCTACATTTAGTAACAATATCATTATTACTATATCTACATTAGATATAATGTAATATACTGATCCCTGCCCACCGGTCAATGTACATTTAATAACAACATCGATCATACTATATCCACATTAGGTATAATGTAATATAGTGATTACGTCTCACAGATCAATGTACCTACATTTAATAACAATATCCTTAGTACTATATCCACATTACACATAATGTAATATACTGATTCCTTCCCACAGATCAATGTACATTTAACAACAACATCATTCATACTATATCTACAATGGATATAATGTAATATACTGATCCCTGCCCATAGTTCAATGTACCTATATTTAATAACAATATCATTAGTACTATATCCACATCACATATAATGTAATATACTGATCCCTTCCCACAGATCAATGTACATTTAGTAACACCATCATTCATACTATATCTACACTGGATATAATACAATATACGGATTCCTCCCCACAGATCAATGTACATTTAACAACAACATCATTCATACTATACCTAGAATGGATATAATGTAATATACTGATCCCTTCCCACAGATCAATGTACCTACATGTAATAACAACATCGTTCATACTATATCCACATTAGGTATAATGTAATATAGTGATTACGTCCCACAGATCAATGTACCTACATTTAATAACAATATCCTTAGTACTATATCCACATTACACATAATGCAATATACTGATTCATTCCCACAGATCAATATACCTTTAATAACCATATCATTAGTACTATATCTACATTCGATATATTGTAATATAGTGATTCATTCCCACAGATCAATGTGCCTTTAATAACAATATCATTAGCACTACATCTACATTCGATATAACGTAATATAGTGATCCATTCCCACAGACCAATGCACCTTTAATAACAATATCATTAGCACTATATCTACATTCGATATAACGTAATATGCAGATTCATTCCCACAGATATGTATATATAATAACCATATCATTAGTACCATACCTACATTCGATATAATGTAATATACCGATGGATTCCCACAGATCAATGTACATTTAATAACCATATCATTAGTACCATATCTACATTAGATATGTAATGTACATTTAATAACAATATCATTATTACTATATCTACATTAGGTATAATGTCATATACTGATCCCTGCCCACCGGTCAATGTACATTTAATAACAACATCGATCATACTATATCCACATTAGGTATAATGTAATATAGTGATTACGTCTCACAGATCAATGTACCTACATTTAATAACAATATCCTTCGTACTATATCCACATTACACATAATGTAATATACTGATTCCTTCCCACAGATCAATGTACATTTAACAACAACATCATTCATACTATATCTACAATGGATATAATGTAATATACTGATCCCTGCCCATAGTTCAATGTACCTATATTTAATAACAATATCATTAGTACTATATCCACATCACATATAATGTAATATACTGATCCCTTCCCACAGATCAATGTACATTTAGTAACACCATCATTCATACTATATCTACACTGGATATAATACAATATACGGATTCCTCCCCACAGATCAATGTACATTTTATAACATCATTCATACTATATCTACATTGGATATAATGTAATATACTGATCCCTTCCCATACGTCAATGTACATATAATAGCAAAATCGTTATTACTATATCTACATTAGGTATAATGTAATATACTGATCCTTCCCACAGACCAGGGTGCCTACATTTAGTAACAATATCATTATCACTATATCTACATTAGATATAATGTGATATACTGATCCCTGCCCACCGGTCAATGTACATTTAATAACAACATCGTTCATACTATATCCACATTAGGTATAATGTAATATAGTGATTACGTCCACAGATCAATGTAACTACATTTAATAACAATATCCGTAGTACTATATCCACATTACACATAATGTAATATACTGATTCCTTCCCACAGATCAATGTACATTTAACAACAACATCATTCGTACTATATCTACACGAGGTATAATGTAATATAGTGATTACATCCCCCAGATCAATGTACATATAACAACAATATCATTCATACTATATCTACATTGGATATAATGTAATATACTGATCCCTTCCCAAAGGTCAATGTACATATAATAGCATAATCGTTATTACTATATCTACATTAGGTATAATGTAATGTATTAACTACATCCTACAGATCATTGTACATTTAATAACATCATTCATGCTATAGCTAAATTGGATATAATGTAATATACTGATCCTTTCCCACAGATCAAGGTAGCTACATTTAATAACATTATCATTAATACTATATCTACATGAGATATAATGTTATATACTAATCCCTGCCCACAGATCAATGTATATTTAATAGCGATATCATTATTACTATATCTACATTAGATATAATGTTATATACTGATCCCTGCCCACAGTTCAATGTACCTATATTTAATAACAATATCATTAGTACTATATCCACATCATATATAATGTAATATACCGATTCCTTCCCACAGATCAACGTAGATTTAATAACAACATCATTCATACTATATCAACACTACGTATAATGTAATATAGTGATTACATCCCACAGATCAAGGTACATTTAATAACAACATCATTCATACTATATCTACATTGGATATAATGTATTATACTGATCCCTTCCCACAGATCAAGGTGCCTACATTTAGTAACAATATCATTATTACTATATCTTCATTAGATATAATGTAATATACTAATCCCTGCCCACAGATCAATGTATATTTAGTAGCGATATCATTATTACTATATCTACATTGGATATAATGTAATATACTGAACCCTCCCCACAGATCAATGTACCTACATTTAACAACAATATCATTAGTACTACGTCCACATTGCATATAATGTAATATACTGATTCCTTGCCACAGACCAGTGTACATTTAATAACAACATCATTCAGTACATATCTATTTTGGGTACAATGTAATATAGTGATTACATCCCACAGATCAATGTACATGTAATATCGATATCATTATTACTATATCTACATTAGATATAATGTAATATACTGATCCCTGCCCATAGTTCAATGTACCTATATTTAATAACAATATCATTAGTACTATATCCACATCACATATAATGTAATATACTGATCCCTTCCCACAGATCAATGTACATTTAGTAACACCATCATTCATACTATATCTACCCTAGGTATAATGTAACATAGTGATTACATCCCACAGATCAATGTACATTTAATAACAACATCATTCATACTATAACTACATTGGATATAATGTAATATACTGATCCCTCCCCACAGATCAATGTACATTTTATAACAACATCATTCATACTATATCTACATTGGATATAATGTAATATACTGATCCCTTCCCATACGTCAATGTACATATAATAGCAAAATCGTTATTACTATATCTACATTAGGTATAATGTAATATACTGATCCCTGCTCACAGATCAATGTACCTATATTTAATAACAATATCCTTAGTACTATATCCACATTACACATAATGTAATATACTGATTCCTTCCCACAGATCAATGTACATTTAATAACAACAGCATTCATACTATATCAACACTAGGTATAATGTAATATAGTGATTACATCCCACAGATCAAGGTACATTCAATATCGATATCATTATTACTATATCTACATTAGATAAAATGTAATATACTGATCCCTTCCCACAGATCAAGGTGCCTACATTTAGTAACAATATCATTATTACTATATCTACATTAGATATAATGTAATATACTGATCCCTGCCCACTGGTCAATGTACATTTAATAACAACATCGATCATACTATATCCACATTAGGTATAATGTAATATAGTGATTACGTCTCACAGATCAATGTACCTACATTTAATAACAATATCCTTAGTACTATATCCACATTACACATAATGTAATATACTGATTCCTTCCCACAGATCAATGTACATTTAACAACAACATCATTCATACTATATCTACAATGGATATAATGTAATATACTGATCCCTGCCCATAGTTCAATGTACCTATATTTAATAACAATATCATTAGTACTATATCCACATCACATATAATGTAATATACTGATCCCTTCCCACAGATCAATGTACATTTAGTAACACCATCATTCATACTATATCTACACTGGATATAATACAATATACGGATTCCTCCCCACAGATCAATGTACATTTTATAACATCATTCATACTATATCTACATTGGATATAATGTAATATACTGATCCCTTCCCATACGTCAATGTACATATAATAGCAAAATCGTTATTACTATATCTACATTAGGTATAATGTAATATACTGATCCCTGCTCACAGATCAATGTACCTATATTTAATAACAATATCCTTAGTACTATATCCACATTACACATAATGTAATATACTGATTCCTTCCCACAGATCAATGTACATTTAATAACAACAGCATTCATACTATATCAACACTAGGTATAATGTAATATAGTGATTACATCCCACAGATCAAGGTACATTCAATATCGATATCATTATTACTATATCTACATTAGTTAAAATGTAATATACTGATCCCTTCCCACAGGTCAATGTACATACAATAGCAAAATCGTTATTACTATATCCACATTAGGTATAATGTAATGTATTTACTACATCCAACAGATCATTGTACATTTAATAACATCATTCATGCTATAGCTAAATTGGATATAATGTAATATACTCACCCCTTCCCACAGATCAAGGTACCTACATTTAATAACAATATCATTATTACTACATCTACATTAGATATAATGTAATATACTGATCCCTGCCCACCGGTCAATGTACATTTAATAACAACATCGTTCATACTATATCCACATTAGGTATAATGTAATATAGTGATTACCTCCCACAGATCAATGTACCTACATTTAGTAACAATATCCTTAGTACTATATCCACATTACACATAATGTAATATACTGATTCCTTCCCACAGATCAATGTACATTGAACAACAACATCATTCGTACTATATCTACACGAGGTATAATGTAATATAGTGATTACATCCCCCAGATCAATGTACATATAACAACAACATCATTCATACTATATCTACATTGGATATAATGTAATATACTGATCCCTTCCCAAAGGTCAATGTACATATAATAGCATAATCGTTATTACTATATCTACATTAGGTATAATGTAATGTATTAACTACATCCTACAGATCATTGTACATTTAATAACATCATTCATGCTATAGCTAAATTGGATATAATGTAATATACTGATCCTTTCCCACAGATCAAGGTAGCTACATTTAATAACATTATCATTAATACTATATCTACATGAGATATAATGTTATATACTAATCCCTGCCCACAGATCAATGTATATTTAATAGCGATATCATTATTACTATATCTACATTAGATATAATGTTATATACTGATCCCTGCCCACAGTTCAATGTACCTATATTTAATACCAATATCATTAGTACTATATCCACATCATATATAATGTAATATACCGATTCCTTCCCACAGATCAACGTAGATTTAATAACAACATCATTCATACTATATCAACACTACGTATAATGTAATATAGTGATTACATCCCACAGATCAAGGTACATTTAATAACAACATCATTCATACTATATCTACATTGGATATAATGTATTATACTGATCCCTTCCCACAGATCAAGGTGCCTACATTTAGTAACAATATCATTATTACTATATCTTCATTAGATATAATGTAATATACTAATCCCTGCCCACAGATCAATGTATATTTAGTAGCGATATCATTATTACTATATCTACATCGGATATAATGTAATATACTGAACCCTCCCCACAGATCAATGTACCTACATTTAACAACAATATCATTAGTACTACGTCCACATTGCATATAATGTAATATACTGATTCCTTGCCACAGATCAGTGTACATTTAATAACAACATCATTCATTACATATCAATTTGGGTACAATGTAATATAGTGATTACATCCCACAGATCAATGTACATGTAATATCGATATCATTATTACTATATCTACATTAGATATAATGTAATATACTGATCCCTGCCCATAGTTCAATGTACCTATATTTAATAACAATATCATTAGTACTATATCCACATCACATATAATGTAATATACTGATCCCTTCCCACAGATCAATGTACATTTAGTAACACCATCATTCATACTATATCTACCCTAGGTATAATGTAACATAGTGATTACATCCCACAGATCAATGTACATTTAATAACAACATCATTCATACTATAACTACATTGGATATAATGTAATATACTGATCCCTCCCCACAGATCAATGTACATTTTATAACAACATCATTCATACTATATCTACATTGGATATAATGTAATATACTGATCCCTTCCCATACGTCAATGTACATATAATAGCAAAATCGTTATTACTATATCTACATTAGGTATAATGTAATATACTGATCCCTGCTCACAGATCAATGTACCTATATTTAATAACAATATCCTTAGTACTATATCCACATTACACATAATGTAATATACTGATTCCTTCCCACAGATCAATGTACATTTAATAACAACAGCATTCATACTATATCAACACTAGGTATAATGTAATATAGTGATTACATCCCACAGATCAAGGTACATTCAATATCGATATCATTATTACTATATCTACATTAGATAAAATGTAATATACTGATCCCTTCCCACAGATCAAGGTGCCTACATTTAGTAACAATATCATTATTACTATATCTACATTAGATATAATGTAATATACTGATCCCTGTCCACCGGTCAATGTACATTTAATAACAACATCGATCATACTATATCCACATTAGGTATAATGTAATATAGTGATTACGTCTCACAGATCAATGTACCTACATTTAATAACAATATCCTTAGTACTATATCCACATTACACATAATGTAATATACTGATTCCTTCCCACAGATCAATGTACATTTAACAACAACATCATTCATACTATATCTACAATGGATATAATGTAATATACTGATCCCTGCCCATAGTTCAATGTGCCTATATTTAATAACAATATCATTAGTACTATATCCACATCACATATAATGTAATATACTGATCCCTTCCCACAGATCAATGTACATTTAGTAACACCATCATTCATACTATATCTACACTGGATATAATACAATATACGGATTCCTCCCCACAGATCAATGTACATTTTATAACATCATTCATACTATATCTACATTGGATATAATGTAATATACTGATCCCTTCCCATACGTCAATGTACATATAATAGCAAAATCGTTATTACTATATCTACATTAGGTATAATGTCATATACTGATCCCTGCCCACAGATCAATGTACCTACATTTAATAACAATATCATTAGTACTACGTCCACATTACATATAATGTAGTATACTGATTCCTTCTCACAGATCAGTGTAGATTTAAAAACAACATCCTTCATACTATATCAACACTAGGTATAATGTAACATACTGATCCCTTCCCACAGACCAAGGTGCCTACATTTAGTAACAATATCATTATTACTATATCTACATTAGATATAATGTAATATCCTGATCCCTGCCCACCGGTCAATGTACATGTAATAACAACATCGTTCATACTATATCCACATTAGGTATAATGTAATATAGTGATTACGTCCCACAGATCAATGTACCTACATTTAATAACAATATCCTTAGTACTATATCCACATTACACATAATGCAATATACTGATTCATTCCCACAGATCAATATACCTTTAATAACCATATCATTAGTACTATATCTACATTCGATATATTGTAATATAGTGATTCATTCCCACAGATCAATGTGCCTTTAATAACAATATCATTAGCACTACATCTACATTCGATATAACGTAATATAGTGATCCATTCCCACAGACCAATGCACCTTTAATAACAATATCATTAGCACTATATCTACATTCGATATAACGTAATATGCAGATTCATTCCCACAGATATGTATATATAATAACCATATCATTAGTACCATACCTACATTCGATATAATGTAATATACCGATGGATTCCCACAGATCAATGTACATTTAATAACCATATCATTAGTACCATATCTACATTAGATATGTAATGTACATTTAATAACAATATCATTATTACTATATCTACATTAGGTATAATGTCATATACTGATCCCTGCCCACCGGTCAATGTACATTTAATAACAACATCGATCATACTATATCCACATTAGGTATAATGTAATATAGTGATTACGTCTCACAGATCAATGTACCTACATTTAATAACAATATCCTTAGTACTATATCCACATTACACATAATGTAATATACTGATTCCTTCCCACAGATCAATGTACATTTAACAACAACATCATTCATACTATATCTACAATGGATATAATGTAATATACTGATCCCTGCCCATAGTTCAATGTACCTATATTTAATAACAATATCATTAGTACTATATCCACATCACATATAATGTAATATACTGATCCCTTCCCACAGATCAATGTACATTTAGTAACACCATCATTCATACTATATCTACACTGGATATAATACAATATACGGATTCCTCCCCACAGATCAATGTACATTTTATAACATCATTCATACTATATCTACATTGGATATAATGTAATATACTGATCCCTTCCCATACGTCAATGTACATATAATAGCAAAATCGTTATTACTATATCTACATTAGGTATAATGTAATATACTGATCCTTCCCACAGACCAGGGTGCCTACATTTAGTAACAATATCATTATCACTATATCTACATTAGATATAATGTGATATACTGATCCCTGCCCACCGGTCAATGTACATTTAATAACAACATCGTTCATACTATATCCACATTAGGTATAATGTAATATAGTGATTACGTCCACAGATCAATGTAACTACATTTAATAACAATATCCTTAGTACTATATCCACATTACACATAATGTAATATACTGATTCCTTCCCACAGATCAATGTACATTTAACAACAACATCATTCGTACTATATCTACACGAGGTATAATGTAATATAGTGATTACATCCCCCAGATCAATGTACATATAACAACAATATCATTCATACTATATCTACATTGGATATAATGTAATATACTGATCCCTTCCCAAAGGTCAATGTACATATAATAGCATAATCGTTATTACTATATCTACATTAGGTATAATGTAATGTATTAACTACATCCTACAGATCATTGTACATTTAATAACATCATTCATGCTATAGCTAAATTGGATATAATGTAATATACTGATCCTTTCCCACAGATCAAGGTAGCTACATTTAATAACATTATCATTAATACTATATCTACATGAGATATAATGTTATATACTAATCCCTGCCCACAGATCAATGTATATTTAATAGCGATATCATTATTACTATATCTACATTAGATATAATGTTATATACTGATCCCTGCCCACAGTTCAATGTACCTATATTTAATAACAATATCATTAGTACTATATCCACATCACATATAATGTAATATACCGATTCCTTCCCACAGATCAACGTAGATTTAATAACAACATCATTCATACTATATCAACACTACGTATAATGTAATATAGTGATTACATCCCACAGATCAAGGTACATTTAATAACAACATCATTCATACTATATCTACATTGGATATAATGTATTATACTGATCCCTTCCCACAGATCAAGGTGCCTACATTTAGTAACAATATCATTATTACTATATCTTCATTAGATATAATGTAATATACTAATCCCTGCCCACAGATCAATGTATATTTAGTAGCGATATCATTATTACTATATCTACATTGGATATAATGTAATATACTGAACCCTCCCCACAGATCAATGTACCTACATTTAACAACAATATCATTAGTACTACGTCCACATTGCATATAATGTAATATACTGATTCCTTGCCACAGATCAGTGTACATTTAATAACAGCATCATTCATTACATATCTATTTTGGGTACAATGTAATATAGTGATTACATCCCACAGATCAATGTACATGTAATATCGATATCATTATTACTATATCTACATTAGATATAATGTAATATACTGATCCCTGCCCACAGATCAATGTACATTTAGTAACACCATCATTCATACTATATCTACCCTAGGTATAATGTAACATAGTGATTACATCCCACAGATCAATGTACATTTAATAACAACATCATTCATACTATAACTACATTGGATATAATGTAATATACTGATCCCTCCCCACAGATCAATGTACATTTTATAACAACATCATTCATACTATATCTACATTGGATATAATGTAATATACTGATCCCTTCCCATACGTCAATGTACATATAATAGCAAAATCGTTATTACTATATCTACATTAGGTATAATGTAATATACTGATCCCTGCTCACAGATCAATGTACCTATATTTAATAACAATATCCTTAGTACTATATCCACATTACACATAATGTAATATACTGATTCCTTCCCACAGATCAATGTACATTTAATAACAACAGCATTCATACTATATCAACACTAGGTATAATGTAATATAGTGATTACATCCCACAGATCAAGGTACATTCAATATCGATATCATTATTACTATATCTACATTAGATAAAATGTAATATACTGATCCCTTCCCACAGATCAAGGTGCCTACATTTAGTAACAATATCATTATTACTATATCTACATTAGATATAATGTAATATACTGATCCCTGCCCACCGGTCAATGTACATTTAATAACAACATCGATCATACTATATCCACATTAGGTATAATGTAATATAGTGATTACGTCTCACAGATCAATGTACCTACATTTAATAACAATATCCTTAGTACTATATCCACATTACACATAATGTAATATACTGATTCCTTCCCACAGATCAATGTACATTTAACAACAACATCATTCATACTATATCTACAATGGATATAATGTAATATACTGATCCCTGCCCATAGTTCAATGTACCTATATTTAATAACAATATCATTAGTACTATATCCACATCACATATAATGTAATATACTGATCCCTTCCCACAGATCAATGTACATTTAGTAACACCATCATTCATACTATATCTACACTGGATATAATACAATATACGGATTCCTCCCCACAGATCAATGTACATTTTATAACATCATTCATACTATATCTACATTGGATATAATGTAATATACTGATCCCTTCCCATACGTCAATGTACATATAATAGCAAAATCGTTATTACTATATCTACATTAGGTATAATGTAATATACTGATCCCTGCTCACAGATCAATGTACCTATATTTAATAACAATATCCTTAGTACTATATCCACATTACACATAATGTAATATACTGATTCCTTCCCACAGATCAATGTACATTTAATAACAACAGCATTCATACTATATCAACACTAGGTATAATGTAATATAGTGATTACATCCCACAGATCAAGGTACATTCAATATCGATATCATTATTACTATATCTACAATAGATATAATGTAATATACTGATCCCTTCGCACAGATCAAGGTACCTACATTTAATAACAATATCACTAGTATTACGTCCACATTACATATAATGTAGTATACTGATTCCTTCTCACAGATCAGTGTAGATTTAATAACAACATCCTTCATACTATATCAACACTAGGTATAATGTAATATACTGATCCCTTCCCACAGACCAAGGTGCCTACATTTAGTAACAATATCATTATTACTATATCTGCATTAGATATAATGTAATATACTGATTCCTTCCCACAGATCAATGTACATTTAACAACAACATCATTCATACTATATCTACATTGGATATAATGTAATATACTGATCCCCTCCCACAGATCAATGTACCTACATTTAATAACAATATCCTTAGTACTATATCCACATTTCACATAATGTAATATACTGATTCCTTCCCACAGAACAATGTACATTTAATAACACCATCATTCATACTATATCTACACGAGGTATAATGTAATATAGTGATTACATCCCACAGATCAATGTACATATAACAACAACATCATTCATACTATATCTACATTGGATATAATGTAATATACTGATCCCTTCCCACAGATCAATGTACATTTAGTAACACCATCATTCATACTATATCTACACTGGATATAATACAATATACGGATTCCTACCCAAAGATCAATGTACATTTTATAACAACATCATTCATACTATATCTACATCGGATATAATGTAATATACTTATCCTTTCCCATACGTCAATGTACATATAATAGCAAAATCGTTATTACTATATCTACATTAGGTATATTGTAATATACTGATCCCTGCTCACAGATCAATGTACCTATATTTAATAACAATATCCTTAGTACTATATCCACATTACCCATAATGTAATATACTGATTCCTTCCCACAGATCAATGTACATTAACAACAACATCATTCATGCTATAGCTAAATTGGATATAATGTAATATACTGATCCCTGCCCACAGATCAATGTACCTACATTTAATAACAATATCATTATTACTATATCTACATTAGATAAAATGTAATATACTGATCCCTTCCCACAGATCAAGGTGCCTACATTTAGTAACAATATCATTATTACTATATCTACATTAGATATAATGTAATATACTGATCCCTGCCCACCGGTCAATGTACATTTAATAACAACATCGATCATACTATATCCACATTAGGTATAATGTAATATAGTGATTACGTCTCACAGATCAATGTACCTACATTTAATAACAATATCCTTAGTACTATATCCACATTACACATAATGTAATATACTGATTCCTTCCCACAGATCAATGTACATATAACAACAACATCATTCATACTATATCTACATTGGATATAATGTAATATACTTATCCCTTCCCACAGGTCAATGTACATATAATAGCATAATCGTTATTACTATATCTACATTAGGTATAATGTAATGTATTAACTACATCCTACACATCATTGTACATTTAATATCATCATTCATGCTATAGCTAAATTGGATATAATGTAATATACTGATTCCTTCCCACAGATCAATGTACATTTAATAACAACACTATTCATACTATATCTACACTAGGTATAATGTAACGTGGTGATTACATCCCACAGATCAATGTACATTTAATAATATCATTCATACTATAACTACATTGGATATAATGTAATATACTGATCCCTTCCCACAGATCAAGGTATCTACATTTAATAACAATATCATTATTACTATATCTGCACTAGATATAATGCAATATACGGATTCCTTCCCACAGATCAATGTACATTTAATAACAACATCATTCATACTATAACTACATTGGATATAATGTAATATACTGATCCCTTCCCACAGATCAATGTACCTACATTTAATAACAATATCATTAGTACTACGTCCACATTACATATAATGTAGTATACTGATTCCTTCTCTCAGATCAGTGTAGATTTAATAACAACATCCTTCATACTATATCAACACTAGGTATAATGTAATATACTGATCCCTTCCCACAGACCAAGGTGCCTACATTTAGTAACAATATCATTATTACTATATCTACATTAGATATAATGTAATATACTGATCCCTGCCCACCGGTCAATGTACATTTAATAACAACATCGTTCATACTATATCCACATTAGGTATAATGTAATATAGTGATTACCTCCCACAGATCAATGTACCTACATTTAGTAACAATATCCTTAGTACTATATCCACATTACACATAATGTAATATACTGATTCCTTCCCACAGATCAATGTACATTTAACAACAACATCATTCGTACTATATCTACACGAGGTATAATGTAATATAGTGATTACATCCCCCAGATCAATGTACATATAACAACAACATCATTCATACTATATCTACATTGGATATAATGTAATATACTGATCCCTTCCCAAAGGTCAATGTACATATAATAGCATAATCGTTATTACTATATCTACATTAGGTATAATGTAATGTATTAACTACATCCTACAGATCATTGTACATTTAATAACATCATTCATGCTATAGCTAAATTGGATATAATGTAATATACTGATCCTTTCCCACAGATCAAGGTAGCTACATTTAATAACATTATCATTAATACTATATCTACATGAGATATAATGTTATATACTAATCCCTGCCCACAGATCAATGTATATTTAATAGCGATATCATTATTACTATATCTACATTAGATATAATGTTATATACTGATCCCTGCCCACAGTTCAATGTACCTATATTTAATAACAATATCATTAGTACTATATCCACATCATATATAATGTAATATACCGATTCCTTCCCACAGATCAACGTAGATTTAATAACAACATCATTCATACTATATCAACACTACGTATAATGTAATATAGTGATTACATCCCACAGATCAAGGTACATTTAATAACAACATCATTCATACTATATCTACATTGGATATAATGTATTATACTGATCCCTTCCCACAGATCAAGGTGCCTACATTTAGTAACAATATCATTATTACTATATCTTCATTAGATATAATGTAATATACTAATCCCTGCCCACAGATCAATGTATATTTAGTAGCGATATCATTATTACTATATCTACATTGGATATAATGTAATATACTGAACCCTCCCCACAGATCAATGTACCTACATTTAACAACAATATCATTAGTACTACGTCCACATTGCATATAATGTAATATACTGATTCCTTGCCACAGACCAGTGTACATTTAATAACAACATCATTCATTACATATCTATTTTGGGTACAATGTAATATAGTGATTACATCCCACAGATCAATGTACATGTAATATCGATATCATTATTACTATATCTACATTAGATATAATGTAATATACTGATCCCTGCCCATAGTTCAATGTACCTATATTTAATAACAATATCATTAGTACTATATCCACATCACATATAATGTAATATACTGATCCCTTCCCACAGATCAATGTACATTTAGTAACACCATCATTCATACTATATCTACCCTAGGTATAATGTAACATAGTGATTACATCCCACAGATCAATGTACATTTAATAACAACATCATTCATACTATAACTACATTGGATATAATGTAATATACTGATCCCTCCCCACAGATCAATGTACATTTTATAACAACATCATTCATACTATATCTACATTGGATATAATGTAATATACTGATCCCTTCCCATACGTCAATGTACATATAATAGCAAAATCGTTATTACTATATCTACATTAGGTATAATGTAATATACTGATCCCTGCTCACAGATCAATGTACCTATATTTAATAACAATATCCTTAGTACTATATCCACATTACACATAATGTAATATACTGATTCCTTCCCACAGATCAATGTACATTTAATAACAACAGCATTCATACTATATCAACACTAGGTATAATGTAATATAGTGATTACATCCCACAGATCAAGGTACATTCAATATCGATATCATTATTACTATATCTACATTAGATAAAATGTAATATACTGATCCCTTCCCACAGATCAAGGTGCCTACATTTAGTAACAATATCATTATTACTATATCTACATTAGATATAATGTAATATACTGATCCCTGCCCACCGGTCAATGTACATTTAATAACAACATCGATCATACTATATCCACATTAGGTATAATGTAATATAGTGATTACGTCTCACAGATCAATGTACCTACATTTAATAACAATATCCTTAGTACTATATCCACATTACACATAATGTAATATACTGATTCCTTCCCACAGATCAATGTACATTTAACAACAACATCATTCATACTATATCTACAATGGATATAATGTAATATACTGATCCCTGCCCATAGTTCAATGTACCTATATTTAATAACAATATCATTAGTACTATATCCACATCACATATAATGTAATATACTGATCCCTTCCCACAGATCAATGTACATTTAGTAACACCATCATTCATACTATATCTACACTGGATATAATACAATATACGGATTCCTCCCCACAGATCAATGTACATTTTATAACATCATTCATACTATATCTACATTGGATATAATGTAATATACTGATCCCTTCCCATACGTCAATGTACATATAATAGCAAAATCGTTATTACTATATCTACATTAGGTATAATGTAATATACTGATCCCTGCTCACAGATCAATGTACCTATATTTAATAACAATATCCTTAGTACTATATCCACATTACACATAATGTAATATACTGATTCCTTCCCACAGATCAATGTACATTTAATAACAACAGCATTCATACTATATCAACACTAGGTATAATGTAATATAGTGATTACATCCCACAGATCAAGGTACATTCAATATCGATATCATTATTACTATATCTACATTAGTTAAAATGTAATATACTGATCCCTTCCCACAGGTCAATGTACATACAATAGCAAAATCGTTATTACTATATCCACATTAGGTATAATGTAATGTATTTACTACATCCAACAGATCATTGTACATTTAATAACATCATTCATGCTATAGCTAAATTGGATATAATGTAATATACTCACCCCTTCCCACAGATCAAGGTACCTACATTTAATAACAATATCATTATTACTACATCTACATTAGATATAATGTAATATACTGATCCCTGCCCACCGGTCAATGTACATTTAATAACAACATCGTTCATACTATATCCACATTAGGTATAATGTAATATAGTGATTACCTCCCACAGATCAATGTACCTACATTTAGTAACAATATCCTTAGTACTATATCCACATTACACATAATGTAATATACTGATTCCTTCCCACACATCAATGTACATTGAACAACAACATCATTCGTACTATATCTACACGAGGTATAATGTAATATAGTGATAACATCCCCCAGATCAATGTACATATAACAACAACATCATTCATACTATATCTACATTGGATATAATGTAATATACTGATCCCTTCCCAAAGGTCAATGTACATATAATAGCATAATCGTTATTACTATATCTACATTAGGTATAATGTAATGTATTAACTACATCCTACAGATCATTGTACATTTAATAACATCATTCATGCTATAGCTAAATTGGATATAATGTAATATACTGATCCTTTCCCACAGATCAAGGTAGCTACATTTAATAACATTATCATTAATACTATATCTACATGAGATATAATGTTATATACTAATCCCTGCCCACAGATCAATGTATATTTAATAGCGATATCATTATTACTATATCTACATTAGATATAATGTTATATACTGATCCCTGCCCACAGTTCAATGTACCTATATTTAATAACAATATCATTAGTACTATATCCACATCATATATAATGTAATATACCGATTCCTTCCCACAGATCAACGTAGATTTAATAACAACATCATTCATACTATATCAACACTACGTATAATGTAATATAGTGATTACATCCCACAGATCAAGGTACATTTAATAACAACATCATTCATACTATATCTACATTGGATATAATGTATTATACTGATCCCTTCCCACAGATCAAGGTGCCTACATTTAGTAACAATATCATTATTACTATATCTTCATTAGATATAATGTAATATACTAATCCCTGCCCACAGATCAATGTATATTTAGTAGCGATATCATTATTACTATATCTACATCGGATATAATGTAATATACTGAACCCTCCCCACAGATCAATGTACCTACATTTAACAACAATATCATTAGTACTACGTCCACATTGCATATAATGTAATATACTGATTCCTTGCCACAGATCAGTGTACATTTAATAACAACATCATTCATTACATATCAATTTGGGTACAATGTAATATAGTGATTACATCCCACAGATCAATGTACATGTAATATCGATATCATTATTACTATATCTACATTAGATATAATGTAATATACTGATCCCTGCCCATAGTTCAATGTACCTATATTTAATAACAATATCATTAGTACTATATCCACATCACATATAATGTAATATACTGATCCCTTCCCACAGATCAATGTACATTTAGTAACACCATCATTCATACTATATCTACCCTAGGTATAATGTAACATAGTGATTACATCCCACAGATCAATGTACATTTAATAACAACATCATTCATACTATAACTACATTGGATATAATGTAATATACTGATCCCTCCCCACAGATCAATGTACATTTTATAACAACATCATTCATACTATATCTACATTGGATATAATGTAATATACTGATCCCTTCCCATACGTCAATGTACATATAATAGCAAAATCGTTATTACTATATCTACATTAGGTATAATGTAATATACTGATCCCTGCTCACAGATCAATGTACCTATATTTAATAACAATATCCTTAGTACTATATCCACATTACACATAATGTAATATACTGATTCCTTCCCACAGATCAATGTACATTTAATAACAACAGCATTCATACTATATCAACACTAGGTATAATGTAATATAGTGATTACATCCCACAGATCAAGGTACATTCAATATCGATATCATTATTACTATATCTACATTAGATAAAATGTAATATACTGATCCCTTCCCACAGATCAAGGTGCCTACATTTAGTAACAATATCATTATTACTATATCTACATTAGATATAATGTAATATACTGATCCCTGCCCACCGGTCAATGTACATTTAATAACAACATCGATCATACTATATCCACATTAGGTATAATGTAATATAGTGATTACGTCTCACAGATCAATGTACCTACATTTAATAACAATATCCTTAGTACTATATCCACATTACACATAATGTAATATACTGATTCCTTCCCACAGATCAATGTACATTTAACAACAACATCATTCATACTATATCTACAATGGATATAATGTAATATACTGATCCCTGCCCATAGTTCAATGTACCTATATTTAATAACAATATCATTAGTACTATATCCACATCACATATAATGTAATATACTGATCCCTTCCCACAGATCAATGTACATTTAGTAACACCATCATTCATACTATATCTACACTGGATATAATACAATATACGGATTCCTCCCCACAGATCAATGTACATTTTATAACATCATTCATACTATATCTACATTGGATATAATGTAATATACTGATCCCTTCCCATACGTCAATGTACATATAATAGCAAAATCGTTATTACTATATCTACATTAGGTATAATGTCATATACTGATCCCTGCCCACAGATCAATGTACCTACATTTAATAACAATATCATTAGTACTACGTCCACATTACATATAATGTAGTATACTGATTCCTTCTCACAGATCAGTGTAGATTTAATAACAACATCCTTCATACTATATCAACACTAGGTATAATGTAATATACTGATCCCTTCCCACAGACCAAGGTGCCTACATTTAGTAACAATATCATTATTACTATATCTACATTAGATATAATGTAATATCCTGATCCCTGCCCACCGGTCAATGTACATGTAATAACAACATCGTTCATACTATATCCACATTAGGTATAATGTAATATAGTGATTACGTCCCACAGATCAATGTACCTACATTTAATAACAATATCCTTAGTACTATATCCACATTACACATAATGTAATATACTGATTCCTTCCCACAGATCAATGTACATTTAACAACAACATCATTCATACTATACCTAGAATGGATATAATGTAATATACTGATCCCTTCCCACAGATCAATGTACCTACATGTAATAACAACATCGTTCATACTATATCCACATTAGGTATAATGTAATATAGTGATTACGTCCCACAGATCAATGTACCTACATTTAATAACAATATCCTTAGTACTATATCCACATTACACATAATGCAATATACTGATTCATTCCCACAGATCAATATACCTTTAATAACCATATCATTAGTACTATATCTACATTCGATATATTGTAATATAGTGATTCATTCCCACAGATCAATGTGCCTTTAATAACAATATCATTAGCACTACATCTACATTCGATATAACGTAATATAGTGATCCATTCCCACAGACCAATGCACCTTTAATAACAATATCATTAGCACTATATCTACATTCGATATAACGTAATATGCAGATTCATTCCCACAGATATGTATATATAATAACCATATCATTAGTACCATACCTACATTCGATATAATGTAATATACCGATGGATTCCCACAGATCAATGTACATTTAATAACCATATCATTAGTACCATATCTACATTAGATATGTAATGTACATTTAATAACAATATCATTATTACTATATCTACATTAGGTATAATGTCATATACTGATCCCTGCCCACCGGTCAATGTACATTTAATAACAACATCGATCATACTATATCCACATTAGGTATAATGTAATATAGTGATTACGTCTCACAGATCAATGTACCTACATTTAATAACAATATCCTTAGTACTATATCCACATTACACATAATGTAATATACTGATTCCTTCCCACAGATCAATGTACATTTAACAACAACATCATTCATACTATATCTACAATGGATATAATGTAATATACTGATCCCTGCCCATAGTTCAATGTACCTATATTTAATAACAATATCAATAGTACTATATCCACATCACATATAATGTAATATACTGATCCCTTCCCACAGATCAATGTACATTTAGTAACACCATCATTCATACTATATCTACACTGGATATAATACAATATACGGATTCCTCCCCACAGATCAATGTACATTTTATAACATCATTCATACTATATCTACATTGGATATAATGTAATATACTGATCCCTTCCCATACGTCAATGTACATATAATAGCAAAATCGTTATTACTATATCTACATTAGGTATAATGTAATATACTGATCCCTGCTCACAGATCAATGTACCTATATTTAATAACAATATCCTTAGTACTATATCCACATTACACATAATGTAATATACTGATTCCTTCCCACAGATCAATGTACATTTAATAACAACAGCATTCATACTATATCAACACTAGGTATAATGTAATATAGTGATTACATCCCACAGATCTAGGTACATTCAATATCGATATCATTATTACTATATCTACATTAGTTAAAATGTAATATACTGATCCCTTCCCACAGGTCAATGTACATACAATAGCAAAATCGTTATTACTATATCCACATTAGGTATAATGTAATGTATTTACTACATCCAACAGATCATTGTACATTTAATAACATCATTCACGCTATAGCTAAATTGGATATAATGTAATATACTCACCCCTTCCCACAGATCAAGGTACCTACATTTAATAACAATATCATTATTACTACATCTACATTAGATATAATGTAATATACTGATCCCTGCCCACCGGTCAATGTACATTTAATAACAACATCGTTCATACTATATCCACATTAGGTATAATGTAATATAGTGATTACCTCCCACAGATCAATGTACCTACATTTAGTAACAATATCCTTAGTACTATATCCACATTACACATAATGTAATATACTGATTCCTTCCCACAGATCAATGTACATTGAACAACAACATCATTCGTACTATATCTACACGAGGTATAATGTAATATAGTGATTACATCCCCCAGATCAATGTACATATAACAACAACATCATTCATACTATATCTACATTGGATATAATGTAATATACTGATCCCTTCCCAAAGGTCAATGTACATATAATAGCATAATCGTTATTACTATATCTACATTAGGTATAATGTAATGTATTAACTACATCCTACAGATCATTGTACATTTAATAACATCATTCATGCTATAGCTAAATTGGATATAATGTAATATACTGATCCTTTCCCACAGATCAAGGTAGCTACATTTAATAACATTATCATTAATACTATATCTACATGAGATATAATGTTATATACTAATCCCTGCCCACAGATCAATGTATATTTAATAGCGATATCATTATTACTATATCTACATTAGATATAATGTTATATACTGATCCCTGCCCACAGTTCAATGTACCTATATTTAATAACAATATCATTAGTACTATATCCACATCATATATAATGTAATATACCGATTCCTTCCCACAGATCAACGTAGATTTAATAACAACATCATTCATACTATATCAACACTACGTATAATGTAATATAGTGATTACATCCCACAGATCAAGGTACATTTAATAACAACATCATTCATACTATATCTACATTGGATATAATGTATTATACTGATCCCTTCCCACAGATCAAGGTGCCTACATTTAGTAACAATATCATTATTACTATATCTTCATTAGATATAATGTAATATACTAATCCCTGCCCACAGATCAATGTATATTTAGTAGCGATATCATTATTACTATATCTACATTGGATATAATGTAATATACTGAACCCTCCCCACAGATCAATGTACCTACATTTAACAACAATATCATTAGTACTACGTCCACATTGCATATAATGTAATATACTGATTCCTTGCCACAGATCAGTGTACATTTAATAACAACATCATTCATTACATATCAATTTGGGTACAATGTAATATAGTGATTACATCCCACAGATCAATGTACATGTAATATCGATATCATTATTACTATATCTACATTAGATATAATGTAATATACTGATCCCTGCCCATAGTTCAATGTACCTATATTTAATAACAATATCATTAGTACTATATCCACATCACATATAATGTAATATACTGATCCCTTCCCACAGATCAATGTACATTTAGTAACACCATCATTCATACTATATCTACCCTAGGTATAATGTAACATAGTGATTACATCCCACAGATCAATGTACATTTAATAACAACATCATTCATACTATAACTACATTGGATATAATGTAATATACTGATCCCTCCCCACAGATCAATGTACATTTTATAACAACATCATTCATACTATATCTACATTGGATATAATGTAATATACTGATCCCTTCCCATACGTCAATGTACATATAATAGCAAAATCGTTATTACTATATCTACATTAGGTATAATGTAATATACTGATCCCTGCTCACAGATCAATGTACCTATATTTAATAACAATATCCTTAGTACTATATCCACATTACACATAATGTAATATACTGATTCCTTCCCACAGATCAATGTACATTTAATAACAACAGCATTCATACTATATCAACACTAGGCATAATGTAATATAGTGATTACATCCCACAGATCAAGGTACATTCAATATCGATATCATTATTACTATATCTACATTAGATAAAATGTAATATACTGATCCCTTCCCACAGATCAAGGTGCCTACATTTAGTAACAATATCATTATTACTATATCTACATTAGATATAATGTAACATACTGATCCCTGCCCACCGGTCAATGTACATTTAATAACAACATCGATCATACTATATCCACATTAGGTATAATGTAATATAGTGATTACGTCTCACAGATCAATGTACCTACATTTAATAACAATATCCTTAGTACTATATCCACATTACACATAATGTAATATACTGATTCCTTCCCACAGATCAATGTACATTTAACAACAACATCATTCATACTATATCTACAATGGATATAATGTAATATACTGATCCCTGCCCATAGTTCAATGTACCTATATTTAATAACAATATCATTAGTACTATATCCACATCACATATAATGTAATATACTGATCCCTTCCCACAGATCAATGTACATTTAGTAACACCATCATTCATACTATATCTACACTGGATATAATACAATATACGGATTCCTCCCCACAGATCAATGTACATTTTATAACATCATTCATACTATATCTACATTGGATATAATGTAATATACTGATCCCTTCCCATACGTCAATGTACATATAATAGCAAAATCGTTATTACTATATCTACATTAGGTATAATGTAATATACTGATCCCTGCTCACAGATCAATGTACCTATATTTAATAACAATATCCTTAGTACTATATCCACATTACACATAATGTAATATACTGATTCCTTCCCACAGATCAATGTACATTTAATAACAACAGCATTCATACTATATCAACACTAGGTATAATGTAATATAGTGATTACATCCCACAGATCAAGGTACATTCAATATCGATATCATTATTACTATATCTACATTAGTTAAAATGTAATATACTGATCCCTTCCCACAGGTCAATGTACATACAATAGCAAAATCGTTATTACTATATCCACATTAGGTATAATGTAATGTATTTACTACATCCAACAGATCATTGTACATTTAATAACATCATTCATGCTATAGCTAAATTGGATATAATGTAATATACTCACCCCTTCCCACAGATCAAGGTACCTACATTTAATAACAATATCATTATTACTACATCTACATTAGATATAAAGTAATATACTGATCCCTGCCCACAGTTCAATGTACCCATATTTAATAATAATATCATTAGTACTATATCCACATCATATATAATGTAATATACTGATTCCTTCCCACAGATCAACGTAGATTTAATAACAACATCATTCATACAATATCAACACTAGGTATAATGTAATATAGTGATTACATCCCACAGATCAAGGTACATTTAATAACAACATCATTCATACTATATCTACATTGGATATTATGTAATATACTGATCTCTGCCCACAGATCAATGTACCTACATTTAATAACAATATCATTAGTACTATATCTACATTAGATATAATGTAATATACTGATCCCTGCCCACAGATCAATGTAACTATATTCAATAACAATATCATTAGTACTATATCCACATCATATATAATGTAATATACTGATTCCTTCCCACAGATCAATGTACATATAATAGCAATATCGTTATTACTATATCAACATCAGATATGTAATATACATTTAAAAACAAATCATTATTACTATATCTACGCCGGTTATAACGAAATGTACTGATTCCTTCCCAAGGATCAATGTACATATAATCGCAATATCATTATTAGTTACTATATCTACATCGGTTGTAACGCAATATACTGATTCCTTCCCACAGATCAATGTACATTTAATAGCAATATCATTAGTACTATATCTACATTAGATATAATGTAATATACTGATTCCTTCCCACAGAACAATGTACATTTAATAACACCATCATTCACACTATATCTACACGAGGTATAATGTAATATAGTGATTACATCCCACAGATCAATGTACATATAACAACAACATCATTCATACTATATCTACATTGGATATAATGTAATATACTGATCCCTTCCCACAGATCAATGTACCTACATTTAATAACAATATCCTTAGTACTATATCCACATTACACATAATGTAATATACTGATTCCTTCCCACAGAACAATGTACATTTAATAACACCATCATTCATACTATATCTACACGAGGTATAATGTAATATAGTGATTACATCCCACAGATCAATGTACATATAACAACAACATCATTCATACTATATCTACATTGGATATAATGTAATATACTTATCCCTTCCCACAGGTCAATGTACATATAATAGCATAATCGTTATTACTATATCTACATTAGGTATAATGTAATGTATTAACTACATCCTACACATCATTGTACATTTAATATCATCATTCATGCTATAGCTAAATTGGATATAATGTAATATACTGATTCCTTCCCACAGATCAATGTACATTTAATAACAACACTATTCATACTATATCTACACTAGGTATAATGTAACGTGGTGATTACATCCCACAGATCAATGTACATTTAATAATATCATTCATACTATAACTACATTGGATATAATGTAATATACTGATCCCTTCCCACAGATCAATGTACCTACATTTAATAACAATATCATTAGTACTACGTCCACATTACATATAATGTAGTATACTGATTCCTTCTCTCAGATCAGTGTAGATTTAATTACAACATCCTTCATACTATATCAACACTAGGTATAATGTAATATACTGATCCCTTCCCACAGACCAAGGTGCCTACATTTAGTAACAATATCATTATTACTATATCTACATTAGATATAATGTAATATACTGATCCCTGCCCACCGGTCAATGTACATTTAATAACAACATCGTTCATACTATATCCACATTAGGTATAATGTAATATAGTGATTACGTCCCACAGATCAATGTACCTACATTTAGTAACAATATCCTTAGTACTATATCCACATTACACATAATGTAATATACTGATTCCTTCCCACAGATCAATGTACATTTAACAACAACATCATTCGTACTATATCTACACGAGGTATAATGTAATATAGTGATTACATCCCCCAGATCAATGTACATATAACAACAACATCATTCATACTATATCTACATTGGATATAATGTAATATACTGATCCCTTCCCAAAGGTCAATGTACATATAATAGCATAATCGTTATTACTATATCTACATTAGGTATAATGTAATGTATTAACTACATCCTACAGATCATTGTACATTTAATAACATCATTCATGCTATAGCTAAATTGGATATAATGTAATATACTGATCCTTTCCCACAGATCAAGGTAGCTACATTTAATAACATTATCATTAATACTATATCTACATGAGATATAATGTTATATACTAATCCCTGCCCACAGATCAATGTATATTTAATAGCGATATCATTATTACTATATCTACATTACATATAATGTTATATACTGATCCCTGTCCACAGTTCAATGTACCTATACTTAATAACAATATCATTAGTACTATATCCACATCATATATAATGTAATATACCGATTCCTTCCCACAGATCAACGTAGATTTAATAACAACATCATTCATACTATATCAACACTAGGTATAATGTAATATAGTGATTACATCCCACAGATCAAGGTACATTTAATAACAACATCATTCATACTATATCTACATTGGATATAATGTATTATACTGATCCCTTCCCACAGATCAAGGTGCCTACATTTAGTACCAATATCATTATTACTATATCTTCATTACATATAATGTAATATACTAATCCCTGCCCACAGATCAATGTATATTTAGTAGCGATATCATTATTACTATATCTACATTGGATATAATGTAATATACTGAACCCTCCCCACAGATCAATGTACCTACATTTAACAACAATATCATTAGTACTACGTCCACATTGCATATAATGTAATATACTGATTCCTTGCCACAGATCAGTGTACATTTAATAACAACATCATTCATTACATATCTATTTTGGGTACAATGTAATATAGTGATTACATCCCACAGATCAATGTACATGTAATATCGATATCATTATTACTATATCTACATTAGATATAATGTAATATACTGATCCCTTCCCACAGATCAATGTACATTTAGTAACACCATCATTCATACTATATCTACACTAGGTATAATGTAACATAGTGATTACAGCCCACAGATCAATGTACATTTAATAACAACATCATTCATACTATAACTACATTGGATATAATGTAATATACTGATCCCTCCCCACAGATCAATGTACATTTTATAACAACATCATTCATACTATATCTACATTGGATATAATGTAATATACTGATCCCTTCCCATACGTCAATGTACATATAATAGCAAAATCGTTATTACTATATCTACATTAGGTATAATGTAATATACTGATCCCTGCTCACAGATCAATGTACCTATATTTAATAACAATATCCTTAGTACTATATCCACATTACACATAATGTAATATACTGATTCCTTCCCACAGATCAATGTACATTTAATAACAACAGCATTCATACTATATCAACACTAGGTATAATGTAATATAGTGATTACATCCCACAGATCAAGGTACATTCAATATCGATATCATTATTACTATATCTACATTAGATAAAATGTAATATACTGATCCCTTCCCACAGATCAAGGTGCCTACATTTAGTAACAATATCATTATTACTATATCTACATTAGATATAATGTAATATACTGATCCCTGCCCACCGGTCAATGTACATTTAATAACAACATCGATCATACTATATCCACATTAGGTATAATGTAATATAGTGATTACGTCTCACAGATCAATGTACCTACATTTAATAACAATATCCTTAGTACTATATCCACATTACACATAATGTAATATACTGATTCCTTCCCACAGATCAATGTACATTTAACAACAACATCATTCATACTATATCTACAATGGATATAATGTAATATACTGATCCCTGCCCATAGTTCAATGTACCTATATTTAATAACTATATCATTAGTACTATATCCACATCACATATAATGTAATATACTGATCCCTTCCCACAGATCAATGTACATTTAGTAACACCATCATTCATACTATATCTACACTGGATATAATACAATATACGGATTCCTCCCCACAGATCAATGTACATTTTATAACATCATTCATACTATATCTACATTGGATATAATGTAATATACTGATCCCTTCCCATACGTCAATGTACATATAATAGCAAAATCGTTATTACTATATCTACATTAGGTATAATGTAATATACTGATCCCTGCTCACAGATCAATGTACCTATATTTAATAACAATATCCTTAGTACTATATCCACATTACACATAATGTAATATACTGATTCCTTCCCACAGATCAATGTACATTTAACAACAACATCATTCGTACTATATCTACATTGGATATAATGTAATATACTGATTCCTTCCCACAGATCAATGTACCTACATTTAATAACAATATCCTTAGTACTATATCCACATTACACATAATGTAATATACTGATTCCTTCCCACAGAACAATGTACATTTAATAACCCCATCATTCATACTATATCTACACGAGGTATAATGTAATATAGTGATTACATCCCCCAGATCAATGTACATATAACAACAACATCATTCATACTATATCTACATCGGATATAATGTAATATACTGATCCGTTCCCAAAGGTCAATGTACATATAATAGCATAATCGTTATTACTATATCTACATTAGGTATAATGTAATGTATTAACTACATCCTACAGATCATTGTACATTTAATAACATCATTCATGCTATAGCTAAATTGGATATAATGTAATATACTGATCCTTTCCCACAGATCAAGGTAGCTACATTTAATAACATTATCATTAATACTATATCTACATGAGATATAATGTTATATACTAATCCCTGCCCACAGAGCAATGTATATTTAATAGCGATATCATTATTACTATATCTACATTAGATATAATGTTATATACTGATCCCTGCCCACAGTTCAATGTACCTATACTTAATAACAATATCATTAGTACTATATCCACATCACATATAATGTAATATACTTATCCCTTCCCACAGATCAATGTACATTTAGTAACACCATCATTCATACTATATCTACACTAGGTATAATGTAACATAGTGATTACATCCCACAGATCAATGTACATTTAATAACAACATCATTCATAATATAACTACATTGGATATAATGTAATATACTGATCCCTCCCCACAGATCAATGTACATTTTATAACAACATCATTCATACTATATCTACATTGGATATAATGTAATATACTGATCCCTTCCCATACGTCAATGTACATATAATAGCAAAATCGTTATTACTATATCTACATTAGGTATAATGTAATATACTGATCCCTGCCCACCGGTCAATGTACATTTAATAACAACATCGTTCATACTATATCCACATTAGGTATAATGTAATATAGTGATTACGTCCCACAGATCAATGTACCTACATTTAATAACATTATCATTAATACTATATCTACATGAGACATAATGATATATACTAATCCCTGCCCACAGATCAATGTATATTTAATAGCGATATCATTATTACTATATCTACATTAGATATAATGTTATATACTGATCCCTGCCCACAGTTCAATGTTCCTATACTTAATAACAATATCATTAGTACTATATCCACATCATATATAATGTAATATACTGATTCCTTCCCACAGATCAACGTAGATTTAATAACAACATCATTCATGCTATATCAACACTAGGTATAATGTAATATAGTGATTACATCCCACAGATCAAGGTACATTTTATAACAACATCGTTCATACTATATCTACGGTGGATATAATGTAATATACTGATCCCTTCCCACAGACCAAGGTGCCTACATTTAGTAACAATATCATTCATACTATATCAACACTAGGTATAATGTAATATAGTGATTACATCCCACAGATCAAGGTACATTTTATAACAACATCGTTCATACTATATCTACATTGGATATAATGTAATATAATGATCCCTTCCCACAGACCAAGGTGCCTACATTTAGTAACGATATCATTATTACTATAACTACATTAGATATAATGTTATATACTGATCCCTGCCCACAGTTCATTGTACCTATACTTAATAACAATATCATTAGTTGTATACCCACATCATATATAATGTAATATACTGATTCCTTCCCACGGATCAACGTAGATTTAATAACAACATCATTCATGCTATATCAACACTAGGTATAATGTAATATAGTGATTACATCCCACAGATCAAGGTGCCTACATTTTGTAACAATATCATTATTACTATATCTTCATTAGATATAATGTAATATACTAATCCCTGCCCACAGATCAATGTATATTTAGTAGCGATATCATTATTACTATATCTACATTGGATATAATGTAATATACTGAACCCTCCCCACAGATCAATGTACCTACATTTAACAACAATATCATTAGTACTACGTCCACATTGCATATAATGTAATATACTGATTCCTTGCCACAGATCAGTGTACATTTAATAACAACATCATTCATTATATATCTATATTGGGTACAATGTAATATAGTGATTACATCCCACAGATTGATGTACATGTAATATCGATATCATTATTACTATATCTACATTAGATATAATGTAATATACTGATCCCGGCCCATAGTTCAATGTACCTATATTTAATAACAATATCATTAGTACTATATCCACATCACATATAATGTAATATACTGATCCCTTCCCACAGATCAATGTACATTTAGTAACACCATCATTCATACTATATCTACACTAGGTATAATGTAACATAGTGATTACATCCCACAGATCAATGTACATTTAATAACAACATCATTCATAATATAACTACATTGGATATAATGTAATATACTGATCCCTTCCCACAGATCAATGTACATATAACAGCAACATCGTTAGTACTATATCTGCATTAGGTATAATGTAATCTAGTGACTACATCCCACAGATCATTGTACGTTTAATAACACCATCATTCATGCTATAGCTAAATTGGGTATAATGTAATATACTCACCCCTTCCCACAGATCAAGGTACCTACATTTAATAACAATATCATTATTACTACATCTACATTGGATATAAAGTAATATACTGAACCCTCCCCACAGATCAATGTACCTACATTTAACAACAATATCATTAGTACTACGTCCACATTGCATATAATGTAATATACTGATTCCTTGCCACAGATCAGTGTACATTTAATAACAACATCATTCATTACATATCTATATTGGGTACAATGTAATATAGTGATTACATCCCACAGATTGATGTACATGTAATATCGATATCATTATTACTATATCTACATTAGATATAATGTAATATACTGATCCCGGCCCATAGTTCAATGTACCTATATTTAATAACAATATCATTAGTACTATATCCACATCACATATAATGTAATATACTTATCCCTTCCCACAGATCAATGTACATTTAGTAACACCATCATTCATACTATATCTACACTAGGTATAATGTAACATAGTGATTACATCCCACAGATCAATGTACATTTAATAACAACATCATTCATAATATAACTACATTGGATATAATGTAATATACTGATCCCTTCCCACAGATCAATGTACATATAACAGCAACATCGTTAGTACTATATCTGCATTAGGTATAATGTAATCTAGTGACTACATCCCACAGATCATTGTACGTTTAATAACACCATCATTCATGCTATAGCTAAATTGGATATAATGTAATATACTCACTCCTTCCCACAGATCAAGGTACCTACATTTAATAACAATATCATTATTACTACATCTACATTAGATATAATGCAATATACGGATTCCTTCCCACAGATCAATGTACATTTAATAACAACATCATTCATACTATAACTACATTGGATATAATGTAATATACTGATCCCTCCCCACAGATCAATGTACATTTTATAACAACATCATTCATACTATATCTACATTGGATATAATGTAATGTACTCACCCCTTCCCACAGATCAAGGTACCTACATTTAATAACAATATCATTATTACTACATCTACATTAGATATAATGCAATATACGGATTCCTTCCCACAGATCAATGTACATTTAATAACAACATCATTCATACTATAACTACATTGGATATAATGTAATATACTGATCCCTCCCCACAGATCAATGAACATTTTATAACAACATCATTCATACTATATCTACATTGGATATAATGTAATATACTGTTCCCTTCCCATACGTCAATGTACATATAATAGCAAAATCGTTATTACTATATCCACATTAGGTATAATGTAATATAGTGATTACGTCCCACAGATCAATGTACCTACATTTAATAACATTATCATTAATACTATATCTACATGAGACATAATGATATATACTAATCCCTGCCCACAGATCAATGTATATTTAATAGCGATATCATTATTACTATATCTACATTAGATATAATGTTATATACTGATCCCTGCCCACAGTTCAATGTTCCTATACTTAATAACAATATCATTAGTACTATATCCACATCATATATAATGTAATATACTGATTCCTTCCCACAGATCAACGTAGATTTAATAACAACATCATTCATACAATATCAACACCAGGTATAATGTAATATAGTGATTACATCCCACAGATCAAGGTACATTTTATAACAACATCGTTCATACTATATCTACGGTGGATATAATGTAATATACTGATCCCTTCCCACAGACCAAGGTGCCTACATTTAGTAACAATATCACTCATACTATATCAACACTAGGTATAATGTAATATAGTGATTACATCCCACAGATCAAGGTACATTTTATAACAACATCGTTCATACTATATCTACATTGGATATAATGTAATATAATGATCCCTTCCCACAGACCAAGGTGCCTACATTTAGTAACGATATCATTATTACTATAACTACATTAGATATAATGTTATATACTGATCCCTGCCCACAGTTCATTGTACCTATACTTAATAACAATATCATTAGTTGTATATCCACATCATATATAATGTAATATACTGATTCCTTCCCACGGATCAACGTAGATTTAATAACAACATCATTCATACTATATCTACACTAGGTATAATGTAACATAGTGATTACATCCCACAGATCAAGGTGCCTACATTTTGTAACAATATCATTATTACTATATCTTCATTAGATATAATGTAATATACTAATCCCTGCCCACAGATCAATGTATATTTAGTAGCGATATCATTATTACTATATCTACATTGGATATAATGTAATATACTGAACCCTCCCCACAGATCAATGTACCTACATTTAACAACAATATCATTAGTACTACGTCCACATTGCATATAATGTAATATACTGATTCCTTGCCACAGATCAGTGTACATTTAATAACAACATCATTCATTACATATCTATATTGGGTACAATGTAATATAGTGATTACATCCCACAGATTGATGTACATGTAATATCGATATCATTATTACTATATCTACATTAGATATAATGTAATATACTGATCCCGGCCCATAGTTCAATGTACCTATATTTAATAACAATATCATTAGTACTATATCCACATCACATATAATGTAATATACTGATCCCTTCCCACAGATCAATGTACATTTAGTAACACCATCATTCATACTATATCTACACTAGGTATAATGTAACATAGTGATTACATCCCACAGATCAATGTACATTTAATAACAACATCATTCATAATATAACTACATTGGATATAATGTAATATACTGATCCCTTCCCACAGATCAATGTACATATAACAGCAACATCGTTAGTACTATATCTGCATTAGGTATAATGTAATCTTGTGACTACATCCCACAGATCATTGTACGTTTAATAACACCATCATTCATGCTATAGCTAAATTGGGTATAATGTAATATACTCACCCCTTCCCACAGATCAAGGTACCTACATTTAATAACAATATCATTATTACTACATCTACATTGGATATAAAGTAATATACTGAACCCTCCCCACAGATCAATGTACCTACATTTAACAACAATATCATTAGTACTACGTCCACATTGCATATAATGTAATATACTGATTCCTTGCCACAGATCAGTGTACATTTAATAACAACATCATTCATTACATATCTATATTGGGTACAATGTAATATAGTGATTACATCCCACAGATTGATGTACATGTAATATCGATATCATTATTACTATATCTACATTAGATATAATGTAATATACTGATCCCGGCCCATAGTTCAATGTACCTATATTTAATAACAATATCATTCGTACTATATCCACATCACATATAATGTAATATACTTATCCCTTCCCACAGATCAATGTACATTTAGTAACACCATCATTCATACTATATCTACACTAGGTATAATGTAACATAGTGATTACATCCCACAGATCAATGTACATTTAATAACAACATCATTCATAATATAACTACATTGGATATAATGTAATATACTGATCCCTTCCCACAGATCAATGTACATATAACAGCAACATCGTTAGTACTATATCTGCATTAGGTATAATGTAATCTAGTGACTACATCCCACAGATCATTGTACGTTTAATAACACCATCATTCATGCTATAGCTAAATTGGATATAATGTAATATACTCACCCCTTCCCACAGATCAAGGTACCTACATTTAATAACAATATCATTATTACTACATCTACATTGGATATAAAGTAATATACTGATCCCTGCCCACAGTTCAATGTACCTATATTTAATAATAATATCATTAGTACTATATCCACATCATATATAATGTAATATACTGATTCCTTCCCACAGATCAAGGTACATTTAATAACAACATCATTCATACTATATCTACATTGGATATAATGTATTATACTGGTCCCTTCCCACAGATCAAGGTGCCTACATTTAATAACAACATCATTCATACTATATCTTCATTGGATATAATGTAATATACTGATCCCTTCCCACAGGTCAATGTACATACAATAGCAAAATCGTTATTACTATATCTACATTAGGTATAATGTAATGTATTTACTACATCCTACAGATCATTGTACATTTAATAAGATCATTCATGCTATAGCTAAATTGGATATAATGTAATATACTCACCCCTTCCCACAGATCAAGGTACCTACATTTAATAACAATATCATTATTACTACATCTACATTAGATATAATGCAATATACGGATTCCTTCCCACAGATCAATGTACATTTAATAACAACATCATTCATACTATAACTACATTGGATATAATGTAATATACTGATCCCTCCCCACAGATCAATGTACATTTTATAACAACATCATTCATACTATATCTACATTGGATATAATGTAATATACTGATCCCTTCCCATACGTCAATGTACATATAATAGCAAAATCGTTATTACTATATCTACATTAGGTATAATGTAATATACTGATCCCTGCCCACCGGTCAATGTACATTTAATAACAACATCGTTCATACTATATCCACATTAGGTATAATGTAATATAGTGATTACGTCCCACAGATCAATGTACCTACATTTAATAACATTATCATTAATACTATATCTACATGAGACATAATGATATATACTAATCCCTGCCCACAGATCAATGTATATTTAATAGCGATATCATTATTACTATATCTACATTAGATATAATGTTATATACTGATCCCTGCCCACAGTTCAATGTTCCTATACTTAATAACAATATCATTAGTACTATATCCACATCATATATAATGTAATATACTGATTCCTTCCCACAGATCAACGTAGATTTAATAACAACATCATTCATACAATATCAACACCAGGTATAATGTAATATAGTGATTACATCCCACAGATCAAGGTACATTTTATAACAACATCGTTCATACTATATCTACGGTGGATATAATGTAATATACTGATCCCTTCCCACAGACCAAGGTGCCTACATTTAGTAACAATATCATTCATACTATATCAACACTAGGTATAATGTAATATAGTGATTACATCCCACAGATCAAGGTACATTTTATAACAACATCGTTCATACTATATCTACATTGGATATAATGTAATATAATGATCCCTTCCCACAGACCAAGGTGCCTACATTTAGTAACGATATCATTATTACTATAACTACATTAGATATAATGTTATATACTGATCCCTGCCCACAGTTCATTGTACCTATACTTAATAACAATATCATTAGTTGTATATCCACATCATATATAATGTAATATACTGATTCCTTCCCACGGATCAACGTAGATTTAATAACAACATCATTCATGCTATATCAACACTAGGTATAATGTAATATAGTGATTACATCCCACAGATCAAGGTGCCTACATTTTGTAACAATATCATTATTACTATATCTTCATTAGATATAATGTAATATACTAATCCCTGCCCACAGATCAATGTATATTTAGTAGCGATATCATTATTACTATATCTACATTGGATATAATGTAATATACTGAACCCTCCCCACAGATCAATGTACCTACATTTAACAACAATATCATTAGTACTACGTCCACATTGCATATAATGTAATATACTGATTCCTTGCCACAGATCAGTGTACATTTAATAACAACATCATTCATTACATATCTATATTGGGTACAATGTAATATAGTGATTACATCCCACAGATTGATGTACATGTAATATCGATATCATTATTACTATATCTACATTAGATATAATGTAATATACTGATCCCGGCCCATAGTTCAATGTACCTATATTTAATAACAATATCATTAGTACTATATCCACATCACATATAATGTAATATACTAATCCCTTCCCACAGATCAATGTACATTTAGTAACACCATCATTCATACTATATCTACACTAGGTATAATGTAACATAGTGATTACATCCCACAGATCAATGTACATTTAATAACAACATCATTCATAATATAACTACATTGGATATAATGTAATATACTGATCCCTTCCCACAGATCAATGTACATATAACAGCAACATCGTTAGTACTATATCTGCATTAGGTATAATGTAATCTAGTGACTACATCCCACAGATCATTGTACGTTTAATAACACCATCATTCATGCTATAGCTAAATTGGGTATAATGTAATATACTCACCCCTTCCCACAGATCAAGGTACCTACATTTAATAACAATATCATTATTACTACATCTACATTGGATATAAAGTAATATACTGAACCCTCCCCACAGATCAATGTACCTACATTTAACAACAATATCATTAGTACTACGTCCACATTGCATATAATGTAATATACTGATTCCTTGCCACAGATCAGTGTACATTTAATAACAACATCATTCATTACATATCTATATTGGGTACAATGTAATATAGTGATTACATCCCACAGATTGATGTACATGTAATATCGATATCATTATTACTATATCTACATTAGATATAATGTAATATACTGATCCCGGCCCATAGTTCAATGTACCTATATTTAATAACAATATCATTAGTACTATATCCACATCACATATAATGTAATATACTTATCCCTTCCCACAGATCAATGTACATTTAGTAACACCATCATTCATACTATATCTACACTAGGTATAATGTAACATAGTGATTACATCCCACAGATCAATGTACATTTAATAACAACATCATTCATAATATAACTACATTGGATATAATGTAATATACTGATCCCTTCCCACAGATCAATGTACATATAACAGCAACATCGTTAGTACTATATCTGCATTAGGTATAATGTAATCTAGTGACTACATCCCACAGATCATTGTACGTTTAATAACACCATCATTCATGCTATAGCTAAATTGGATATAATGTAATATACTCACCCCTTCCCACAGATCAAGGTACCTACATTTAATAACAATATCATTATTACTACATCTACATTAGATATAATGCAATATACGGATTCCTTCCCACAGATCAATGTACATTTAATAACAACATCATTCATACTATAACTACATTGGATATGATGTAATATACTGATCCCTCCCCACAGATCAATGTACATTTTATAACAACATCATTCATACTATATCTACATTGGATATAATGTAATGTACTCACCCCTTCCCACAGATCAAGGTACCTACATTTAATAACAATATCATTATTACTACATCTACATTAGATATAATGCAATATACGGATTCCTTCCCACAGATCAATGTACATTTAATAACAACATCATTCATACTATAACTACATTGGATATAATGTAATATACTGATCCCTCCCCACAGATCAATGTACATTTTATAACAACATCATTCATACTATATCTACATTGGATATAATGTAATATACTGATCCCTTCCCATACGTCAATGTACATATAATAGCAAAATCGTTATTACTATATCCACATTAGGTATAATGTAATATAGTGATTACGTCCCACAGATCAATGTACCTACATTTAATAACATTATCATTAATACTATATCTACATGAGACATAATGATATATACTAATCCCTGCCCACAGATCAATGTATATTTAATAGCGATATCATTATTACTATATCTACATTAGATATAATGTTATATACTGATCCCTGCCCACAGTTCAATGTTCCTATACTTAATAACAATATCATTAGTACTATATCCACATCATATATAATGTAATATACTGATTCCTTCCCACAGATCAACGTAGATTTAATAACAACATCATTCATACAATATCAACACCAGGTATAATGTAATATAGTGATTACATCCCACAGATCAAGGTACATTTTATAACAACATCGTTCATACTATATCTACGGTGGATATAATGTAATATACTGATCCCTTCCCACAGACCAAGGTGCCTACATTTAGTAACAATATCACTCATACTATATCAACACTAGGTATAATGTAATATAGTGATTACATCCCACAGATCAAGGTACATTTTATAACAACATCGTTCATACTATATCTACATTGGATATAATGTAATATAATGATCCCTTCCCACAGACCAAGGTGCCTACATTTAGTAACGATATCATTATTACTATAACTACATTAGATATAATGTTATATACTGATCCCTGCCCACAGTTCATTGTACCTATACTTAATAACAATATCATTAGTTGTATATCCACATCATATATAATGTAATATACTGATTCCTTCCCACGGATCAACGTAGATTTAATAACAACATCATTCATACTATATCTACACTAGGTATAATGTAACATAGTGATTACATCCCACAGATCAATGTACATTTAATAACAACATCATTCATAATATAACTACATTGGATATAATGTAATATACTGATCCCTTCCCACAGATCAATGTACATATAACAGCAACATCGTTAGTACTATATCTGCATTAGGTATAATGTAATCTAGTGACTACATCCCACAGATCATTGTACGTTTAATAACACCATCATTCATGCTATAGCTAAATTGGGTATAATGTAATATACTCACCCCTTCCCACAGATCAAGGTACCTACATTTAATAACAATATCATTATTACTACATCTACATTGGATATAAAGTAATATACTGAACCCTCCCCACAGATCAATGTACCTACATTTAACAACAATATCATTAGTACTACGTCCACATTGCATATAATGTAATATACTGATTCCTTGCCACAGATCAGTGTACATTTAATAACAACATCATTCATTACATATCTATATTGGGTACAATGTAATATAGTGATTACATCCCACAGATTGATGTACATGTAATATCGATATCATTATTACTATATCTACATTAGATATAATGTAATATACTGATCCCGGCCCATAGTTCAATGTACCTATATTTAATAACAATATCATTCGTACTATATCCACATCACATATAATGTAATATACTTATCCCTTCCCACAGATCAATGTACATTTAGTAACACCATCATTCATACTATATCTACACTAGGTATAATGTAACATAGTGATTACATCCCACAGATCAATGTACATTTAATAACAACATCATTCATAATATAACTACATTGGATATAATGTAATATACTGATCCCTTCCCACAGATCAATGTACATATAACAGCAACATCGTTAGTACTATATCTGCATTAGGTATAATGTAATCTAGTGACTACATCCCACAGATCATTGTACGTTTAATAACACCATCATTCATGCTATAGCTAAATTGGATATAATGTAATATACTCACCCCTTCCCACAGATCAAGGTACCTACATTTAATAACAATATCATTATTACTACATCTACATTGGATATAAAGTAATATACTGATCCCTGCCCACAGTTCAATGTACCTATATTTAATAATAATATCATTAGTACTATATCCACATCATATATAATGTAATATACTGATTCCTTCCCACAGATCAAGGTACATTTAATAACAACATCATTCATACTATATCTACATTGGATATAATGTATTATACTGGTCCCTTCCCACAGATCAAGGTGCCTACATTTAATAACAACATCATTCATACTATATCTTCATTGGATATAATGTAATATACTGATCCCTTCCCACAGGTCAATGTACATACAATAGCAAAATCGTTATTACTATATCTACATTAGGTATAATGTAATGTATTTACTACATCCTACAGATCATTGTACATTTAATAAGATCATTCATGCTATAGCTAAATTGGATATAATGTAATATACTCACCCCTTCCCACAGATCAAGGTACCTACATTTAATAACAATATCATTATTACTACATCTACATTAGATATAATGCAATATACGGATTCCTTCCCACAGATCAATGTACATTTAATAACAACATCATTCATACTATAACTACTTTGGATATAATGTAATATACTGATCCCTCCCCACAGATCAATGTACATTTTATAACAACATCATTCATACTATATCTACATTGGATATAATGTAATATACTGATCCCTTCCCATACGTCAATGTACATATAATAGCAAAATCGTTATTACTATATCTACATTAGGTATAATGTAATATACTGATCCCTGCCCACCGGTCAATGTACATTTAATAACATCATCGTTCATACTATATCCACATTAGGTATAATGTAATATAGTGATTACGTCCCACAGATCAATGTACCTACATTTAATAACATTATCATTAATACTATATCTACATGAGACATAATGATATATACTAATCCCTGCCCACAGATCAATGTATATTTAATAGCGATATCATTATTACTATATCTACATTAGATATAATGTTATATACTGATCCCTGCCCACAGTTCAATGTTCCTATACTTAATAACAATATCATTAGTACTATATCCACATCATATATAATGTAATATACTGATTCCTTCCCACAGATCAACGTAGATTTAATAACAACATCATTCATACAATATCAACACCAGGTATAATGTAATATAGTGATTACATCCCACAGATCAAGGTACATTTTATAACAACATCGTTCATACTATATCTACGGTGGATATAATGTAATATACTGATCCCTTCCCACAGGCCAAGGTGCCTACATTTAGTAACAATATCATTCATACTATATCAACACTAGGTATAATGTAATATAGTGATTACATCCCACAGATCAAGGTACATTTTATAACAACATCGTTCATACTATATCTACATTGGATATAATGTAATATAATGATCCCTTCCCACAGACCAAGGTGCCTACATTTAGTAACGATATCATTATTACTATAACTACATTAGATATAATGTTATATACTGATCCCTGCCCACAGTTCATTGTACCTATACTTAATAACAATATCATTAGTTGTATATCCACATCATATATAATGTAATATACTGATTCCTTCCCACGGATCAACGTAGATTTAATAACAACATCATTCATGCTATATCAACACTAGGTATAATGTAATATAGTGATTACATCCCACAGATCAAGGTGCCTACATTTTGTAACAATATCATTATTACTATATCTTCATTAGATATAATGTAATATACTAATCCCTGCCCACAGATCAATGTATATTTAGTAGCGATATCATTATTACTATATCTACATTGGATATAATGTAATATACTGAACCCTCCCCACAGATCAATGTACCTACATTTAACAACAATATCATTAGTACTACGTCCACATTGCATATAATGTAATATACTGATCCCTTCCCACAGATCAATGTACATTTAGTAACACCATCATTCATACTATATCTACACTAGGTATAATGTAACATAGTGATTACATCCCACAGATCAATGTACATTTAATAACAACATCATTCATAATATAACTACATTGGATATAATGTAATATACTGATCCCTTCCCACAGATCAATGTACATATAACAGCAACATCGTTAGTACTATATCTGCATTAGGTATAATGTAATCTAGTGACTACATCCCACAGATCATTGTACGTTTAATAACACCATCATTCATGCTATAGCTAAATTGGATATAATGTAATATACTCACCCCTTCCCACAGATCAAGGTACCTACATTTAATAACAATATCATTATTACTACATCTACATTGGATATAAAGTAATATACTGAACCCTCCCCACAGATCAATGTACCTACATTTAACAACAATATCATTAGTACTACGTCCACATTGCATATAATGTAATATACTGATTCCTTGCCACAGATCAGTGTACATTTAATAACAACATCATTCATTACATATCTATATTGGGTACAATGTAATATAGTGATTACATCCCACAGATTGATGTACATGTAATATCGATATCATTATTACTATATCTACATTAGATATAATGTAATATACTGATCCCGGCCCATAGTTCAATGTACCTATATTTAATAACAATATCATTAGTACTATATCCACATCACATATAATGTAATATACTTATCCCTTCCCACAGATCAATGTACATTTAGTAACACCATCATTCATACTATATCTACACTAGGTATAATGTAACATAGTGATTACATCCCACAGATCAATGTACATTTAATAACAACATCATTCATAATATAACTACATTGGATATAATGTAATGTACTGATCCCTTCCCAGAGATCAATGTACATATAACAGCAACATCGTTAGTACTATATCTGCATTAGGTATAATGTAATCTAGTGACTACATCCCACAGATCATTGTACGTTTAATAACACCATCATTCATGCTATAGCTAAATTGGATATAATGTAATATACTCACCCCTTCCCACAGATCAAGGTACCTACATTTAATAACAATATCATTATTACTACATCTACATTGGATATAAAGTAATATACTGATCCCTGCCCACAGTTCAATGTACCTATATTTAATAATAATATCATTAGTACTATATCCACATCATATATAATGTAATATACTGATTCCTTCCCACAGATCAATGTGCATTAACAACAACATCATTCATGCTATAGCTAAATTGGAAAGAATGTAATATACTGATCCCTGCCCACAGATCAATGTACCTACATTTAATAACAATATCATTAGTACTCTATCTACATTAGATATAATGTAATATACTGATCCCTGCCCACAGTTCAATGTAACTATATTTAATAACAATATCATTAGTACTATATCCACATCATATATAATGTAATATACTGATTCCTTCCCACAGATCAATGTACATATAATAGCAATATCGTTATTACTATATCAACATCAGATATGTAATATACATTTAAAAACAAATCATTATTACTATATCTACGTCGGTTATAACGAAATGTACTGATTCCTTCCCAAGGATCAATGTACATATAATCGCAATATCATTATTAGTTACTATATCTACATCGGTTGTAACGCAATATACTGATTCCTTCCCACAGATCAATGTACATTTAATAGCAATATCATTAGTACTATATCTACATTAGATATAACGTAATATACTGATCCCTTCGCACAGATCGAGATACCTACATTTAATAACAATATCATTATTACTATATCTACAGTAGATATAATGAAATATACTGATCCCTGCCCACAGATCAATGTACCTACATTTAATAACAATATCATTAGTACTACGTCCACATTACATATAATGTAGTATACTGATTCCTTCTCACAGATCAGTGTAGATTTAATAACAACATCCTTCATACTATATCAACACTAGGTATAATGTAATATACTGATCCCTTCCCACAGACCAAGGTGCCTACAGTTAGTAACAATATCATTATTACTATATCTACATTAGATATAATGTAATATACTGATCCCTGCCCACCGGTCAATGTACATTTAATAACAACATCGTTCATACTATATCCACATCACATATAATGTAATATACTGATCCCTTCCCACAGATCAATGTACATTTAGTAACACCATCATTCATACTATATCTACACTAGGTATAATGTAACATAGTGATTACATCCCACAGATCAATGTACATTTAATAACAACATCATTCATAATATAACTACATTGGATATAATGTAATATACTGATCCCTTCCCACAGATCAATGTACATATAACAGCAACATCGTTAGTACTATATCTGCATTAGGTATAATGTAATCTAGTGACTACATCCCACAGATCATTGTACGTTTAATAACACCATCATTCATGCTATAGCTAAATTGGATATAATGTAATATACTCACCCCTTCCTACAGATCAAGGTACCTACATTTAATAACAATATCATTATTACTACATCTACATTAGATAAAAAGTAATATACTGATCCCTGCCCACAGTTCAATGTACCTATATTTAATAATAATATCATTAGTACTATATCCACATCATATATAATGTAATATACTGATTCCTTCCCACAGATCAATGTGCATTAACAACAACATCATTCATGCTATAGCTAAATTGGATATAATGTAATATACTGATCCCTGCCCACAGATCAATGTACCTACATTTAATAACAATATCATTACTACTCTATCTACATTAGATATAATGTAATATACTGATCCCTGCCCACAGTTCAATGTAACTATATTTAATAACAATATCATTAGTACTATATCCACATCATATATAATGTAATATACTGATTCCTTCCCACAGATCAATGTACATTTAACAACCGCATCATTCATACTATGTCTACATTGGATATAATGTAATATACTGTTCCCTTCCCACAGATCAATGTACATATAATAACAATATCATTATTACTATAACTACACTAGATATAATGTAATATACTGATTCCTTCCCTCAGATCAATGTACATTTAACAACAACATCATTCGTACTATATCTACATTGGATTTAATGTAATATACTGATCCCTTCCCACAGATCAATGTACCTACATTTAATAACATTATCATTAATACTATATCTACATGAGACATAATGATATATACTAATCCCTGCCCACAGATCAATGTATATTTAATAGCGATATCATTATTACTATATCTACATTAGATATAATGTTATATACTGATCCCTGCCCACAGTTCAATGTTCCTATACTTAATAACAATATCATTAGTACTATATCCACATCATATATAATGTAATATACTGATTCCTTCCCACAGATCAACGTAGATTTAATAACAACATCATTCATACAATATCAACACCAGGTATAATGTAATATAGTGATTACATCCCACAGATCAAGGTACATTTTATAACAACATCGTTCATACTATATCTACGGTGGATATAATGTAATATACTGATCCCTTCCCACAGACCAAGGTGCCTACATTTAGTAACAATATCACTCATACTATATCAACACTAGGTATAATGTAATATAGTGATTACATCCCACAGATCAAGGTACATTTTATAACAACATCGTTCATACTATATCTACATTGGATATAATGTAATATAATGATCCCTTCCCACATACCAAGGTGCCTACATTTAGTAACGATATCATTATTACTATAACTACATTAGATATAATGTTATATACTGATCCCTGCCCACAGTTCATTGTACCTATACTTAATAACAATATCATTAGTTGTATATCCACATCATATATAATGTAATATACTGATTCCTTCCCACGGATCAACGTAGATTTAATAACAACATCATTCATGCTATATCAACACTAGGTATAATGTAATATAGTGATTACATCCCACAGATCAAGGTGCCTACATTTTGTAACAATATCATTATTACTATATCTTCATTAGATATAATGTAATATACTAATCCCTGCCCACAGATCAATGTATATTTAGTAGCGATATCATTATTACTATATCTACATTGGATATAATGTAATATACTGAACCCTCCCCACAGATCAATGTACCTACATTTAACAACAATATCATTAGTACTACGTCCACATTGCATATAATGTAATATACTGATTCCTTGCCACAGATCAGTGTACATTTAATAACAACATCATTCATTACATATCTATATTGGGTACAATGTAATATAGTGATTACATCCCACAGATTGATGTACATGTAATATCGATATCATTATTACTATATCTACATTAGATATAATGTAATATACTGATCCCGGCCCATAGTTCAATGTACCTATATTTAATAACAATATCATTAGTACTATATCCACATCACATATAATGTAATATACTGATCCCTTCCCACAGATCCATGTACATTTAGTAACACCATCATTCATACTATATCTACACTAGGTATAATGTAACATAGTGATTACATCCCACAGATCAATGTACATTTAATAACAACATCATTCATAATATAACTACATTGGATATAATGTAATATACTGATCCCTTCCCACAGATCAATGTACATATAACAGCAACATCGTTAGTACTATATCTGCATTAGGTATAATGTAATCTAGTGACTACATCCCACAGATCATTGTACGTTTAATAACACCATCATTCATGCTATAGCTAAATTGGGTATAATGTAATATACTCACCCCTTCCCACAGATCAAGGTACCTACATTTAATAACAATATCATTATTACTACATCTACATTGGATATAAAGTAATATACTGAACCCTCCCCACAGATCAATGTACCTACATTTAACAACAATATCATTAGTACTACGTCCACATTGCATATAATGTAATATACTGATTCCTTGCCACAGATCAGTGTACATTTAATAACAACATCATTCATTACATATCTATATTGGGTACAATGTAATATAGTGATTACATCCCACAGATTGATGTACATGTAATATCGATATCATTATTACTATATCTACATTAGATATAATGTAATATACTGATACCGGCCCATAGTTCAATGTACCTATATTTAATAACAATATCATTAGTACTATATCCGCATCACATATAATGTAATATACTTATCCCTTCCCACAGATCAATGTACATTTAGTAACACCATCATTCATACTATATCTACACTAGGTATAATGTAACATAGTGATTACATCCCACAGATCAATGTACATTTAATAACAACATCATTCATAATATAACTACATTGGATATAATGTAATATACTGATCCCTTCCCACAGATCAATGTACATATAACAGCAACATCGTTAGTACTATATCTGCATTAGGTATAATGTAATCTAGTGACTACATCCCACAGATCATTGTACGTTTAATAACACCACCATTCATGCTATAGCTAAATTGGATATAATGTAATATACTCACCCCTTCCCACAGATCAAGGTACCTACATTTAATAACAATATCATTATTACTACATCTACATTGGATATAAAGTAATATACTGATCCCTGCCCACAGTTCAATGTACCTATATTTAATAATAATATCATTAGTACTATATCCACATCATATATAATGTAATATACTGATTCCTTCCCACAGATCAAGGTACATTTAATAACAACATCATTCATACTATATCTACATTGGATATAATGTATTATACTGGTCCCTTCCCACAGATCAAGGTGCCTACATTTAATAACAACATCATTCATACTATATCTTCATTGGATATAATGTAATATACTGATCCCTTCCCACAGGTCAATGTACATACAATAGCAAAATCGTTATTACTATATCTACATTAGGTATAATGTAATGTATTTACTACATCCTACAGATCATTGTACATTTAATAAGATCATTCATGCTATAGCTAAATTGGATATAATGTAATATACTCACCCCTTCCCACAGATCAAGGTACCTACATTTAATAACAATATCATTATTACTACATCTACATTAGATATAATGCAATATACGGATTCCTTCCCACAGATCAATGTACATTTAATAACAACATCATTCATACTATAACTACATTGGATATAATGTAATATACTGATCCCTCCCCACAGATCAATGTACATTTTATAACAACATCATTCATACTATATCTACATTGGATATAATGTAATATACTGATCCCTTCCCATACGTCAATGTACATATAATAGCAAAATCGTTATTACTATATCTACATTAGGTATAATGTAATACACTGATCCCTGCCCACCGGTCAATGTACATTTAATAACAACATCGTTCATACTATATCCACATTAGGTATAATGTAATATAGTGATTACGTCCCACAGATCAATGTACCTACATTTAATAACAATATCCTTAGTACTATATCCACATTACACATAATGCAATATACTGATTCATTCCCACAGATCAATATACCTTTAATAACCATATCATTAGTACGATATCTACATTCGATATATTGTAATATAGTGATTCATTCCCACAGATCAATGTGCCTTTAATAACAATATCATTAGCACTACATCTACATTCGATATAACGTAATATAGTGATCCATTCCCACAGACCAATGCACCTTTAATAACAATATCATTAGCACTATATCTACATTCGATATAACGTAATATGCAGATTCATTCCCACAGATATGTATATATAATAACCATATCATTAGTACCATACCTACATTCGATACAATGTAATATACCGATGGATTCCCACAGATCAATGTACATTTAATAACCATATCATTAGTACCATATCTACATTAGATATGTAATGTACATTTAATAACAATATCATTATTACTATATCTACATTAGGTATAATGTCATATACTGATCCCTGCCCACAGATCAATGTACCTACATTTAATAACAATATCATTAGTACTACGTCCACATTACATATAATGTAGTATACTGATTCCTTCTCACAGATCAGTGTAGATTTAATAACAACATCCTTCATACTATATCAACACTAGGTATAATGTAATATACTGATCCCTTCCCACAGACCAAGGTGCCTACATTTAATAACAATATCATTAGTACTATATCCACATCATATATAATGTAATATACTGATTCCTTCCCACAGATCAACGTAGATTTAATAACAACATCATTCATACAATATCAACACTAGGTATAATGTAATATAGTGATTCCTCCCCACAGATCAATGTACATTTTATAACAACATCATTCATACTATATCTACATTGGATATAATGTAATATACTGATCCCTTCCCATACGTCAATGTACATATAATAGTAAAATCGTTATTACTATATCTACATTAGGTATAATGTAATATACTGATCCCTGCTCACAGATCAATGTACCTATATTTAATAACAATATCCTTAGTACTATATCCACATTATACATAATGTAATATACTGATTCCTTCCCACAGATCAACGTACATTTAATATCGATATCATTATTACTATATCTACATTAGATAAAATGTAATATACTGATCCCTTCCCACAGATGAAGGTGCCTACATTTTGTAACAATATCATTATTACTATATCTTCATTAGATATAATGTAATATACTAATCCCTGCCCACAGATCAATGTATATTTAGTAGCGATATCATTATTACTATATCTACATTGGATATAATGTAATATACTGAACCCTTCCCACAGATGAAGGTGCCTACATTTTGTAACAATATCATTATTACTATATCTTCATTAGTTATAATGTAATATACTAATCCCTGCCCACAGATCAATGTACATATAATAGCAATATCGTTATTACTATATCAACATCAGATATGTAATATACATTTAAAAACAAATCATTATTACTATATCTACATCGGTTGTAACGCAATATACTGATTCCTTCCCACAGATCAATGTACATTTAATAGCAATATCATTAGTACTATATCTACATTAGATATAATGTGATATACTGATCCCTGCCCACCGGTCAATGTACATTTAATAACAACATCGTTCATACTATATCCACATTAGGTATAATGTAATATAGTGATTACGTCCACAGATCAATGTAACTACATTTAATAACAATATCCTTAGTACTATATCCACATTACACATAATGTAATATACTGATTCCTTCCCACAGATCAATGTACATTTAACAACAACATCATTCGTACTATATCCACATTACACATAATGTAATATACTGATTCCTTCCCACAGATCAATGTACATTTAACAACAACATCATTCGTACTATATCTACATTAGATATAATGTAATATACTGATCCCTGCCCATAGTTCAATGTACCTATATTTAATAACAATATCATTAGTACTATATCCACATCACATATAATGTAATATACTGATCCCTTCCCGCAGATCAATGTACATATAGTAACACCATCATTCATACTATATCTACACTAGGTATATTGTAACATAGTGATTACATCCCACAGATCAATGTACATTTAATAACAACATCATTCATACTATAACTACATTGGATATAATGTAATATACTGATCCCTTCCCACAGATCAATGTACATTTTATAACAACATCATTCATACTATATCTACATTGGATATAATGTAATATACTGATCCCTTCCCATACGTCAATGTACATATAATAGCAAAATCGTTATTACTATATCTACATTAGGTATAATGTAGTTTACTGATCCCTGCTCACAGATCAATGTACCTATATTTAATAACAATATCCTTAGTACTATATCCACATTACACATAATGTAATATACTGATTCCTTCCCACAGATCAATGAACATTTAATAACAATAGCATTCATACTATATCAACACTAGGTATAATGTAATATAGTGATTACATCCCACTGATCAAGGTACATTCAATATCGATATCATTATTACTATATCTACATTAGATAAAATGTAATATACTGATCCCTTCCCACAGATCAAGGTGCCTACATTTAGTAACAATATCATTATTACTATATCTACATTAGATATAATGTAATATACTGATCCCTGCCCACCGGTCAATGTACATTTAATAACAACATCGATCATACTATATCCACATTAGGTATAATGTAATATAGTGATTACGTCTCACAGATCAATGTACCTACATTTAATAACAATATCCTTAGTACTATATCCACATTACACATAATGTAATATACTGATTCCTTCCCACAGATCAATGTACATTTAACAACAACATCATTCATACTATATCTACAATGGATATAATGTAATATACTGATCCCTGCCCATAGTTCAATGTACCTATATTTAATAACAATATCATTAGTACTATATCCACATCACATATAATGTAATATACTGATCCCTTCCCACAGATCAATGTACATTTAGTAACACCATCATTCATACTATATCTACACTGGATATAATACAATATACGGATTCCTCCCCACAGATCAATGTACATTTTATAACATCATTCATACTATATCTACATTGGATATAATGTAATATACTGATCCCTTCCCATACGTCAATGTACATATAATAGCAAAATCGTTATTACTATATCTACATTAGGTATAATGTAATATACTGATCCCTTCCCACAGATCAAGGTGCCTACATTTAGTAACAATATCATTATTACTATATCTACATTAGATATAATGTATTATACTGATCCCTGCCCACCGCTCAATGTACATTTAATAACAACATCGATCATACTATATCCACATTAGGTATAATGTAATATAGTGATTACGTCTCACAGATCAATGTACCTACATTTAATAACAATATCCTTAGTACTATATCCACATTACACATAATGTAATATACTGATTCCTTCCCACAGATCAATGTACATTTAACAACAACATCATTCATACTATATCTACAATGGATATAATGTAATATACTGATCCCTGCCCATAGTTCAATGTACCTATATTTAATAACTATATCATTAGTACTATATCCACATCACATATAATGTAATATACTGATCCCTTCCCACAGATCAATGTACATTTAGTAACACCATCATTCATACTATATCTACACTGGATATAATACAATATACGGATTCCTCCCCACAGATCAATGTACATTTTATAACATCATTCATACTATATCTACATTGGATATAATGTAATATACTGATCCCTTCCCATACGTCAATGTACATATAATAGCAAAATCGTTATTACTATATCTACATTAGGTATAATGTAATATACTGATCCCTGCTCAGAGATCAATGTACCTATATTTAATAACAATATCCTTAGTACTATATCCACATTACACATAATGTAATATACTGATCCCTTCCCACAGATCAATGTACATATAACAGCAACATCGTTATTACTATATCTGCATTAGGTATAATGTAATCTAGTGACTACATCCCACAGATCATTGTACGTTTAATAACACCATCATTCATGCTATAGCTAAATTGGATATAATGTAATATACTGATCCCTTCCCACAGATCAAGGTATCTACATTTAATAACAATATCATTATTACTATATCTACAATAGATATAATGTAATATACTGATCCCTTCGCACAGATCAAGGTACCTACATTTAATAACAATATCACTAGTATTACGTCCACATTACATATAATGTAGTATACTGATTCCTTCTCACAGATCAGTGTAGATTTAATAACAACATCCTTCATACTATATCAACACTAGGTATAATGTAATATACTGATCCCTTCCCACAGACCAAGGTGCCTACATTTAGTAACAATATCATTATTACTATATCTGCATTAGATATAATGTAATATACTGATTCCTTCCCACAGATCAATGTACATTTAACAACAACATCATTCATACTATATCTACATTGGATATAATGTAATATACTGATCCCCTCCCACAGATCAATGTACCTACATTTAATAACAATATCCTTAGTACTATATCCACATTTCACATAATGTAATATACTGATCCCTTCCCACAGAACAATGTACATTTAATAACACCATCATTCATACTATATCTACACGAGGTATAATGTAATATAGTGATTACATCCCACAGATCAATGTACATATAACAACAACATCATTCATACTATATCTACATTGGATATAATGTAATATACTGATCCCTTCCCACAGATCAATGTACATTTAGTAACACCATCATTCATACTATATCTACACTGGATATAATACAATATACGGATTCCTACCCAAAGATCAATGTACATTTTATAACAACATCATTCATACTATATCTACATCGGATATAATGTAATATACTGATCCCTTCCCATACGTCAATGTACATATAATAGCAAAATCGTTATTACTATATCTACATTAGGTATATTGTAATATACTGATCCCTGCTCACAGATCAATGTACCTATATTTAATAACAATATCCTTAGTACTATATCCACATTACCCATAATGTAATATACTGATTCCTTCCCACAGATCAATATACATTAACAACAACATCATTCATGCTATAGCTAAATTGGATATAATGTAATATACTGATCCCTGCCCACAGATCAATGTACCTACATTTAATAACAATATCATTAGTACTATATCTACATTAGATATAATGTAATATACTGATCCCTGCCCACAGATCAATGTACCTACATTTAGTAACAATATCATTATTACTATATCTACATTAGATATAATGTAATATACTGATCCCTGCCCACCGGTCAATGTACATTTAATAACAACATCGTTCATACTATATCCACATTAGGTATAATGTAATATAGTGATTACGTCCCACAGATCAATGTACCTACATTTAGTAACAATATCCTTAGTACTATATCCACATTACACATAATGTAATATACTGATTCCTTCCCACAGATCAATGTACATTTAACAACAACATCATTCGTACTATATCTACACGAGGTATAATGTAATATAGTGATTTCATCCCCCAGATCAATGTACATATAACAACAACATCATTCATACTATATCTACATTGGATATAATGTAATATACTGATCCCTTCCCAAAGGTCAATGTACATATAATAGCATAATCGTTATTACTATATCTACATTAGGTATAATGTAATGTATTAACTACATCCTACAGATCATTGTACATTTAATAACATCATTCATGCTATAGCTAAATTGGATATAATGTAATATACTGATCCTTTCCCACAGATCAAGGTAGCTACATTTAATAACATTATCATTAATACTATATCTACATGAGATATAATGTTATATACTAATCCCTGCCCACAGATCAATGTACATTTAATAGCGATATCATTATTACTATATCTACATTAGATATAATGTTATATACTGATCCCTGCCCACAGTTCAATGTACCTATACTTAATAACAATAGCATTAGTACTATATCCACATCATATATAATGTAATATACCGATTCCTTCCCACAGATCAACGTAGATTTAATAACAACATCATTCATACTATATCAACACTAGGTATAATGTAATATAGTGATTACATCCCACAGATCAAGGTACATTTAATAACAACATCATTCATACTATATCTACATTGGATATAATGTATTATACTGATCCCTTCCCACAGATCAAGGTGCCTACATTTAGTAACAATATCATTATTACTATATCTTCATTAGATATAATGTAATATACTAATCCCTGCCCACAGATCAATGTATATTTAGTAGCGATATCATTATTACTATATCTACATTGGATATAATGTAATATACTGAACCCTCCCCACAGATCAATGTACCTACATTTAACAACAATATCATTAGTACTACGTCCACATTGCATATAATGTAATATACTGACTCCTTGCCACAGATCAGTGTACATTTAATAACAACATCATTCATTACATATCTATTTTGGGTACAATGTAATATAGTGATTACATCCCACAGATCAATGTACATGTAATGTCGATATCATTATTACTATATCTACATTAGATATAATGTAATATACTGATCCCTGCCCATAGTTCAATGTACCTATATTTAATAACAATATCATTAGTACTATATCCACATCACATATAATGTAATATACTGATCCCTTCCCACAGATCAATGTACATTTAGTAACACCATCATTCATACTATATCTACACTAGGTATAATGTAACATAGTGATTACATCCCACAGATCAATGTACATTTAATAACAACATCATTCATACTATAACTACATTGGATATAATGTAATATACTGATCCCTCCCCACAGATCAATGTACATTTTATAACAACATCATTCATACTATATCTACATTGGATATAATGTAATATACTGATCCCTTCCCATACGTCAATGTACATATAATAGCAAAATCGTTATTACTATATCTACATTAGGTATAATGTAATTTACTGATCCCTGCTCACAGATCAATGTACCTATATTTAATAACAATATCCTTAGTACTATATCCACATTACACATAATGTAATATACTGATTCCTTCCCACAGATCAATGAACATTTAATAACAACAGCATTCATACTATATCAACACTAGGTATAATGTAATATAGTGATTACATCCCACAGATCAAGGTACATTCAATATCGATATCATTATTACTATATCTACATTAGATAAAATGTAATATACTGATCCCTTCCCACAGATCAAGGTGCCTACATTTAGTAACAATATCATTATTACTATATCTACATTAGATATAATGTAATATACTGATCCCTGCCCACCGGTCAATGTACATTTAATAACAACATCGATCATACTATATCCACATTGGATATAATGTAATATAGTGATTACGTCTCACAGATCAATGTACCTACATTTAATAACAATATCCTTAGTACTATATCCACATTACACATAATGTAATATACTGATTCCTTCCCACAGATCAATGTACATTTAACAACAACATCATTCATACTATATCTACATTGGATATAATGTAATATACTGATCCCTTCCCACAGATCAATGTACCTACATTTAATAACAATATCCTTAGTACTATATCCACATTACACATAATGTAATATACTGATTCCTTCCCACAGAACAATGTACATTTAATAACACCATCATTCATACTATATCTACACGAGGTATAATGTAATATAGTGATTACATCCCACAGATCAATGTACATATAACAACAACATCATTCATACTATATCTACATTGGATATAATGTAATATACTTATCCCTTCCCACAGGTCAATGTACATATAATAGCATAATCGTTATTACTATATCTACATTAGGTATAATGTAATGTATTAACTACATCCTACACATCATTGTACATTTAATATCATCATTCATGCTATAGCTAAATTGGATATAATGTAATATACTGATTCCTTCCCACAGATCAATGTACATTTAATAACAACACTATTCATACTATATCTACACTAGGTATAATGTAACGTGGTGATTACATCCCACAGATCAATGTACATTTAATAATATCATTCATACTATAACTACATTGGATATAATGTAATATACTGATCCCTTCCCACAGATCAAGGTATCTACATTTAATAACAATATCATTATTACTATATCTGCACTAGATATAATGCAATATACGGATTCCTTCCCACAGATCAATGTACATTTAATAACAACATCATTCATACTATAACTACATTGGATATAATGTAATATACTGATCCCTTCCCACAGATCAATGTACCTACATTTAATAACAATATCATTAGTACTACGTCCACATTACATATAATGTAGTATACTGATTCCTTCTCTCAGATCAGTGTAGATTTAATAACAACATCCTTCATATTATATCAACACTAGGTATAATGTAATATACTGATCCCTTCCCACAGACCAAGGTGCCTACATTTAGTAACAATATCATTATTACTATATCTACATTAGATATAATGTAATATACTGATCCCTGCCCACCGGTCAATGTACATTTAATAACAACATCGTTCATACTATATCCACATTAGGTATAATGTAATATAGTGATTACGTCCCACAGATCAATGTACCTACATTTAGTAACAATATCCTTAGTACTATATCCACATTACACATAATGTAATATACTGATTCCTTCCCACAGATCAATGTACATTTAACAACAACATCATTCGTACTATATCTACACGAGGTATAATGTAATATAGTGATTACATCCCCCAGATCAATGTACATATAACAACAACATCATTCATACTATATCTACATTGGATATAATGTAATATACTGATCCCTTCCCAAAGGTCAATGTACATATAATAGCATAATCGTTATTACTATATCTACATTAGGTATAATGTAATGTATTAACTACATCCTACAGATCATTGTACATTTAATAACATCATTCATGCTATAGCTAAATTGGATATAATGTAATATACTGAACCTTTCCCACAGATCAAGGTAGCTACATTTAATAACATTATCATTAATACTATATCTACATGAGATATAATGTTATATACTAATCCCTGCCCACAGATCAATGTATATTTAATAGCGATATCATTATTACTATATCTACATTAGATATAATGTTATATACTGATCCCTGCCCACAGTTCAATGTACCTATACTTAATAACAATATCATTAGTACTATATCCACATCATATATAATGTAATATACCGATTCCTTCCCACAGATCAACGTAGATTTAATAACAACATCATTCATACTATATCAACACTAGGTATAATGTAATATAGTGATTACATCCCACAGATCAATGTACATGTAATATCGATATCATTATTACTATATCTACATTAGATATAATGTAATATACTGATCCCTGCCCATAGTTCAATGTACCTATATTTAATAACAATATCATTAGTACTATATCCACATCACATATAATGTAATATACTGATCCCTTCCCACAGATCAATGTACATTTAGTAACACCATCATTCATACTATATCTACACTAGGTATAATGTAACATAGTGATTACAGCCCACAGATCAATGTACATTTAATAACAACATCATTCATACTATAACTACATTGGATATAATGTAATATACTGATCCCTCCCCACAGATCAATGTACATTTTATAACAACATCATTCATACTATATCTTCATTGGATATAATGTAATATACTGATCCCTTCCCATACGTCAATGTACATATAATAGCAAAATCGTTATTACTATATCTACATTAGGTATAATGTAATATACTGATCCCTGCTCACAGATCAATGTACCTATATTTAATAACAATATCCTTAGTACTATATCCACATTACACATAATGTAATATACTGATTCCTTCCCACAGATCAATGTACATTTAATAACAACAGCATTCATACTATATCAACACTAGGTATAATGTAATATAGTGATTACATCCCACAGATCAAGGTACATTCAATATCGATATCATTATTACTATATCTACATTAGATAAAATGTAATATACTGATCCCTTCCCACAGATCAAGGTGCCTACATTTAGTAACAATATCATTATTACTATATCTACATTAGATATAATGTAATATACTGATCCCTGCCCACCGGTCAATGTACATTTAATAACAACATCGATCATACTATATCCACATTAGGTATAATGTAATATAGTGATTACGTCTCACAGATCAATGTACCTACATTTAATAACAATATCCTTAGTACTATATCCACATTACACATAATGTAATATACTGATTCCTTCCCACAGATCAATGTACATTTAACAACAACATCATTCATACTATATCTACAATGGATATAATGTAATATACTGATCCCTGCCCATAGTTCAATGTACCTATATTTAATAACAATATCATTAGTACTATATCTACACTAGATATAATGCAATATACGGATTCCTTCCCACAGATCAATGTACATTTAATAACAACATCATTCATACTATATCCACATTAGGTATAATGTAATATAGTGATTACGTCCCACAGATCAATGTACCTACATTTAGTAACAATATCCTTAGTACTATATCCACATTACACATAATGTAATATACTGATTCCTTCCCACAGATCAATGTACATTTAACAACAACATCATTCGTACTATATCTACACGAGGTATAATATAATATAGTGATTACATCCCCCAGATCAATGTACATATAACAACAACATCATTCATACTATATCTACATTGGATATAATGTAATATACTGATCCCTTCCCAAAGGTCAATGTACATATAATAGCATAATCGTTATTACTATATCTACATTAGGTATAATGTAATGTATTAACTACATCCTACAGATCATTGTACATTTAATAACATCATTCATGCTATAGCTAAATTGGATATAATGTAATATACTGATCCTTTCCCACAGATCAAGGTAGCTACATTTAATAACATTATCATTAATACTATATCTACATGAGATATAATGTTATATACTAATCCCTGCCCACAGATCAATGTATATTTAATAGCGATATCATTATTACTATATCTACATTAGATATAATGTTATATACTGATCCCTGCCCACAGTTCAATGTACCTATATTTAATAACAATATCATTAGTACTATATCCACATCATATATAATGTAATATACCGATTCCTTCCCACAGATCAACGTAGATTTAATAACAACATCATTCATACTATATCAACACTACGTATAATGTAATATAGTGATTACATCCCACAGATCAAGGTACATTTAATAACAACATCATTCATACTATATCTACATTGGATATAATGTAATATACTGATCCCTTCCCATACGTCAATGTACATATAATAGCAAAATCGTTATTACTATATCTACATTAGGTATAATGTAATATACTGATCCCTGCTCACAGATCAATGTACCTATATTTAATAACAATATCCTTAGTACTATATCCACATTACACATAATGTAATATACTGATTCCTTCCCACAGATCAATGTACATTTAATAACAACAGCATTCATACTATATCAACACTAGGTATAATGTAATATAGTGATTACATCCCACAGATCAAGGTACATTCAATATCGATATCATTATTACTATATCTACATTAGATAAAATGTAATATACTGATCCCTTCCCACAGATCAAGGTGCCTACATTTAGTAACAATATCATTATTACTATATCTACATTAGATATAATGTATTATACTGATCCCTGCCCACCGGTCAATGTACATTTAATAACAACATCGATCATACTATATCCACATTAGGTATAATGTAATATAGTGATTACGTCTCACAGATCAATGTACCTACATTTAATAACAATATCCTTAGTACTATATCCACATTACACATAATGTAATATACTGATTCCTTCCCACAGATCAATGTACATTTAACAACAACATCATTCATACTATATCTACAATGGATATAATGTAATATACTGATCCCTGCCCATAGTTCAATGTACCTATATTTAATAACTATATCATTAGTACTATATCCACATCACATATAATGTAATATACTGATCCCTTCCCACAGATCAATGTACATTTAGTAACACCATCATTCATACTATATCTACACTGGATATAATACAATATACGGATTCCTCCCCACAGATCAATGTACATTTTATAACATCATTCATACTATATCTACATTGGATATAATGTAATATACTGATCCCTTCCCATACGTCAATGTACATATAATAGCAAAATCGTTATTACTATATCTACATTAGGTATAATGTAATATACTGATCCCTGCTCAGAGATCAATGTACCTATATTTAATAACAATATCCTTAGTACTATATCCACATTACACATAATGTAATATACTGATTCCTTCCCACAGATCAATGTACATTTAATAACAACAGCATTCATACTATATCAACACTAGGTATAATGTAATATAGTGATTACATCCCACAGATCAAGGTACATTCAATATCGATATCATTATTACTATATCTACATTAGATAAAATGTAATATACTGATCCCTTCCCACAGATCAAGGTGCCTACATTTAGTAACAATATCATTATTACTATATCTACATTAGATATAATGTAATATACTGATCCCTGCCCACCGGTCAATGTACATTTAATAACAACATCGATCATACTATATCCACATTAGGTATAATGTAATATAGTGATTACGTCTCACAGATCAATGTACCTACATTTAATAACAATATCCTTAGTACTATATCCACATTACACATAATGTAATATACTGATTCCTTCCCACAGATCAATGTACATTTAACAACAACATCATTCATACTATATCTACAATGGATATAATGTAATATACTGATCCCTGCCCATAGTTCAATGTACCTATATTTAATAACTATATCATTAGTACTATATCCACATCACATATAATGTAATATACTGATCCCTTCCCACAGATCAATGTACATTTAGTAACACCATCATTCATACTATATCTACACTGGATATAATACTATATACGGGTTCCTCCCCACAGATCAATGTACATTTTATAACATCATTCATACTATATCTACATTGGATATAATGTAATATACTGATCCCTTCCCATACGTCAATGTACATATAATAGCAAAATCGTTATTACTATATCTACATTAGGTATAATGTAATATACTGATGCCTGCTCACAGATCAATGTACCTATATTTAATAACAATATCCTTAGTACTATATCCACATTACACATAATGTAATATACTGATTCCTTCCCACAGATCAATGTACATTTAATAACAACAGCATTCATACTATATCAACACTAGGTATAATGTAATATAGTGATTACATCCCACAGATCAAGGTACATTCAATATCGATATCATTATTACTATATCTACATTAGATATAATGTAATATACTGATCCCTGCCCACCGGTCAATGTACATTTAATAACAACATCGTTCATACTATATCCACATTAGGTATAATGTAATATAGTGATTACGTCCCACAGATCAATGTACCTACATTTAATAACAATATCCTTAGTACTATATCCACATTACACATAATGTAATATACTGATTCCTTCCCACAGATCAATGTACATTTAACAACAACATCATTCGTACTATATCTACATTGGATATAATGTAATATACTGATCCCTTCCCACAGATCAATGTACCTACATTTAATAACAATATCCTTAGTACTATATCCACATTACACATAATGTAATATACTGATTCCTTCCCACAGAACAATGTACATTTAATAACCCCATCATTCATACTATATCTACACGAGGTATAATGTAATATAGTGATTACATCCCCCAGATCAATGTACATATAACAACAACATCATTCATACTATATCTACATTGGATATAATGTAATATACTGATCCCTTCCCAAAGGTCAATGTACATATAATAGCATAATCGTTATTACTATATCTACATTAGGTATAATGTAATGTATTAACTACATCCTACAGATCATTGTACATTTAATAACATCATTCATGCTATAGCTAAATTGGATATAATGTAATATACTGATCCTTTCCCACAGATCAAGGTAGCTACATTTAATAACATTATCATTAATACTATATCTACATGAGATATAATGTTATATACTAATCCCTGCCCACAGATCAATGTATATTTAATAGCGATATCATTATTACTATATCTACATTAGATATAATGTTATATACTGATCCCTGCCCACAGTTCAATGTACCTATACTTAATAACAATATCATTAGTACTATATCCACATCACATATAATGTAATATACTGATCCCTTCCCACAGATCAATGTACATTTAGTAACACCATCATTCATACTATATCTACACTGGATATAATACAATATACGGATTCCTCCCCACAGATCAATGTACATTTTATAACAACATCATTCATACTATATCTACATTGGATATAATGTAATATACTGATCCCTTCCCATATGTCAATGTACATATAATAGCAAAATCGTTATTACTATATCTACATTAGGTATAATGTAATATACTGATCCCTGCTCACAGATCAATGTACCTATATTTAATAACAATATCCTTAGTACTGTATCCACATTACACATAATGTAATATACTGATTCCTTCCCACAGATCAATGTACATTTAATAACAACAGCATTCATACTATATCAACACTAGGTATAATGTAATATAGTGATTACATCCCACAGATCAAGGTACATTCAATATCGATATCATTATTACTGTATCTAAATTAGATAAAATGTAATATACTGATTCCTTCCCACAGATCAATGTACATTTAACAACAACATCATTCATACTATATCTACATTGGATATAATGTAATATACTGATCCCTTCCCACAGATCAATGTACCTACATTTAATAACAATATCATTAGTACTACGTCCACATTACATATAATGTAGTATACTGATTCCTTCTCTCAGATCAGTGTAGATTTAATAACAACATCCTTCATACTATATCAACACTAGGTATAATGTAATATACTGATCCCTTCCCACAGACCAAGGTGCCTACATTTAGTAACAATATCATTATTACTATATCTACATTAGATATAATGTAATATACTGATCCCTGCCCACAGGTCAATGTACATTTAATAACAACATCGTTCATACTATATCCACATTAGGTATAATGTAATATACTGATTCCTTCCCACAGATCAATGTACATTTAACAACAACATCATTCATACTCTATCTACAATGGATATAATGTAATATACTGATCCCTTCCCACAGATCAATGTACCTACATTTAATAACAATATCCTTAGTACTATATCCACATTACACATAATGTAATATACTGATTCCTTCCCACAGAACAATGTACATTTAATAACACCATCATTCATACTATATCTACACGAGGTATAATGTAATATAGTGATTACATCCCACAGATCAATGTACATATAACAACAACATCATTCATACTATATCTAGGTTGGATATAATGTAATATACTGATCCCTTCCCACAGGTCAATGTACATATAATAGCATTATCGTTATTACTATATCTACATTAGGTATAATGTAATGTATCAACTACATCCTACAGATCATTGTACATTTAATAACATCATTCATGCTATAGCTAAATTGGATATAATGTAATATACTGATCCTTTCCCACAGATCAAGGTAGCTACATTTAATAACATTATCATTAATACTATATCTACACTAGATATAATGCTATGTACAGATTCATTCCCACTGATCAATGTACATTTAATAACAATATCATTAGTAGTATATCTACGTTACATACGTAATGTACAATTAATAACAATATCGTTATTACCATATCTACATTAGATATAATGTAATATACTGATTCATTCCCACAGATCAATATACCTTTAATAACCATATCATTAGTACTATATCTATATTCGATATATTGTAATATAGTGATTCGTTCCCACAGATCAATGTGCCTTTAATAACAATATCGTTAGCACTACATCTACATTCGATATAATGTAATATAGTGATCCATTCCCACAGACCAATGCACCTTTAATAACAATATCATTAGCACTATATCTACATTCGATATAACGTAATATGCAGATTCATTCCCACAGATATGTATATATAATAACCATATCATTAGTACCATACCTACATTCGATATAATGTAATATACCGATGGATTCCCGCAGATCAATGTACATTTAATAACCATATCATTAGTACCATATCTACATTAGATATGTAATGTACATTTAATAACAATATCATTATTACTATATCTACATTAGGTATAATGTCATATACTGATCCCTGCCCACAGATCAATGTACCTACATTTAATAACAATATCATTAGTACTACGTCCACATTACATATAATGTAGTATACTGATTCCTTCTCACAGATCAGTGTAGATTTAATGACAACATCCTTCATACTATATCAACACTAGGTATAATGTAATATACTGATCCCTTCCCACGGACCAAGGTGCCTACATTTAGTAACAATATCATTATTACTATATCTACATTAGATATAATGTAATATCCTGATCCCTGCCCACCGGTCAATGTACATTTAATAACAACATCGTTCATACTATATCCACATTAGGTATAATGTAATATAGTGATTACGTCCCACAGATCAATGTACCTACATTTAATAACAATATCCTTAGTACTATATCCACATTACACATAATGTAATATACTGATTCCTTCCCACAGATCAATGTACATTTAACAACAACATCATTCATACTATACCTACAATGGATATAATGTAATATACTGATCCCTTCCCACAGATCAATGTACCTACATTTAATAACAATATCCTTAGTACTATATCCACATTACACATAATGTAATATACTGATTCCTTCCCACAGAACAATGTACATTTAATAACACCATCATTCATACTATATCTACACGAGGTATAATGTAATATAGCGATTACGTCCCACAGATCAATGTACCTACATTTAATAACAATATCCTTAGTACTATATCCACATTACACATAATGTAATATACTGATTCATTCCCACAGATCAATATACCTTTAATAACCATATCATTAGTACTATATCTACATTCGATATATTGTAATATAGTGATTCATTCCCACAGATCAATGTGCCTTTAATAACAATATCATTAGCACTACATCTACATTCGATATAATGTAATATAGTGATCCATTCCCACAGACCAATGCACCTTTAATAACAATATCATTAGCACTATATCTACATTCGATATAACGTAATATGCAGATTCATTCCCACAGATATGTATATATAATAACCATATCATTAGTACCATACCTACATTCGATATAATGTAATATACCGATGGATTCCCACAGATCAATGTACATTTAATAACCATATCATTAGTACCATATCTACATTAGATATGTAATGTACATTTAATAACAATATCATTATTACTATATCTACATTAGGTATAATGTCATATACTGATCCCTGCCCACAGATCAATGTACCTACATTTAATAACAATATCATTAGTACTACGTCCACATTACATATAATGTAGTATACTGATTCCTTCTCACAGATCAGTGTAGATTTAATAACAATATCCTTCATACTATATCAACACTAGGTATAATGTAATATACTGATCCCTTCCCACAGACCAAGGTGCCTACATTTAGTAACAATATCATTATTACTATATCTACATTAGATATAATGTAATATCCTGATCCCTGCCCACCGGTCAATGTACATGTAATAACAACATCGTTCATACTATATCCACATTAGGTATAATGTAATATAGTGATTACGTCCCACAGATCAATGTACCTACATTTAATAACAATATCCTTAGTACTATATCCACATTACACATAATGTAATATACTGATTCCTTCCCACAGATCAATGTACATTTAACAACAACATCATTCATACTATACCTAGAATGGATATAATGTAATATACTGATCCCTTCCCACAGATCAATGTACCTACATCTAATAACAACATCGTTCATACTATATCCACATTAGGTATAATGTAATATAGTGATTACGTCCCACAGATCAATGTACCTACATTTAATAACAATATCCTTAGTACTATATCCACATTACACATAATGCAATATACTGATTCATTCCCACAGATCAATATACCTTTAATAACCATATCATTAGTACTATATCTACATTCGATATATTGTAATATAGTGATTCATTCCCACAGATCAATGTGCCTTTAATAACAATATCATTAGCACTACATCTACATTCGATATAACGTAATATAGTGATCCATTCCCACAGACCAATGCACCTTTAATAACAATATCATTAGCACTATATCTACATTCGATATAACGTAATATGCAGATTCATTCCCACAGATATGTATATATAATAACCATATCATTAGTACCATACCTACATTCGATATAATGTAATATACCGATGGATTCCCACAGATCAATGTACATTTAATAACCATATCATTAGTACCATATCTACATTAGATATGTAATGTACATTTAATAACAATATCATTATTACTATATCTACATTAGGTATAATGTCATATACTGATCCCTGCCCACAGATCAATGTACCTACATTTAATAACAATATCATTAGTACTACGTCCACATTACATATAATGTAGTATACTGATTCCTCCTCACAGATCAGTGTAGATTTAATAACAACATCCTTCATACTATATCAACACTAGGTATAATGTAATATACTGATCCCTTCCCACAGACCAAGGTGCCTACATTTAATAACAATATCATTAGTACTATATCCACATCATATATAATGTAATATACTGATTCCTTCCCACAGACCAACGTAGATTTAATAACAACATCATTCATACAATATCAACACTAGGTATAATGTAATATAGTGATTCCTCCCCACAGATCAATGTACATTTTATAACAACATCATTCATACTATATCTACATTGGATATAATGTAATATACTGATCCCTTCCCATACGTCAATGTACATATAATAGTAAAATCGTTATTACTATATCTACATTAGGTATAATGTAATATACTGATCCCTGCTCACAGATCAATGTACCTATATTTAATAACAATATCCTTAGTACTATATCCACATTATACATAATGTAATATACTGATTCCTTCCCACAGATCAACGTACATTTAATATCGATATCATTATTACTATATCTACATTAGATAAAATGTAATATACTGATCCCTTCCCACAGATGAAGGTGCCTACATTTTGTAACAATATCATTATTACTATATCTTCATTAGATATAATGTAATATACTAATCCCTGCCCACAGATCAATGTACATTTAATAACAACATCATTCATACTATATCTGCATTGGATATAACGTAATATACTGATCCCTTCCCACAGGTCAATGTACATACAATAGCAAAATCGTTATTACTATATCCACATTAGGTATAATGTAATGTATTTACTACATCCAACAGATCATTGTACATTTAATAACATCATTCATGCTATAGCTAAATTGGATATAATGTAATATACTCACCCCTTCCCACAGATCAAGGTACCTACATTTAATAACAATATCATTATTACTACATCTACATTAGATATAAAGTAATATACTGATCCCTGCCCACAGTTCAATGTACCCATATTTAATAATAATATCATTAGTACTATATCCACATCATATATAATGTAATATACTGATTCCTTCCCACAGATCAACGTAGATTTAGTAACAACATCATTCATACAATATCAACACTAGGTATAATGTAATATAGTGATTACATCCCACAGATCAAGGTACATTTAATAACAACATCATTCATACTACATCTACATTGGATATTATGTAATATACTGATCTCTGCCCACAGATCAATGTACCTACATTTAATAACAATATCATTAGTACTATATCTACATTAGATATAATGTAATATACTGATCCCTGCCCACAGTTCAATGTAACTATATTCAATAACAATATCATTAGTACTATATCCACATCATATATAATGTAATATACTGATTCCTTCCCACAGATCAATGTACATATAATAGCAATATCGTTATTACTATATCAACATCAGATATGTAATATACATTTAAAAACAAATCATTATTACTATATCTACGCCGGTTATAACGAAATGTACTGATTCCTTCCCAAGGATCAATGTACATATAATCGCAATATCATTATTAGTTACTATATCTACATCGGTTGTAACGCAATATACTGATTCCTTCCCACAGATCAATGTACATTTAATAGCAATATCATTAGTACTATATCTACATTAGATATAATGTAATATACTGATCCCTGCCCACAGATCAATGTATCTACATTTAATAACAATATCATTAGTACTACGTCCACATTACATATAATGTAGTATACTGATTCCTTCTCACAGATCAGTGTAGATTTAATAACAACATCCTTCATACTATATCAACACGGGGTATAATGTAATATACTGATCCCTTCCCACAGATCAATGTACCTACATTTAATAACAATATCCTTAGTACTATATCCACATTACACATAATGTAATATACTGATTCCTTCCCACAGAACAATGTACATTTAATAACACCATCATTCATACTATATCTACACGAGGTATAATGTAATATAGTGATTACATCCCACAGATCAATGTACATATAACAACAACATCATTCATACTATATCTACGTTGGATATAATGTAATATACTGATCCCTTCCCACAGATCAAGGTAGCTACATTTAATAACATTATCATTAATACTATATCTACATGAGATATAATGTTATATACTAATCCCTGCCCACAGATCAATGTATATTTAATAGCGATATCATTATTACTATATCTTCATTAGATATAATGTAATATACTAATCCCTGCCCACAGATCAATGTATATTTAGTAGCGATATCATTATTACTATATCTACATTGGATATAATGTAATATACTGAACCCTCCCCACAGATCAATGTACCTATATTGAACAACAATATCATTAGTACTACATCATTAGTACTATTACATTGCATATAATGTAATATACTGATTGCTTGCCACAGATCAATGTACATTTAATAACCATATCATTAGTACCATATCTACATTAGATATGTAATGTACATTTAATAACAATATCATTATTACTATATCTACATTAGATATAATGTAATATACTAATCCCTGCCCACAGATCAATGTATATTTAGTAGCGATATCATTATTACTATATCTACATTGGATATAATGTAATATACTGAACCCTCCCCACAGATCAATGTACCTACATTTAACAACAATATCATTAGTACTACGTCCACATTGCATATAATGTAATATACTGATTCCTTGCCACAGATCAGTGTACATTTAATAACAACATCATTCATTACATATCTATATTGGGTACAATGTAATATAGTGATTACATCCCACAGATCGATGTACATGTAATATCGATATCATTATTACTATATCTACATTAGATATAATGTAATATACTGATCCCTGCCCATAGTTCAATGTACCTATATTTAATAACAATATCATTAGTACTATATCCACATCACATATAATGTAATATACTGATCCCTTCCCGCAGATCAATGTACATTTAGTAACACCATCATTCATACTATATCTACACTAGGTATAATGTAACATAGTTATTACATCCCACAGATCAATGTATATTTAATAACAACATCATTCATACTATAACTACATTGGATATAATGTAATATACTGATCCCTTCCCACAGATCAATGTACATATAACAGCAACATCGTTATTACTATATCTGCATTAGGTATAATGTAATCTAGTGACTACATCCCACAGATCATTGTACGTTTAATAACACCATCATTCATGCTATAGCTAAATTGGATATAATGTAATATACTGATCCCTTCCCACAGATCAAGGTATCTACATTTAATAAGAATATCATTATTACTATATCTACAATAGATATAATGTAATATACTGATCCCTTCGCACAGATCAAGGTACCTACATTTAATAACAATATCACTAGTATTACGTCCACATTACATATAATGTAGTATACTGATTCCTTCTCACAGATCAATGTACATTTAACAACAACATCATTCATACTATATCTACATTGGATATAATGTAATATACTGATCCCCTCCCACAGATCAATGTACCTACATTTAATAACAATATCCTTAGTACTATATCCACATTTCACATAATGTAATATACTGATCCCTTCCCACAGAACAATGTACATTTAATAACACCATCATTCATACTATATCTACACGAGGTATAATGTAATATAGTGATTACATCCCACAGATCAATGTACATATAACAACAACATAATTCATACTATATCTACATTGGATATAATGTAATATACTGATCCCTTCCCACAGATCAATGTACATTTAGTAACACCATCATTCATACTATATCTACACTGGATATAATACAATATACGGATTCCTACCCAAAGATCAATGTACATTTTATAACAACATCATTCATACTATATCTACATCGGATATAATGTAATATACTGATCCCTTCCCATACGTCAATGTACATATAATAGCAAAATCGTTATTACTATATCTACATTAGGTATATTGTAATATACTGATCCCTGCTCACAGATCAATGTACCTATATTTAATAACAATATCCTTAGTACTATATCCACATTACCCATAATGTAATATACTGATTCCTTCCCACAGATCAATGTACATTAACAACAACATCATTCATGCTATAGCTAAATTGGATATAATGTAATATACTGATCCCTGCCCACAGATCAATGTACCTACATTTAATAACAATATCATTAGTACTATATCTACATTAGATATAATGTAATATACTGATCCCTGCACACAGATCAATGTACCTACATTTAGTAACAATGTCATTATTACTATATCTACATTAGATATAATGTAATATACTGATCCCTGCCCACCGGTCAATGTACATTTAATAACAACATCGTTCCTACTATATCCACATTAGGTATAATGTAATATAGTGATTACGTCCCACAGATCAATGTACCTACATTTAGTAACAATATCCTTAGTACTATATCCACATTACACATAATGTAATATACTGATTCCTTCCCACAGATCAATGTACATTTAACAACAACATCATTCGTACTATATCTACACGAGGTATAATGTAATATAGTGATTACATCCCCCAGATCAATGTACATATAACAACAACATCATTCATACTATATCTACATTGGATATAATGTAATATACTGATCCCTTCCCAAAGGTCAATGTACATATAATAGCATAATCGTTATTACTATATCTACATTAGGTATAATGTAATGTATTAACTACATCCTACAGATCATTGTACATTTAATAACATCATTCATGCTATAGCTAAATTGGATATAATGTAATATACTGATCCTTTCCCACAGATCAAGGTAGCTACATTTAATAACATTATCATTAATACTATATCTACATGAGATATAATGTTATATACTAATCCCTGCCCACAGATCAATGTATATTTAATAGCGATATCATTATTACTATATCTACATTAGATATAATGTTATATACTGATCCCTGCCCACAGTTCAATGTACCTATACTTAATAACAATATCATTAGTACTATATCCACATCATATATAATGTAATATACCGATTCCTTCCCACAGATCAACGTAGATTTAATAACAACATCATTCATACTATATCAACACTAGGTATAATGTAATATAGTGATTACATCCCACAGATCAAGGTACATTTAATAACAACATCATTCATACTATATCTACATTGGATATAATGTATTATACTGATCCCTTCCCACAGATCAAGGTGCCTACATTTAGTAACAATATCATTATTACTATATCTTCATTAGATATAATGTAATATACTAATCCCTGCCCACAGATCAATGTATATTTAGTAGCGATATCATTATTACTATATCTACATTGGATATAATGTAATATACTGAACCCTCCCCTCAGATCAATGTACCTACATTTAACAACAATATCATTAGTACTACGTCCACATTGCATATAATGTAATATACTGACTCCTTGCCACAGATCAGTGTACATTTAATAACAACATCATTCATTACATATCTATTTTGGGTACAATGTAATATAGTGATTACATCCCACAGATCAATGTACATGTAATGACGATATCATTATTACTATATCTACATTAGATATAATGTAATATACTGATCCCTGCCCATAGTTCAATGTACCTATATTTAATAACAATATCATTAGTACTATATCCACATCACATATAATGTAATATACTGATCCCTTCCCACAGATCAATGTACATTTAGTAACACCATCATTCATACTATATCTACACTAGGTATAATGTAACATAGTGATTACATCCCACAGATCAATGTACATTTAATAACAACATCATTCATACTATAACTACATTGGATATAATGTAATATACTGATCCCTTCCCACAGATCAATGTACATATAACAGCAACATCGTTATTACTATATCTGCATTAGGTATAATGTAATCTAGTGACTACATCCCACAGATCATTGTACGTTTAATAACACCATCATTCATGCTATAGCTAAATTGGATATAATGTAATATACTGATCCCTTCCCACAGATCAAGGTATCTACATTTAATAACAATATCATTATTACTATATCTACAATAGATATAATGTAATATACTGATCCCTTCGCACAGATCAAGGTACCTACATTTAATAACAATATCACTAGTATTACGTCCACATTACATATAATGTAGTATACTGATTCCTTCTCACAGATCAGTGTAGATTTAATAACAACATCCTTCATACTATATCAACACTAGGTATAATGTAATATACTGATCCCTTCCCACAGACCAAGGTGCCTACATTTAGTAACAATATCATTATTACTATATCTGCATTAGATATAATGTAATATACTGATTCCTTCCCACAGATCAATGTACATTTAACAACAACATCATTCATACTATATCTACATTGGATATAATGTAATATACTGATCCCCTCCCACAGATCAATGTACCTACATTTAATAACAATATCCTTAGTACTATATCCACATTACCCATAATGTAATATACTGATTCCTTCCCACAGATCAATGTACATTAACAACAACATCATTCATGCTATAGCTAAATTGGATATAATGTAATATACTGATCCCTGCCCACAGATCAATGTACCTACATTTAATAACAATATCATTAGTACTATATCTACATTAGATATAATGTAATATACTGATCCCTGCACACAGATCAATGTACCTACATTTAGTAACAATGTCATTATTACTATATCTACATTAGATATAATGTAATATACTGATCCCTGCCCACCGGTCAATGTACATTTAATAACAACATCGTTCCTACTATATCCACATTAGGTATAATGTAATATAGTGATTACGTCCCACAGATCAATGTACCTACATTTAGTAACAATATCCTTAGTACTATATCCACATTACACATAATGTAATATACTGATTCCTTCCCACAGATCAATGTACATTTAACAACAACATCATTCGTACTATATCTACACGAGGTATAATGTAATATAGTGATTACATCCCCCAGATCAATGTACATATAACAACAACATCATTCATACTATATCTACATTGGATATAATGTAATATACTGATCCCTTCCCACAGGTCAATGTACATACAATAGCAAAATCGTTATTACTATATCTACATTAGGTATAATGTAATGTATTTACTACATCCTACAGATCATTGTACATTTAATAAGATCATTCATGCTATAGCTAAATTGGATATAATGTAATATACTCACCCCTTCCCACAGATCAAGGTACCTACATTTAATAACAATATCATTATTACTACATCTACATTAGATATAATGCAATATACGGATTCCTTCCCACAGATCAATGTACATTTAATAACAACATCATTCATACTATAACTACATTGGATATAATGTAATATACTGATCCCTCCCCACAGATCAATGTACATTTTATAACAACATCATTCATACTATATCTACATTGGATATAATGTAATATACTGATCCCGTCCCATACGTCAATGTACATATAATAGCAAAATCGTTATTACTATATCTACATTAGGTATAATGTAATATACTGATCCCTGCCCACCGGTCAATGTACATTTAATAACAACATCGTTCATACTATATCCACATTAGGTATAATGTAATATAGTGATTACGTCCCACAGACCAAGGTGCCTACATTTAGTAACGATATCATTATTACTATAACTACATTAGATATAATGTTATATACTGATCCCTGCCCACAGTTCATTGTACCTATACTTAATAACAATATCATTAGTTGTATATCCACATCATATATAATGTAATATACTGATTCCTTCCCACGGATCAACGTAGATTTAATAACAACATCATTCATGCTATATCAACACTAGGTATAATGTAATATAGTGATTACATCCCACAGATCAAGGTGCCTACATTTTGTAACAATATCATTATTACTATATCTTCATTAGATATAATGTAATATACTAATCCCTGCCCACAGATCAATGTATATTTAGTAGCGATATCATTATTACTATATCTACATTGGATATAATGTAATATACTGAACCCTCCCCACAGATCAATGTACCTACATTTAACAACAATATCATTAGTACTACGTCCACATTGCATATAATGTAATATACTGATTCCTTGCCACAGATCAGTGTACATTTAATAACAACATCATTCATTACATATCTATATTGGGTACAATGTAATATAGTGATTACATCCCACAGATTGATGTACATGTAATATCGATATCATTATTACTATATCTACATTAGATATAATGTAATATACTGATCCCGGCCCATAGTTCAATGTACCTATATTTAATAACAATATCATTAGTACTATATCCACATCACATATAATGTAATATACTGATCCCTTCCCACAGATCAATGTACATTTAGTAACACCATCATTCATACTATATCTACACTAGGTATAATGTAACATAGTGATTACATCCCACAGATCAATGTACATTTAATAACAACATCATTCATAATATAACTACATTGGATATAATGTAATATACTGATCCCTCCCCACAGATCAATGTACATTTTATAACAACATCATTCATACTATATCTACATTGGATATAATGTAATATACTGATCCCTTCCCACAGATCAATGTACATTTAATAACACCATCATTCATACTATATCTACACGAGGTATAATGTAATATAGTGATTACATCCCACAGATCAATGTACATATAACAACAACATCATTCATACTATATCTACATTGGATATAATGTAATATACTTATCCCTTCCCACAGGTCAATGTACATATAATAGCATAATCGTTATTACTATATCTACATTAGGTATAATGTAATGTATTAACTACATCCTACACATCATTGTACATTTAATATCATCATTCATGCTATAGCTAAATTGGATATAATGTAATATACTGATTCCTTCCCACAGATCAATGTACATTTAATAACAACACTATTCATACTATATCTACACTAGGTATAATGTAACGTGGTGATTACATCCCACAGATCAATGTACATTTAATAATATCATTCATACTATAACTACATTGGATATAATGTAATATACTGATCCCTTCCCACAGATCAAGGTATCTACATTTAATAACAATATCATTATTACTATATCTGCACTAGATATAATGCAATATACGGATTCCTTCCCACAGATCAATGTACATTTAATAACAACATCATTCATACTATAACTACATTGGATATAATGTAATATACTGATCCCTTCCCACAGATCAATGTACCTACATTTAATAACAATATCATTAGTACTACGTCCACATTACATATAATGTAGTATACTGATTCCTTCTCTCAGATCAGTGTAGATTTAATAACAACATCCTTCATACTATATCAACACTAGGTATAATGTAATATACTGATCCCTTCCCACAGACCAAGGTGCCTACATTTAGTAACAATATCATTATTACTATATCTACATTAGATATAATGTAATATACTGATCCCTGCCCACCGGTCAATGTACATTTAATAACAACATCGTTCATACTATATCCACATTAGGTATAATGTAATATAGTGATTACGTCCCACAGATCAATGTACCTACATTTAGTAACAATATCCTTAGTACTATATCCACATTACACATAATGTAATATACTGATTCCTTCCCACAGATCAATGTACATTTAACAACAACATCATTCGTACTATATCTACACGAGGTATAATGTAATATAGTGATTACATCCCCCAGATCAATGTACATATAACAACAACATCATTCATACTATATCTACATTGGATATAATGTAATATACTGATCCCTTCCCAAAGGTCAATGTACATATAATAGCATAATCGTTATTACTATATCTACATTAGGTATAATGTAATGTATTAACTACATCCTACAGATCATTGTACATTTAATAACATCATTCATGCTATAGCTAAATTGGATATAATGTAATATACTGATCCTTTCCCACAGATCAAGGTAGCTACATTTAATAACATTATCATTAATACTATATCTACATGAGATATAATGTTATATACTAATCCCTGCCCACAGATCAATGTATATTTAATAGCGATATCATTATTACTATATCTACATTAGATATAATGTTATATACTGATCCCTGCCCACAGTTCAATGTACCTATACTTAATAACAATATCATTAGTACTATATCCACATCATATATAATGTAATATACCGATTCCTTCCCACAGATCAACGTAGATTTAATAACAACATCATTCATACTATATCAACACTAGGTATAATGTAATATAGTGATTACATCCCACAGATCAAGGTACATTTAATAACAACATCATTCATACTATATCTACATTGGATATAATGTATTATACTGATCCCTTCCCACAGATCAAGGTGCCTACATTTAGTACCAATATCATTATTACTATATCTTCATTACATATAATGTAATATACTAATCCCTGCCCACAGATCAATGTATATTTAGTAGCGATATCATTATTACTATATCTACATTGGATATAATGTATTATACTGAACCCTCCCCACAGATCAATGTACCTACATTTAACAACAATATCATTAGTACTACGTCCACATTGCATATAATGTAATATACTGATTCCTTGCCACAGATCAGTGTACATTTAATAACAACATCATTCATTACATATCTATTTTGGGTACAATGTAATATAGTGATTACATCCCACAGATCAATGTACATGTAATATCGGTATCATTATTACTATATCTACATTAGATATAATGTAATATACTGATCCCTTCCCACAGATCAATGTACATTTAGTAACACCATCATTCATACTATATCTACACTAGGTATAATGTAACATAGTGATTACAGCCCACAGATCAATGTACATTTAATAACAACATCATTCATACTATAACTACATTGGATATAATGTAATATACTGATCCCTCCCCACAGATCAATGTACATTTTATAACAACATCATTCATACTATATCTACATTGGATATAATGTAATATACTGATCCCTTCCCATACGTCAATGTACATATAATAGCAAAATCGTTATTACTATATCTACATTAGGTATAATGTAATATACTGATCCCTGCTCACAGATCAATGTACCTATATTTAATAACAATATCCTTAGTACTATATCCACATTACACATAATGTAATATACTGATTCCTTCCCACAGATCAATGTACATTTAATAACAACAGCATTCATACTATATCAACACTAGGTATAATGTAATATAGTGATTACATCCCACAGTTCAAGGTACATTCAATATCGATATCATTATTACTATATCTACATTAGATAAAATGTAATATACTGATCCCTTCCCACAGATCAAGGCGCCTACATTTAGTAACAATATCATTATTACTATATCTACATTAGATATAATGTAATATACTGATCCCTGCCCACCGGTCAATGTACATTTAATAACAACATCGATCATACTATATCCACATTAGGTATAATGTAATATAGTGATTACGTCTCACAGATCAATGTACCTACATTTAATAACAATATCCTTAGTACTATATCCACATTACACATAATGTAATATACTGATTCCTTCCCACAGATCAATGTACATTTAACAACAACATCATTCATACTATATCTACAATGGATATAATGTAATATACTGATCCCTGCCCATAGTTCAATGTACCTACATTTAATAACAATATCCGTAGTACTATATCAACATTACACATAATGTAATATACTGATTCCTTCCCACAGATCAATGTACATTGAACAACAACATCATTCATACTATATCTACAATGGATATAATGTAATATACTGATCCCTTCCCACAGATCAATGTACCTACATTTAATAACAATATCCTTAGTACTGTATCCACATTACACATAATGTAATAACTGATTCCTTCCCACAGATCAATGTACATTTAATAACAACATTATTCATACTATATCTACACTAGGGATAATGTAACATAGTGATTACATCCCGCAGATCAATGTACACTTAATAACAACATCATTCATACTATAACTACATTGGATATAATGTAATATACTGATCCCTTCCCACAGATTAAGGTATCTACATTTAATAACAATATCATTATTACTATATCTACACTAGATATGATGCAATATACGGATTCCTTCCCACAGATCAATGTACATTTAATAACAACATCATTCATACTATATCTGCATTGGATATAATGTAATATACTGATCCCTTCCCACAGGTCAATGTACATACAATAGCAAAATCGTTATTACTATATCTACATTAGGTATAATGTAATGTATTTACTACATCCTACAGATCATTGTACATTTAATAACATCATTCATGCTATAGCTAAATTGGATATAATGTAATATACTCACCACTTCCCACAGATCAAGGTACCTACATTTAATAACAATATCATTATTACTACATCTACATTAGATATAAAGTAATATACTTATCCCTGCCCACAGTTCAATGTACCTATATTTAATAATAATATCATTAGTACTATATCCACATCATATATAATGTAATATACTGATTCCTTCCCACAGATCAATGTACATTAACAACAACATCATTCATGCTATAGCTAAATTGGATATAATGTAATATACTGATCCCTGCCCACAGATCAATGTACCTACATTTAATAACAATATCATTAGTACTATATCTACATTAGATATAATGTAATATACTGATCCCTGCCCACAGTTCAATGTAACTATATTTAATAACAATATCATTAGTACTATATCCACATCATATATAATGTAATATACTGATTCCTTCCCACAGATCAATGTACATTTAACAACCGCATCATTCATACTATGTCTACATTGGATATAATGTAATATACTGTTCCCTTCCCACAGATCAATGTACATATAATAACAATATCATTATTACTATAACTACACTAGATATAATGTAATATACTGATTCCTTCCCTCAGATCAATGTACATTTAATATCGATATCATTATTACTATTTCTACATTAGATATAATGTAATATACTGATCCCTTCCCACAGATCAATGTACCTACATTTAATAACAATACCATTAGTACTACGTCCACATTACATATAATGTAGTATACTGATTCCTTCTCTCAGATCAGTGTTGATTTAATAACAACATCCTTCATACTATATCAACACTAGGTATAATGTAATATACTGATCCCTTCCCAAAGACCAAGGTGCCTGCATTTAGTAACAATATCATTATTACTATATCTACACTAGATATAATGCAATATACGGATTCCTTCCCACAGATCAATGTACATTTAATAACAACATCATTCATACTATATCTGCATTAGATATAATGTAATATACTGATCCCTTCCCACAGGTCAATGTACATACAATAGCAAAATCGTTATTACTATATCTACATTAGGTATAATGTAATGTATTTACTACATCCTACAGATCATTGTACATTTAATAACATCATTCATGCTATAGCTAAATTGGATATAATGTAATATACTCACCCCTTCCCACAGATCAAGGTAGCTACATTTAATAACATTATCATTAATACTATATCTACATGAGATATAATGTTATATACTAATCCCTGCCCACAGATCAATGTATATTTAATAGCGATATCATTATTACTATATCTACATTAGATATAATGTTATATACTGATCCCTGCCCACAGTTCATGTACCTATACTTAATAACAATATCATTAGTACTATATCCACATCATATATAATGTAATATACCGATTCCTTCCCACAGATCAACGTAGATTTAATAACATCATTCATACTATATCAACACTAGGTATAATGTAATATAGTGATTACATCCCACAGATCAAGGTACATTTAATAACAACATCATTCATACTATATCTACATTGGATATAATGTATTATACTGGTCCCTTCCCACAGATCAAGGTGCCTACATTTAATAACAACATCATTCATACTATATCTTCATTGGATATAATGTAATATACTGATCCCTTCCCACAGGTCAATGTACATACAATAGCAAAATCGTTATTACTATATCTACATTAGGTATAATGTAATGTATTTACTACATCCTACAGATCATTGTACATTTAATAAGATCATTCATGCTATAGCTAAATTGGATATAATGTAATATACTCACCCCTTCCCACAGATCAAGGTACCTACATTTAATAACAATATCATTATTACTACATCTACATTAGATATAATGCAATATACGGATTCCTTCCCACAGATCAATGTACATTTAATAACAACATCATTCATACTATAACTACATTGGATATAATGTAATATACTGATCCCTCCCCACAGATCAATGTACATTTTATAACAACATCATTCATACTATATCTACATTGGATATAATGTAATATACTGATCCCTTCCCATACGTCAATGTACATATAATAGCAAAATCGTTATTACTATATCTACATTAGGTATAATGTAATATACTGATCCCTGCCCACCGGTCAATGTACATTTAATAACAACATCGTTCATACTATATCCACATTAGGTATAATGTAATATAGTGATTACGTCCCACAGATCAATGTACCTACATTTAATAACATTATCATTAATACTATATCTACATGAGACATAATGATATATACTAATCCCTGCCCACAGATCGATGTATATTTAATAGCGATATCATTATTACTATATCTTCATTAGATATAATGTAATATACTAATCCCTGCCCACAGATCAATGTATATTTAGTAGCGATATCATTATTACTATATCTACATTGGATATAATGTAATATACTGAACCCTCCCCACAGATCAATGTACCTATATTGAACAACAATATCATTAGTACTACATCATTAGTACTATTACATTGCATATAATGTAATATACTGATTGCTTGCCACAGATCAATGTACATTTAATAACCATATCATTAGTACCATATCTACATTAGATATGTAATGTACATTTAATAACAATATCATTATTACTATATCTACATTAGATATAATGTAATATACTAATCCCTGCCCACAGATCAATGTATATTTAGTAGCGATATCATTATTACTATATCTACATTGGATATAATGTAATATACTGAACCCTCCCCACAGATCAATGTACCTACATTTAACAACAATATCATTAGTACTACGTCCACATTGCATATAATGTAATATACTGATTCCTTGCCACAGATCAGTGTACATTTAATAACAACATCATTCATTACATATCTATATTGGGTACAATGTAATATAGTGATTACATCCCACAGATCGATGTACATGTAATATCGATATCATTATTACTATATCTACATTAGATATAATGTAATATACTGATCCCTGCCCATAGTTCAATGTACCTATATTTAATAACAATATCATTAGTACTATATCCACATCACATATAATGTAATATACTGATCCCTTCCCGCAGATCAATGTACATTTAGTAACACCATCATTCATACTATATCTACACTAGGTATAATGTAACATAGTGATTACATCCCACAGATCAATGTACATTTAATAACAACATCATTCATAATATAACTACATTGGATATAATGTAATATACTGATCCCTCCCCACAGATCAATGTACATTTTATAACAACATCATTCATACTATATCTACATTGGATATAATGTAATATACTGATCCCTTCCCACAGATCAATGTACCTACATTTAATAACAATATCCTTAGTACTATATCCACATTACACATAATGTAATATACTGATTCCTTCCCACAGAACAATGTACATTTAATAACACCATCATTCATACTATATCTACACGAGGTATAATGTAATATAGTGATTACATCCCACAGATCAATGTACATATAACAACAACATCATTCATACTATATCTACATTGGATATAATGTAATATACTTATCCCTTCCCACAGGTCAATGTACATATAATAGCATAATCGTTATTACTATATCTACATTAGGTATAATGTAATGTATTAACTACATCCTACACATCATTGTACATTTAATATCATCATTCATGCTATAGCTAAATTGGATATAATGTAATATACTGATTCCTTCCCACAGATCAATGTACATTTAATAACAACACTATTCATACTATATCTACACTAGGTATAATGTAACGTGGTGATTACATCCCACAGATCAATGTACATTTAATAATATCATTCATACTACAACTACATTGGATATAATGTAATATACTGATCCCTTCCCACAGATCAAGGTATCTACATTTAATAACAATATCATTATTACTATATCTGCACTAGATATAATGCAATATACGGATTCCTTCCCACAGATCAATGTACATTTAATAACAACATCATTCATACTATAACTACATTGGATATAATGTAATATACTGATACCTTCCCACAGATCAATGTACCTACATTTAATAACAATATCATTAGTACTACGTCCACATTACATATAATGTAGTATACTGATTCCTTCTCTCAGATCAGTGTAGATTTAATAACAACATCCTTCATACTATATCAACACTAGGTATAATGTAATATACTGATCCCTTCCCACAGACCAAGGTGCCTACATTTAGTAACAATATCATTATTACTATATCTACATTAGATATAATGTAATATACTGATCCCTGCCCACCGGTCAATGTACATTTAATAACAACATCGTTCATACTATATCCACATTAGGTATAATGTAATATAGTGATTACGTCCCACAGATCAATGTACCTACATTTAGTAACAATATCCTTAGTACTATATCCACATTACACATAATGTAATATACTGATTCCTTCCCACAGATCAATGTACATTTAACAACAACATCATTCGTACTATATCTACACGAGGTATAATGTAATATAGTGATTACATCCCCCAGATCAATGTACATATAACAACAACATCATTCATACTATATCTACATTGGATATAATGTAATATACTGATCCCTTCCCAAAGGTCAATGTACATATAATAGCATAATCGTTATTACTATATCTACATTAGGTATAATGTAATGTATTAACTACATCCTACAGATCATTGTACATTTAATAACATCATTCATGCTATAGCTAAATTGGATATAATGTAATATACTGATCCTTTCCCACAGATCAAGGTAGCTACATTTAATAACATTATCATTAATACTATATCTACATGAGATATAATGTTATATACTAATCCCTGCCCACAGATCAATGTATATTTAATAGCGATATCATTATTACTATATCTACATTAGATATAATGTTATATACTGATCCCTGCCCACAGTTCAATGTACCTATACTTAATAACAATATCATTAATACTATATCCACATCATATATAATGTAATGTACCGATTCCTTCCCACAGATCAACGTAGATTTAATAACAACATCATTCATACTATATCAACACTAGGTATAATGTAATATAGTGATTACATCCCACAGATCAAGGTACATTTAATAACAACATCATTCATACTATATCTACATTGGATATAATGTATTATACTGATCCCTTCCCACAGATCAAGGTGCCTACATTTAGTACCAATATCATTATTACTATATCTTCATTACATATAATGTAATATACTAATCCCTGCCCACAGATCAATGTATATTTAGTAGCGATATCATTATTACTATATCTACATTGGATATAATGTAATATACTGAACCCTCCCCACAGATCAATGTACCTACATTTAACAACAATATCATTAGTACTACGTCCACATTGCATATAATGTAATATACTGATTCCTTGCCACAGATCAGTGTACATTTAATAACAACATCATTCATTACATATCTATTTTGGGTACAATGTAATATAGTGATTACATCCCACAGATCAATGTACATGTAATATCGATATCATTATTACTATATCTACATTAGATATAATGTAATATACTGATCCCTTCCCACAGATCAATGTACATTTAGTAACACCATCATTCATACTATATCTACACTAGGTATAATGTAACATAGTGATTACAGCCCACAGATCAATGTACATTTAATAACAACATCATTCATACTATAACTACATTGGATATAATGTAATATACTGATCCCTCCCCACAGATCAATGTACATTTTATAACAACATCATTCATACTATATCTACATTGGATATAATGTAATATACTGATCCCTTCCCATACGTCAATGTACATATAATAGCAAAATCGTTATTACTATATCTACATTAGGTATAATGTAATATACTGATCCCTGCTCACAGATCAATGTACCTATATTTAATAACAATATCCTTAGTACTATATCCACATTACACATAATGTAATATACTGATTCCTTCCCACAGATCAATGTACATTTAATAACAACAGCATTCATACTATATCAACACTAGGTATAATGTAATATAGTGATTACATCCCACAGATCAAGGTACATTCAATATCGATATCATTATTACTATATCTACATTAGATAAAATGTAATATACTGATCCCTTCCCACAGATCAAGGTGCCTACATTTAGTAACAATATCATTATTACTATATCTACATTAGATATAATGTAATATACTGATCCCTGCCCACCGGTCAATGTACATTTAATAACAACATCGATCATACTATATCCACATTAGGTATAATGTAATATAGTGATTACGTCTCACAGATCAATGTACCTACATTTAATAACAATATCCTTAGTACTATATCCACATTACACATAATGTAATATACTGATTCCTTCCCACAGATCAATGTACATTTAACAACAACATCATTCATACTATATCTACAATGGATATAATGTAATATACTGATCCCTGCCCATAGTTCAATGTACCTACATTTAATAACAATATCCGTAGTACTATATCCACATTACACATAATGTAATATACTGATTCCTTCCCACAGATCAATGTACATTGAACAACAACATCATTCATACTATATCTACAATGGATATAATGTAATATACTGATCCCTTCCCACAGATCAATGTACCTACATTTAATAACAATATCCTTAGTACTGTATCCACATTACACATAATGTAATAACTGATTCCTTCCCACAGATCAATGTACATTTAATAACAACATTATTCATACTATATCTACACTAGGGATAATGTAACATAGTGATTACATCCCGCAGATCAATGTACACTTAATAACAACATCATTCATACTATAACTACATTGGATATAATGTAATATACTGATCCCTTCCCACAGATTAAGGTATCTACATTTAATAACAATATCATTATTACTATATCTACACTAGATATGATGCAATATACGGATTCCTTCCCACAGATCAATGTACATTTAATAACAACATCATTCATACTATATCTGCATTGGATATAATGTAATATACTGATCCCTTCCCACAGGTCAATGTACATACAATAGCAAAATCGTTATTACTATATCTACATTAGGTATAATGTAATGTATTTACTACATCCTACAGATCATTGTACATTTAATAACATCATTCATGCTATAGCTAAATTGGATATAATGTAATATACTCACCACTTCCCACAGATCAAGGTACCTACATTTAATAACAATATCATTATTACTACATCTACATTAGATATAAAGTAATATACTTATCCCTGCCCACAGTTCAATGTACCTATATTTAATAATAATATCATTAGTACTATATCCACATCATATATAATGTAATATACTGATTCCTTCCCACAGATCAATGTACATTAACAACAACATCATTCATGCTATAGCTAAATTGGATATAATGTAATATACTGATCCCTGCCCACAGATCAATGTACCTACATTTAATAACAATATCATTAGTACTATATCTACATTAGATATAATGTAATATACTGATCCCTGCCCACAGTTCAATGTAACTATATTTAATAACAATATCATTAGTACTATATCCACATCATATATAATGTAATATACTGATTCCTTCCCACAGATCAATGTACATTTAACAACCGCATCATTCATACTATGTCTACATTGGATATAATGTAATATACTGTTCCCTTCCCACAGATCAATGTACATATAATAACAATATCATTATTACTATAACTACACTAGATATAATGTAATATACTGATTCCTTCCCTCAGATCAATGTACATTTAATATCGATATCATTATTACTATTTCTACATTAGATATAATGTAATATACTGATCCCTTCCCACAGATCAATGTACCTACATTTAATAACAATACCATTAGTACTACGTCCACATTACATATAATGTAGTATACTGATTCCTTCTCTCAGATCAGTGTTGATTTAATAACAACATCCTTCATACTATATCAACACTAGGTATAATGTAATATACTGATCCCTTCCCAAAGACCAAGGTGCCTGCATTTAGTAACAATATCATTATTACTATATCTACACTAGATATAATGTAATATACTGATCCCTCCCCACAGATCAATGTACATTTTATAACAACATCATTCATACTATATCTACATTGGATATAATGTAATATACTGATCCCTTCCCATACGTCAATGTACATATAATAGCAAAATCGTTATTACTATATGTACATTAGGTATAATGTAATATACTGATCCCTGCCCACCGGTCAATGTACATTTAATAACAACATCGTTCATACTATATCCACATTAGGTATAATGTAATATAGTGATTACGTCCCACAGATCAATGTACCTACATTTAATAACATTATCATTAATACTATATCTACATGAGACATAATGATATATACTAATCCCTGCCCACAGATCAATGTATATTTAATAGCGATATCATTATTACTATATCTACATTAGATATAATGTTATATACTGATCCCTGCCCACAGTTCAATGTTCCTATACTTAATAACAATATCATTAGTACTATATCCACATCATATATAATGTAATATACTGATTCCTTCCCACAGATCAACGTAGATTTAATAACAACATCATTCATACAATATCAACACCAGGTATAATGTAATATAGTGATTACATCCCACAGATCAAGGTACATTTTATAACAACATCGTTCATACTATATCTACGGTGGATATAATGTAATATACTGATCCCTTCCCACAGACCAAGGTGCCTACATTTAGTAACAATATCATTCATACTATATCAACACTAGGTATAATGTAATATAGTGATTACATCCCACAGATCAAGGTACATTTTATAACAACATCGATCATACTATATCTACATTGGATATAATGTAATATAATGATCCCTTCCCACAGACCAAGGTGCCTACATTTAGTAACGATATCATTATTACTATAACTACATTAGATATAATGTTATATACTGATCCCTGCCCACAGTTCATTGTACCTATACTTAATAACAATATCATTAGTTGTATATCCACATCATATATAATGTAATATACTGATTCCTTCCCACGGATCAACGTAGATTTAATAACAACATCATTCATGCTATATCAACACTAGGTATAATGTAATATAGTGATTACATCCCACAGATCAAGGTGCCTACATTTTGTAACAATATCATTATTACTATATCTTCATTAGATATAATGTAATATACTAATCCCTGCCCACAGATCAATGTATATTTAGTAGCGATATCATTATTACTATATCTACATTGGATATAATGTAATATACTGAACCCTCCCCACAGATCAATGTACCTACATTTAACAACAATATCATTAGTACTACGTCCACATTGCATATAATGTAATATACTGATTCCTTGCCACAGATCAGTGTACATTTAATAACAACATCATTCATTACATATCTATATTGGGTACAATGTAATATAGTGATTACATCCCACAGATTGATGTACATGTAATATCGATATCATTATTACTATATCTACATTAGATATAATGTAATATACTGATCCCGGCCCATAGTTCAATGTACCTATATTTAATAACAATATCATTAGTACTATATCCACATCACATATAATGTAATATACTGATCCCTTCCCACAGATCAATGTACATTTAGTAACACCATCATTCATACTATATCTACACTAGGTATAATGTAACATAGTGATTACATCCCACAGATCAATGTACATTTAATAACAACATCATTCATAATATAACTACATTGGATATAATGTAATATACTGATCCCTCCCCACAGATCAATGTACATTTTATAACAACATCATTCATACTATATCTACATTGGATATAATGTAATATACTGATCCCTTCCCACAGATCAATGTACCTACATTTAATAACAATATCCTTAGTACTATATCCACATTACACATAATGTAATATACTGATTCCTTCCCACAGAACAATGTACATTTAATAACACCATCATTCATACTATATCTACACGAGGTATAATGTAATATAGTGATTACATCCCACAGATCAATGTACATATAACAACAACATCATTCATACTATATCTACATTGGATATAATGTAATATACTTATCCCTTCCCACAGGTCAATGTACATATAATAGCATAATCGTTATTACTATATCTACATTAGGTATAATGTAATGTATTAACTACATCCTACACATCATTGTACATTTAATATCATCATTCATGCTATAGCTAAATTGGATATAATGTAATATACTGATTCCTTCCCACAGATCAATGTACATTTAATAACAACACTATTCATACTATATCTACACTAGGTATAATGTAACGTGGTGATTACATCCCACAGATCAATGTACATTTAATAATATCATTCATACTATAACTACATTGGATATAATGTAATATACTGATCCCTTCCCACAGATCAAGGTATCTACATTTAATAACAATATCATTATTACTATATCTGCACTAGATATAATGCAATATACGGATTCCTTCCCACAGATCAATGTACATTTAATAACAACATCATTCATACTATAACTACATTGGATATAATGTAATATACTGATCCCTTCCCACAGATCAATGTACCTACATTTAATAACAATATCATTAGTACTACGTCCACATTACATATAATGTAGTATACTGATTCCTTCTCTCAGATCAGTGTAGATTTAATAACAACATCCTTCATACTATATCAACACTAGGTATAATGTAATATACTGATCCCTCCCACAGACCAAGGTGCCTACATTTAGTAACAATATCATTATTACTATATCTACATTAGATATAATGTAATATACTGATCCCTGCCCACCGGTCAATGTACATTTAATAACAACATCGTTCATACTATATCCACATTAGGTATAATGTAATATAGTGATTACGTCCCACAGATCAATGTACCTACATTTAGTAACAATATCCTTAGTACTATATCCACATTACACATAATGTAATATACTGATTCCTTCCCACAGATCAATGTACATTTAACAACAACATCATTCGTACTATATCTACACGAGGTATAATGTAATATAGTGATTACATCCCCCAGATCAATGTACATATAACAACAACATCATTCATACTATATCTACATTGGATATAATGTAATATACTGATCCCTTCCCAAAGGTTAATGTACATATAATAGCATAATCGTTATTACTATATCTACATTAGGTATAATGTAATGTATTAACTACATCCTACAGATCATTGTACATTTAATAACATCATTCATGCTATAGCTAAATTGGATATAATGTAATATACTGATCCTTTCCCACAGATCAAGGTAGCTACATTTAATAACATTATCATTAATACTATATCTACATGAGATATAATGTTATATACTAATCCCTGCCCACAGATCAATGTATATTTAATAGCGATATCATTATTACTATATCTACATTAGATATAATGTTATATACTGATCCCTGCCCACAGTTCAATGTACCTATACTTAATAACAATATCATTAGTACTATATCCACATCATATATAATGTAATATACCGATTCCTTCCCACAGATCAACGTAGATTTAATAACAACATCATTCATACTATATCAACACTAGGTATAATGTAATATAGTGATTACATCCCACAGATCAAGGTACATTTAATAACAACATCATTCATACTATATCTACATTGGATATAATGTATTATACTGATCCCTTCCCACAGATCAAGGTGCCTACATTTAGTACCAATATCATTATTACTATATCTTCATTACATATAATGTAATATACTAATCCCTGCCCACAGATCAATGTATATTTAGTAGCGATATCATTATTACTATATCTACATTGGATATAATGTAATATACTGAACCCTCCCCACAGATCAATGTACCTACATTTAACAACAATATCATTAGTACTACGTCCACATTGCATATAATGTAATATACTGATTCCTTGCCACAGATCAGTGTACATTTAATAACAACGTCATTCATTACATATCTATTTTGGGTACAATGTAATATAGTGATTACATCCCACAGATCAATGTACATGTAATATCGATATCATTATTACTATATCTACATTAGATATAATGTAATATACTGATCCCTTCCCACAGATCAATGTACATTTAGTAACACCATCATTCATACTATATCTACACTAGGTATAATGTAACATAGTGATTACAGCCCACAGATCAATGTACATTTAATAACAACATCATTCATACTATAACTACATTGGATATAATGTAATATACTGATCCCTCCCCACAGATCAATGTACATTTTATAACAACATCATTCATACTATATCTACATTGGATATAATGTAATATACTGATCCCTTCCCATACGTCAATGTACATATAATAGCAAAATCGTTATTACTATATCTACATTAGGTATAATGTAATATACTGATCCCTGCTCACAGATCAATGTACCTATATTTAATAACAATATCCTTAGTACTATATCCACATTACACATAATGTAATATACTGATTCCTTCCCACAGATCAATGTACATTTAATAACAACAGCATTCATACTATATCAACACTAGGTATAATGTAATATAGTGATTACATCCCACAGATCAAGGTACATTCAATATCGATATCATTATTACTATATCTACATTAGATAAAATGTAATATACTGATCCCTTCCCACAGATCAAGGTGCCTACATTTAGTAACAATATCATTATTACTATATCTACATTAGATATAATGTAATATACTGATCCCTGCCCACCGGTCAATGTACATTTAATAACAACATCGATCATACTATATCCACATTAGGTATAATGTAATATAGTGATTACGTCTCACAGATCAATGTACCTACATTTAATAACAATATCCTTAGTACTATATCCACATTACACATAATGTAATATACTGATTCCTTCCCACAGATCAATGTACATTTAACAACAACATCATTCATACTATATCTACAATGGATATAATGTAATATACTGATCCCTGCCCATAGTTCAATGTACCTACATTTAATAACAATATCCGTAGTACTATATCCACATTACACATAATGTAATATACTGATTCCTTCCCACAGATCAATGTACATTGAACAACAACATCATTCATACTATATCTACAATGGATATAATGTAATATACTGATCCCTTCCCACAGATCAATGTACCTACATTTAATAACAATATCCTTAGTACTGTATCCACATTACACATAATGTAATAACTGATTCCTTCCCACAGATCAATGTACATTTAATAACAACATTATTCATACTATATCTACACTAGGGATAATGTAACATAGTGATTACATCCCGCAGATCAATGTACACTTAATAACAACATCATTCATACTATAACTACATTGGATATAATGTAATATACTGATCCCTTCCCACAGATTAAGGTATCTACATTTAATAACAATATCATTATTACTATATCTACACTAGATATGATGCAATATACGGATTCCTTCCCACAGATCAATGTACATTTAATAACAACATCATTCATACTATATCTGCATTGGATATAATGTAATATACTGATCCCTTCCCACAGGTCAATGTACATACAATAGCAAAATCGTTATTACTATATCTACATTAGGTATAATGTAATGTATTTACTACATCCTACAGATCATTGTACATTTAATAACATCATTCATGCTATAGCTAAATTGGATATAATGTAATATACTCACCACTTCCCACAGATCAAGGTACCTACATTTAATAACAATATCATTATTACTACATCTACATTAGATATAAAGTAATATACTTATCCCTGCCCACAGTTCAATGTACCTATATTTAATAATAATATCATTAGTACTATATCCACATCATATATAATGTAATATACTGATTCCTTCCCACAGATCAATGTACATTAACAACAACATCATTCATGCTATAGCTAAATTGGATATAATGTAATATACTGATCCCTGCCCACAGATCAATGTACCTACATTTAATAACAATATCATTAGTACTATATCTACATTAGATATAATGTAATATACTGATCCCTGCCCACAGTTCAATGTAACTATATTTAATAACAATATCATTAGTACTATATCCACATCATATATAATGTAATATACTGATTCCTTCCCACAGATCAATGTACATTTAACAACCGCATCATTCATACTATGTCTACATTGGATATAATGTAATATACTGTTCCCTTCCCACAGATCAATGTACATATAATAACAATATCATTATTACTATAACTACACTAGATATAATGTAATATACTGATTCCTTCCCTCAGATCAATGTACATTTAATATCGATATCATTATTACTATTTCTACATTAGATATAATGTAATATACTGATCCCTTCCCACAGATCAATGTACCTACATTTAATAACAATACCATTAGTACTACGTCCACATTACATATAATGTAGTATACTGATTCCTTCTCTCAGATCAGTGTTGATTTAATAACAACATCCTTCATACTATATCAACACTAGGTATAATGTAATATACTGATCCCTTCCCAAAGACCAAGGTGCCTGCATTTAGTAACAATATCATTATTACTATATCTACACTAGATATAATGCAATATACGGATTCCTTCCCACAGATCAATGTACATTTAATAACAACATCATTCATACTATATCTGCATTGGATATAATGTAATATAGTGATCCCTTCCCACAGGTCAATGTACATACAATAGCAAAATCGTTATTACTATATCTACATTAGGTATAATGTAATGTATTTACTACATCCTACAGATCATTGTACATTTAATAACATCATTCATGCTATAGCTAAATTGGATATAATGTAATATACTCACCCCTTCCCACAGATCAAGGTAGCTACATTTAATAACATTATCATTAATACTATATCTACATGAGATATAATGTTATATACTAATCCCTGCCCACAGATCAATGTATATTTAATAGCGATATCATTATTACTATATCTACATTAGATATAATGTTATATACTGATCCCTGCCCACAGTTCATGTACCTATACTTAATAACAATATCATTAGTACTATATCCACATCATATATAATGTAATATACCGATTCCTTCCCACAGATCAACGTAGATTTAATAACATCATTCATACTATATCAACACTAGGTATAATGTAATATAGTGATTACATCCCACAGATCAAGGTACATTTAATAACAACATCATTCATACTATATCTACATTGGATATAATGTATTATACTGGTCCCTTCCCACAGATCAAGGTGCCTACATTTAATAACAACATCATTCATACTATATCTTCATTGGATATAATGTAATATACTGATCCCTTCCCACAGGTCAATGTACATACAATAGCAAAATCGTTATTACTATATCTACATTAGGTATAATGTAATGTATTTACTACATCCTACAGATCATTGTACATTTAATAAGATCATTCATGCTATAGCTAAATTGGATATAATGTAATATACTCACCCCTTCCCACAGATCAAGGTACCTACATTTAATAACAATATCATTATTACTACATCTACATTAGATATAATGCAATATACGGATTCCTTCCCACAGATCAATGTACATTTAATAACAACATCATTCATACTATAACTACATTGGATATAATGTAATATACTGATCCCTCCCCACAGATCAATGTACATTTTATAACAACATCATTCATACTATATCTACATTGGATATAATGTAATATACTGATCCCTTCCCATACGTCAATGTACATATAATAGCAAAATCGTTATTACTATATCTACATTAGGTATAATGTAATATACTGATCCCTGCCCACCGGTCAATGTACATTTAATAACAACATCGTTCATACTATATCCACATTAGGTATAATGTAATACAGTGATTACGTCCCACAGATCAATGTACCTACATTTAATAACATTATCATTAATACTATATCTACATGAGACATAATGATATATACTAATCCCTGCCCACAGATCAATGTATATTTAATAGCGATATCATTATTACTATATCTACATTAGATATAATGTTATATACTGATCCCTGCCCACAGTTCAATGTTCCTATACTTAATAACAATATCATTAGTACTATATCCACATCATATATAATGTAATATACTGATTCCTTCCCACAGATCAACGTAGATTTAATAACAACATCATTCATACAATATCAACACCAGGTATAATGTAATATAGTGATTACATCCCACAGATCAAGGTACATTTTATAACAACATCGTTCATACTATATCTACGGTGGATATAATGTAATATACTGATCCCTTCCCACAGACCAAGGTGCCTACATTTAGTAACAATATCATTCATACTATATCAACACTAGGTATAATGTAATATAGTGATTACATCCCACAGATCAAGGTACATTTTATAACAACATCGTTCATACTATATCTACATTGGATATAATGTAATATAATGATCCCTTCCCACAGACCAAGGTGCCTACATTTAGTAACGATATCATTATTACTATAACTACATTAGATATAATGTTATATACTGATCCCTGCCCACAGTTCATTGTACCTATACTTAATAACAATATCATTAGTTGTATATCCACATCATATATAATGTAATATACTGATTCCTTCCCACGGATCAACGTAGATTTAATAACAACATCATTCATGCTATATCAACACTAGGTATAATGTAATATAGTGATTACATCCCACAGATCAAGGTGCCTACATTTTGTAACAATATCATTATTACTATATCTTCATTAGATATAATGTAATATACTAATCCCTGCCCACAGATCAATGTATATTTAGTAGCGATATCATTATTACTATATCTACATTGGATATAATGTAATATACTGAACCCTCCCCACAGATCAATGTACCTACATTTAACAACAATATCATTAGTACTACGTCCACATTGCATATAATGTAATATACTGATTCCTTGCCACAGATCAGTGTACATTTAATAACAACATCATTCATTACATATCTATATTGGGTACAATGTAATATAGTGATTACATCCCACAGATTGATGTACATGTAATATCGATATCATTATTACTATATCTACATTAGATATAATGTAATATACTGATCCCGGCCCATAGTTCAATGTACCTATATTTAATAACAATATCATTAGTACTATATCCACATCACATATAATGTAATATACTGATCCCTTCCCACAGATCAATGTACATTTAGTAACACCATCATTCATACTATATCTACACTAGGTATAATGTAACATAGTGATTACATCCCACAGATCAATGTACATTTAATAACAACATCATTCATAATATAACTACATTGGATATAATGTAATATACTGATCCCTTCCCACAGATCAATGTACATATAACAGCAACATCGTTAGTACTATATCTGCATTAGGTATAATGTAATCTAGTGACTACATCCCACAGATCATTGTACGTTTAATAACACCATCATTCATGCTATAGCTAAATTGGGTATAATGTAATATACTCACCCCTTCCCACAGATCAAGGTACCTACATTTAATAACAATATCATTATTACTACATCTACATTGGATATAAAGTAATATACTGAACCCTCCCCACAGATCAATGTACCTACATTTAACAACAATATCATTAGTACTACGTCCACATTGCATATAATGTAATATACTGATTCCTTGCCACAGATCAGTGTACATTTAATAACAACATCATTCATTACATATCTATATTGGGTACAATGTAATATAGTGATTACATCCCACAGATTGATGTACATGTAATATCGATATCATTATTACTATATCTACATTAGATATAATGTAATATACTGATCCCGGCCCATAGTTCAATGTACCTATATTTAATAACAATATCATTCGTACTATATCCACATCACATATAATGTAATATACTTATCCCTTCCCACAGATCAATGTACATTTAGTAACACCATCATTCATACTATATCTACACTAGGTATAATGTAACATAGTGATTACAGCCCACAGATCAATGTACATTTAATAACAACATCATTCATACTATAACTACATTGGATATAATGTAATATACTGATCCCTCCCCACAGATCAATGTACATTTTATAACAACATCATTCATACTATATCTACATTGGATATAATGTAATATACTGATCCCTTCCCATACGTCAATGTACATATAATAGCAAAATCGTTATTACTATATCTACATTAGGTATAATGTAATATACTGATCCCTGCTCACAGATCAATGTACCTATATTTAATAACAATATCCGTAGTACTATATCCACATTACACATAATGTAATATACTGATTCCTTCCCACAGATCAATGTACATTTAATAACAACAGCATTCATACTATATCAACACTAGGTATAATGTAATATAGTGATTACATCCCACAGATCAAGGTACATTCAATATCGATATCATTATTACTATATCTACATTAGATAAAATGTAATATACTGATCCCTTCCCACAGATCAAGGTGCCTACATTTAGTAACAATATCATTATTACTATATCTACATTAGATATAATGTAATATACTGATCCCTGCCCACCGGTCAATGTACATTTAATAACAACATCGATCATACTATATCCACATTAGGTATAATGTAATATAGTGATTACGTCTCACAGATCAATGTACCTACATTTAATAACAATATCCTTAGTACTATATCCACATTACACATAATGTAATATACTGATTCCTTCCCACAGATCAATGTACATTTAACAACAACATCATTCATACTATATCTACAATGGATATAATGTAATATACTGATCCCTGCCCATAGTTCAATGTACCTATATTTAATAACAATATCATTAGTACTATATCCACATCACATATAATGTAATATACTGATTCCTTCTCACAGATCAATGTACATTTAATAACAACATTATTCATACTATATCGACACTAGGTAGAATGTAACATAGTGATTACATCCCACAGATCAATGTACACTTAAAAACAACATCATTCATACTATAACTACATTGGATATAATGTAATATACTGATCCCTTCCCACAGATCAAGGTATCTACATTTAATAACAATATCATTAGTACTATATCTACACTAGATATAATGCAATATACGGATTCCTTCCCACAGATCAATGTACATTTAATAACAACATCATTCATACTATATCTGCATTGGATATAACGTAATATACTGATCCCTTCCCACAGGTCAATGTACATACAATAGCAAAATCGTTATTACTATATCCACATTAGGTATAATGTAATGTATTTACTACATCCAACAGATCATTGTACATTTAATAACATCATTCATGCTATAGCTAAATTGGATATAATGTAATATACTCACCCCTTCCCACAGATCAAGGTACCTACATTTAATAACAATATCATTATTACTACATCTACATTAGATATAAAGTAATATACTGATCCCTGCCCACGGTTCAATGTACCCATATTTAATAATAATATCATTAGTACTATATCCACATCATATATAATGTAATATACTGATTCCTTCCCACAGATCAATGTACATTAACAACAACATCATTCATGCTATAGCTAAATTGGATATAATGTAATATACTGATCCCTGCCCACAGATCAATGTACCTACATTTAATAACAATATCATTAGTACTATATCTACATAAGATATAATGTAATATACTGATCCCTGCCCACAGATCAATGTACCTACATTTAGTAACAATATCATTATTACTATATCTACATTAGATATAATGTAATATACTGATCCCTGCCCACCGGTCAATGTACATTTAATAACAACATCGTTCATACTATATCCACATTAGGTATAATGTAATATAGTGATTACCTCCCACAGATCAATGTACCTACATTTAGTAACAATATCCTTAGTACTATATCCACATTACACATAATGTAATATACTGATTCCTTCCCACAGATCAATGTACATTTAATAACAACAGCATTCATACTATATCAACACTAGGTATAATGTAATATAGTGATTACATCCCACAGATCAAGGTACATTCAATATCGATATCATTATTACTATATCTACATTAGATAAAATGTAATATACTGATCCCTTCCCACAGATCAAGGTGCCTACATTTAGTAACAATATCATTATTACTATATCTACATTAGATATAATGTAATATACTGATCCCTGCCCACCGGTCAATGTACATTTAATAACAACATCGATCATACTATATCCACATTAGGTATAATGTAATATAGTGATTACGTCTCACAGATCAATGTACCTACATTTAATAACAATATCCTTAGTACTATATCCACATTACACATAATGTAATATACTGATTCCTTCCCACAGATCAATGTACATTTAACAACAACATCATTCATACTATATCTACAATGGATATAATGTAATATACTGATCCCTGCCCATAGTTCAATGTACCTATATTTAATAACAATATCATTAGTACTATATCCACATCACATATAATGTAATATACTGATCCCTTCCCACAGATCAATGTACATTTAGTAACACCATCATTCATACTATATCTACACTGGATATAATACAATATACGGATTCCTCCCCACAGATCAATGTACATTTTATAACATCATTCATACTATATCTACATTGGATATAATGTAATATACTGATCCCTTCCCATACGTCAATGTACATATAATAGCAAAATCGTTATTACTATATCTACATTAGGTATAATGTAATATACTGATCCCTGCTCACAGATCAATGTACCTATATTTAATAACAATATCCTTAGTACTATATCCACATTACACATAATGTAATATACTGATTCCTTCCCACAGATCAATGTACATTTAATAACAACAGCATTCATACTATATCAACACTAGGTATAATGTAATATAGTGATTACATCCCACAGATCAAGGTACATTCAATATCGATATCATTATTACTATATCTACATTAGTTAAAATGTAATATACTGATCCCTTCCCACAGGTCAATGTACATACAATAGCAAAATCGTTATTACTATATCCACATTAGGTATAATGTAATGTATTTACTACATCCAACAGATCATTGTACATTTAATAACATCATTCATGCTATAGCTAAATTGGATATAATCTAATATACTCACCCCTTCCCACAGATCAAGGTACCTACATTTAATAACAATATCATTATTACTACATCTACATTAGATATAAAGTAATATACTGATCCCTGCCCACAGTTCAATGTACCCATATTTAATAATAATATCATTAGTACTATATCCACATCATATATAATGTAATATACTGATTCCTTCCCACAGATCAACGTAGATTTAATAACAACATCATTCATACAATATCAACACTAGGTATAATGTAATATAGTGATTACATCCCACAGATCAAGGTACATTTAATAACAACATCATTCATACTATATCTACATTGGATATTATGTAATATACTGATCTCTGCCCACAGATCAATGTACCTACATTTAATAACAATATCATTAGTACTATATCTACATTAGATATAATGTAATATACTGATCCCTGCCCACAGTTCAATGTAACTATATTCAATAACAATATCATTAGTACTATATCCACATCATATATAATGTAATATACTGATTCCTTCCCACAGATCAATGTACATATAATAGCAATATCGTTATTACTATATCAACATCAGATATGTAATATACATTTAAAAACAAATCATTATTACTATATCTACGCCGGTTATAACGAAATGTACTGATTCCTTCCCAAGGATCAATGTACATATAATCGCAATATCATTATTAGTTACTATATCTACATCGGTTGTAACGCAATATACTGATTCCTTCCCACAGATCAATGTACATTTAATAGCAATATCATTAGTACTATATCTACATTAGATATAATGTAATATACTGATCCCTGCCCACAGATCAATGTATCTACATTTAATAACAATATCATTAGTACTACGTCCACATTACATATAATGTAGTATACTGATTCCTTCTCACAGATCAGTGTAGATTTAATAACAACATCCTTCATACTATATCAACACGGGGTATAATGTAATATACTGATCCCTTGCCACAGATCAATGTACCTACATTTAATAACAATATCCTTAGTACTATATCCACATTACACATAATGTAATATACTGATTCCTTCCCACAGAACAATGTACATTTAATAACACCATCATTCATACTATATCTACACGAGGTATAATGTAATATAGTGATTACATCCCACAGATCAATGTACATATAACAACAACATCATTCATACTATATCTACGTTGGATATAATGTAATATACTGATCCCTTCCCACAGATCAAGGTAGCTACATTTAATAACATTATCATTAATACTATATCTACATGAGATATAATGTTATATACTAATCCCTGCCCACAGATCAATGTATATTTAATAGCGATATCATTATTACTATATCTTCATTAGATATAATGTAATATACTAATCCCTGCCCACAGATCAATGTATATTTAGTAGCGATATCATTATTACTATATCTACATTGGATATAATGTAATATACTGAACCCTCCCCACAGATCAATGTACCTATATTGAACAACAATATCATTAGTACTACATCATTAGTACTATTACATTGCATATAATGTAATATACTGATTGCTTGCCACAGATCAATGTACATTTAATAACCATATCATTAGTACCATATCTACATTAGATATGTAATGTACATTTAATAACAATATCATTATTACTATATCTACATTAGATATAATGTAATATACTAATCCCTGCCCACAGATCAATGTATATTTAGTAGCGATATCATTATTACTATATCTACATTGGATATAATGTAATATACTGAACCCTCCCCACAGATCAATGTACCTACATTTAACAACAATATCATTAGTACTACGTCCACATTGCATATAATGTAATATACTGATTCCTTGCCACAGATCAGTGTACATTTAATAACAACATCATTCATTACATATCTATATTGGGTACAATGTAATATAGTGATTACATCCCACAGATCGATGTACATGTAATATCGATATCATTATTACTATATCTACATTAGATATAATGTAATATACTGATCCCTGCCCATAGTTCAATGTACCTATATTTAATAACAATATCATTAGTACTATATCCACATCACATATAATGTAATATACTGATCCCTTCCCGCAGATCAATGTACATTTAGTAACACCATCATTCATACTATATCTACACTAGGTATAATGTAACATAGTGATTACATCCCACAGATCAATGTACATTTAATAACAACATCATTCATACTATAACTACATTGGATATAATGTAATATACTGATCCCTTCCCACAGATCAATGTACATATAACAGCAACATCGTTATTACTATATCTGCATTAGGTATAATGTAATCTAGTGACTACATCCCACAGATCATTGTACGTTTAATAACACCATCATTCATGCTACAGCTAAATTGGATATAATGTAATATACTGATCCCTTCCCACAGATCAAGGTATCTACATTTAATAACAATATCATTATTACTATATCTACAATAGATATAATGTAATATACTGATCCCTTCGCACAGATCAAGGTACCTACATTTAATAACAATATCACTAGTATTACGTCCACATTACATATAATGTAGTATACTGATTCCTTCTCACAGATCAGTGTAGATTTAATAACAACATCCTTCATACTATATCAACACTAGGTATAATGTAATATACTGATCCCTTCCCACAGACCAAGGTGCCTACATTTAGTAACAATATCATTATTACTATATCTGCATTAGATATAATGTAATATACTGATTCCTTCCCACAGATCAATGTACATTTAACAACAACATCATTCATACTATATCTACATTGGATATAATGTAATATACTGATCCCCTCCCACAGATCAATGTACCTACATTTAATAACAATATCCTTAGTACTATATCCACATTTCACATAATGTAATATACTGATCCCTTCCCACAGAACAATGTACATTTAATAACACCATCATTCATACTATATCTACACGAGGTATAATGTAATATAGTGATTACATCCCACAGATCAATGTACATATAACAACAACATCATTCATACTATATCTACATTGGATATAATGTAATATACTGATCCCTTCCCACAGATCAATGTACATTTAGTAACACCATCATTCATACTATATCTACACTGGATATAATACAATATACGGATTCCTACCCAAAGATCAATGTACATTTTATAACAACATCATTCATACTATATCTACATCGGATATAATGTAATATACTGATCCCTTCCCATACGTCAATGTACATATAATAGCAAAATCGTTATTACTATATCTACATTAGGTATATTGTAATATACTGATCCCTGCTCACAGATCAATGTACCTATATTTAATAACAATAACCTTAGTACTATATCCACATTACCCATAATGTAATATACTGATTCCTTCCCACAGATCAATGTACATTAACAACAACATCATTCATGCTATAGCTAAATTGGATATAATGTAATATACTGATCCCTGCCCACAGATCAATGTACCTACATTTAATAACAATATCATTAGTACTATATCTACATTAGATATAATGTAATATACTGATCCCTGCACACAGATCAATGTACCTACATTTAGTAACAATGTCATTATTACTATATCTACATTAGATATAATGTAATATACTGATCCCTGCCCACCGGTCAATGTACATTTAATAACAACATCGTTCCTACTATATCCACATTAGGTATAATGTAATATAGTGATTACGTCCCACAGATCAATGTACCTACATTTAGTAACAATATCCTTAGTACTATATCCACATTACACATAATGTAATATACTGATTCCTTCCCACAGATCAATGTACATTTAACAACAACATCATTCGTACTATATCTACACGAGGTATAATGTAATATAGTGATTACATCCCCCAGATCAATGTACATATAACAACAACATCATTCATACTATATCTACATTGGATATAATGTAATATACTGATCCCTTCCCAAAGGTCAATGTACATATAATAGCATAATCGTTATTACTATATCTACATTAGGTATAATGTAATGTATTAACTACATCCTACAGATCATTGTACATTTAATAACATCATTCATGCTATAGCTAAATTGGATATAATGTAATATACTGATCCTTTCCCACAGATCAAGGTAGCTACATTTAATAACATTATCATTAATACTATATCTACATGAGATATAATGTTATATACTAATCCCTGCCCACAGATCAATGTATATTTAATAGCGATATGATTATTACTATATCTACATTAGATATAATGTTATATACTGATCCCTGCCCACAGTTCAATGTACCTATACTTAATAACAATATCATTAGTACTATATCCACATCATATATAATGTAATATACCGATTCCTTCCCACAGATCAACGTAGATTTAATAACAACATCATTCATACTATATCAACACTAGGTATAATGTAATATAGTGATTACATCCCACAGATCAAGGTACATTTAATAACAACATCATTCATACTATATCTACATTGGATATAATGTATTATACTGATCCCTTCCCACAGATCAAGGTGCCTACATTTAGTAACAATATCATTATTACTATATCTTCATTAGATATAATGTAATATACTAATCCCTGCCCACAGATCAATGTATATTTAGTAGCGATATCATTATTACTATATCTACATTAGATATAATGTAATATACTGATCCCTGCCCATAGTTCAATGTACCTATATTTAATAACAATATCATTAGTACTATATCCACATCACATATAATGTAATATACTGATCCCTTCCCACAGATCAATGTACATTTAGTAACACCATCATTCATACTATATCTAAACTAGGTATAATGTAACATAGTGATTACATCCCACAGATCAATGTACATTTAATAACAACATCATTCATACTATAACTACATTGGATATAATGTAATATACTGATCCCTCCCCACAGATCAATGTACATTTTATAACAACATCATTCATACTATATCTACATTGGATATAATGTAATATACTGATCCCTTCCCACAGATCAATGTACCTACATTTAATAACAATATCCTTAGTACTATATCCACATTACACATAATGTAATATACTGATTCCTTCCCACAGAACAATGTACATTTAATAACACCATCATTCATACTATATCTACACGAGGTATAATGTAATATAGTGATTACATCCCACAGATCAATGTACATATAACAACAACATCATTCATACTATATCTACATTGGATATAATGTAATATACTTATCCCTTCCCACAGGTCAATGTACATATAATAGCATAATCGTTATTACTATATCTACATTAGGTATAATGTAATGTATTAACTACATCCTACACATCATTGTACATTTAATATCATCATTCATGCTATAGCTAAATTGGATATAATGTAATATACTGATTCCTTCCCACAGATCAATGTACATTTAATAACAACACTATTCATACTATATCTACACTAGGTATAATGTAACGTGGTGATTACATCCCACAGATCAATGTACATTTAATAATATCATTCATACTATAACTACATTGGATATAATGTAATATACTGATCCCTTCCCACAGATCAAGGTATCTACATTTAATAACAATATCATTATTACTATATCTGCACTAGATATAATGCAATATACGGATTCCTTCCCACAGATCAATGTACATTTAATAACAACATCATTCATACTATAACTACATTGGATATAATGTAATATACTGATCCCTTCCCACAGATCAATGTACCTACATTTAATAACAATATCATTAGTACTACGTCCACATTACATATAATGTAGTATACTGATTCCTTCTCTCAGATCAGTGTAGATTTAATAACAACATCCTTCATACTATATCAACACTAGGTATAATGTAATATACTGATCCCTTCCCACAGACCAAGGTGCCTACATTTAGTAACAATATCATTATTACTATATCTACATTAGATATAATGTAATATACTGATCCCTGCCCACCGGTCAATGTACATTTAATAACAACATCGTTCATACTATATCCACATTAGGTATAATGTAATATAGTGATTACGTCCCACAGATCAATGTACCTACATTTAGTAACAATATCCTTAGTACTATATCCACATTACACATAATGTAATATACTGATTCCTTCCCACAGATCAATGTACATTTAACAACAACATCATTCGTACTATATCTACACGAGGTATAATGTAATATAGTGATTACATCCCCCAGATCAATGTACATATAACAACAACATCATTCATACTATATCTACATTGGATATAATGTAATATACTGATCCCTTCCCAAAGGTCAATGTACATATAATAGCATAATCGTTATTACTATATCTACATTAGGTATAATGTAATGTATTAACTACATCCTACAGATCATTGTACATTAAATAACATCATTCATGCTATAGCTAAATTGGATATAATGTAATATACTGATCCTTTCCCACAGATCAAGGTAGCTACATTTAATAACATTATCATTAATACTATATCTACATGAGATATAATGTTATATACTAATCCCTGCCCACAGATCAATGTATATTTAATAGCGATATCATTATTACTATATCTACATTAGATATAATGTTATATACTGATCCCTGCCCACAGTTCAATGTACCTATACTTAATAACAATATCATTAGTACTATATCCACATCATATATAATGTAATATACCGATTCCTTCCCACAGATCAACGTAGATTTAATAACAACATCATTCATACTATATCAACACTAGGTATAATGTAATATAGTGATTACATCCCACAGATCAAGGTACATTTAATAACAACATCATTCATACTATATCTACATTGGATATAATGTATTATACTGATCCCTTCCCACAGATCAAGGTGCCTACATTTAGTACCAATATCATTATTACTATATCTTCATTACATATAATGTAATATACTAATCCCTGCCCACAGATCAATGTATATTTAGTAGCGATATCATTATTACTATATCTACATTGGATATAATGTAATATACTGAACCCTCCCCACAGATCAATGTACCTACATTTAACAACAATATCATTAGTACTACGTCCACATTGCATATAATGTAATATACTGATTCCTTGCCACAGATCAGTGTACATTTAATAACAACATCATTCATTACATATCTATTTTGGGTACAATGTAATATAGTGATTACATCCCACAGATCAATGTACATGTAATATCGATATCATTATTACTATATCTACATTAGATATAATGTAATATACTGATCCCTTCCCACAGATCAATGTACATTTAGTAACACCATCATTCATACTATATCTACACTAGGTATAATGTAACATAGTGATTACAGCCCACAGATCAATGTACATTTAATAACAACATCATTCATACTATAACTACATTGGATATAATGTAATATACTGATCCCTCCCCACAGATCAATGTACATTTTATAACAACATCATTCATACTATATCTACATTGGATATAATGTAATATACTGATCCCTTCCCATACGTCAATGTACATATAATAGCAAAATCGTTATTACTATATCTACATTAGGTATAATGTAATATACTGATCCCTGCTCACAGATCAATGTACCTATATTTAATAACAATATCCTTAGTACTATATCCACATTACACATAATGTAATATACTGATTCCTTCCCACAGATCAATGTACATTTAATAACAACAGCATTCATACTATATCAACACTAGGTACAATGTAATATAGTGATTACATCCCACAGATCAAGGTACATTCAATATCGATATCATTATTACTATATCTACATTAGATAAAATGTAATATACTGATCCCTTCCCACAGATCAAGGTGCCTACATTTAGTAACAATATCATTATTACTATATCTACATTAGATATAATGTAATATACTGATCCCTGCCCACCGGTCAATGTACATTTAATAACAACATCGATCATACAATATCCACATTAGGTATAATGTAATATAGTGATTACGTCTCACAGATCAATGTACCTACATTTAATAACAATATCCTTAGTACTATATCCACATTACACATAATGTAATATACTGATTCCTTCCCACAGATCAATGTACATTTAACAACAACATCATTCATACTATATCTACAATGGATATAATGTAATATACTGATCCCTGCCCATAGTTCAATGTACCTACATTTAATAACAATATCCGTAGTACTATATCCACATTACACATAATGTAATATACTGATTCCTTCCCACAGATCAATGTACATTGAACAACAACATCATTCATACTATATCTACAATGGATATAATGTAATATACTGATCCCTTCCCACAGATCAATGTACCTACATTTAATAACAATATCCTTAGTACTGTATCCACATTACACATAATGTAATAACTGATTCCTTCCCACAGATCAATGTACATTTAATAACAACATTATTCATACTATATCTACACTAGGGATAATGTAACATAGTGATTACATCCCGCAGATCAATGTACACTTAATAACAACATCATTCATACTATAACTACATTGGATATAATGTAATATACTGATCCCTTCCCACAGATTAAGGTATCTACATTTAATAACAATATCATTATTACTATATCTACACTAGATATGATGCAATATACGGATTCCTTCCCACAGATCAATGTACATTTAATAACAACATCATTCATACTATATCTGCATTGGATATAATGTAATATACTGATCCCTTCCCACAGGTCAATGTACATACAATAGCAAAATCGTTATTACTATATCTACATTAGGTATAATGTAATGTATTTACTACATCCTACAGATCATTGTACATTTAATAACATCATTCATGCTATAGCTAAATTGGATATAATGTAATATACTCACCACTTCCCACAGATCAAGGTACCTACATTTAATAACAATATCATTATTACTACATCTACATTAGATATAAAGTAATATACTTATCCCTGCCCACAGTTCAATGTACCTATATTTAATAATAATATCATTAGTACTATATCCACATCATATATAATGTAATATACTGATTCCTTCCCACAGATCAATGTACATTAACAACAACATCATTCATGCTATAGCTAAATTGGATATAATGTAATATACTGATCCCTGCCCACAGATCAATGTACCTACATTTAATAACAATATCATTAGTACTATATCTACATTAGATATAATGTAATATACTGATCCCTGCCCACAGTTCAATGTAACTATATTTAATAACAATATCATTAGTACTATATCCACATCATATATAATGTAATATACTGATTGCTTCCCACAGATCAATGTACATTTAACAACCGCATCATTCATACTATGTCTACATTGGATATAATGTAATATACTGTTCCCTTCCCACAGATCAATGTACATATAATAACAATATCATTATTACTATAACTACACTAGATATAATGTAATATACTGATTCCTTCCCTCAGATCAATGTACATTTAATATCGATATCATTATTACTATTTCTACATTAGATATAATGTAATATACTGATCCCTTCCCACAGATCAATGTACCTACATTTAATAACAATACCATTAGTACTACGTCCACATTACATATAATGTAGTATACTGATTCCTTCTCTCAGATCAGTGTTGATTTAATAACAACATCCTTCATACTATATCAACACTAGGTATAATGTAATATACTGATCCCTTCCCAAAGACCAAGGTGCCTACATTTAGTAACAATATCATTATTACTATATCTACACTAGATATAATGCAATATACGGATTCCTTCCCACAGATCAATGTACATTTAATAACAACATCATTCATACTATATCTGCATTGGATATAATGTAATATACTGATCCCTTCCCACAGGTCAATGTACATACAATAGCAAAATCGTTATTACTATATCTACATTAGGTATAATGTAATGTATTTACTACATCCTACAGATCATTGTACATTTAATAACATCATTCATGCTATAGCTAAATTGGATATAATGTAATATACTCACCCCTTCCCACAGATCAAGGTAGCTACATTTAATAACATTATCATTAATACTATATCTACATGAGATATAATGTTATATACTAATCCCTGCCCACAGATCAATGTATATTTAATAGCGATATCATTATTACTATATCTACATTAGATATAATGTTATATACTAATCCCTGCCCACAGTTCATGTACCTATACTTAATAACAATATCATTAGTACTATATCCACATCATATATAATGTAATATACCGATTCCTTCCCACAGATCAACGTAGATTTAATAACATCATTCATACTATATCAACACTAGGTATAATGTAATATAGTGATTACATCCCACAGATCAAGGTACATTTAATAACAACATCATTCATACTATATCTACATTGGATATAATGTATTATACTGGTCCCTTCCCACAGATCAAGGTGCCTACATTTAATAACAACATCATTCATACTATATCTTCATTGGATATAATGTAATATACTGATCCCTTCCCACAGGTCAATGTACATACAATAGCAAAATCGTTATTACTATATCTACATTAGGTATAATGTAATGTATTTACTACATCCTACAGATCATTGTACATTTAATAAGATCATTCATGCTATACCTAAATTGGATATAATGTAATATACTCACCCCTTCCCACAGATCAAGGTACCTACATTTAATAACAATATCATTATTACTACATCTACATTAGATATAATGCAATATACGGATTCCTTCCCACAGATCAATGTACATTTAATAACAACATCATTCATACTATAACTACATTGGATATAATGTAATATACTGATCCCTCCCCACAGATCAATGTACATTTTATAACAACATCATTCATACTATATCTACATTGGATATAATGGAATATACTGATCCCTTCCCATACGTCAATGTACATATAATAGCAAAATCGTTATTACTATATCTACATTAGGTATAATGTAATATACTGATCCCTGCCCACCGGTCAATGTACATTTAATAACAACATCGTTCATACTATATCCACATTAGGTATAATGTAATATAGTGATTACGTCCCACAGATCAATGTACCTACATTTAATAACATTATCATTAATACTATATCTACATGAGACATAATGATATATACTAATCCCTGCCCACAGATCAATGTATATTTAATAGCGATATCATTATTACTATATCTACATTAGATATAATGTTATATACTGATCCCTGCCCACAGTTCAATGTTCCTATACTTAATAACAATATCATTAGTACTATATCCACATCATATATAATGTAATATACTGATTCCTTCCCACAGATCAAGGTACATTTTATAACAACATCGTTCATACTATATCTACGGTGGATATAATGTAATATACTGATCCCTTCCCACAGACCAAGGTGCCTACATTTAGTAACAATAAAATTCATACTATATCAACACTAGGTATAATGTAATATAGTGATTACATCCCACAGATCAAGGTACATTTTATAACAACATCGTTCATGCTATAGCTAAATTGGATATAATGTAATATACTGATCCCTGCCCACAGATCAATGTACCTACATTTAATAACAATATCATTAGTACTATATCTACATTAGATATAATGTTATATACTGATCCCTGCCCACAGTTCAATGTAACTATATTTAATAACAATATCATTAGTACTATATCCACATCATATATAATGTAATATACTGATTGCTTCCCACAGATCAATGTACATTTAACAACCGCATCATTCATACTATGTCTACATTGGATATAATGTAATATACTGTTCCCTTCCCACAGATCAATGTACATATAATAACAATATCATTATTACTATAACTACACTAGATATAATGTAATATACTGATTCCTTCCCTCAGATCAATGTACATTTAATATCGATATCATTATTACTATTTCTACATTAGATATAATGTAATATACTGATCCCTTCCCACAGATCAATGTACCTACATTTAATAACAATACCATTAGTACTACGTCCACATTACATATAATGTAGTATACTGATTCCTTCTCTCAGATCAGTGTTGATTTAATAACAACATCCTTCATACTATATCAACACTAGGTATAATGTAATATACTGATCCCTTCCCAAAGACCAAGGTGCCTACATTTAGTAACAATATCATTATTACTATATCTACACTAGATATAATGCAATATACGGATTCCTTCCCACAGATCAATGTACATTTAATAACAACATCATTCATACTATATCTGCATTGGATATAATGTAATATACTGATCCCTTCCCACAGGTCAATGTACATACAATAGCAAAATCGTTATTACTATATCTACATTAGGTATAATGTAATGTATTTACTACATCCTACAGATCATTGTACATTTAATAACATCATTCATGCTATAGCTAAATTGGATATAATGTAATATACTCACCCCTTCCCACAGATCAAGGTAGCTACATTTAATAACATTATCATTAATACTATATCTACATGAGATATAATGTTATATACTAATCCCTGCCCACAGATCAATGTATATTTAATAGCGATATCATTATTACTATATCTACATTAGATATAATGTTATATACTAATCCCTGCCCACAGTTCATGTACCTATACTTAATAACAATATCATTAGTACTATATCCACATCATATATAATGTAATATACCGATTCCTTCCCACAGATCAACGTAGATTTAATAACATCATTCATACTATATCAACACTAGGTATAATGTAATATAGTGATTACATCCCACAGATCAAGGTACATTTAATAACAACATCATTCATACTATATCTACATTGGATATAATGTATTATACTGGTCCCTTCCCACAGATCAAGGTGCCTACATTTAATAACAACATCATTCATACTATATCTTCATTGGATATAATGTAATATACTGATCCCTTCCCACAGGTCAATGTACATACAATAGCAAAATCGTTATTACTATATCTACATTAGGTATAATGTAATGTATTTACTACATCCTACAGATCATTGTACATTTAATAAGATCATTCATGCTATACCTAAATTGGATATAATGTAATATACTCACCCCTTCCCACAGATCAAGGTACCTACATTTAATAACAATATCATTATTACTACATCTACATTAGATATAATGCAATATACGGATTCCTTCCCACAGATCAATGTACATTTAATAACAACATCATTCATACTATAACTACATTGGATATAATGTAATATACTGATCCCTCCCCACAGATCAATGTACATTTTATAACAACATCATTCATACTATATCTACATTGGATATAATGGAATATACTGATCCCTTCCCATACGTCAATGTACATATAATAGCAAAATCGTTATTACTATATCTACATTAGGTATAATGTAATATACTGATCCCTGCCCACCGGTCAATGTACATTTAATAACAACATCGTTCATACTATATCCACATTAGGTATAATGTAATATAGTGATTACGTCCCACAGATCAATGTACCTACATTTAATAACATTATCATTAATACTATATCTACATGAGACATAATGATATATACTAATCCCTGCCCACAGATCAATGTATATTTAATAGCGATATCATTATTACTATATCTACATTAGATATAATGTTATATACTGATCCCTGCCCACAGTTCAATGTTCCTATACTTAATAACAATATCATTAGTACTATATCCACATCATATATAATGTAATATACTGATTCCTTCCCACAGATCAAGGTACATTTTATAACAACATCGTTCATACTATATCTACGGTGGATATAATGTAATATACTGATCCCTTCCCACAGACCAAGGTGCCTACATTTAGTAACAATAAAATTCATACTATATCAACACTAGGTATAATGTAATATAGTGATTACATCCCACAGATCAAGGTACATTTTATAACAACATCGTTCATACTATATCTACATTGGATATAATGTAATATAATGATCCCTTCCCACAGACCAAGGTGCCTACATTTAGTAACGATATCATTATTACTATAACTACATTAGATATAATGTTATATACTGATCCCTGCCCACAGTTCATTGTACCTATACTTAATAACAATATCATTAGTTGTATATCCACATCATATATAATGTAATATACTGATTCCTTCCCACGGATCAACGTAGATTTAATAACAACATCATTCATGCTATATCAACACTAGGTATAATGTAATATAGTGATTACATCCCACAGATCAAGGTGCCTACACTTTGTAACAATATCATTATTACTATATCTTCATTAGATATAATGTAATATACTAATCCCTGCCCACAGATCAATGTATATTTAGTAGCGATATCATTATTACTATATCTACATTGGATATAATGTAATATACTGAACCCTCCCCACAGATCAATGTACCTACATTTAACAACAATATCATTAGTACTACGTCCACATTGCATATAATGTAATATACTGATTCCTTGCCACAGATCAGTGTACATTTAATAACAACATCATTCATAATATAACTACATTGGATATAATGTAATATACTGATCCCTTCCCACAGATCAATGTACATATAACAGCAACATCGTTAGTACTATATCTGCATTAGGTATAATGTAATCTAGTGACTACATCCCACAGATCATTGTACGTTTAATAACACCATCATTCATGCTATAGCTAAATTGGATATAATGTAATATACTCACCCCTTCCCACAGATCAAGGTACCTACATTTAATAACAATATCATTATTACTACATCTACATTGGATATAAAGTAATATACTGATCCCTGCCCACAGTTCAATGTACCTATATTTAATAATAATATCATTAGTACTATATCCACATCATATATAATGTAATATACTGATTCCTTCCCACAGATCAATGTACATATAATAGCAATATCGTTATTACTATATCAACATCAGATATGTAATATACATTTAAAAACAAATCATTATTACTATATCTACGTCGGTTATAACGAAATGTACTGATTCCTTCCCAAGGATCAATGTACATATAATCGCAATATCATTATTAGTTACTATATCTACATCGGTTGTAACGCAATATACTGATTCCTTCCCACAGATCAATGTACATTTAATAGCAATATCATTAGTACTATATCTACATTAGATATAACGTAATATACTGATCCCTTCGCACAGATCGAGATACCTACATTTAATAACAATATCATTATTACTATATCTACAGTAGATATAATGAAATATACTGATCCCTGCCCACAGATCAATGTACCTACATTTAATAACAATATCATTAGTACTACGTCCACATTACATATAATGTAGTATACTGATTCCTTCTCACAGATCAGTGTAGATTTAATAACAACATCCTTCATACTATATCAACACTAGGTATAATGTAATATACTGATCCCTTCCCACAGACCAAGGTGCCTACAGTTAGTAACAATATCATTATTACTATATCTACATTAGATATAATGTAATATACTGATCCCTGCCCACCGGTCAATGTACATTTAATAACAACATCGTTCATACTATATCCACATCACATATAATGTAATATACTGATCCCTTCCCACAGATCAATGTACATTTAGTAACACCATCATTCATACTATATCTACACTAGGTATAATGTAACATAGTGATTACATCCCACAGATCAATGTACATTTAATAACAACATCATTCATAATATAACTACATTGGATATAATGTAATATACTGATCCCTTCCCACAGATCAATGTACATATAACAGCAACATCGTTAGTACTATATCTGCATTAGGTATAATGTAATCTAGTGACTACATCCCACAGATCATTGTACGTTTAATAACACCATCATTCATGCTATAGCTAAATTGGATATAATGTAATATACTCACCCCTTCCCACAGATCAAGGTACCTACATTTAATAACAATATCATTATTACTACATCTACATTAGATATAAAGTAATATACTGATCCCTGCCCACAGTTCAATGTACCTATATTTAATAATAATATCATTAGTACTATATCCACATCATATATAATGTAATATACTGATTCCTTCCCACAGATCAATGTACATTAACAACAACATCATTCATGCTATAGCTAAATTGGATATAATGTAATATACTGATCCCTGCCCACCGGTCAATGTACATTTAATAACAACATCGTTCATACTATATCCACATTAGGTATAATGTAATATAGTGATTACGTCCCACAGATCAATGTACCTACATTTAATAACAATATCCTTAGTACTATACCCACATTACACATAATGTAATATACTGATTCCTTCCCACAGATCAATGTACATTTAACAACAACATCATTCATACTATAACTACATTGGATATAATGTAATATACTGATCCCTTCCCACAGATCAAGGTATCTACATTTAATAACAACATCATTATTACTATATCTACACTAGATATAATGCAATATACGGATTCCTTCCCACACATCAATGTACATTTAATAACAACATCATTCATACTATATCTGCATTGGATATAATGTAATATACTGATCCCTGCCCACCGGTCAATGTACATTTAATAACAACATCGTTCATACTATATCCACATTAGGTATAATGTAACATAGTGATTACGTCCCACAGATCAATGTACCTACATTTAATAACAATATCCGTAGTACTATATCCACATTACACATAATGTAATATACTGATTCCTTCCCACAGATCAATGTACATTGAACAACAACATCATTCATACTATATCTACAATGGATATAATGTAATATACTGATCCCTTCCCACAGATCAATGTACCTACATTTAATAACAATATCCTTAGTACTGTATCCACATTACACATAATGTAATATACTGATTCCTTCCCACAGATCAATGTACATTTAATAACAACATTATTCATACTATATCTACACTAGGGATAATGTAACATAGTGATTACATCCCGCAGATCAATGTACACTTAATAACAACATCATTCATACTATAACTACATTGGATATAATGTAATATACTGATCCCTTCCCACAGATTAAGGTATCTACATTTAATAACAATATCATTATTACTATATCTACACTAGATATGATGCAATATACGGATTCCTTCCCACAGATCAATGTACATTTAATAACAACATCATTCATACTATATCTGCATTGGATATAATGTAATATACTGATCCCTTCCCACAGGTCAATGTACATACAATAGCAAAATCGTTATTACTATATCTACATTAGGTATAATGTAATGTATTTACTACATCCTACAGATCATTGTACATTTAATAACATGATTCATGCTATAGCTAAGTTGGATATAATGTAATATACTCACCCCTTCCCACAGATCAAGGTACCTACATTTAATAACAATATCATTATTACTACATCTACATTAGATATAAAGTAATATACTTATCCCTGCCCACAGTTCAATGTACCTATATTTAATAATAATATCATTAGTACTATATCCACATCATATATAATGTAATATACTGATTCCTTCCCACAGATCAATGTACATTAACAACAACATCATTCATGCTATAGCTAAATTGGATATAATGTAATATACTGATCCCTGCCCACAGATCAATGTACCTACATTTAATAACAATATCATTAGTACTATATCTACATTAGATATAATGTAATATACTGATCCCTGCCCACAGTTCAATGTAACTATATTTAATAACAATATCATTAGTACTATATCCACATCATATATAATGTAATATACTGATTCCTTCCCACAGATCAATGTACATTTAACAACCGCATCATTCATACTATGTCTACATTGGATATAATGTAATATACTGTTCCCTTCCCACAGATCAATGTACATATAATAACAATATCATTATTACTATAACTACACTAGATATAATGTAATATACTGATCCCTTCCCTCAGATCAATGTACATTTAATATCGATATCATTATTACTATTTCTACATTAGATATAATGTAATATACTGATCCCTTCCCACAGATCAATGTACCTACATTTAATAACAATACCATTAGTACTACGTCCACATTACATATAATGTAGTATACTGATTCCTTCTCTCAGATCAGTGTAGATTTAATAACAACATCCTTCATACTATATCAACACTAGGTATAATGTAATATACTGATCCCTTCCCACAGACCAAGGTGCCTACATTTAGTAACAATATCATTATTACTATATCTACATTAGATATAATGTAATATACTGATCCCTGCCCACCGGTCAATGTACATTTAATAACAACATCGTTCATACTATATCCACATTAGGTATAATGTAATATAGTGATTACGTCCCACAGATCAATGTACCTACATTTAATAACAATATCCTTAGTACTATATCCACATTACACATAATGTAATATACTGATTCCTTCCTACAGATCAATGTACATTTAACAACGACATCATTCGTACTATATCTACAATGGATATAATGTAATATACTGATCCCTTCCCACAGATCAATGTACCTACATTTAATAACATTGTCCTTAGTACGATATCCACAACACACATAATGTAATATACTGATTCCTTCCCACAGAACAATGTACATTTAATAACCCCATCATTCATACTATATCTACACGAGGTATAATGTAATATAGTGATTACATCCCCCAGATCAATGTACATATAACAACAACATCATTCATACTATATCTACATTGGATATAATGTAATATACTGATCCCTTCCCACAGGTCAATGTACATATAATAGTATAATTGTTATTACTATATCTACATTAGGTATAATGTAATGTATTTACTACATCCTACAGATCATTGTACATTTAATAACATCATTCATGCTATAGCTAAATTGGCTATAATGTAATATACTCACCCCTTCCCACAGATCAAGGTACCTACATTTAATAACAATATCATTATTACTACATCTACATTAGATATAAAGTAATATACTGATCCCTGCCCACAGTTCAATGTACCTATATTTAATAATAATATCATTAGTACTATATCCACATCATATATAATGTAATATACTGATTCCTTCCCACAGATCAATGTACATTAACAACAACATCATTCATGCTATAGCTAAATTGGATATAATGTAATATACTGATCCCTGCCCACCGGTCAATGTACATTTAATAACAACATCGTTCATACTATATCCACATTAGGTATAATGTAATATAGTGATTACGTCCCACAGATCAATGTACCTACATTTAATAACATTATCATTAATACTATATCTACATGAGACATAATGATATATACTAATCCCTGCCCACAGATCAATGTATATTTAATAGCGATATCATTATTACTATATCTACATTAGATATAATGTTATATACTGATCCCTGCCCACAGTTCATTGTACCTATACTTAATAACAATATCATTAGTTGTATATCCACATCATATATAATGTAATATACTGATTCCTTCCCACAGATCAACGTAGATTTAATAACAACATCATTCATGCTATATCAACACTAGGTATAATGTAATATAGTGATTACATCCCACAGATCAAGGTGCCTACATTTTGTAACAATATCATTATTACTATATCTTCATTAGATATAATGTAATATACTAATCCCTGCCCACAGATCAATGTATATTTAGTAGCGATATCACTATTACTATATCTACATTGGATATAATGTAATATACTGAACCCTCCCCACAGATCAATGTACCTACATTTAACAACAATATCATTAGTGCTACGTCCACATTGCATATAATGTAATATACTGATTCCTTGCCACAGATCAGTGTACATTTAATAACAACATCATTCATTACATATCTATATTGGGTACAATGTAATATAGTGATTACATCCCACAGATTGATGTACATGTAATATCGATATCATTATTACTATATCTACATTAGATATAATGTAATATACTGATCCCGGCCCATAGTTCAATGTACCTATATTTAATAACAATATCATTAGTACTATATCCACATCACATATAATGTAATATACTGATCCCTTCCCACAGATCAATGTACATTTAGTAACACCATCATTCATACTATATCTACACTAGGTATAATGTAACATAGTGATTACATCCCACAGATCAATGTACATTTAATAACAACATCATTCATAATATAACTACATTGGATATAATGTAATATACTGATCCCTTCCCACAGATCAATGTACATATAACAGCAACATCGTTAGTACTATATCTGCATTAGGTATAATGTAATCTAGTGACTACATCCCACAGATCATTGTACGTTTAATAACACCATCATTCATGCTATAGCTAAATTGGATATAATGTAATATACTCACCCCTTCCCACAGATCAAGGTACCTACATTTAATAACAATGTCATTATTACTACATCTACATTAGATAAAAAGTAATATACTGATCCCTGCCTACAGTTCAATGTACCTATATTTAATAATAATATCATTAGTACTATATCCACATCATATATAATGTAATATACTGATTCCTTCCCACAGATCAATGTACATTAACAACAACATCATTCATGCTATAGCTAAATTGGATATAATGTAATATACTGATCCCTGCCCACCGGTCAATGTACATTTAATAACAACATCGTTCATACTATATCCACATTAGGTATAATGTAATATAGTGATTACGTCCCACAGATCAATGTACCTACATTTAATAACATTATCATTAATACTATATCTACATGAGACATAATGATATATACTAATCCCTGCCCACAGATCAATGTATATTTAATAGCGATATCATTATTACTATATCTACATTAGATATAATGTTATATACTGATCCCTGCCCACAGTTCATTGTACCTATACTTAATAACAATATCATTAGTTGTATATCCACATCATATATAATGTAATATACTGATTCCTTCCCACAGATCAACGTAGATTTAATAACAACATCATTCATGCTATATCAACACTAGGTATAATGTAATATAGTGATTACATCCCACAGATCAAGGTGCCTACATTTTGTAACAATATCATTATTACTATATCTTCATTAGATATAATGTAATATACTAATCCCTGCCCACAGATCAATGTATATTTAGTAGCGATATCACTATTACTATATCTACATTGGATATAATGTAATATACTGAACCCTCCCCACAGATCAATGTACCTACATTTAACAACAATATCATTAGTACTACGTCCACATTGCATATAATGTAATATACTGATTCCTTGCCACAGATCAGTGTACATTTAATAACAACATCATTCATTACATATCTATATTGGGTACAATGTAATATAGTGATTACATCCCACAGATTGATGTACATGTAATATCGATATCATTATTACTATATCTACATTAGATATAATGTAATATACTGATCCCGGCCCATAGTTCAATGTACCTATATTTAATAACAATATCATTAGTACTATATCCACATCACATATAATGTAATATACTGATCCCTTCCCACAGATCAATGTACATTTAGTAACACCATCATTCATACTATATCTACACTAGGTATAATGTAACATAGTGATTACATCCCACAGATCAATGTACATTTAATAACAACATCATTCATAATATAACTACATTGGATATAATGTAATATACTGATCCCTTCCCACAGATCAATGTACATATAACAGCAACATCGTTAGTACTATATCTGCATTAGGTATAATGTAATCTAGTGACTACATCCCACAGATCATTGTACGTTTAATAACACCATCATTCATGCTATAGCTAAATTGGATATAATGTAATATACTCACCCCTTCCCACAGATCAAGGTACCTACATTTAATAACAATATCATTATTACTACATCTACATTAGATAAAAAGTAATATACTGATCCCTGCCTACAGTTCAATGTACCTATATTTAATAATAATATCATTAGTACTATATCCACATCATATATAATGTAATATACTGATTCCTTCCCACAGATCAATGTACCTACATTTAATAACAATATCATTACTACTCTATCTACATTAGATATAATGTAATATACTGATCCCTGCCCACAGTTCAATGTAACTATATTTAATAACAATATCATTAGTACTATATCCACATCATATATAATGTAATATACTGATTCCTTCCCACAGATCAATGTACATTTAACAACCGCATCATTCATACTATGTCTACATTGGATATAATGTAATATACTGTTCCCTTCCCACAGATCAATGTACATATAATAACAATATCATTATTACTATAACTACACTAGATATAATGTAATATACTGATTCCTTCCCTCAGATCAATGCACATTTAATATCGATATCATTATTACTATTTCTACATTGGATATAATGTAATATACTGATTCCTTCCCACAGATCAATGTACATTTAACAACAACATCATTCATACTATATCTACAATGGATATAATGTAATATACTGATCCCTGCCCATAGTTCAATGTACCTATATTTAATAACAATATCATTAGTACTATATCCACATCACATATAATGTAATATACTGATTCCTTCTCACAGATCAATGTACATTTAATAACAACGTTATTCATACTATATCTACACTAGGTAGAATGTAACATAGTGATTACATCCCACAGATCAATGTACACTTAAAAACAACATCATTCATACTATAACTACATTGGATATAATGTGATATACTGATCCCTTCCCACAGATCAAGGTATCTACATTTAATAACAATATCATTATTACTATATCTACACTAGATATAATGCAATATACGGATTCCTTCCCACAGATCAATGTACATTTAATAACAACATCATTCATACTATATCTGCATTGGATATAACGTAATATACTGATCCCTTCCCACAGGTCAATGTACATACAATAGCAAAATCGTTATTACTATATCCACATTAGGTATAATGTAATGTATTTACTACATCCAACAGATCATTGTACATTTAATAACATCATTCATGCTATAGCTAAATTGGATATAATGTAATATACTCACCCCTTCCCACAGATCAAGGTACCTACATTTAATAACAATATCATTATTACTACATCTACATTAGATATAAAGTAATATACTGATCCCTGCCCACGGTTCAATGTACCCATATTTAATAATAATATCATTAGTACTATATCCACATCATATATAATGTAATATACTGATTCCTTCCCACAGATCAATGTGCATTAACAACCACATCATTCATGCTATAGCTAAATTGGATATAATGTAATATACTGATCCCTGCCCACAGATCAATGTACCTACATTTAATAACAATATCATTACTACTCTATCTACATTAGATATAATGTAATATACTGATCCCTGCCCACAGTTCAATGTAACTATATTTAATAACAATATCATTAGTACTATATCCACATCATATATAATGTAATATACTGATTCCTTCCCACAGATCAATGTACATTTAACAACCGCATCATTCATACTATGTCTACATTGGATATAATGTAATATACTGTTCCCTTCCCACAGATCAATGTACATATAATAACAATATCATTATTACTATAACTACACTAGATATAATGTAATATACTGATTCCTTCCCTCAGATCAATGTACATTTAATATCGATATCATTATTACTATTTCTACATTAGATATAATGTAATATACTGAGTCCTTCCCACAGATCAATGTACATTTAACAACAACATCATTCATACTATATCTACAATGGATATAATGTAATATACTGATCCCTGCCCACAGTTCAATGTAACTATATTTAATAACAATATCATTAGTACTATATCCACATCATATATAATGTAATATACTGATCCCTGCCCACCGGTCAATGTACATTTAATAACAACATCGATCATACTATATCCACATTAGGTATAATGTAATATAGTGATTACGTCTCACAGATCAATGTACCTACATTTAATAACAATATCCTTAGTACTATATCCACATTACACATAATGTAATATACTGATTCCTTCCCACAGATCAATGTACATTTAACAACAACATCATTCATACTATATCTACAATGGATATAATGTAATATACTGATCCCTGCCCATAGATCAATGTACCTATATTTAATAACTATATCATTAGTACTATATCCACATCACATATAATGTAATATACTGATCCCTTCCCACAGATCAATGTACATTTAGTAACACCATCATTCATACTATATCTACACTGGATATAATACAATATACGGATTCCTCCCCACAGATCAATGTACATTTTATAACATCATTCATACTATATCTACATTGGATATAATGTAATATACTGATCCCTTCCCATACGTCAATGTACATATAATAGCAAAATCGTTATTACTATATCTACATTAGGTATAATGTAATATACTGATCCCTGCTCACAGATCAATGTACCTATATTTAATAACAATATCCTTAGTACTATATCCACATTACACATAATGTAATATACTGATTCCTTCCCACAGATCAATGTACATTTAATAACAACAGCATTCATACTATATCAACACTAGGTATAATGTAATATAGTGATTACATCCCACAGATCAAGGTACATTCAATATCGATATCATTATTACTGTATCTACATTAGATAAAATGTAATATACTGATCCCTTCCCACAGATCAAGGTGCCTACATTTAGTAACAATATCATTATTACTATATCTACATTAGATATAATGTAATATACTGATCCCTGCCCACAGGTCAATGTACATTTAATAACATCGTTCATACTATATCCACATTAGGTATAATGTAATATAGTGATTACGTCCCACAGATCAATGTACCTACATTTAATAACAATATCCTTAGTACTATATCCACATTACACATAATGTAATATACTGATTCCTTCCCACAGATCAATGTACATTTAACAACAACATCATTCGTACTATATCTACATTGGATATAATGTAATATACTGATCCCTTCCCACAGATCAATGTACCTACATTTAATAACAATATCCTTAGTACTATATCCACATTACACATAATGTAATATACTGATTCCTTCCCACAGAACAATGTACATTTAATAACCCCATCATTCATACTATATCTACACGAGGTATAATGTAATATAGTGATTACATCCCCCAGATCAATGTACATATAACAACAACATCATTCATACTATATCTACATTGGATATAATGTAATATACTGATCCCTTCCCAAAGGTCAATGTACATATAATAGCATAATCGTTATTACTATATCTACATTAGGTATAATGTAATGTATTAACTACATCCTACAGATCATTGTACATTTAATAACATCATTCATGCTATAGCTAAATTGGATATAATGTAATATACTGATCCTTTCCCACAGATCAAGGTAGCTACATTTAATAACATTATCATTAATACTATATCTACATTAGATATAATGTAATATACTGATCCCTGCCCACAGTTCAATGTAACTATATTTAATAACAATATCATTAGTACTATATCCACACCATATATAATGTAATATACTGATTCCTTCCCACAGATCAATGTACATTTAACAACCGCATCATTCATACTATGTCTACATTGGATATAATGTAATATACTGTTCCCTTCCCACAGATCAATGTACATATAATAACAATATCATTATTACTATAACTACACTAGATATAATGTAATATACTGATTCCTTCCCTCAGATCAATGTACATTTAATATCGATATCATTATTACTATTTCTACATTAGATATAATGTAATATACTGATCCCTTCCCACAGATCAATGTACCTACATTTAATAACAATACCATTAGTACTACGTCCACATTACATATAATGTAGTATACTGATTCCTTCTCTCAGATCAGTGTAGATTTAATAACAACATCCTTCATACTATATCAACACTAGGTATAATGTAATATACTGATCCCTTCCCACAGACCAAGGTGCCTACATTTAGTAACAATATCATTATTACTATATCTACATTAGATATAATGTAATATACTGATCCCTGCCCACCGGTCAATGTACATTTAATAACAACATCGTTCATACTATATCCACATTAGGTATAATGTAATATAGTGATTACGTCCCACAGATCAATGTACCTACATTTAATAACAATATCCTTAGTACTATATCCACATTACACATAATGTAATATACTGATTCCTTCCCACAGATCAATGTACATTTAACAACGACATCATTCGTACTATATCTACAATGGATATAATGTAATATACTGATCCCTTCCCACAGATCAATGTACCTACATTTAATAACATTGTCCTTAGTACGATATCCACAACACACATAATGTAATATACTGATTCCTTCCCACAGAACAATGTACATTTAATAACCCCATCATTCATACTATATCTACACGAGGTATAATGTAATATAGTGATTACATCCCCCAGATCAATGTACATATAACAACAACATCATTCATACTATATCTACATTGGATATAATGTAATATACTGATCCCTTCCCACAGGTCAATGTACATATAATAGTATAATCGTTATTACTATATCTACATTAGGTATAATGTAATGTATTAACTACATCCTACAGATCATTGTACATTTAATAACATCATTCATGCTATAGCTAAATTGGATATAATGTAATATACTGATCCTTTCCCACAGATCAAGGTAGCTACATTTAATAACATTATCATTAATACTATATCTACATGAGATATAATGTTATATACTAATCCCTGCCCACAGATCAATGTATATTTAATAGCGATATCATTATTACTATATCTACATTAGATATAATGTTATATACTGATCCCTGCCCACAGTTCAATGTACCTATACTTAATAACAATATCATTAGTACTATATCCACATCACATATAATGTAATATACTGATCCCTTCCCACAGATTAATGTACATTTAGTAACACCATCATTCATACTATATCTACACTGGATATAATACAATATACGGATTCCTCCCCACAGATCAATGTACATTTTATAACAACATCATTCATACTATATCTACATTGGATATAATGTAATATACTGATCCCTTCCCATTCGTCAATGTACATATAATAGCAAAATCGTTATTACTATATCTACATTAGGTATAATGTAATATACTGATCCCTGCTCACAGATCAATGTACCTATATTTAATAACAATATCCTTAGTACTGTATCCACATTACACATAATGTAATATACTGATTCCTTCCCACAGATCAATGTACATTTAATAACAACAGCATTCATACTATATCAACACTAGGTATAATGTAATATAGTGATTACATCCCACAGATCAAGGTACATTCAATATCGATATCATTATTACTGTATCTAAATTAGATAAAATGTAATATACTGATTCCTTCCCACAGATCAATGTACATTTAATAACACCATCATTCATACTATATCTACACGAGGTATAATGTAATATAGTGATTACATCCCACAGATCAATGTACATATAACAACAACATCATTCATACTATATCTACATTGGATATAATGTAATATACTCACCCCTTCCCACAGATCAAGGTACCTACATTTAATAACAATATCATTATTACTACATCTACATTAGATATAAAGTAATATACTGATCCCTGCCCACAGTTCAATGTACCTATATTTAATAATAATATCATTAGTACTATATCCACATCATATATAATGTAATATACTGATTCCTTCCCACAGATCAATGTACATTAACAACAACATCATTCATGCTATAGCTAAATTGGATATAATGTAATATACTGATCCCTGCCCACCGGTCAATGTACATTTAATAACAACATCGTTCATACTATATCCACATTAGGTATAATGTAATATAGTGATTACGTCCCACAGATCAATGTACCTACATTTAATAACAATATCCTTAGTACTATACCCACATTACACATAATGTAATATACTGATTCCTTCCCACAGATCAATGTACATTTAACAACAACATCATTCATACTATAACTACATTGGATATAATGTAATATACTGATCCCTTCCCACAGATCAAGGTATCTACATTTAATAACAACATCATTATTACTATATCTACACTAGATATAATGCAATATACGGATTCCTTCCCACAGATCAATGTACATTTAATAACAACATCATTCATACTATATCTGCATTGGATATAATGTAATATACTGATCCCTGCCCACCGGTCAATGTACATTTAATAGCAACATCGTTCATACTATATCCACATTAGGTATAATGTAACATAGTGATTACGTCCCACAGATCAATGTACCTACATTTAATAACAATATCCGTAGTACTATATCCACATTACACATAATGTAATATACTGATTCCTTCCCACAGATCAATGTACATTGAACAACAACATCATTCATACTATATCTACAATGGATATAATGTAATATACTGATCCCTTCCCACAGATCAATGTACCTACATTTAATAGCAATATCCTTAGTACTGTATCCACATTACACATAATGTAATATACTGATTCCTTCCCACAGATCAATGTACATTTAATAACAACATTATTCATACTATATCTACACTAGGGATAATGTAACATAGTGATTACATCCCGCAGATCAATGTACACTTAATAACAACATCATTCATACTATAACTACATTGGATATAATGTAATATACTGATCCCTTCCCACAGATTAAGGTATCTACATTTAATAACAATATCATTATTACTATATCTACACTAGATATGATGCAATATACGGATTCCTTCCCACAGATCAATGTACATTTAATAACAACATCATTCATACTATATCTGCATTGGATATAATGTAATATACTGATCCCTTCCCACAGGTCAATGTACATACAATAGCAAAATCGTTATTACTATATCTACATTAGGTATAATGTAATGTATTTACTACATCCTACAGATCATTGTACATTTAATAACATCATTCATGCTATAGCTAAATTGGCTATAATGTAATATACTCACCCCTTCCCACAGATCTAGGTACCTACATTTAATAACAATATCATTATTACTACATCTACGTTAGATATAATGCAATATACGGATTCCTTCCCACAGATCAATGTACATTTAATAACAACATCATTCATACTATAACTACATTGGATATAATGTAATATACTGATCCCTCCCCACAGATCAATGTACATTTTATAACAACATCATTCATACTATATCTACATTGGATATAATGTAATATACTGATCCCTTCCCATACGTCAATGTACATATAATAGCAAAATCGTTATTACTATATCTACATTAGGTATAATGTAATATACTGATCCCTGCCCACCGGTCAATGTACATTTAATAACAACATCGTTCATACTATATCCACATTAGGTATAATGTAATATAGTGATTACGTCCCACAGATCAATGTACCTACATTTAATAACATTATCATTAATACTATATCTACATGAGACATAATGATATATACTAATCCCTGCCCACAGATCAATGTATATTTAATAGCGATATCATTATTACTATATCTACATTAGATATAATGTTATATACTGATCCCTGCCCACAGTTCAATGTTCCTATACTTAATAACAATATCATTAGTACTATATCCACATCATATATAATGTAATATACTGATTCCTTCCCACAGATCAACGTAGATTTAATAACAACATCATTCATACAATATCAACACCAGGTATAATGTAATATAGTGATTACATCCCACAGATCAAGGTACATTTTATAACAACATCGTTCATACTATATCTACGGTGGATATAATGTAATATACTGATCCCTTCCCACAGACCAAGGTGCCTACATTTAGTAACAATATCATTCATACTATATCAACACTAGGTATAATGTAATATAGTGATTACATGCCACAGATCAAGGTACATTTTATAACAACATCGTTCATACTATATCTACATTGGATATAATGTAATATAATGATCCCTTCCCACAGACCAAGGTGCCTACATTTAGTAACGATATCATTATTACTATAACTACATTAGATATAATGTTATATACTGATCCCTGCCCACAGTTCATTGTACCTATACTTAATAACAATATCATTAGTTGTATATCCACATCATATATAATGTAATATACTGATTCCTTCCCACGGATCAACGTAGATTTAATAACAACATCATTCATGCTATATCAACACTAGGTATAATGTAATATAGTGATTACATCCCACAGATCAAGGTGCCTACATTTTGTAACAATATCATTATTACTATATCTTCATTAGATATAATGTAATATACTAATCCCTGCCCACAGATCAATGTATATTTAGTAGCGATATCATTATTACTATATCTACATTGGATATAATGTAATATACTGAACCCTCCCCACAGATCAATGTACCTACATTTAACAACAATATCATTAGTACTACGTCCACATTGCATATAATGTAATATACTGATTCCTTGCCACAGATCAGTGTACATTTAATAACAACATCATTCATTACATATCTATATTGGGTACAATGTAATATAGTGATTACATCCCACAGATTGATGTACATGTAATATCGATATCATTATTACTATATCTACATTAGATATAATGTAATATACTGATCCCGGCCCATAGTTCAATGTACCTATATTTAATAACAATATCATTAGTACTATATCCACATCACATATAATGTAATATACTGATCCCTTCCCACAGATCAATGTACATTTAGTAACACCATCATTCATACTATATCTACACTAGGTATAATGTAACATAGTGATTACATCCCACAGATCAATGTACATTTAATAACAACATCATTCATAATATAACTACATTGGATATAATGTAATATACTGATCCCTTCCCACAGATCAATGTACATATAACAGCAACATCGTTAGTACTATATCTGCATTAGGTATAATGTAATCTAGTGACTACATCCCACAGATCATTGTACGTTTAATAACACCATCATTCATGCTATAGCTAAATTGGATATAATGTAATATACTCACCCCTTCCCACAGATCAAGGTACCTACATTTAATAACAATATCATTATTACTACATCTACATTGGATATAAAGTAATATACTGATCCCTGCCCACAGTTCAATGTACCTATATTTAATAATAATATCATTAGTACTATATCCACATCATATATAATGTAATATACTGATTCCTTCCCACAGATCAATGTACCTACATTTAATAACAATATCATTACTACTCTATCTACATTAGATATAATGTAATATACTGATCCCTGCCCACAGTTCAATGTAACTATATTTAATAACAATATCATTAGTACTATATCCACATCATATATAATGTAATATACTGATTCCTTCCCACAGATCAATGTACATTTAACAACCGCATCATTCATACTATGTCTACATTGGATATAATGTAATATACTGTTCCCTTCCCACAGATCAATGTACATATAATAACAATATCATTATTACTATAACTACACTAGATATAATGTAATATACTGATTCCTTCCCTCAGATCAATGCACATTTAATATCGATATCATTATTACTATTTCTACATTGGATATAATGTAATATACTGATTCCTTCCCACAGATCAATGTACATTTAACAACAACATCATTCATACTATATCTACAATGGATATAATGTAATATACTGATCCCTGCCCATAGTTCAATGTACCTATATTTAATAACAATATCATTAGTACTATATCCACATCACATATAATGTAATATACTGATTCCTTCTCACAGATCAATGTACATTTAATAACAACGTTATTCATACTATATCTACACTAGGTAGAATGTAACATAGTGATTACATCCCACAGATCAATGTACACTTAAAAACAACATCATTCATACTATAACTACATTGGATATAATGTGATATACTGATCCCTTCCCACAGATCAAGGTATCTACATTTAATAACAATATCATTATTACTATATCTACACTAGATATAATGCAATATACGGATTCCTTCCCACAGATCAATGTACATTTAATAACAACATCATTCATACTATATCTGCATTGGATATAACGTAATATACTGATCCCTTCCCACAGGTCAATGTACATACAATAGCAAAATCGTTATTACTATATCCACATTAGGTATAATGTAATGTATTTACTACATCCAACAGATCATTGTACATTTAATAACATCATTCATGCTATAGCTAAATTGGATATAATGTAATATACTCACCCCTTCCCACAGATCAAGGTACCTACATTTAATAACAATATCATTATTACTACATCTACATTAGATATAAAGTAATATACTGATCCCTGCCCACGGTTCAATGTACCCATATTTAATAATAATATCATTAGTACTATATCCACATCATATATAATGTAATATACTGATTCCTTCCCACAGATCAATGTGCATTAACAACCACATCATTCATGCTATAGCTAAATTGGATATAATGTAATATACTGATCCCTGCCCACAGATCAATGTACCTACATTTAATAACAATATCATTACTACTCTATCTACATTAGATATAATGTAATATACTGATCCCTGCCCACAGTTCAATGTAACTATATTTAATAACAATATCATTAGTACTATATCCACATCATATATAATGTAATATACTGATTCCTTCCCACAGATCAATGTACATTTAACAACCGCATCATTCATACTATGTCTACATTGGATATAATGTAATATACTGTTCCCTTCCCACAGATCAATGTACATATAATAACAATATCATTATTACTATAACTACACTAGATATAATGTAATATACTGATTCCTTCCCTCAGATCAATGTACATTTAATATCGATATCATTATTACTATTTCTACATTAGATATAATGTAATATACTGAGTCCTTCCCACAGATCAATGTACATTTAACAACAACATCATTCATACTATATCTACAATGGATATAATGTAATATACTGATCCCTGCCCACAGTTCAATGTAACTATATTTAATAACAATATCATTAGTACTATATCCACATCATATATAATGTAATATACTGATCCCTGCCCACCGGTCAATGTACATTTAATAACAACATCGATCATACTATATCCACATTAGGTATAATGTAATATAGTGATTACGTCTCACAGATCAATGTACCTACATTTAATAACAATATCCTTAGTACTATATCCACATTACACATAATGTAATATACTGATTCCTTCCCACAGATCAATGTACATTTAACAACAACATCATTCATACTATATCTACAATGGATATAATGTAATATACTGATCCCTGCCCATAGATCAATGTACCTATATTTAATAACTATATCATTAGTACTATATCCACATCACATATAATGTAATATACTGATCCCTTCCCACAGATCAATGTACATTTAGTAACACCATCATTCATACTATATCTACACTGGATATAATACAATATACGGATTCCTCCCCACAGATCAATGTACATTTTATAACATCATTCATACTATATCTACATTGGATATAATGTAATATACTGATCCCTTCCCATACGTCAATGTACATATAATAGCAAAATCGTTATTACTATATCTACATTAGGTATAATGTAATATACTGATCCCTGCTCACAGATCAATGTACCTATATTTAATAACAATATCCTTAGTACTATATCCACATTACACATAATGTAATATACTGATTCCTTCCCACAGATCAATGTACATTTAATAACAACAGCATTCATACTATATCAACACTAGGTATAATGTAATATAGTGATTACATCCCACAGATCAAGGTACATTCAATATCGATATCATTATTACTGTATCTACATTAGATAAAATGTAATATACTGATCCCTTCCCACAGATCAAGGTGCCTACATTTAGTAACAATATCATTATTACTATATCTACATTAGATATAATGTAATATACTGATCCCTGCCCACAGGTCAATGTACATTTAATAACATCGTTCATACTATATCCACATTAGGTATAATGTAATATAGTGATTACGTCCCACAGATCAATGTACCTACATTTAATAACAATATCCTTAGTACTATATCCACATTACACATAATGTAATATACTGATTCCTTCCCACAGATCAATGTACATTTAACAACAACATCATTCGTACTATATCTACATTGGATATAATGTAATATACTGATCCCTTCCCACAGATCAATGTACCTACATTTAATAACAATATCCTTAGTACTATATCCACATTACACATAATGTAATATACTGATTCCTTCCCACAGAACAATGTACATTTAATAACCCCATCATTCATACTATATCTACACGAGGTATAATGTAATATAGTGATTACATCCCCCAGATCAATGTACATATAACAACAACATCATTCATACTATATCTACATTGGATATAATGTAATATACTGATCCCTTCCCAAAGGTCAATGTACATATAATAGCATAATCGTTATTACTATATCTACATTAGGTATAATGTAATGTATTAACTACATCCTACAGATCATTGTACATTTAATAACATCATTCATGCTATAGCTAAATTGGATATAATGTAATATACTGATCCTTTCCCACAGATCAAGGTAGCTACATTTAATAACATTATCATTAATACTATATCTACATTAGATATAATGTAATATACTGATCCCTGCCCACAGTTCAATGTAACTATATTTAATAACAATATCATTAGTACTATATCCACACCATATATAATGTAATATACTGATTCCTTCCCACAGATCAATGTACATTTAACAACCGCATCATTCATACTATGTCTACATTGGATATAATGTAATATACTGTTCCCTTCCCACAGATCAATGTACATATAATAACAATATCATTATTACTATAACTACACTAGATATAATGTAATATACTGATTCCTTCCCTCAGATCAATGTACATTTAATATCGATATCATTATTACTATTTCTACATTAGATATAATGTAATATACTGATCCCTTCCCACAGATCAATGTACCTACATTTAATAACAATACCATTAGTACTACGTCCACATTACATATAATGTAGTATACTGATTCCTTCTCTCAGATCAGTGTAGATTTAATAACAACATCCTTCATACTATATCAACACTAGGTATAATGTAATATACTGATCCCTTCCCACAGACCAAGGTGCCTACATTTAGTAACAATATCATTATTACTATATCTACATTAGATATAATGTAATATACTGATCCCTGCCCACCGGTCAATGTACATTTAATAACAACATCGTTCATACTATATCCACATTAGGTATAATGTAATATAGTGATTACGTCCCACAGATCAATGTACCTACATTTAATAACAATATCCTTAGTACTATATCCACATTACACATAATGTAATATACTGATTCCTTCCCACAGATCAATGTACATTTAACAACGACATCATTCGTACTATATCTACAATGGATATAATGTAATATACTGATCCCTTCCCACAGATCAATGTACCTACATTTAATAACATTGTCCTTAGTACGATATCCACAACACACATAATGTAATATACTGATTCCTTCCCACAGAACAATGTACATTTAATAACCCCATCATTCATACTATATCTACACGAGGTATAATGTAATATAGTGATTACATCCCCCAGATCAATGTACATATAACAACAACATCATTCATACTATATCTACATTGGATATAATGTAATATACTGATCCCTTCCCACAGGTCAATGTACATATAATAGTATAATCGTTATTACTATATCTACATTAGGTATAATGTAATGTATTAACTACATCCTACAGATCATTGTACATTTAATAACATCATTCATGCTATAGCTAAATTGGATATAATGTAATATACTGATCCTTTCCCACAGATCAAGGTAGCTACATTTAATAACATTATCATTAATACTATATCTACATGAGATATAATGTTATATACTAATCCCTGCCCACAGATCAATGTATATTTAATAGCGATATCATTATTACTATATCTACATTAGATATAATGTTATATACTGATCCCTGCCCACAGTTCAATGTACCTATACTTAATAACAATATCATTAGTACTATATCCACATCACATATAATGTAATATACTGATCCCTTCCCACAGATCAATGTACATTTAGTAACACCATCATTCATACTATATCTACACTGGATATAATACAATATACGGATTCCTCCCCACAGATCAATGTACATTTTATAACAACATCATTCATACTATATCTACATTGGATATAATGTAATATACTGATCCCTTCCCATTCGTCAATGTACATATAATAGCAAAATCGTTATTACTATATCTACATTAGGTATAATGTAATATACTGATCCCTGCTCACAGATCAATGTACCTATATTTAATAACAATATCCTTAGTACTGTATCCACATTACACATAATGTAATATACTGATTCCTTCCCACAGATCAATGTACATTTAATAACAACAGCATTCATACTATATCAACACTAGGTATAATGTAATATAGTGATTACATCCCACAGATCAAGGTACATTCAATATCGATATCATTATTACTGTATCTAAATTAGATAAAATGTAATATACTGATTCCTTCCCACAGATCAATGTACATTTAATAACACCATCATTCATACTATATCTACACGAGGTATAATGTAATATAGTGATTACATCCCACAGATCAATGTACATATAACAACAACATCATTCATACTATATCTACATTGGATATAATGTAATATACTCACCCCTTCCCACAGATCAAGGTACCTACATTTAATAACAATATCATTATTACTACATCTACATTAGATATAAAGTAATATACTGATCCCTGCCCACAGTTCAATGTACCTATATTTAATAATAATATCATTAGTACTATATCCACATCATATATAATGTAATATACTGATTCCTTCCCACAGATCAATGTACATTAACAACAACATCATTCATGCTATAGCTAAATTGGATATAATGTAATATACTGATCCCTGCCCACCGGTCAATGTACATTTAATAACAACATCGTTCATACTATATCCACATTAGGTATAATGTAATATAGTGATTACGTCCCACAGATCAATGTACCTACATTTAATAGCAATATCCTTAGTACTATACCCACATTACACATAATGTAATATACTGATTCCTTCCCACAGATCAATGTACATTTAACAACAACATCATTCATACTATAACTACATTGGATATAATGTAATATACTGATCCCTTCCCACAGATCAAGGTATCTACATTTAATAACAACATCATTATTACTATATCTACACTAGATATAATGCAATATACGGATTCCTTCCCACAGATCAATGTACATTTAATAACAACATCATTCATACTATATCTGCATTGGATATAATGTAATATACTGATCCCTGCCCACCGGTCAATGTACATTTAATAGCAACATCGTTCATACTATATCCACATTAGGTATAATGTAACATAGTGATTACGTCCCACAGATCAATGTACCTACATTTAATAACAATATCCGTAGTACTATATCCACATTACACATAATGTAATATACTGATTCCTTCCCACAGATCAATGTACATTGAACAACAACATCATTCATACTATATCTACAATGGATATAATGTAATATACTGATCCCTTCCCACAGATCAATGTACCTACATTTAATAGCAATATCCTTAGTACTGTATCCACATTACACATAATGTAATATACTGATTCCTTCCCACAGATCAATGTACATTTAATAACAACATTATTCATACTATATCTACACTAGGGATAATGTAACATAGTGATTACATCCCGCAGATCAATGTACACTTAATAACAACATCATTCATACTATAACTACATTGGATATAATGTAATATACTGATCCCTTCCCACAGATTAAGGTATCTACATTTAATAACAATATCATTATTACTATATCTACACTAGATATGATGCAATATACGGATTCCTTCCCACAGATCAATGTACATTTAATAACAACATCATTTATACTATATCTGCATTGGATATAATGTAATATACTGATCCCTTCCCACAGGTCAATGTACATACAATAGCAAAATCGTTATTACTATATCTACATTAGGTATAATGTAATGTATTTACTACATCCTACAGATCATTGTACATTTAATAACATCATTCATGCTATAGCTAAATTGGCTATAATGTAATATACTCACCCCTTCCCACAGATCTAGGTACCTACATTTAATAACAATATCATTATTACTACATCTACGTTAGATATAATGCAATATACGGATTCCTTCCCACAGATCAATGTACATTTAATAACAACATCATTCATACTATAACTACATTGGATATAATGTAATATACTGATCCCTCCCCACAGATCAATGTACATTTTATAACAACATCATTCATACTATATCTACATTGGATATAATGTAATATACTGATCCCTTCCCATACGTCAATGTACATATAATAGCAAAATCGTTATTACTATATCTACATTAGGTATAATGTAATATACTGATCCCTGCCCACCGGTCAATGTACATTTAATAACAACATCGTTCATACTATATCCACATTAGGTATAATGTAATATAGTGATTACGTCCCACAGATCAATGTACCTACATTTAATAACATTATCATTAATACTATATCTACATGAGACATAATGATATATACTAATCCCTGCCCACAGATCAATGTATATTTAATAGCGATATCATTATTACTATATCTACATTAGATATAATGTTATATACTGATCCCTGCCCACAGTTCAATGTTCCTATACTTAATAACAATATCATTAGTACTATATCCACATCATATATAATGTAATATACTGATTCCTTCCCACAGATCAACGTAGATTTAATAACAACATCATTCATACAATATCAACACCAGGTATAATGTAATATAGTGATTACATCCCACAGATCAAGGTACATTTTATAACAACATCGTTCATACTATATCTACGGTGGATATAATGTAATATACTGATCCCTTCCCACAGACCAAGGTGCCTACATTTAGTAACAATATCATTCATACTATATCAACACTAGGTATAATGTAATATAGTGATTACATGCCACAGATCAAGGTACATTTTATAACAACATCGTTCATACTATATCTACATTGGATATAATGTAATATAATGATCCCTTCCCACAGACCAAGGTGCCTACATTTAGTAACGATATCATTATTACTATAACTACATTAGATATAATGTTATATACTGATCCCTGCCCACAGTTCATTGTACCTATACTTAATAACAATATCATTAGTTGTATATCCACATCATATATAATGTAATATACTGATTCCTTCCCACGGATCAACGTAGATTTAATAACAACATCATTCATGCTATATCAACACTAGGTATAATGTAATATAGTGATTACATCCCACAGATCAAGGTGCCTACATTTTGTAACAATATCATTATTACTATATCTTCATTAGATATAATGTAATATACTAATCCCTGCCCACAGATCAATGTATATTTAGTAGCGATATCATTATTACTATATCTACATTGGATATAATGTAATATACTGAACCCTCCCCACAGATCAATGTACCTACATTTAACAACAATATCATTAGTACTACGTCCACATTGCATATAATGTAATATACTGATTCCTTGCCACAGATCAGTGTACATTTAATAACAACATCATTCATTACATATCTATATTGGGTACAATGTAATATAGTGATTACATCCCACAGATTGATGTACATGTAATATCGATATCATTATTACTATATCTACATTAGATATAATGTAATATACTGATCCCGGCCCATAGTTCAATGTACCTATATTTAATAACAATATCATTAGTACTATATCCACATCACATATAATGTAATATACTGATCCCTTCCCACAGATCAATGTACATTTAGTAACACCATCATTCATACTATATCTACACTAGGTATAATGTAACATAGTGATTACATCCCACAGATCAATGTACATTTAATAACAACATCATTCATAATATAACTACATTGGATATAATGTAATATACTGATCCCTTCCCACAGATCAATGTACATATAACAGCAACATCGTTAGTACTATATCTGCATTAGGTATAATGTAATCTAGTGACTACATCCCACAGATCATTGTACGTTTAATAACACCATCATTCATGCTATAGCTAAATTGGATATAATGTAATATACTCACCCCTTCCCACAGATCAAGGTACCTACATTTAATAACAATATCATTATTACTACATCTACATTGGATATAAAGTAATATACTGATCCCTGCCCACAGTTCAATGTACCTATATTTAATAATAATATCATTAGTACTATATCCACATCATATATAATGTAATATACTGATTCCTTCCCACAGATCAATGTGCATTAACAACAACATCATTCATGCTATAGCTAAATTGGAAAGAATGTAATATACTGATCCCTGCCCACAGATCAATGTACCTACATTTAATAACAATATCATTAGTACTCCATCTACATTAGATATAATGTAATATACTGATCCCTGCCCACAGTTCAATGTAACTATATTTAATAACAATATCATTAGTACTATATCCACATCATATATAATGTAATATACTGATTCCTTCCCACAGATCAATGTACATATAATAGCAATATCGTTATTACTATATCAACATCAGATATGTAATATACATTTAAAAACAAATCATTATTACTATATCTACGTCGGTTATAACGAAATGTACTGATTCCTTCCCAAGGATCAATGTACATATAATCGCAATATCATTATTAGTTACTATATCTACATCGGTTGTAACGCAATATACTGATTCCTTCCCACAGATCAATGTACATTTAATAGCAATATCATTAGTACTATATCTACATTAGATATAACGTAATATACTGATCCCTTCGCACAGATCGAGATACCTACATTTAATAACAATATCATTATTACTATATCTACAGTAGATATAATGAAATATACTGATCCCTGCCCACAGATCAATGTACCTACATTTAATAACAATATCATTAGTACTACGTCCACATTACATATAATGTAGTATACTGATTCCTTCTCACAGATCAGTGTAGATTTAATAACAACATCCTTCATACTATATCAACACTAGGTATAATGTAATATACTGATCCCTTCCCACAGACCAAGGTGCCTACAGTTAGTAACAATATCATTATTACTATATCTACATTAGATATAATGTAATATACTGATCCCTGCCCACCGGTCAATGTACATTTAATAACAACATCGTTCATACTATATCCACATCACATATAATGTAATATACTGATCCCTTCCCACAGATCAATGTACATTTAGTAACACCATCATTCATACTATATCTACACTAGGTATAATGTAACATAGTGATTACATCCCACAGATCAATGTACATTTAATAACAACATCATTCATAATATAACTACATTGGATATAATGTAATATACTGATCCCTTCCCACAGATCAATGTACATATAACAGCAACATCGTTAGTACTATATCTGCATTAGGTATAATGTAATCTAGTGACTACATCCCACAGATCATTGTACGTTTAATAACACCATCATTCATGCTATAGCTAAATTGGATATAATGTAATATACTCACCCCTTCCCACAGATCAAGGTACCTACATTTAATAACAATATCATTATTACTACACCTACATTAGATATAAAGTAATATACTGATCCCTGCCCACAGTTCAATGTACCTATATTTAATAGTAATATCATTAGTACTATATCCACATCATATATAATGTAATATACTGATTCCTTCCCACAGATCAATGTACATTAACAACAACATCATTCATGCTATAGCTAAATTGGATATAATGTAATATACTGATCCCTGCCCACCGGTCAATGTACATTTAATAACAACATCGTTCATACTATATCCACATTAGGTATAATGTAATATAGTGATTACATCCCACAGATCAATGTACCTACATTTAATAACAATATCCTTAGTACTATACCCACATTACACATAATGTAATATACTGATTCCTTCCCACAGATCAATGTACATTTAACAACAACATCATTCATACTATAACTACATTGGATATAATGTAATATACTGATCCCTTCCCACAGATCAAGGTATCTACATTTAATAACAACATCATTATTACTATATCTACACTAGATATAATGCAATATACGGATTCCTTCCCACACATCAATGTACATTTAATAACAACATCATTCATACTATATCTGCATTGGATATAATGTAATATACTGATCCCTGCCCACCGGTCAATGTACATTTAATAACAACATCGTTCATACTATATCCACATTAGGTATAATGTAACATAGTGATTACGTCCCACTGATCAATGTACCTACATTTAATAACAATATCCGTAGTACTATATCCACATTACACATAATGTAATATACTGATTCCTTCCCACAGATCAATGTACATTGAACAACAACATCATTCATACTATATCTACAATGGATATAATGTAATATACTGATCCCTTCCCACAGATCAATGTACCTACATTTAATAACAATATCCTTAGTACTGTATCCACATTACACATAATGTAATATACTGATTCCTTCCCACAGATCAATGTACATTTAATAACAACATTATTCATACTATATCTACACTAGGGATAATGTAACATAGTGATTACATCCCGCAGATCAATGTACACTTAATAACAACATCATTCATACTATAACTACATTGGATATAATGTAATATACTGATCCCTTCCCACAGATTAAGGTATCTACATTTAATAACAATATCATTATTACTATATCTACACTAGATATGATGCAATATACGGATTCCTTCCCACAGATCAATGTACATTTAATAACAACATCATTCATACTATATCTGCATTGGATATAATGTAATATACTGATCCCTTCCCACAGGTCAATGTACATACAATAGCAAAATCGTTATTACTATATCTACATTAGTTATAATGTAATGTATTTACTACATCCTACAGATCATTGTACATTTAATAACATCATTCATGCTATAGCTAAGTTGGATATAATGTAATATACTCACCCCTTCCCACAGATCAAGGTACCTACATTTAATAACAATATCATTATTACTACATCTACATTAGATATAAAGTAATATACTTATCCCTGCCCACAGTTCAATGTACCTATATTTAATAATAATATCATTAGTACTATATCCACATCATATATAATGTAATATACTGATTCCTTCCCACAGATCAATGTACATTTAACAACCGCATCATTCATACTATGTCTACATTGGATATAATGTAATATACTGTTCCCTTCCCACAGATCAATGTACATATAATAACAATATCATTATTACTATAACTACACTAGATATAATGTAATATACTGATTCCTTCCCTCAGATCAATGTACATTTAATATCGATATCATTATTACTATTTCTACATTAGATATAATGTAATATACTGATCCCTTCCCACAGATCAATGTACCTACATTTAATAACAATACCATTAGTACTACGTCCACATTACATATAATGTAGTATACTGATTCCTTCTCTCAGATCAGTGTAGATTTAATAACAACATCCTTCATACTATATCAACACTAGGTATAATGTAATATACTGATCCCTTCCCACAGACCAAGGTGCCTACATTTAGTAACAATATCATTATTACTATATCTACATTAGATATAATGTAATATACTGATCCCTGCCCACCGGTCAATGTACATTTAATAACAACATCGTTCATACTATATCCACATTAGGTATAATGTAATATAGTGATTACGTCCCACAGATCAATGTACCTACATTTAATAACAATATCCTTAGTACTATATCCACATTACACATAATGTAATATACTGATTCCTTCCCACAGATCAATGTACATTTAACAACGACATCATTCGTACTATATCTACAATGGATATAATGTAATATACTGATCCCTTCCCACAGATCAATGTACCTACATTTAATAACATTGTCCTTAGTACGATATCCACAACACACATAATGTAATATACTGATTCCTTCCCACAGAACAATGTACATTTAATAACCCCATCATTCATACTATATCTACACGAGGTATAATGTAATATAGTGATTACATCCCCCAGATCAATGTACATATAACAACAACATCATTCATACTATATCTACATTGGATATAATGTAATATACTGATCCCTTCCCACAGGTCAATGTACATATAATAGTATAATTGTTATTACTATATCTACATTAGGTATAATGTAATGTATTTACTACATCCTACAGATCATTGTACATTTAATAACATCATTCATGCTATAGCTAAATTGACTATAATGTAATATACTCACCCCTTCCCACAGATCAAGGTACCTACATTTAATAACAATATCATTATTACTACATCTACATTAGATATAAAGTAATATACTGATCCCTGCCCACAGTTCAATGTACCTATATTTAATAATAATATCATTAGTACTATATCCACATCATATATAATGTAATATACTGATTCCTTCCCACAGATCAATGTACATTAACAACAACATCATTCATGCTATAGCTAAATTGGATATAATGTAATATACTGATCCCTGCCCACCGGTCAATGTACATTTAATAACAACATCGTTCATACTATATCCACATTAGGTATAATGTAATATAGTGATTACGTCCCACAGATCAATGTACCTACATTTAATAACATTATCATTAATACTATATCTACATGAGACATAATGATATATACTAATCCCTGCCCACAGATCAATGTATATTTAATAGCGATATCATTATTACTATATCTACATTAGATATAATGTTATATACTGATCCCTGCCCACAGTTCATTGTACCTATACTTAATAACAATATCATTAGTTGTATATCCACATCATATATAATGTAATATACTGATTCCTTCCCACAGATCAACGTAGATTTAATAACAACATCATTCATGCTATATCAACACTAGGTATAATGTAATATAGTGATTACATCCCACAGATCAAGGTGCCTACATTTTGTAACAATATCATTATTACTATATCTTCATTAGATATAATGTAATATACTAATCCCTGCCCACAGATCAATGTATATTTAGTAGCGATATCACTATTACTATATCTACATTGGATATAATGTAATATACTGAACCCTCCCCACAGATCAATGTACCTACATTTAACAACAATATCATTAGTACTACGTCCACATTGCATATAATGTAATATACTGATTCCTTGCCACAGATCAGTGTACATTTAATAACAACATCATTCATTACATATCTATATTGGGTACAATGTAATATAGTGATTACATCCCACAGATTGATGTACATGTAATATCGATATCATTATTACTATATCTACATTAGATATAATGTAATATACTGATCCCGGCCCATAGTTCAATGTACCTATATTTAATAACAATATCATTAGTACTATATCCACATCACATATAATGTAATATACTGATCCCTTCCCACAGATCAATGTACATTTAGTAACACCATCATTCATACTATATCTACACTAGGTATAATGTAACATAGTGATTACATCCCACAGATCAATGTACATTTAATAACAACATCATTCATAATATAACTACATTGGATATAATGTAATATACTGATCCCTTCCCACAGATCAATGTACATATAACAGCAACATCGTTAGTACTATATCTGCATTAGGTATAATGTAATCTAGTGACTACATCCCACAGATCATTGTACGTTTAATAACACCATCATTCATGCTATAGCTAAATTGGATATAATGTAATATACTCACCCCTTCCCACAGATCAAGGTACCTACATTTAATAACAATATCATTATTACTACATCTACATTAGATAAAAAGTAATATACTGATCCCTGCCCACAGTTCAATGTACCTATATTTAATAATAATATCATTAGTACTATATCCACATCATATATAATGTAATATACTGATTCCTTCCCACAGATCAATGTACCTACATTTAATAACAATATCATTACTACTCTATCTACATTAGATATAATGTAATATACTGATCCCTGCCCACAGTTCAATGTAACTATATTTAATAACAATATCATTAGTACTATATCCACATCATATATAATGTAATATACTGATTCCTTCCCACAGATCAATGTACATTTAACAACCGCATCATTCATACTATGTCTACATTGGATATAATGTAATATACTGTTCCCTTCCCACAGATCAATGTACATATAATAACAATATCATTATTACTATAACTACACTAGATATAATGTAATATACTGATTCCTTCCCTCAGATCAATGTACATTTAATATCGATATCATTATTACTATTTCTACATTAGATATAATGTAATATACTGATTCCTTCCCACAGATCAATGTACATTTAACAACAACATCATTCATACTATATCTACAATGGATATAATGTAATATACTGATCCCTGCCCATAGTTCAATGTACCTATATTTAATAACAATATCATTAGTACTATATCCACATCACATATAATGTAATATACTGATTCCTTCTCACAGATCAATGTACATTTAATAACAACGTTATTCATACTATATCTACACTAGGTAGAATGTAACATAGTGATTACATCCCACAGATCAATGTACACTTAAAAACAACATCATTCATACTATAACTACATTGGATATAATGTAATATACTGATCCCTTCCCACAGATCAAGGTATCTACATTTAATAACAATATCATTATTACTATATCTACACTAGATATAATGCAATATACGGATTCCTTCCCACAGATCAATGTACATTTAATAACAACATCATTCATACTATATCTGCATTGGATATAACGTAATATACTGATCCCTTCCCACAGGTCAATGTACATACAATAGCAAAATCGTTATTACTATATCCACATTAGGTATAATGTAATGTATTTACTACATCCAACAGATCATTGTACATTTAATAACATCATTCATGCTATAGCTAAATTGGATATAATGTAATATACTCACCCCTTCCCACAGATCAAGGTACCTACATTTAATAACAATATCATTATTACTACATCTACATTAGATATAAAGTAATATACTGATCCCTGCCCACGGTTCAATGTACCCATATTTAATAATAATATCATTAGTACTATATCCACATCATATATAATGTAATATACTGATTCCTTCCCACAGATCAATGTGCATTAACAACCACATCATTCATGCTATAGCTAAATTGGATATAATGTAATATACTGATCCCTGCCCACAGATCAATGTACCTACATTTAATAACAATATCATTACTACTCTATCTACATTAGATATAATGTAATATACTGATCCCTGCCCACAGTTCAATGTAACTATATTTAATAACAATATCATTAGTACTATATCCACATCATATATAATGTAATATACTGATTCCTTCCCACAGATCAATGTACATTTAACAACCGCATCATTCATACTATGTCTACATTGGATATAATGTAATATACTGTTCCCTTCCCACAGATCAATGTACATATAATAACAATATCATTATTACTATAACTACACTAGATATAATGTAATATACTGATTCCTTCCCTCAGATCAATGTACATTTAATATCGATATCATTATTACTATTTCTACATTAGATATAATGTAATATACTGAGTCCTTCCCACAGATCAATGTACATTTAACAACAACATCATTCATACTATATCTACAATGGATATAATGTAATATACTGATCCCTGCCCACAGTTCAATGTAACTATATTTAATAACAATATCATTAGTACTATATCCACATCATATATAATGTAATATACTGATCCCTGCCCACCGGTCAATGTACATTTAATAACAACATCGATCATACTATATCCACATTAGGTATAATGTAATATAGTGATTACGTCTCACAGATCAATGTACCTACATTTAATAACAATATCCTTAGTACTATATCCACATTACACATAATGTAATATACTGATTCCTTCCCACAGATCAATGTACATTTAACAACAACATCATTCATACTATATCTACAATGGATATAATGTAATATGCTGATCCCTGCCCATAGTTCAATGTACCTATATTTAATAACTATATCATTAGTACTATATCCACATCACATATAATGTAATATACTGATCCCTTCCCACAGATCAATGTACATTTAGTAACACCATCATTCATACTATATCTACACTGGATATAATACAATATACGGATTCCTCCCCACAGATCAATGTACATTTTATAACATCATTCATACTATATCTACATTGGATATAATGTAATATACTGATCCCTTCCCATACGTCAATGTACATATAATAGCAAAATCGTTATTACTATATCTACATTAGGTATAATGTAATATACTGATCCCTGCTCACAGATCAATGTACCTATATTTAATAACAATATCCTTAGTACTATATCCACATTACACATAATGTAATATACTGATTCCTTCCCACAGATCAATGTACATTTAATAACAACAGCATTCATACTATATCAACACTAGGTATAATGTAATATAGTGATTACATCCCACAGATCAAGGTACATTCAATATCGATATCATTATTACTATATCTACATTAGATAAAATGTAATATACTGATCCCTTCCCACAGATCAATGTACCTACATTTAATAACAATATCCTTAGTACTATATCCACATTACACATAATGTAATATACTGATTCCTTCCCACAGAACAATGTACATTTAATAACCCCATCATTCATACTATATCTACACGAGGTATAATGTAATATAGTGATTACATCCCCCAGATCAATGTACATATAACAACAACATCATTCATACTATATCTACATTGGATATAATGTAATATACTGATCCCTTCCCAAAGGTCAATGTACATATAATAGCATAATCGTTATTACTATATCTACATTAGGTATAATGTAATGTATTAACTACATCCTACAGATCATTGTACATTTAATAACATCATTCATGCTATAGCTAAATTGGATATAATGTAATATACTGATCCTTTCCCACAGATCAAGGTAGCTACATTTAATAACATTATCATTAATATTATATCTACATGAGATATAATGTTATATACTAATCCCTGCCCACAGATCAATGTATATTTAATAGCGATATCATTATTACTATATCTACATTAGATATAATGTTATATACTGATCCCTGCCCACAGTTCAATGTACCTATACTTAATAACAATATCATTAGTACTATATCCACATCACATATAATGTAATATACTGATCCCTTCCCACAGATCAATGTACATTTAGTAACACCATCATTCATACTATATCTACACTGGATATAATACAATATACGGATTCCTCCCCACAGATCAATGTACATTTTATAACAACATCATTCATACTATATCTACATTGGATATAATGTAATATACTGATCCCTTCCCATACGTCAATGTACATATAATAGCAAAATCGTTATTACTATATCTACATTAGGTATAATGTAATATACTGATCCCTGCTCACAGATCAATGTACCTATATTTAATAACAATATCCTTAGTACTGTATCCACATTACACATAATGTAATATACTGATTCCTTCCCACAGATCAATGTACATTTAATAACAACAGCATTCATACTATATCAACACTAGGTATAATGTAATATAGTGATTACATCCCACAGATCAAGGTACATTCAATATCGATATCATTATTACTGTATCTAAATTAGATAAAATGTAATATACTGATTCCTTCCCACAGATCAATGTACATTTAACAACAACATCATTCATACTATATCTACATTGGATATAATGTAATATACTGATCCCTTCCCACAGATCAATGTACCTACATTTAATAACAATATCCTTAGTACTATATCCACATTACACATAATGTAATATACTGATTCCTTCCCACAGAACAATGTACATTTAATAACACCATCATTCATACTATATCTACACGAGGTATAATGTAATATAGTGATTACATCCCACAGATCAATGTACATATAACAACAACATCATTCATACTATATCTACATTGGATATAATGTAATATACTTATCCCTTCCCACAGGTCAATGTACATATAATAGCATAATCGTTATTACTATATCTACATTAGGTATAATGTAATGTATTAACTACATCCTACAGATCATTGTACATTTAATATCATCATTCATGCTATAGCTAAATTGGATATAATGTAATATACTGATTCCTTCCCACAGATCAATGTACATTTAATAACAACACTATTCATACTATATCTACACTAGGTATAATGTAACGTGGTGATTACATCCCACAGATCAATGTACATTTGATAATATCATTCATACTATAACTACATTGGATATAATGTAATATACTGATCCCTTCCCACAGATCAAGGTATCTACATTTAATAACAATATCATTATTACTATATCTGCACTAGATATAATGCAATATACGGATTCCTTCCCACAGATCAATGTACATTTAATAACAACATCATTCATACTATAACTACATTGGATATAATGTAATATACTGATCCCTTCCCACAGATCAATGTACCTACATTTAATAACAATATCATTAGTACTACGTCCACATTACATATAATGTAGTATACTGATTCCTTCTCTCAGATCAGTGTAGATTTAATAACAACATCCTTCATACTATACCAACACTAGGTATAATGTAATATACTGATCCCTTCCCACAGACCAAGGTGCCTACATTTAGTAACAATATCATTATTACTATATCTACATTAGATATAATGTAATATACTGATCCCTGCCCACCGGTCAATGTACATTTAATAACAACATCGTTCATACTATATCCACATTAGGTATAATGTAATATAGTGATTACGTCCCACAGATCAATGTACCTACATTTAATAACAATATCCTTAGTACTATACCCACATTACACATAATGTAATATACTGATTCCTTCCCACAGATCAATGTACATTTAACAACAACATCATTCATACTATAACTACATTGGATATAATGTAATATACTGATCCCTTCCCACAGATCAAGGTATCTACATTTAATAACAACATCATTATTACTATATCTACACTAGATATAATGCAATATCCGGATTCCTTCCCACAGATCAATGTACATTTAATAACAACATCATTCATACTATATCTGCATTGGATATAATGTAATATACTGATCCCTGCCCACCGGTCAATGTACATTTAATAGCAACATCGTTCATACTATATCCACATTAGGTATAATGTAACATAGTGATTACGTCCCACAGATCAATGTACCTACATTTAATAACAATATCCGTAGTACTATATCCACATTACACATAATGTAATATACTGATTCCTTCCCACAGATCAATGTACATTGAACAACAACATCATTCATACTATATCTACAATGGATATAATGTAATATACTGATCCCTTCCCACAGATCAATGAACCTACATTTAATAACAATATCCTTAGTACTGTATCCACATTACACATAATGTAATATACTGATTCCTTCCCACAGATCAATGTACATTTAATAACAACATTATTCATACTATATCTACACTAGGGATAATGTAACATAGTGATTACATCCCGCAGATCAATGTACACTTAATAACAACATCATTCATACTATAACTACATTGGATATAATGTAATATACTGATCCCTTCCCACAGATTAAGGTATCTACATTTAATAACAATATCATTATTACTATATCTACACTAGATATGATGCAATATACGGATTCCTTCCCACAGATCAATGTACATTTAATAACAACATCATTCATACTATATCTGCATTGGATATAATGTAATATACTGATCCCTTCCCACAGGTCAATGTACATACAATAGCAAAATCGTTATTACTATATCTACATTAGGTATAATGTAATGTATTTACTACATCCTACAGATCATTGTACATTTAATAACATCATTCATGCTATAGCTAAATTGGATATAATGTAATATACTCACCCCTTCCCACAGATCAAGGTACCTACATTTAATAACAATATCATTATTACTACATCTACATTAGATATAAAGTAATATACTTATCCCTGCCCACAGTTCAATGTACCTATATTTAATAATAATATCATTAGTACTATATCCACATCATATATAATGTAATATACTGATTCCTTCCCACAGATCAATGTACATTAACAACAACATCATTCATGCTATAGCTAAATTGGATATAATGTAATATACTGATCCCTGCCCACAGATCAATGTACCTACATTTAATAACAATATCATTAGTACTATATCTACATTAGATATAATGTAATATACTGATCCCTGCCCACAGTTCAATGTAACTATATTTAATAACAATATCATTAGTACTATATCCACATCATATATAATGTAATATACTGATTCCTTCCCACAGATCAATGTACATTTAACAACCGCATCATTCATACTATGTCTACATTGGATATAATGTAATATACTGTTCCCTTCCCACAGATCAATGTACATATAATAACAATATCATTATTACTATAACTACACTAGATATAATGTAATATACTGATTCCTTCCCTCAGATCAATGTACATTTAATATCGATATCATTATTACTATTTCTACATTAGATATAATGTAATATACTGATCCCTTCCCACAGATCAATGTACCTACATTTAATAACAATACCATTAGTACTACGTCCACATTACATATAATGTAGTATACTGATTCCTTCTCTCAGATCAGTGTAGATTTAATAACAACATCCTTCATACTATATCAACACTAGGTATAATGTAATATACTGATCCCTTCCCACAGACCAAGGTGCCTACATTTAGTAACAATATCATTATTACTATATCTACATTAGATATAATGTAATATACTGATCCCTGCCCACCGGTCAATGTACATTTAATAACAACACCGTTCATACTATATCCACATTAGGTATAATGTAATATAGTGATTACGTCCCACAGATCAATGTACCTACATTTAATAACAATATCCTTAGTACTATATCCACATTACACATAATGTAATATACTGATTCCTTCCCACAGATCAATGTACATTTAACAACGACATCATTCGTACTATATCTACATTGGATATAATGTAATATACTGATCCCTTCCCACAGATCAATGTACCTACATTTAATAACAATATCCTTAGTACTATATCCACATCACACATAATGTAATATACTGATTCCTTCCCACAGAACAATGTACATTTAATAACCCCATCATTCATACTATATCTACACGAGGTATAATGTAATATAGTGATTACATCCCCCAGATCAATGCACATATAACAAAAACATCATTCATACTATATCTACATTGGATATAATGTAATATACTGATCCCTTCCCACAGGTCAATGTACATATAATAGTATAATTGTTATTACTATATCTACATTAGGTATAATGTAATGTATTTACTACATCCTACAGATCATTGTACATTTAATAACATCATTCATGCTATAGCTAAATTGGCTATAATGTAATATACTCACCCCTTCCCACAGATCTAGGTACCTACATTTAATAACAATATCATTATTACTACATCTACATTAGATATAAAGTAATATACTGATCCCTGCCCACAGTTCAATGTACCTATATTTAATAATAATATCATTAGTACTATATCCACATCATATATAATGTAATATACTGATTCCTTCCCACAGATCAATGTACATTAACAACAACATCATTCATGCTATAGCTAAATTGGATATAATGTAATATACTGATCCCTGCCCACCGGTCAATGTACATTTAATAACAACATCGTTCATACTATATCCACATTAGGTATAATGTAATATAGTGATTACGTCCCACAGATCAATGTACCTACATTTAATAACAATATCCTTAGTACTATACCCACATTACACATAATGTAATATACTGATTCCTTCCCACAGATCAATGTACATTTAACAACAACATCATTCATACTATATCTACAATGGATATAATGTAATATACTGATCCCTGCTCATAGTTCAATGTACCTATATTTAATAACAATATCATTAGTACTATATCCACATCACATATAATGTAATATACTGATTCCTTCCCACAGATCAATGTACATTTAATAACAACATTATTCATACCATATCTACACTAGGTATAATGTAACATAGTGATTACATCCCACAGATCAATGTACACTTAAAAACAACATCATTCATACTATAACTACATTGGATATAATGTAATATACTGATCCCTTCCCACAGATCAAGGTATCTACATTTAATAACAACATCATTATTACTATATCTACACTAGATATAATGCAATATACGGATTCCTTCCCACAGATCAATGTACATTTAATAACAACATCATTCATACTATATCTGCATTGGATATAATGTAATATACTGATCCCTTCCCACAGGTCAATGTACATACAATAGCAAAATCGTTATTAATATATCTACATCAGGTATAATGTAATGTATTTACTACATCCTACAGATCATTGTACATTTAATAACATCATTCATGCTATAGCTAAATTGGATATAATGTAATATACTCACCCCTTCCCACAGATCAAGGTAGCTACATTTAATAACATTATCATTAATACTATATCTACATGAGATATAATGTTATATACTAATCCCTGCCAACAGATCAATGTATATTTAATAGCGATATCATTATTACTATATCTACATTAGATATAATGTTATATACTGATCCCTGCCCACAGTTCATGTACCTATACTTAATAACAATATCATTAGTACTATATCCACATCATATATAATGTAATATACCGATTCCTTCCCACAGATCAACGTAGATTTAATAACATCATTCATACTATATCAACACTAGGTATAATGTAATATAGTGATTACATCCCACAGATCAAGGTACATTTAATAACAACATCATTCATACTATATCTACATTGGATATAATGTATTATACTGGTCCCTTCCCACAGATCAAGGTGCCTACATTTAATAACAACATCATTCATACTATATCTTCATTGGATATAATGTAATATACTGATCCCTTCCCACAGGTCAATGTACATACAATAGCAAAATCGTTATTACTATATCTACATTAGGTATAATGTAATGTATTTACTACATCCTACAGATCATTGTACATTTAATAAGATCATTCATGCTATAGCTAAATTGGATATAATGTAATATACTCACCCCTTCCCACAGATCAAGGTACCTACATTTAATAACAATATCATTATTACTACATCTACATTAGATATAATGCAATATACGGATTCCTTCCCACAGATCAATGTACATTTAATAACAACATCATTCATACTATAACTACATTGGATATAATGTAATATACTGATCCCTCCCCACAGATCAATGTACATTTTATAACAACATCATTCATACTATAACTACATTGGATATAATGTAATATACTGATCCCTGCCCACCGGTCAATGTACATTTAATAACAACATCGTTCATACTATATCCACATTAGGTATAATGTAATATAGTGATTACGTCCCACAGATCAATGTACCTACATTTAATAACATTATCATTAATACTATATCTACATGAGACATAATGATATATACTAATCCCTGCCCACAGATCAATGTATATTTAATAGCGATATCATTATTACTATATCTACATTAGATATAATGTTATATACTGATCCGTGCCCACAGTTCAATGTTCCTATACTTAATAACAATATCATTAGTACTATATCCACATCATATATAATGTAATATACTGATTCCTTCCCACAGATCAACGTAGATTTAATAACAACATCATTCATACAATATCAACACCAGGTATAATGTAATATAGTGATTACATCCCACAGATCAAGGTACATTTTATAACAACATCGTTCATACTATATCTACGGTGGATATAATGTAATATACTGATCCCTTCCCACAGACCAAGGTGCCTACATTTAGTAACAATATCATTCATACTATATCAACACTAGGTATAATGTAATATAGTGATTACATCCCACAGATCAAGGTACATTTTATAACAACATCGTTCATACTATATCTACATTGGATATAATGTAGTATAATGATCCCTTCCCACAGACCAAGGTGCCTACATTTAGTAACGATATCATTATTACTATAACTACATTAGATATAATGTTATATACTGATCCCTGCCCACAGTTCATTGTACCTATACTTAATAACAATATCATTAGTTGTATATCCACATCATATATAATGTAATATACTGATTCCTTCCCACGGATCAACGTAGATTTAATAACAACATCATTCATGCTATATCAACACTAGGTATAATGTAATATAGTGATTACATCCCACAGATCAAGGTGCCTACATTTTGTAACAATATCATTATTACTATATCTTCATTAGATATAATGTAATATACTAATCCCTGCCCACAGATCAATGTATATTTAGTAGCGATATCATTATTACTATATCTACATTGGATATAATGTAATATACTGAACCCTCCCCACAGATCAATGTACCTACATTTAACAACAATATCATTAGTACTACGTCCACATTGCATATAATGTAATATACTGATTCCTTGCCACAGATCAGTGTACATTTAATAACAACATCATTCATTACATATCTATATTGGGTACAATGTAATATAGTGATTACATCCACAGATTGATGTACATGTAATATCGATATCATTATTACTATATCTACATTAGATATAATGTAATATACTGATCCCGGCCCATAGTTCAATGTACCTATATTTAATAACAATATCATTAGTACTATATCCACATCACATATAATGTAATATACTTATCCCTTCCCACAGATCAATGTACATTTAGTAACACCATCATTCATACTATATCTACACTAGGTATAATGTAACATAGTGATTACATCCCACAGATCAATGTACATTTAATAACAACATCATTCATAATATAACTACATTGGATATAATGTAATATACTGATCCCTTCCCACAGATCAATGTACATATAACAGCAACATCGTTAGTACTATATCTGCATTAGGTATAATGTAATCTAGTGACTACATCCCACAGATCATTGTACGTTTAATAACACCACCATTCATGCTATAGCTAAATTGGATATAATGTAATATACTCACCCCTTCCCACAGATCAAGGTACCTACATTTAATAACAATATCATTATTACTACATCTACATTGGATATAAAGTAATATACTGATCCCTGCCCACAGTTCAATGTACCTATATCTAATAATAATATCATTAGTACTATATCCACATCATATATAATGTAATATACTGATTCCTTCCCACAGATCAAGGTACATTTAATAACAACATCATTCATACTATATCTACATTGGATATAATGTATTATACTGGTCCCTTCCCACAGATCAAGGTGCCTACATTTAATAACAACATCATTCATACTATATCTTCATTGGATATAATGTAATATACTGATCCCTTCCCACAGGTCAATGTACATACAATAGCAAAATCGTTATTACTATATCTACATTAGGTATAATGTAATGTATTCACTACATCCTACAGATCATTGTACATTTAATAAGATCATTCATGCTATAGCTAAATTGGATATAATGTAATATACTCACCCCTTCCCACAGATCAAGGTACCTACATTTAATAACAATATCATTATTACTACATCTACATTAGATATAATGCAATATACGGATTCCTTCCCACAGATCAATGTACATTTAATAACAACATCATTCATACTATAACTACATTGGATATAATGTAATATACTGATCCCTCCCCACAGATCAATGTACATCTTATAACAACATCATTCATACTATATCTACATTGGATATAATGTAATATACTGATCCCTTCCCATACGTTAATGTACATATAATAGCAAAATCGTTATTACTATATCTACATTAGGTATAATGTAATATACTGATCCCTGCCCACCGGTCAATGTACATTTAATAACAACATCGTTCATACTATATCCACATTAGGTATAATGTAATATAGTGATTACGTCCCACAGATCAATGTACCTACATTTAATAACATTATCATTAATACTATATCTACATGAGACATAATGATATATACTAATCCCTGCCCACAGATCAATGTATATTTAATAGCGATATCATTATTACTATATCTACATTAGATATAATGTTATATACTGATCCCTGCCCACAGTTCAATGTTCCTATACTTAATAACAATATCATTAGTACTATATCCACATCATATATAATGTAATATACTGATTCCTTCCCACAGATCAACGTAGATTTAATAACAACATCATTCATACAATATCAACACCAGGTATAATGTAATATAGTGATTACATCCCACAGATCAAGGTACATTTTATAACAACATCGTTCATACTATATCTACGGTGGATATAATGTAATATACTGATCCCTTCCCACAGACCAAGGTGCCTACATTTAGTAACAATATCATTCATACTATATCAACACTAGGTATAATGTAATATAGTGATTACATGCCACAGATCAAGGTACATTTTATAACAACATCGTTCATACTATATCTACATTGGATATAATGTAATATAATGATCCCTTCCCACAGACCAAGGTGCCTACATTTAGTAACGATATCATTATTACTATAACTACATTAGATATAATGTTATATACTGATCCCTGCCCACAGTTCATTGTACCTATACTTAATAACAATATCATTAGTACTACGTCCACATTACATATAATGTAGTATACTGATTCCTTCTCTCAGATCAGTGTAGATTTAATAACAACATCCTTCATACTATACCAACACTAGGTATAATGTAATATACTGATCCCTTCCCACAGACCAAGGTGCCTACATTTAGTAACAATATCATTATTACTATATCTACATTAGATATAATGTAATATACTGATCCCTGCCCACCGGTCAATGTACATTTAATAACAACATCGTTCATACTATATCCACATTAGGTATAATGTAATATAGTGATTACGTCCCACAGATCAATGTACCTACATTTAATAACAATATCCTTAGTACTATACCCACATTACACATAATGTAATATACTGATTCCTTCCCACAGATCAATGTACATTTAACAACAACATCATTCATACTATAACTACATTGGATATAATGTAATATACTGATCCCTTCCCACAGATCAAGGTATCTACATTTAATAACAACATCATTATTACTATATCTACACTAGATATAATGCAATATCCGGATTCCTTCCCACAGATCAATGTACATTTAATAACAACATCATTCATACTATATCTGCATTGGATATAATGTAATATACTGATCCCTGCCCACCGGTCAATGTACATTTAATAGCAACATCGTTCATACTATATCCACATTAGGTATAATGCAACATAGTGATTACGTCCCACAGATCAATGTACCTACATTTAATAACAATATCCGTAGTACTATATCCACATTACACATAATGTAATATACTGATTCCTTCCCACAGATCAATGTACATTGAACAACAACATCATTCATACTATATCTACAATGGATATAATGTAATATACTGATCCCTTCCCACAGATCAATGAACCTACATTTAATAACAATATCCTTAGTACTGTATCCACATTACACATAATGTAATATACTGATTCCTTCCCACAGATCAATGTACATTTAATAACAACATTATTCATACTATATCTACACTAGGGATAATGTAACATAGTGATTACATCCCGCAGATCAATGTACACTTAATAACAACATCATTCATACTATAACTACATTGGATATAATGTAATATACTGATCCCTTCCCACAGATTAAGGTATCTACATTTAATAACAATATCATTATTACTATATCTACACTAGATATGATGCAATATACGGATTCCTTCCCACAGATCAATGTACATTTAATAACAACATCATTCATACTATATCTGCATTGGATATAATGTAATATACTGATCCCTTCCCACAGGTCAATGTACATACAATAGCAAAATCGTTATTACTATATCTACATTAGGTATAATGTAATGTATTTACTACATCCTACAGATCATTGTACATTTAATAACATCATTCATGCTATAGCTAAATTGGATATAATGTAATATACTCACCCCTTCCCACAGATCAAGGTACCTACATTTAATAACAATATCATTATTACTACATCTACATTAGATATAAAGTAATATACTTATCCCTGCCCACAGTTCAATGTACCTATATTTAATAATAATATCATTAGTACTATATCCACATCATATATAATGTAATATACTGATTCCTTCCCACAGATCAATGTACATTAACAACAACATCATTCATGCTATAGCTAAATTGGATATAATGTAATATACTGATCCCTGCCCACAGATCAATGTACCTACATTTAATAACAATATCATTAGTACTATATCTACATTAGATATAATGTAATATACTGATCCCTGCCCACAGTTCAATGTAACTATATTTAATAACAATATCATTAGTACTATATCCACATCATATATAATGTAATATACTGATTCCTTCCCACAGATCAATGTACATTTAACAACCGCATCATTCATACTATGTCTACATTGGATATAATGTAATATACTGTTCCCTTCCCACAGATCAATGTACATATAATAACAATATCATTATTACTATAACTACACTAGATATAATGTAATATACTGATTCCTTCCCTCAGATCAATGTACATTTAATATCGATATCATTATTACTATTTCTACATTAGATATAATGTAATATACTGATCCCTTCCCACAGATCAATGTACCTACATTTAATAACAATACCATTAGTACTACGTCCACATTACATATAATGTAGTATACTGATTCCTTCTCTCAGATCAGTGTAGATTTAATAACAACATCCTTCATACTATATCAACACTAGGTATAATGTAATATACTGATCCCTTCCCACAGACCAAGGTGCCTACATTTAGTAACAATATCATTATTACTATATCTACATTAGATATAATGTAATATACTGATCCCTGCCCACCGGTCAATGTACATTTAATAACAACACCGTTCATACTATATCCACATTAGGTATAATGTAATATAGTGATTACGTCCCACAGATCAATGTACCTACATTTAATAACAATATCCTTAGTACTATATCCACATTACACATAATGTAATATACTGATTCCTTCCCACAGATCAATGTACATTTAACAACGACATCATTCGTACTATATCTACATTGGATATAATGTAATATACTGATCCCTTCCCACAGATCAATGTACCTACATTTAATAACAATATCCTTAGTACTATATCCACATCACACATAATGTAATATACTGATTCCTTCCCACAGAACAATGTACATTTAATAACCCCATCATTCATACTATATCTACACGAGGTATAATGTAATATAGTGATTACATCCCCCAGATCAATGCACATATAACAAAAACATCATTCATACTATATCTACATTGGATATAATGTAATATACTGATCCCTTCCCACAGGTCAATGTACATATAATAGTATAATTGTTATTACTATATCTACATTAGGTATAATGTAATGTATTTACTACATCCTACAGATCATTGTACATTTAATAACATCATTCATGCTATAGCTAAATTGGCTATAATGTAATATACTCACCCCTTCCCACAGATCTAGGTACCTACATTTAATAACAATATCATTATTACTACATCTACATTAGATATAAAGTAATATACTGATCCCTGCCCACAGTTCAATGTACCTATATTTAATAATAATATCATTAGTACTATATCCACATCATATATAATGTAATATACTGATTCCTTCCCACAGATCAATGTACATTAACAACAACATCATTCATGCTATAGCTAAATTGGATATAATGTAATATACTGATCCCTGCCCACCGGTCAATGTACATTTAATAACAACATCGTTCATACTATATCCACATTAGGTATAATGTAATATAGTGATTACGTCCCACAGATCAATGTACCTACATTTAATAACAATATCCTTAGTACTATACCCACATTACACATAATGTAATATACTGATTCCTTCCCACAGATCAATGTACATTTAACAACAACATCATTCATACTATATCTACAATGGATATAATGTAATATACTGATCCCTGCTCATAGTTCAATGTACCTATATTTAATAACAATATCATTAGTACTATATCCACATCACATATAATGTAATATACTGATTCCTTCCCACAGATCAATGTACATTTAATAACAACATTATTCATACCATATCTACACTAGGTATAATGTAACATAGTGATTACATCCCACAGATCAATGTACACTTAAAAACAACATCATTCATACTATAACTACATTGGATATAATGTAATATACTGATCCCTTCCCACAGATCAAGGTATCTACATTTAATAACAACATCATTATTACTATATCTACACTAGATATAATGCAATATACGGATTCCTTCCCACAGATCAATGTACATTTAATAACAACATCATTCATACTATATCTGCATTGGATATAATGTAATATACTGATCCCTTCCCACAGGTCAATGTACATACAATAGCAAAATCGTTATTACTATATCTACATCAGGTATAATGTAATGTATTTACTACATCCTACAGATCATTGTACATTTAATAACATCATTCATGCTATAGCTAAATTGGATATAATGTAATATACTCACCCCTTCCCACAGATCAAGGTAGCTACATTTAATAACATTATCATTAATACTATATCTACATGAGATATAATGTTATATACTAATCCCTGCCAACAGATCAATGTATATTTAATAGCGATATCATTATTACTATATCTACATTAGATATAATGTTATATACTGATCCCTGCCCACAGTTCATGTACCTATACTTAATAACAATATCATTAGTACTATATCCACATCATATATAATGTAATATACCGATTCCTTCCCACAGATCAACGTAGATTTAATAACATCATTCATACTATATCAACACTAGGTATAATGTAATATAGTGATTACATCCCACAGATCAAGGTACATTTAATAACAACATCATTCATACTATATCTACATTGGATATAATGTATTATACTGGTCCCTTCCCACAGATCAAGGTGCCTACATTTAATAACAACATCATTCATACTATATCTTCATTGGATATAATGTAATATACTGATCCCTTCCCACAGGTCAATGTACATACAATAGCAAAATCGTTATTACTATATCTACATTAGGTATAATGTAATGTATTTACTACATCCTACAGATCATTGTACATTTAATAAGATCATTCATGCTATAGCTAAATTGGATATAATGTAATATACTCACCCCTTCCCACAGATCAAGGTACCTACATTTAATAACAATATCATTATTACTACATCTACATTAGATATAATGCAATATACGGATTCCTTCCCACAGATCAATGTACATTTAATAACAACATCATTCATACTATAACTACATTGGATATAATGTAATATACTGATCCCTCCCCACAGATCAATGTACATTTTATAACAACATCATTCATACTATAACTACATTGGATATAATGTAATATACTGATCCCTGCCCACCGGTCAATGTACATTTAATAACAACATCGTTCATACTATATCCACATTAGGTATAATGTAATATAGTGATTACGTCCCACAGATCAATGTACCTACATTTAATAACATTATCATTAATACTATATCTACATGAGACATAATGATATATACTAATCCCTGCCCACAGATCAATGTATATTTAATAGCGATATCATTATTACTATATCTACATTAGATATAATGTTATATACTGATCCGTGCCCACAGTTCAATGTTCCTATACTTAATAACAATATCATTAGTACTATATCCACATCATATATAATGTAATATACTGATTCCTTCCCACAGATCAACGTAGATTTAATAACAACATCATTCATACAATATCAACACCAGGTATAATGTAATATAGTGATTACATCCCACAGATCAAGGTACATTTTATAACAACATCGTTCATACTATATCTACGGTGGATATAATGTAATATACTGATCCCTTCCCACAGACCAAGGTGCCTACATTTAGTAACAATATCATTCATACTATATCAACACTAGGTATAATGTAATATAGTGATTACATCCCACAGATCAAGGTACATTTTATAACAACATCGTTCATACTATATCTACATTGGATATAATGTAGTATAATGATCCCTTCCCACAGACCAAGGTGCCTACATTTAGTAACGATATCATTATTACTATAACTACATTAGATATAATGTTATATACTGATCCCTGCCCACAGTTCATTGTACCTATACTTAATAACAATATCATTAGTTGTATATCCACATCATATATAATGTAATATACTGATTCCTTCCCACGGATCAACGTAGATTTAATAACAACATCATTCATGCTATATCAACACTAGGTATAATGTAATATAGTGATTACATCCCACAGATCAAGGTGCCTACATTTTGTAACAATATCATTATTACTATATCTTCATTAGATATAATGTAATATACTAATCCCTGCCCACAGATCAATGTATATTTAGTAGCGATATCATTATTACTATATCTACATTGGATATAATGTAATATACTGAACCCTCCCCACAGATCAATGTACCTACATTTAACAACAATATCATTAGTACTACGTCCACATTGCATATAATGTAATATACTGATTCCTTGCCACAGATCAGTGTACATTTAATAACAACATCATTCATTACATATCTATATTGGGTACAATGTAATATAGTGATTACATCCCACAGATTGATGTACATGTAATATCGATATCATTATTACTATATCTACATTAGATATAATGTAATATACTGATCCCGGCCCATAGTTCAATGTACCTATATTTAATAACAATATCATTAGTACTATATCCACATCACATATAATGTAATATACTGATCCCTTCCCACAGATCAATGTACATTTAGTAACACCATCATTCATACTATATCTACACTAGGTATAATGTAACATAGTGATTACATCCCACAGATCAATGTACATTTAATAACAACATCATTCATAATATAACTACATTGGATATAATGTAATATACTGATCCCTTCCCACAGATCAATGTACATATAACAGCAACATCGTTAGTACTATATCTGCATTAGGTATAATGTAATCTAGTGACTACATCCCACAGATCATTGTACGTTTAATAACACCATCATTCATGCTATAGCTAAATTGGGTATAATGTAATATACTCACCCCTTCCCACAGATCAAGGTACCTACATTTAATAACAATATCATTATTACTACATCTACATTGGATATAAAGTAATATACTGAACCCTCCCCACAGATCAATGTACCTACATTTAACAACAATATCATTAGTACTACGTCCACATTGCATATAATGTAATATACTGATTCCTTGCCACAGATCAGTGTACATTTAATAACAACATCATTCATTACATATCTATATTGGGTACAATGTAATATAGTGATTACATCCACAGATTGATGTACATGTAATATCGATATCATTATTACTATATCTACATTAGATATAATGTAATATACTGATCCCGGCCCATAGTTCAATGTACCTATATTTAATAACAATATCATTAGTACTATATCCACATCACATATAATGTAATATACTTATCCCTTCCCACAGATCAATGTACATTTAGTAACACCATCATTCATACTATATCTACACTAGGTATAATGTAACATAGTGATTACATCCCACAGATCAATGTACATTTAATAACAACATCATTCATAATATAACTACATTGGATATAATGTAATATACTGATCCCTTCCCACAGATCAATGTACATATAACAGCAACATCGTTAGTACTATATCTGCATTAGGTATAATGTAATCTAGTGACTACATCCCACAGATCATTGTACGTTTAATAACACCACCATTCATGCTATAGCTAAATTGGATATAATGTAATATACTCACCCCTTCCCACAGATCAAGGTACCTACATTTAATAACAATATCATTATTACTACATCTACATTGGATATAAAGTAATATACTGATCCCTGCCCACAGTTCAATGTACCTATATCTAATAATAATATCATTAGTACTATATCCACATCATATATAATGTAATATACTGATTCCTTCCCACAGATCAAGGTACATTTAATAACAACATCATTCATACTATATCTACATTGGATATAATGTATTATACTGGTCCCTTCCCACAGATCAAGGTGCCTACATTTAATAACAACATCATTCATACTATATCTTCATTGGATATAATGTAATATACTGATCCCTTCCCACAGGTCAATGTACATACAATAGCAAAATCGTTATTACTATATCTACATTAGGTATAATGTAATGTATTCACTACATCCTACAGATCATTGTACATTTAATAAGATCATTCATGCTATAGCTAAATTGGATATAATGTAATATACTCACCCCTTCCCACAGATCAAGGTACCTACATTTAATAACAATATCATTATTACTACATCTACATTAGATATAATGCAATATACGGATTCCTTCCCACAGATCAATGTACATTTAATAACAACATCATTCATACTATAACTACATTGGATATAATGTAATATACTGATCCCTCCCCACAGATCAATGTACATCTTATAACAACATCATTCATACTATATCTACATTGGATATAATGTAATATACTGATCCCTTCCCATACGTTAATGTACATATAATAGCAAAATCGTTATTACTATATCTACATTAGGTATAATGTAATATACTGATCCCTGCCCACCGGTCAATGTACATTTAATAACAACATCGTTCATACTATATCCACATTAGGTATAATGTAATATAGTGATTACGTCCCACAGATCAATGTACCTACATTTAATAACATTATCATTAATACTATATCTACATGAGACATAATGATATATACTAATCCCTGCCCACAGATCAATGTATATTTAATAGCGATATCATTATTACTATATCTACATTAGATATAATGTTATATACTGATCCCTGCCCACAGTTCAATGTTCCTATACTTAATAACAATATCATTAGTACTATATCCACATCATATATAATGTAATATACTGATTCCTTCCCACAGATCAACGTAGATTTAATAACAACATCATTCATACAATATCAACACCAGGTATAATGTAATATAGTGATTACATCCCACAGATCAAGGTACATTTTATAACAACATCGTTCATACTATATCTACGGTGGATATAATGTAATATACTGATCCCTTCCCACAGACCAAGGTGCCCACATTTAGTAACAATATCATTCATACTATATCAACACTAGGTATAATGTAATATAGTGATTACATGCCACAGATCAAGGTACATTTTATAACAACATCGTTCATACTATATCTACATTGGATATAATGTAATATAATGATCCCTTCCCACAGACCAAGGTGCCTACATTTAGTAACGATATCATTATTACTATAACTACATTAGATATAATGTTATATACTGATCCCTGCCCACAGTTCATTGTACCTATACTTAATAACAATATCATTAGTTGTATATCCACATCATATATAATGTAATATACTGATTCCTTCCCACGGATCAACGTAGATTTAATAACAACATCATTCATGCTATATCAACACTAGGTATAATGTAATATAGTGATTACATCCCACAGATCAAGGTGCCTACATTTTGTAACAATATCATTATTACTATATCTTCATTAGATATAATGTAATATACTAATCCCTGCCCACAGATCAATGTATATTTAGTAGCGATATCATTATTACTATATCTACATTGGATATAATGTAATATACTGAACCCTCCCCACAGATCAATGTACCTACATTTAACAACAATATCATTAGTACTACGTCCACATTGCATATAATGTAATATACTGATTCCTTGCCACAGATCAGTGTACATTTAATAACAACATCATTCATTACATATCTATATTGGGTACAATGTAATATAGTGATTACATCCCACAGATTGATGTACATGTAATATCGATATCATTATTACTATATCTACATTAGATATAATGTAATATACTGATCCCGGCCCATAGTTCAATGTACCTATATTTAATAACAATATCATTAGTACTATATCCACATCACATATAATGTAATATACTGATCCCTTCCCACAGATCAATGTACATTTAGTAACACCATCATTCATACTATATCTACACTAGGTATAATGTAACATAGTGATTACATCCCACAGATCAATGTACATTTAATAACAACATCATTCATAATATAACTACATTGGATATAATGTAATATACTGATCCCTTCCCACAGATCAATGTACATATAACAGCTACATCGTTAGTACTATATCTGCATTAGGTATAATGTAATCTAGTGACTACATCCCACAGATCATTGTACGTTTAATAACACCATCATTCATGCTATAGCTAAATTGGGTATAATGTAATATACTCACCCCTTCCCACAGATCAAGGTACCTACATTTAATAACAATATCATTATTACTACATCTACATTGGATATAAAGTAATATACTGAACCCTCCCCACAGATCAATGTACCTACATTTAACAACAATATCATTAGTACTACGTCCACATTGCATATAATGTAATATACTGATTCCTTGCCACAGATCAGTGTACATTTAATAACAACATCATTCATTACATATCTATATTGGGTACAATGTAATATAGTGATTACATCCCACAGATTGATGTACATGTAATATCGATATCATTATTACTATATCTACATTAGATATAATGTAATATACTGATCCCGGCCCATAGTTCAATGTACCTATATTTAATAACAATATCATTAGTACTATATCCACATCACATATAATGTAATATACTTATCCCTTCCCACAGATCAATGTACATTTAGTAACACCATCATTCATACTATATCTACACTAGGTATAATGTAACATAGTGATTACATCCCACAGATCAATGTACATTTAATAACAACATCATTCATAATATAACTACATTGGATATAATGTAATATACTGATCCCTTCCCACAGATCAATGTACATATAACAGCAACATCGTTAGTACTATATCTGCATTAGGTATAATGTAATCTAGTGACTACATCCCACAGATCATTGTACGTTTAATAACACCACCATTCATGCTATAGCTAAATTGGATATAATGTAATATACTCACCCCTTCCCACAGATCAAGGTACCTACATTTAATAACAATATCATTATTACTACATCTACATTGGATATAAAGTAATATACTGATCCCTGCCCACAGTTCAATGTACCTATATTTAATAATAATATCATTAGTACTATATCCACATCATATATAATGTAATATACTGATTCCTTCCCACAGATCAAGGTACATTTAATAACAACATCATTCATACTATATCTACATTGGATATAATGTATTATACTGGTCCCTTCCCACAGATCAAGGTGCCTACATTTAATAACAACATCATTCATACTATATCTTCATTGGATATAATGTAATATACTGATCCCTTCCCACAGGTCAATGTACATACAATAGCAAAATCGTTATTACTATATCTACATTAGGTATAATGTAATGTATTCACTACATCCTACAGATCATTGTACATTTAATAAGATCATTCATGCTATAGCTAAATTGGATATAATGTAATATACTCACCCCTTCCCACAGATCAAGGTACCTACATTTAATAACAATATCATTATTACTACATCTACATTAGATATAATGCAATATACGGATTCCTTCCCACAGATCAATGTACATTTAATAACAACATCATTCATACTATAACTACATTGGATATAATGTAATATACTGATCCCTCCCCACAGATCAATGTACATCTTATAACAACATCATTCATACTATATCTACATTGGATATAATGTAATATACTGATCCCTTCCCATACGTCAATGTACATATAATAGCAAAATCGTTATTACTATATCTACATTAGGTATAATGTAATATACTGATCCCTGCCCACCGGTCAATGTACATTTAATAACAACATCGTTCATACTATATCCACATTAGGTATAATGTAATATAGTGATTACGTCCCACAGATCAATGTACCTACATTTAATAACATTATCATTAATACTATATCTACATGAGACATAATGATATATACTAATCCCTGCCCACAGATCAATGTATATTTAATAGCGATATCATTATTACTATATCTACATTAGATATAATGTTATATACTGATCCCTGCCCACAGTTCAATGTTCCTATACTTAATAACAATATCATTAGTACTATATCCACATCATATATAATGTAATATACTGATTCCTTCCCACAGATCAACGTAGATTTAATAACAACATCATTCATACAATATCAACACCAGGTATAATGTAATATAGTGATTACATCCCACAGATCAAGGTACATTTTATAACAACATCGTTCATACTATATCTACGGTGGATATAATGTAATATACTGATCCCTTCCCACAGACCAAGGTGCCTACATTTAGTAACAATATCATTCATACTATATCAACACTAGGTATAATGTAATATAGTGATTACATGCCACAGATCAAGGTACATTTTATAACAACATCGTTCATACTATATCTACATTGGATATAATGTAATATAATGATCCCTTCCCACAGACCAAGGTGCCTACATTTAGTAACGATATCATTATTACTATAACTACATTAGATATAATGTTATATACTGATCCCTGCCCACAGTTCATTGTACCTATACTTAATAACAATATCATTAGTTGTATATCCACATCATATATAATGTAATATACTGATTCCTTCCCACGGATCAACGTAGATTTAATAACAACATCATTCATGCTATATCAACACTAGGTATAATGTAATATAGTGATTACATCCCACAGATCAAGGTGCCTACATTTTGTAACAATATCATTATTACTATATCTTCATTAGATATAATGTAATATACTAATCCCTGCCCACAGATCAATGTATATTTAGTAGCGATATCATTATTACTATATCTACATTGGATATAATGTAATATACTGAACCCTCCCCACAGATCAATGTACCTACATTTAACAACAATATCATTAGTACTACGTCCACATTGCATATAATGTAATATACTGATTCCTTGCCACAGATCAGTGTACATTTAATAACAACATCATTCATTACATATCTATATTGGGTACAATGTAATATAGTGATTACATCCCACAGATTGATGTACATGTAATATCGATATCATTATTACTATATCTACATTAGATATAATGTAATATACTGATCCCGGCCCATAGTTCAATGTACCTATATTTAATAACAATATCATTAGTACTATATCCACATCACATATAATGTAATATACTGATCCCTTCCCACAGATCAATGTACATTTAGTAACACCATCATTCATACTATATCTACACTAGGTATAATGTAACATAGTGATTACATCCCACAGATCAATGTACATTTAATAACAACATCATTCATAATATAACTACATTGGATATAATGTAATATACTGATCCCTTCCCACAGATCAATGTACATATAACAGCAACATCGTTAGTACTATATCTGCATTAGGTATAATGTAATCTAGTGACTACATCCCACAGATCATTGTACGTTTAATAACACCATCATTCATGCTATAGCTAAATTGGATATAATGTAATATACTCACCCCTTCCCACAGATCAAGGTACCTACATTTAATAACAATATCATTATTACTACATCTACATTGGATATAAAGTAATATACTGATCCCTGCCCACAGTTCAATGTACCTATATTTAATAATAATATCATTAGTACTATATCCACATCATATATAATGTAATATACTGATTCCTTCCCACAGATCAATGTGCATTAACAACAACATCATTCATGCTATAGCTAAATTGGAAAGAATGTAATATACTGATCCCTGCCCACAGATCAATGTACCTACATTTAATAACAATATCATTAGTACTCCATCTACATTAGATATAATGTAATATACTGATCCCTGCCCACAGTTCAATGTAACTATATTTAATAACAATATCATTAGTACTATATCCACATCATATATAATGTAATATACTGATTCCTTCCCACAGATCAATGTACATATAATAGCAATATCGTTATTACTATATCAACATCAGATATGTAATATACATTTAAAAACAAATCATTATTACTATATCTACGTCGGTTATAACGAAATGTACTGATTCCTTCCCAAGGATCAATGTACATATAATCGCAATATCATTATTAGTTACTATATCTACATCGGTTGTAACGCAATATACTGATTCCTTCCCACAGATCAATGTACATTTAATAGCAATATCATTAGTACTATATCTACATTAGATATAACGTAATATACTGATCCCTTCGCACAGATCGAGATACCTACATTTAATAACAATATCATTATTACTATATCTACAGTAGATATAATGAAATATACTGATCCCTGCCCACAGATCAATGTACCTACATTTAATAACAATATCATTAGTACTACGTCCACATTACATATAATGTAGTATACTGATTCCTTCTCACAGATCAGTGTAGATTTAATAACAACATCCTTCATACTATATCAACACTAGGTATAATGTAATATACTGATCCCTTCCCACAGACCAAGGTGCCTACAGTTAGTAACAATATCATTATTACTATATCTACATTAGATATAATGTAATATACTGATCCCTGCCCACCGGTCAATGTACATTTAATAACAACATCGTTCATACTATATCCACATCACATATAATGTAATATACTGATCCCTTCCCACAGATCAATGTACATTTAGTAACACCATCATTCATACTATATCTACACTAGGTATAATGTAACATAGTGATTACATCCCACAGATCAATGTACATTTAATAACAACATCATTCATAATATAACTACATTGGATATAATGTAATATACTGATCCCTTCCCACAGATCAATGTACATATAACAGCAACATCGTTAGTACTATATCTGCATTAGGTATAATGTAATCTAGTGACTACATCCCACAGATCATTGTACGTTTAATAACACCATCATTCATGCTATAGCTAAATTGGATATAATGTAATATACTCACCCCTTCCCACAGATCAAGGTACCTACATTTAATAACAATATCATTATTACTACACCTACATTAGATATAAAGTAATATACTGATCCCTGCCCACAGTTCAATGTACCTATATTTAATAGTAATATCATTAGTACTATATCCACATCATATATAATGTAATATACTGATTCCTTCCCACAGATCAATGTACATTAACAACAACATCATTCATGCTATAGCTAAATTGGATATAATGTAATATACTGATCCCTGCCCACCGGTCAATGTACATTTAATAACAACATCGTTCATACTATATCCACATTAGGTATAATGTAATATAGTGATTACGTCCCACAGATCAATGTACCTACATTTATTAACAATATCCTTAGTACTATACCCACATTACACATAATGTAATATACTGATTCCTTCCCACAGATCAATGTACATTTAACAACAACATCATTCATACTATAACTACATTGGATATAATGTAATATACTGATCCCTTCCCACAGATCAAGGTATCTACATTTAATAACAACATCATTATTACTATATCTACACTAGATATAATGCAATATACGGATTCCTTCCCACACATCAATGTACATTTAATAACAACATCATTCATACTATATCTGCATTGGATATAATGTAATATACTGATCCCTGCCCACCGGTCAATGTACATTTAATAACAACATCGTTCATACTATATCCACATTAGGTATAATGTAACATAGTGATTACGTCCCACAGATCAATGTACCTACATTTAATAACAATATCCGTAGTACTATATCCACATTACACATAATGTAATATACTGATTCCTTCCCACAGATCAATGTACATTGAACAACAACATCATTCATACTATATCTACAATGGATATAATGTAATATACTGATCCCTTCCCACAGATCAATGTACCTACATTTAATAACAATATCCTTAGTACTGTATCCACATTACACATAATGTAATATACTGATTCCTTCCCACAGATCAATGTACATTTAATAACAACATTATTCATACTATATCTACACTAGGGATAATGTAACATAGTGATTACATCCCGCAGATCAATGTACACTTAATAACAACATCATTCATACTATAACTACATTGGATATAATGTAATATACTGATCCCTTCCCACAGATTAAGGTATCTACATTTAATAACAATATCATTATTACTATATCTACACTAGATATGATGCAATATACGGATTCCTTCCCACAGATCAATGTACATTAACAACAACATCATTCATGCTATAGCTAAATTGGATATAATGTAATATACTGATCCCTGCCCACCGGTCAATGTACATTTAATAACAACATCGTTCATACTATATCCACATTAGGTATAATGTAATATAGTGATTACGTCCCACAGATCAATGTACCTACATTTATTAACAATATCCTTAGTACTATACCCACATTACACATAATGTAATATACTGATTCCTTCCCACAGATCAATGTACATTTAACAACAACATCATTCATACTATAACTACATTGGATATAATGTAATATACTGATCCCTTCCCACAGATCAAGGTATCTACATTTAATAACAACATCATTATTACTATATCTACACTAGATATAATGCAATATACGGATTCCTTCCCACACATCAATGTACATTTAATAACAACATCATTCATACTATATCTGCATTGGATATAATGTAATATACTGATCCCTGCCCACCGGTCAATGTACATTTAATAACAACATCGTTCATACTATATCCACATTAGGTATAATGTAACATAGTGATTACGTCCCACAGATCAATGTACCTACATTTAATAACAATATCCGTAGTACTATATCCACATTACACATAATGTAATATACTGATTCCTTCCCACAGATCAATGTACATTGAACAACAACATCATTCATACTATATCTACAATGGATATAATGTAATATACTGATCCCTTCCCACAGATCAATGTACCTACATTTAATAACAATATCCTTAGTACTGTATCCACATTACACATAATGTAATATACTGATTCCTTCCCACAGATCAATGTACATTTAATAACAACATTATTCATACTATATCTACACTAGGGATAATGTAACATAGTGATTACATCCCGCAGATCAATGTACACTTAATAACAACATCATTCATACTATAACTACATTGGATATAATGTAATATACTGATCCCTTCCCACAGATTAAGGTATCTACATTTAATAACAATATCATTATTACTATATCTACACTAGATATGATGCAATATACGGATTCCTTCCCACAGATCAATGTACATTTAATAACAACATCATTCATACTATATCTGCATTGGATATAATGTAATATACTGATCCCTTCCCACAGGTCAATGTACATACAATAGCAAAATCGTTATTACTATATCTACATTAGGTATAATGTAATGTATTTACTACATCCTACAGATCATTGTACATTTAATAACATCATTCATGCTATAGCTAAGTTGGATATAATGTAATATACTCACCCCTTCCCACAGATCAAGGTACCTACATTTAATAACAATATCATTATTACTACATCTACATTAGATATAAAGTAATATACTTATCCCTGCCCACAGTTCAATGTACCTATATTTAATAATAATATCATTAGTACTATATCCACATCATATATAATGTAATATACTGATTCCTTCCCACAGATCAATGTACATTAACAACAACATCATTCATGCTATAGCTAAATTGGATATAATGTAATATACTGATCCCTGCCCACAGATCAATGTACCTACATTTAATAACAATATCATTAGTACTATATCTACATTAGGTATAATGTAATATACTGATCCCTGCCCACAGTTCAATGTAACTATATTTAATAACAATATCATTAGTACTATATCCACATCATATATAATGTAATATACTGATTCCTTCCCACAGATCAATGTACATTTAACAACCGCATCATTCATACTATGTCTACATTGGATATAATGTAATATACTGTTCCCTTCCCACAGATCAATGTACATATAATAACAATATCATTATTACTATAACTACACTAGATATAATGTAATATACTGATTCCTTCCCTCAGATCAATGTACATTTAATATCGATATCATTATTACTATTTCTACATTAGATATAATGTAATATACTGATCCCTTCCCACAGATCAATGTACCTACATTTAATAACAATACCATTAGTACTACGTCCACATTACATATAATGTAGTATACTGATTCCTTCTCTCAGATCAGTGTAGATTTAATAACAACATCCTTCATACTATATCAACACTAGGTATAATGTAATATACTGATCCCTTCCCACAGACCAAGGTGCCTACATTTAGTAACAATATCATTATTACTATATCTACATTAGATATAATGTAATATACTGATCCCTGCCCACCGGTCAATGTACATTTAATAACAACATCGTTCATACTATATCCACATTAGGTATAATGTAATATAGTGATTACGTCCCACAGATCAATGTACCTACATTTAATAACAATATCCTTAGTACTATATCCACATTACACATAATGTAATATACTGATTCCTTCCCACAGATCAATGTACATTTAACAACGACATCATTCGTACTATATCTACAATGGATATAATGTAATATACTGATCCCTTCCCACAGATCAATGTACCTACATTTAATAACATTGTCCTTAGTACGATATCCACAACACACATAATGTAATATACTGATTCCTTCCCACAGAACAATGTACATTTAATAACCCCATCATTCATACTATATCTACACGAGGTATAATGTAATATAGTGATTACATCCCCCAGATCAATGTACATATAACAACAACATCATTCATACTATATCTACATTGGATATAATGTAATATACTGATCCCTTCCCACAGGTCAATGTACATATAATAGTATAATTGTTATTACTATATCTACATTAGGTATAATGTAATGTATTTACTACATCCTACAGATCATTGTACATTTAATAACATCATTCATGCTATAGCTAAATTGGCTATAATGTAATATACTCACCCCTTCCCACAGATCAAGGTACCTACATTTAATAACAATATCATTATTACTACATCTACATTAGATATAAAGTAATATACTGATCCCTGCCCACAGTTCAATGTACCTATATTTAATAATAATATCATTAGTACTATATCCACATCATATATAATGTAATATACTGATTCCTTCCCACAGATCAATGTACATTAACAACAACATCATTCATGCTATAGCTAAATTGGATATAATGTAATATACTGATCCCTGCCCACCGGTCAATGTACATTTAATAACAACATCGTTCATACTATATCCACATTAGGTATAATGTAATATAGTGATTACGTCCCACAGATCAATGTACCTACATTTAATAACATTATCATTAATACTATATCTACATGAGACATAATGATATATACTAATCCCTGCCCACAGATCAATGTATATTTAATAGCGATATCATTATTACTATATCTACATTAGATATAATGTTATATACTGATCCCTGCCCACAGTTCATTGTACCTATACTTAATAACAATATCATTAGTTGTATATCCACATCATATATAATGTAATATACTGATTCCTTCCCACAGATCAACGTAGATTTAATAACAACATCATTCATGCTATATCAACACTAGGTATAATGTAATATAGTGATTACATCCCACAGATCAAGGTGCCTACATTTTGTAACAATATCATTATTACTATATCTTCATTAGATATAATGTAATATACTAATCCCTGCCCACAGATCAATGTATATTTAGTAGCGATATCACTATTACTATATCTACATTGGATATAATGTAATATACTGAACCCTCCCCACAGATCAATGTACCTACATTTAACAACAATATCATTAGTACTACGTCCACATTGCATATAATGTAATATACTGATTCCTTGCCACAGATCAGTGTACATTTAATAACAACATCATTCATTACATATCTATATTGGGAACAATGTAATATAGTGATTACATCCCACAGATTGATGTACATGTAATATCGATATCATTATTACTATATCTACATTAGATATAATGTAATATACTGATCCCGGCCCATAGTTCAATGTACCTATATTTAATAACAATATCATTAGTACTATATCCACATCACATATAATGTAATATACTGATCCCTTCCCACAGATCAATGTACATTTAGTAACACCATCATTCATACTATATCTACACTAGGTATAATGTAACATAGTGATTACATCCCACAGATCAATGTACATTTAATAACAACATCATTCATAATATAACTACATTGGATATAATGTAATATACTGATCCCTTCCCACAGATCAATGTACATATAACAGCAACATCGTTAGTACTATATCTGCATTAGGTATAATGTAATCTAGTGACTACATCCCACAGATCATTGTACGTTTAATAACACCATCATTCATGCTATAGCTAAATTGGATATAATGTAATATACTCACCCCTTCCCACAGATCAAGGTACCTACATTTAATAACAATATCATTATTACTACATCTACATTAGATAAAAAGTAATATACTGATCCCTGCCCACAGTTCAATGTACCTATATTTAATAATAATATCATTAGTACTATATCCACATCATATATAATGTAATATACTGATTCCTTCCCACAGATCAATGTACCTACATTTAATAACAATATCATTACTACTCTATCTACATTAGATATAATGTAATATACTGATCCCTGCCCACAGTTCAATGTAACTATATTTAATAACAATATCATTAGTACTATATCCACATCATATATAATGTAATATACTGATTCCTTCCCACAGATCAATGTACATTTAACAACCGCATCATTCATACTATGTCTACATTGGATATAATGTAATATACTGTTCCCTTCCCACAGATCAATGTACATATAATAACAATATCATTATTACTATAACTACACTAGATATAATGTAATATACTGATTCCTTCCCTCAGATCAATGTACATTTAATATCGATATCATTATTACTATTTCTACATTAGATATAATGTAATATACTGATTCCTTCCCACAGATCAATGTACATTTAACAACAACATCATTCATACTATATCTACAATGGATATAATGTAATATACTGATCCCTGCCCATAGTTCAATGTACCTATATTTAATAACAATATCATTAGTACTATATCCACATCACATATAATGTAATATACTGATTCCTTCTCACAGATCAATGTACATTTAATAACAACGTTATTCATACTATATCTACACTAGGTAGAATGTAACATAGTGATTACATCCCACAGATCAATGTACACTTAAAAACAACATCATTCATACTATAACTACATTGGATATAATGTAATATACTGATCCCTTCCCACAGATCAAGGTATCTACATTTAATAACAATATCATTATTACTATATCTACACTAGATATAATGCAATATACGGATTCCTTCCCACAGATCAATGTACATTTAATAACAACATCATTCATACTATATCTGCATTGGATATAACGTAATATACTGATCCCTTCCCACAGGTCAATGTACATACAATAGCAAAATCGTTATTACTATATCCACATTAGGTATAATGTAATGTATTTACTACATCCAACAGATCATTGTACATTTAATAACATCATTCATGCTATAGCTAAATTGGATATAATGTAATATACTCACCCCTTCCCACAGATCAAGGTACCTACATTTAATAACAATATCATTATTACTACATCTACATTAGATATAAAGTAATATACTGATCCCTGCCCACAGTTCAATGTAACTATATTTAATAACAATATCATTAGTACTATATCCACATCATATATAATGTAATATACTGATTCCTTCCCACAGATCAATGTACATTTAACAACCGCATCATTCATACTATGTCTACATTGGATATAATGTAATATACTGTTCCCTTCCCACAGATCAATGTACATATAATAACAATATCATTATTACTATAACTACACTAGATATAATGTAATATACTGATTCCTTCCCTCAGATCAATGTACATTTAATATCGATATCATTATTACTATTTCTACATTAGATATAATGTAATATACTGAGTCCTTCCCACAGATCAATGTACATTTAACAACAACATCATTCATACTATATCTACAATGGATATAATGTAATATACTGATCCCTGCCCACAGTTCAATGTAACTATATTTAATAACAATATCATTAGTACTATATCCACATCATATATAATGTAATATACTGATCCCTGCCCACCGGTCAATGTACATTTAATAACAACATCGATCATACTATATCCACATTAGGTATAATGTAATATAGTGATTACGTCTCACAGATCAATGTACCTACATTTAATAACAATATCCTTAGTACTATATCCACATTACACATAATGTAATATACTGATTCCTTCCCACAGATCAATGTACATTTAACAACAACATCATTCATACTATATCTACAATGGATATAATGTAATATACTGATCCCTGCCCATAGTTCAATGTACCTATATTTAATAACTATATCATTAGTACTATATCCACATCACATATAATGTAATATACTGATCCCTTCCCACAGATCAATGTACATTTAGTAACACCATCATTCATACTATATCTACACTGGATATAATACAATATACGGATTCCTCCCCACAGATCAATGTACATTTTATAACATCATTCATACTATATCTACATTGGATATAATGTAATATACTGATCCCTTCCCATACGTCAATGTACATATAATAGCAAAATCGTTATTACTATATCTACATTAGGTATAATGTAATATACTGATCCCTGCTCACAGATCAATGTACCTATATTTAATAACAATATCCTTAGTACTATATCCACATTACACATAATGTAATATACTGATTCCTTCCCACAGATCAATGTACATTTAATAACAACAGCATTCATACTATATCAACACTAGGTATAATGTAATATAGTGATTACATCCCACAGATCAAGGTACATTCAATATCGATATCATTATTACTATATCTACATTAGATAAAATGTAATATACTGATCCCTTCCCACAGATCAATGTACCTACATTTAATAACAATATCCTTAGTACTATATCCACATTACACACAATGTAATATACTGATTCCTTCCCACAGAACAATGTACATTTAATAACCCCATCATTCATACTATATCTACACGAGGTATAATGTAATATAGTGATTACATCCCCCAGATCAATGTACATATAACAACAACATCATTCATACTATATCTACATTGGATATAATGTAATATACTGATCCCTTCCCAAAGGTCAATGTACATATAATAGCATAATCGTTATTACTATATCTACATTAGGTATAATGTAATGTATTAACTACATCCTACAGATCATTGTACATTTAATAACATCATTCATGCTATAGCTAAATTGGATATAATGTAATATACTGATCCTTTCCCACAGATCAAGGTAGCTACATTTAATAACATTATCATTAATATTATATCTACATGAGATATAATGTTATATACTAATCCCTGCCCACAGATCAATGTATATTTAATAGCGATATCATTATTACTATATCTACATTAGATATAATGTTATATACTGATCCCTGCCCACAGTTCAATGTACCTATACTTAATAACAATATCATTAGTACTATATCCACATCACATATAATGTAATATACTGATCCCTTCCCACAGATCAATGTACATTTAGTAACACCATCATTCATACTATATCTACACTGGATATAATACAATATACGGATTCCTCCCCACAGATCAATGTACATTTTATAACAACATCATTCATACTATATCTACATTGGATATAATGTAATATACTGATCCCTTCCCATACGTCAATGTACATATAATAGCAAAATCGTTATTACTATATCTACATTAGGTATAATGTAATATACTGATCCCTGCTCACAGATCAATGTACCTATATTTAATAACAATATCCTTAGTACTGTATCCACATTACACATAATGTAATATACTGATTCCTTCCCACAGATCAATGTACATTTAATAACAACAGCATTCATACTATATCAACACTAGGTATAATGTAATATAGTGATTACATCCCACAGATCAAGGTACATTCAATATCGATATCATTATTACTGTATCTAAATTAGATAAAATGTAATATACTGATTCCTTCCCACAGATCAATGTACATTTAACAACAACATCATTCATACTATATCTACATTGGATATAATGTAATATACTGATCCCTTCCCACAGATCAATGTACCTACATTTAATAACAATATCCTTAGTACTATATCCACATTACACATAATGTAATATACTGATTCCTTCCCACAGAACAATGTACATTTAATAACACCATCATTCATACTATATCTACACGAGGTATAATGTAATATAGTGATTACATCCCACAGATCAATGTACATATAACAACAACATCATTCATACTATATCTACATTGGATATAATGTAATATACTTATCCCTTCCCACAGGTCAATGTACATATAATAGCATAATCGTTATTACTATATCTACATTAGGTATAATGTAATGTATTAACTACATCCTACAGATCATTGTACATTTAATATCATCATTCATGCTATAGCTAAATTGGATATAATGTAATATACTGATTCCTTCCCACAGATCAATGTACATTTAATAACAACACTATTCATACTATATCTACACTAGGTATAATGTAACGTGGTGATTACATCCCACAGATCAATGTACATTTGATAATATCATTCATACTATAACTACATTGGATATAATGTAATATACTGATCCCTTCCCACAGATCAAGGTATCTACATTTAATAACAATATCATTATTACTATATCTGCACTAGATATAATGCAATATACGGATTCCTTCCCACAGATCAATGTACATTTAATAACAACATCATTCATACTATAACTACATTGGATATAATGTAATATACTGATCCCTTCCCACAGATCAATGTACCTACATTTAATAACAATATCATTAGTACTACGTCCACATTACATATAATGTAGTATACTGATTCCTTCTCTCAGATCAGTGTAGATTTAATAACAACATCATTCATACTATACCAACACTAGGTATAATGTAATATACTGATCCCTTCCCACAGACCAAGGTGCCTACATTTAGTAACAATATCATTATTACTATATCTACATTAGATATAATGTAATATACTGATCCCTGCCCACCGGTCAATGTACATTTAATAACAACATCGTTCATACTATATCCACATTAGGTATAATGTAATATAGTGATTACGTCCCACAGATCAATGTACCTACATTTAATAACAATATCCTTAGTACTATACCCACATTACACATAATGTAATATACTGATTCCTTCCCACAGATCAATGTACATTTAACAACAACATCATTCATACTATAACTACATTGGATATAATGTAATATACTGATCCCTTCCCACAGATCAAGGTATCTACATTTAATAACAACATCATTATTACTATATCTACACTAGATATAATGCAATATCCGGATTCCTTCCCACAGATCAATGTACATTTAATAACAACATCATTCATACTATATCTGCATTGGATATAATGTAATATACTGATCCCTGCCCACCGGTCAATGTACATTTAATAGCAACATCGTTCATACTATATCCACATTAGGTATAATGTAACATAGTGATTACGTCCCACAGATCAATGTACCTACATTTAATAACAATATCCGTAGTACTATATCCACATTACACATAATGTAATATACTGATTCCTTCCCACAGATCAATGTACATTGAACAACAACATCATTCATACTATATCTACAATGGATATAATGTAATATACTGATCCCTTCCCAGAGATCAATGAACCTACATTTAATAACAATATCATTATTACTACATCTACATTAGATATAAAGTAATATACTTATCCCTTCCCACAGATCAATGTACATATAATAACAATATCATTATTACTATAACTACACTAGATATAATGTAATATACTGATTCCTTCCCTCAGATCAATGTACATTTAATATCGATATCATTATTACTATTTCTACATTAGATATAATGTAATATACTGATCCCTTCCCACAGATCAATGTACCTACATTTAATAACAATACCATTAGTACTACGTCCACATTACATATAATGTAGTATACTGATTCCTTCTCTCAGATCAGTGTAGATTTAATAACAACATCCTTCATACTATATCAACACTAGGTATAATGTAATATACTGATCCCTTCCCACAGACCAAGGTGCCTACATTTAGTAACAATATCATTATTACTATATCTACATTAGATATAATGTAATATACTGATCCCTGCCCACCGGTCAATGTACATTTAATAACAACACCGTTCATACTATATCCACATTAGGTATAATGTAATATAGTGATTACGTCCCACAGATCAATGTACCTACATTTAATAACAATATCCTTAGTACTATATCCACATTACACATAATGTAATATACTGATTCCTTCCCACAGATCAATGTACATTTAACAACGACATCATTCGTACTATATCTACATTGGATATAATGTAATATACTGATCCCTTCCCACAGATCAATGTACCTACATTTAATAACAATATCCTTAGTACTATATCCACATCACACATAATGTAATATACTGATTCCTTCCCACAGAACAATGTACATTTAATAACCCCATCATTCATACTATATCTACACGAGGTATAATGTAATATAGTGATTACATCCCCCAGATCAATGTACATATAACAAAAACATCATTCATACTATATCTACATTGGATATAATGTAATATACTGATCCCTTCCCACAGGTCAATGTACATATAATAGTATAATTGTTATTACTATATCTACATTAGGTATAATGTAATGTATTTACTACATCCTACAGATCATTGTACATTTAATAACATCATTCATGCTATAGCTAAATTGGCTATAATGTAATATACTCACCCCTTCCCACAGATCTAGGTACCTACATTTAATAACAATATCATTATTACTACATCTACATTAGATATAAAGTAATATACTGATCCCTGCCCACAGTTCAATGTACCTATATTTAATAATGATATCATTAGTACTATATCCACATCATATATAATGTAATATACTGATTCCTTCCCACAGATCAATGTACATTAACAACAACATCATTCATGCTATAGCTAAATTGGATATAATGTAATATACTGATCCCTGCCCACCGGTCAATGTACATTTAATAACAACATCGTTCATACTATATCCACATTAGGTATAATGTAATATAGTGATTACGTCCCACAGATCAATGTACCTACATTTAATAACAATATCCTTAGTACTATACCCACATTACACATAATGTAATATACTGATTCCTTCCCACAGATCAATGTACATTTAACAACAACATCATTCATACTATATCTACAATGGATATAATGTAATATACTGATCCCTGCTCATAGTTCAATGTACCTATATTTAATAACAATATCATTAGTACTATATCCACATCACATATAATGTAATATACTGATTCCTTCCCACAGATCAATGTACATTTAATAACAACATTATTCATACCATATCTACACTAGGTATAATGTAACATAGTGATTACATCCCACAGATCAATGTACACTTAAAAACAACATCATTCATACTATAACTACATTGGATATAATGTAATATACTGATCCCTTCCCACAGATCAAGGTATCTACATTTAATAACAACATCATTATTACTATATCTACACTAGATATAATGCAATATACGGATTCCTTCCCACAGATCAATGTACATTTAATAACAACATCATTCATACTATATCTGCATTGGATATAATGTAATATACTGATCCCTTCCCACAGGTCAATGTACATACAATAGCAAAATCGTTATTACTATATCTACATCAGGTATAATGTAATGTATTTACTACATCCTACAGATCATTGTACATTTAATAACATCATTCATGCTATAGCTAAATTGGATATATTGTAATATACTCACCCCTTCCCACAGATCAAGGTAGCTACATTTAATAACATTATCATTAATACTATATCTACATGAGATATAATGTTATATACTAATCCCTGCCAACAGATCAATGTATATTTAATAGCGATATCATTATTACTATATCTACATTAGATATAATGTTATATACTGATCCCTGCCCACAGTTCATGTACCTATACTTAATAACAATATCATTAGTACTATATCCACATCATATATAATGTAATATACCGATTCCTTCCCACAGATCAACGTAGATTTAATAACATCATTCATACTATATCAACACTAGGTATAATGTAATATAGTGATTACATCCCACAGATCAAGGTACATTTAATAACAACATCATTCATACTATATCTACATTGGATATAATGTATTATACTGGTCCCTTCCCACAGATCAAGGTGCCTACATTTAATAACAACATCATTCATACTATATCTTCATTGGATATAATGTAATATACTGATCCCTTCCCACAGGTCAATGTACATACAATAGCAAAATCGTTATTACTATATCTACATTAGGTATAATGTAATGTATTTACTACATCCTACAGATCATTGTACATTTAATAAGATCATTCATGCTATAGCTAAATTGGATATAATGTAATATACTCACCCCTTCCCACAGATCAAGGTACCTACATTTAATAACAATATCATTATTACTACATCTACATTAGATATAATGCAATATACGGATTCCTTCCCACAGATCAATGTACATTTAATAACAACATCATTCATACTATAACTACATTGGATATAATGTAATATACTGATCCCTCCCCACAGATCAATGTACATTTTATAACAACATCATTCATACTATAACTACATTGGATATAATGTAATATACTGATCCCTGCCCACCGGTCAATGTACATTTAATAACAACATCGTTCATACTATATCCACATTAGGTATAATGTAATATAGTGATTACGTCCCACAGATCAATGTACCTACATTTAATAACATTATCATTAATACTATATCTACATGAGACATAATGATATATACTAATCCCTGCCCACAGATCAATGTATATTTAATAGCGATATCATTATTACTATATCTACATTAGATATAATGTTATATACTGATCCGTGCCCACAGTTCAATGTTCCTATACTTAATAACAATATCATTAGTACTATATCCACATCATATATAATGTAATATACTGATTCCTTCCCACAGATCAACGTAGATTTAATAACAACATCATTCATACAATATCAACACCAGGTATAATGTAATATAGTGATTACATCCCACAGATCAAGGTACATTTTATAACAACATCGTTCATACTATATCTACGGTGGATATAATGTAATATACTGATCCCTTCCCACAGACCAAGGTGCCTACATTTAGTAACAATATCATTCATACTATATCAACACTAGGTATAATGTAATATAGTGATTACATCCCACAGATCAAGGTACATTTTATAACAACATCGTTCATACTATATCTACATTGGATATAATGTAGTATAATGATCCCTTCCCACAGACCAAGGTGCCTACATTTAGTAACGATATCATTATTACTATAACTACATTAGATATAATGTTATATACTGATCCCTGCCCACAGTTCATTGTACCTATACTTAATAACAATATCATTAGTTGTATATCCACATCATATATAATGTAATATACTGATTCCTTCCCACGGATCAACGTAGATTTAATAACAACATCATTCATGCTATATCAACACTAGGTATAATGTAATATAGTGATTACATCCCACAGATCAAGGTGCCTACATTTTGTAACAATATCATTATTACTATATCTTCATTAGATATAATGTAATATACTAATCCCTGCCCACAGATCAATGTATATTTAGTAGCGATATCATTATTACTATATCTACATTGGATATAATGTAATATACTGAACCCTCCCCACAGATCAATGTACCTACATTTAACAACAATATCATTAGTACTACGTCCACATTGCATATAATGTAATATACTGATTCCTTGCCACAGATCAGTGTACATTTAATAACAACATCATTCATTACATATCTATATTGGGTACAATGTAATATAGTGATTACATCCCACAGATTGATGTACATGTAATATCGATATCATTATTACTATATCTACATTAGATATAATGTAATATACTGATCCCGGCCCATAGTTCAATGTACCTATATTTAATAACAATATCATTAGTACTATATCCACATCACATATAATGTAATATACTGATCCCTTCCCACAGATCAATGTACATTTAGTAACACCATCATTCATACTATATCTACACTAGGTATAATGTAACATAGTGATTACATCCCACAGATCAATGTACATTTAATAACAACATCATTCATAATATAACTACATTGGATATAATGTAATATACTGATCCCTTCCCACAGATCAATGTACATATAACAGCAACATCGTTAGTACTATATCTGCATTAGGTATAATGAAATCTAGTGACTACATCCCACAGATCATTGTACGTTTAATAACACCATCATTCATGCTATAGCTAAATTGGGTATAATGTAATATACTCACCCCTTCCCACAGATCAAGGTACCTACATTTAATAACAATATCATTATTACTACATCTACATTGGGTATAAAGTAATATACTGAACCCTCCCCACAGATCAATGTACCTACATTTAACAACAATATCATTAGTACTACGTCCACATTGCATATAATGTAATATACTGATTCCTTGCCACAGATCAGTGTACATTTAATAACAACATCATTCATTACATATCTATATTGGGTACAATGTAATATAGTGATTACATCCCACAGATTGATGTACATGTAATATCGATATCATTATTACTATATCTACATTAGATATAATGTAATATACTGATCCCGGCCCATAGTTCAATGTACCTATATTTAATAACAATATCATTAGTACTATATCCACATCACATATAATGTAATATACTTATCCCTTCCCACAGATCAATGTACATTTAGTAACACCATCATTCATACTATATCTACACTAGGTATAATGTAACATAGTGATTACATCCCACAGATCAATGTACATTTAATAACAACATCATTCATAATATAACTACATTGGATATAATGTAATATACTGATCCCTTCCCACAGATCAATGTACATATAACAGCAACATCGTTAGTACTATATCTGCATTAGGTATAATGTAATCTAGTGACTACATCCCACAGATCATTGTACGTTTAATAACACCACCATTCATGCTATAGCTAAATTGGATATAATGTAATATACTCACCCCTTCCCACAGATCAAGGTACCTACATTTAATAACAATATCATTATTACTACATCTACATTGGATATAAAGTAATATACTGATCCCTGCCCACAGTTCAATGTACCTATATTTAATAATAATATCATTAGTACTATATCCACATCATATATAATGTAATATACTGATTCCTTCCCACAGATCAAGGTACATTTAATAACAACATCATTCATACTATATCTACATTGGATATAATGTATTATACTGGTCCCTTCCCACAGATCAAGGTGCCTACATTTAATAACAACATCATTCATACTATATCTTCATTGGATATAATGTAATATACTGATCCCTTCCCACAGGTCAATGTACATACAATAGCAAAATCGTTATTACTATATCTACATTAGGTATAATGTAATGTATTCACTACATCCTACAGATCATTGTACATTTAATAAGATCATTCATGCTATAGCTAAATTGGATATAATGTAATATACTCACCCCTTCCCACAGATCAAGGTACCTACATTTAATAACAATATCATTATTACTACATCTACATTAGATATAATGCAATATACGGATTCCTTCCCACAGATCAATGTACATTTAATAACAACATCATTCATACTATAACTACATTGGATATAATGTAATATACTGATCCCTCCCCACAGATCAATGTACATCTTATAACAACATCATTCATACTATATCTACATTGGATATAATGTAATATACTGATCCCTTCCCATACGTCAATGTACATATAATAGCAAAATCGTTATTACTATATCTACATTAGGTATAATGTAATATACTGATCCCTGCCCACCGGTCAATGTACATTTAATAACAACATCGTTCATACTATATCCACATTAGGTATAATGTAATATAGTGATTACGTCCCACAGATCAATGTACCTACATTTAATAACATTATCATTAATACTATATCTACATGAGACATAATGATATATACTAATCCCTGCCCACAGATCAATGTATATTTAATAGCGATATCATTATTACTATATCTACATTAGATATAATGTTATATACTGATCCCTGCCCACAGTTCAATGTTCCTATACTTAATAACAATATCATTAGTACTATATCCACATCATATATAATGTAATATACTGATTCCTTCCCACAGATCAACGTAGATTTAATAACAACATCATTCATACAATATCAACACCAGGTATAATGTAATATAGTGATTACATCCCACAGATCAAGGTACATTTTATAACAACATCGTTCATACTATATCTACGGTGGATATAATGTAATATACTGATCCCTTCCCACAGACCAAGGTGCCTACATTTAGTAACAATATCATTCATACTATATCAACACTAGGTATAATGTAATATAGTGATTACATCCCACAGATCAAGGTACATTTTATAACAACATCGTTCATACTATATCTACATTGGATATAATGTAATATAATGATCCCTTCCCACAGACCAAGGTGCCTACATTTAGTAACGATATCATTATTACTATAACTACATTAGATATAATGTTATATACTGATCCCTGCCCACAGTTCATTGTACCTATACTTAATAACAATATCATTAGTTGTATATCCACATCATATATAATGTAATATACTGATTCCTTCCCACGGATCAACGTAGATTTAATAACAACATCATTCATGCTATATCAACACTAGGTATAATGTAATATAGTGATTACATCCCACAGATCAAGGTGCCTACATTTTGTAACAATATCATTATTACTATATCTTCATTAGATATAATGTAATATACTAATCCCTGCCCACAGATCAATGTATATTTAGTAGCGATATCATTATTACTATATCTACATTGGATATAATGTAATATACTGAACCCTCCCCACAGATCAATGTACCTACATTTAACAACAATATCATTAGTACTACGTCCACATTGCATATAATGTAATATACTGATTCCTTGCCACAGATCAGTGTACATTTAATAACAACATCATTCATTACATATCTATATTGGGTACAATGTAATATAGTGATTACATCCCACAGATTGATGTACATGTAATATCGATATCATTATTACTATATCTACATTAGATATAATGTAATATACTGATCCCGGCCCATAGTTCAATGTACCTATATTTAATAACAATATCATTAGTACTATATCCACATCACATATAATGTAATATACTGATCCCTTCCCACAGATCAATGTACATTTAGTAACACCATCATTCATACTATATCTACACCAGGTATAATGTAACATAGTGATTACATCCCACAGATCAATGTACATTTAATAACAATATCATTCATAATATAACTACATTGGATATAATGTAATATACTGATCCCTTCCCACAGATCAATGTACATATAACAGCAACATCGTTAGTACTATATCTGCATTAGGTATAATGTAATCTAGTGACTACATCCCACAGATCATTGTACGTTTAATAACACCATCATTCATGCTATAGCTAAATTGGGTATAATGTAATATACTCACCCCTTCCCACAGATCAAGGTACCTACATTTAATAACAATATCATTATTACTACATCTACATTGGATATAAAGTAATATACTGAACCCTCCCCACAGATCAATGTACCTACATTTAACAACAATATCATTAGTACTACGTCCACATTGCATATAATGTAATATACTGATTCCTTGCCACAGATCAGTGTACATTTAATAACAACATCATTCATTACATATCTATATTGGGTACAATGTAATATAGTGATTACATCCCACAGATAGATGTACATGTAATATCGATATCATTATTACTATATCTACATTAGATATAATGTAATATACTGATCCCGGCCCATAGTTCAATGTACCTATATTTAATAACAATATCATTAGTACTATATCCACATCACATATAATGTAATATACTTATCCCTTCCCACAGATCAATGTACATTTAGTAACACCATCATTCATACTATATCTACACTAGGTATAATGTAACATAGTGATTACATCCCACAGATCAATGTACATTTAATAACAACATCATTCATAATATAACTACATTGGATATAATGTAATATACTGATCCCTTCCCACAGATCAATGTACATATAACAGCAACATCGTTAGTACTATATCTGCATTAGGTATAATGTAATCTAGTGACTACATCCCACAGATCATTGTACGTTTAATAACACCATCATTCATGCTATAGCTAAATTGGATATAATGTAATATACTCACCCCTTCCCACAGATCAAGGTACCTACATTTAATAACAATATCATTATTACTACATCTACATTAGATATAATGCAATATACGGATTCCTTCCCACAGATCAATGTACATTTAATAACAACATCATTCATACTATAACTACATTGGATATAATGTAATATACTGATCCCTCCCCACAGATCAATGTACATTTTATAACAACATCATTCATACTATATCTACATTGGATATAATGTAATATACGGATCCCTTCCCATACGTCAATGTACATATAATAGCAAAATCGTTATTACTATATCTACATTAGGTATAATGTAATATACTGATCCCTGCCCACAGATCAATGTACCTACATTTAATAACAATATCATTAGTACTACATCCACATTACATATAATGTAGTATACTGATTCCTTCTCACAGATCAGTGTAGATTTAATAACAACATCCTTCATACTATATCAACACTAGGTATAATGTAATATACTGATCCCTTCCCACAGACCAAGGTGCCTACATTTAGTAACAATATCATTATTACTATATCTACATTAGATATAATGTAATATCCTGATCCCTGCCCACCGGTCAATGTACATTTAATAACAACATCGTTCATACTATATCCACATTAGTTATAATGTAATATAGTGATTACGTCCCACAGATCAATGTACCTACATTTAATAACATTATCATTAATACTATATCTACATGAGACATAATGATATATACTAATCCCTGCCCACAGATCAATGTATATTTAATAGCGATATCATTATTACTATATCTACATTAGATATAATGTTATATACTGATCCCTGCCCACAGTTCAATGTTCCTATACTTAATAACAATATCATTAGTACTATATCCACATCATATATAATGTAATATACTGATTCCTTCCCACAGATCAACGTAGATTTAATAACAACATCATTCATACAATATCAACACTAGGTATAATGTAATATAGTGATTACATCCCACAGATCAAGGTACATTTTATAACAACATCGTTCATACTATATCTACGGTGGATATAATGTAATATACTGATCCCTTCCCACAGACCAAGGTGCCTACATTTAGTAACAATATCATTCATACTATATCAACACTAGGTATAATGTAATATAGTGATTACATCCCACAGATCAAGGTACATTTTATAACAACATCGTTCATACTATATCTACATTGGATATAATGTAATATAATGATCCCTTCCCACAGACCAAGGTGCCTACATTTAGTAACAATATCGTTATTACTATAACTACATTAGATATAATGTTATATACTGATCCCTGCCCACAGTTCATTGTACATTTAATAACAACATCATTCATACTATATCTGCATTGGATATAATGTAATATACTGATCCCTGCCCACCGGTCAATGTACATTTAATAACAACATCGTTCATACTATATCCACATTAGGTATAATGTAACATAGTGATTACGTCCCACAGATCAATGTACCTACATTTAATAACAATATCCGTAGTACTATATCCACATTACACATAATGTAATATACTGATTCCTTCCCACAGATCAATGTACATTGAACAACAACATCATTCATACTATATCTACAATGGATATAATGTAATATACTGATCCCTTCCCACAGATCAATGTACCTACATTTAATAACAATATCCTTAGTACTGTATCCACATTACACATAATGTAATATACTGATTCCTTCCCACAGATCAATGTACATTTAATAACAACATTATTCATACTATATCTACACTAGGGATAATGTAACATAGTGATTACATCCCGCAGATCAATGTACACTTAATAACAACATCATTCATACTATATCTGCATTGGATATAATGTAATATACTGATCCCTTCCCACAGGTCAATGTACATACAATAGCAAAATCGTTATTACTATATCTACATTAGGTATAATGTAATGTATTTACTACATCCTACAGATCATTGTACATTTAATAACATCATTCATGCTATAGCTAAATTGGATATAATGTAATATACTCACCCCTTCCCACAGATCAAGGTACCTACATTTAATAACAATATCATTATTACTACATCTACATTAGATATAAAGTAATATACTGATCCCTGCCCACAGTTCAATGTACCTATATTTAATAATAATATCATTAGTACTATATCCACATCATATATAATGTAATATACTGATTCCTTCCCACAGATCAATGTACATTAACAACAACATCATTCATGCTATAGCTAAATTGGATATAAGGTAATATACTGATCCCTGCCCACAGATCAATGTACCTACATTTAATAACAATATCATTAGTACTATATCTACATTAGATATAATGTAATATACTGATCCCTGCCCACAGTTCAATGTAACTATATTTAATAACAATATCATTAGTACTATATCCACATCATATATAATGTAATATACTGATCCCTTCCCACAGATCAATGTACCTACATTTAATACAAATACCATTAGTACTACGTCCACATTACATATAATGTAGTATACTGATTCCTTCTCTCAGATCAGTGTAGATTTAATAACAACATCCTTCACACTATATCAACACTAGGTATAATGTAATATACTGATCCCTTCCCACAGACCAAGGTGCCTACATTTAGTAACAATATCATTATTACTATATCTACATTAGATATAATGTAATATACTGATCCCTGCCCACCGGTCAATGTACATTTAATAACAACATCGTTCATACTATATCCACATTAGGTATAATGTAATATAGTGATTACGTCCCACAGATCAATGTACCTACATTTAATAACAATATCCTTAGTACTATATCCACATCACACATAATGTAATATACTGATTCCTTCCCACAGATCAATGTACATTTAACAACGACATCATTCGTACTATATCTGCATTGGATATAATGTAATATACTGATCCCTTCCCACAGATCAATGTACCTAAATTTAATAACAATATCCTTAGTACTATATCCACATCACACATAATGTAATATACTGATTCCTTCCCACAGAACAATGTACATTTAATAACCCCATCATTCATACTATATCTACACGAGGTATAATGTAATATAGTGATTACATCCCCCAGATCAATGTACATATAACAACAACATCATTCATACTATATCTACATTGGATATAATGTAATATACTGATCCCTTCCCACAGGTCAATGTACATATAATAGTATAATTGTTATTACTATATCTACATTAGGTATAATGTAATGTATTTACTACATCCTACAGATCATTGTACATTTAATAACATCATTCATGCTATAGCTAAATTGGCTATAATGTAATATACTCACCCCTTCCCACAGATCAAGGTACCTACATTTAATAACAATATCATTATTACTACATCTACATTAGATATAAAGTAATATACTGATCCCTGCCCACAGTTCAATGTACCTATATTTAATAATAATATCATTAGTACTATATCCACATCATATATGATGTAATATACTGATTCCTTCCCACAGATCAATGTACATTAACAACAACATCATTCATGCTATAGCTAAATTGGATGTAATGTAATATACTGATCCCTCCCCACAGATCAATGTACATTTTATAACAACATCATTCATACTATGTCTACATTGGATATAATGTAATATACTGATCCCTTCCCATACGTCAATGTACATATAATAGCAAAATCGTTATTACTATATCTACATTAGGTATAATGTAATATACTGATCCCTGCCCACAGTTCAATGCTCCTATACTTAATAACAATATCATTAGTACTATATCCACATCATATATAATGTAATATACTGATTCCTTCCCACAGATCAACGTAGATTTAATAACAACATCATTCATACAATATCAACACTAGGTATAATGTAATATAGTGATTACATCCCACAGATCAAGGTACATTTTATAACAGCATCGTTCATACTATATCTACGGTGGATATAATGTAATATACTGATCCCTTCCCACAGACCAAGGTGCCTACATTTAGTAACAATATCATTCATACTATATCAACACTAGGTATAATGTAATATAGTGATTACATCCCACAGATCAAGGTACATTTTATAACAACATCGTTCATACTATATCTACATTGGATATAATGTAATATAATGATCCCTTCCCACAGACCAAGGTGCCTACATTTAGTAACAATATCATTATTACTATAACTACATTAGATATAATGTTATATACTGATCCCTGCCCACAGTTCATTGTACCTATACTTAATAACAATATCATTAGTAGTATATCCACATCATATATAATGTAATATACTGATTCCTTCCCACAGATCAACGTAGATTTAATAACAACATCATTCATACTATATCAACACTAGGTATAATGTAATATAGTGATTACATCCCACAGATCAAGGTACATTTTATAACAACATCGTTCATACTATATCTACATTGGATATAATATAATATACTGATCCCTTCCCACAGATCAATGTACATTTAGTAACACCATCATTCATACTATATCTACACTGGATATAATACAATATACGGATTCCTCCCCACAGATCAATGTACATTTTATAACAACATCATTCATACTATATCTACATTGGATATAATGTAATATACTGATCCCTTCCCATACGTCAATGTACATATAATAGCAAAATCGTTATTACTATATCTACATTACGTATAATGTAATATACTGATCCCTGCTCACAGATCATTGTACCTATATTTAATAACCATATCCTTAGTACTATATCCACATTACACATAATGTAATATACTGATTCCTTCCCACAGATCAACGTACATTTAATAACAACATCATTCATACTATAACTACATTGGATATAATGTAATATACTGATCCCTTCCCACAGATCAAGGTATCTACATTTAATAACAACATCATTATTACTATATCTACACTAGATATAATGCAATATGCGGATTCCTTCCCACAGATCAATGTACATTTAATAACAACATCATTCATACTATATCTGCATTGGATATAATGTAATATACTGATCCCTGCCCACCGGTCAATGTACATTTAATAACAACATCGTTCATACTATATCCACATTAGGTATAATGTAACATAGTGATTACGTCCCACAGATCAATGTACCTACATTTAATAACAATATCCGTAGTACTATATCCACATTACACATAATGTAATATACTGATTCCTTCCCACAGATCAATGTACATTTAATAACAACATTATTCATACTATATCTACACTAGGGATAATGTAACATAGTGATTACATCCCGCAGATCAATGTACACTTAATAACAACATCATTCATACTATAACTACATTGGATATAATGTAATATACTGATCCCTTCCCACAGATTAAGGTATCTACATTTAATAACAATATCATTATTACTATATCTACACTAGATATGATGCAATATACGGATTCCTTCCCACAGATCAATGTACATTTAATAACAACATCATTCATACTATATCTGCATTGGATATAATGTAATATACTGATCCCTTCCCACAGATCAATGTACATATAACAGCAACATCGTTAGTACTATATCTGCATTAGGTATAATGTAATCTAGTGACTACATCCCACAGATCATTGTACGTTTAATAACACCATCATTCATGCTATAGCTAAATTGGATATAATGTAATATACTCACCCCTTCCCACAGATCAAGGTACCTACATTTAATAACAATATCATTATTACTACATCTACATTAGATATAAAGTAATATACTGATCCCTGCCCACAGTTCAATGTACCTATATTTAATAATAATATCATTAGTACTATATCCACATCATATATAATGTAATATACTGATTCCTTCCCACAGATCAATGTACATTAACAACAACATCATTCATGCTATAGCTAAATTGGATATAATGTAATATACTGATCCCTGCCCACAGATCAATGTACCTACATTTAATAACAATATCATTAGTACTATATCTACATTAGATATAATGTAATATACTGATCCCTGCCCACAGTTCAATGTAACTATATTTAATAACAATATCATTAGTACTATATCCACATCATATATAATGTAATATACTGATTCCTTCCCACAGATCAATGTACATTTAACAACCGCATCATTCATACTATGTCTACATTGGATATAATGTAATATACTGTTCCCTTCCCACAGATCAATGTACATATAATAACAATATCATTATCACTATAACTACACTAGATATAATGTAATATACTGATTCCTTCCCTCAGATCAATGTACATTTAATATCGATATCATTATTACTATTTCTACATTAGATATAATGTAATATACTGATTCCTTCCCTCAGATCAATGTACCTACATTTAATAACAATACCATTAGTACTACGTCCACATTACATATAATGTAGTATACTGATTCCTTCTCTCAGATCAGTGTAGATTTAATAACAACATCCTTCATACTATATCAACACTAGGTATAATGTAATATACTGATCCCTTCCCACAGACCAAGGTGCCTACATTTAGTAACAATATCATTATTACTATATCTACATTAGATATAATGTAATATACTGATCCCTGCCCACCGGTCAATGTACATTTAATAACAACATCGTTCATACCATATCCACATTAGGTATAATGTAATATAGTGATTACGTCCCACAGATCAATGTACCTACATTTAATAACAATATCCTTAGTACTATATCCACATTACACATAATGTAATATACTGATTCCTTCCCACAGATCAATGTACATTTAACAACGACATCATTCGTACTATATCTACATTGGATATAATGTAATATACTGATCCCTTCCCACAGATCAATGTACCTACATTTAATAACAATATCCTTAGTACTATATCCACATCACACATATTGTAATATACTGATTCCTTCCCACAGAACAATGTACATTTAATAACCCCATCATTCATACTATATCTACACGAGGTATAATGTAATATAGTGATTACATCCCCCAGATCAATGTACATATAACAACAACATCATTCATACTATATCTACATTGGATATAATGTAATATACTGATCCCTTCCCACAGGTCAATGTACATATAATAGCATAATTGTTATTACTATATCTACATTAGGTATAATGTAATGTATTTACTACATCCTACAGATCATTGTACATTTAATAACATCATTCATGCTATAGCTAAATTGGCTATAATGTAATATACTCACCCCTTCCCACAGATCAAGGTACCTACATTTAATAACAATATCATTATTACTACATCTACATTAGATATAAAGTAATATACTGATCCCTGCCCACAGTTCAATGTACCTATATTTAATAATAATATCATTAGTACTATATCCACATCATATATAATGTAATATACTGATTCCTTCCCACAGATCAATGTACATTAACAACAACATCATTCATGCTATAGCTAAATTGGATATAATGTAATATACTGATCCCTGCCCACCGGTCAATGTACATTTAATAACAACATCGTTCATACTATATCCACATTAGGTATAATGTAATATAGTGATTACGTCCCACAGATCAATGTACCTACATTTAATAACAATATCCTTAGTACTATACCCACATTACACATAATGTAATATACTGATTCCTTCCCACAGATCAATGTACATTTAACAACAACATCATTCATACTATAACTACATTGGATATAATGTAATATACTGATCCCTTCCCACAGATCAAGGTATATACATTTAATAACAACATCATTATTACTATATCTACACTAGATATAATGCAATATGCGGATTCCTTCCCACAGATCAATGTACATTTAATAACAACATCATTCATACTATATCTGCATTGGATATAATGTAATATACTGATCCCTGCCCACCGGTCAATGTACATTTAATAACAACATCGTTCATACTATATCCACATTAGGTATAATGTAACATAGTGATTACGTCCCACAGATCAATGTACCTACATTTAATAACAATATCCGTAGTACTATATCCACATTACACATAATGTAATATACTGATTCCTTCCCACAGATCAATGTACATTTAATAACAACATTATTCATACTATATCTACACTAGGGATAATGTAACATAGTGATTAAATCCCGCAGATCAATGTACACTTAATAACAACATCATTCATACTATAACTACATTGGATATAATGTAATATACTGATCCCTTCCCACAGATTAAGGTATCTACATTTAATAACAATATCATTATTACTATATCTACACTAGATATGATGCAATATACGGATTCCTTCCCACAGATCAATGTACATTTAATAACAACATCATTCATACTATATCTGCATTGGATATAATGTAATATACTGATCCCTTCCCACAGATCAATGTACATATAACAGCAACATCGTTAGTACTATATCTGCATTAGGTATAATGTAATCTAGTGACTACATCCCACAGATCATTGTACGTTTAATAACACCATCATTCATGCTATAGCTAAATTGGATATAATGTAATATACTCACCCCTTCCCACAGATCAAGGTACCTACATTTAATAACAATATCATTATTACTACATCTACATTAGATATAAAGTAATATACTGATCCCTGCCCACAGTTCAATGTACCTATATTTAATAATAATATCATTAGTACTATATCCACATCATATATAATGTAATATACTGATTCCTTCCCACAGATCAATGTACATTAACAACAACATCATTCATGCTATAGCTAAATTGGATATAATGTAATATACTGATCCCTGCCCACAGATCAATGTACCTACATTTAATAACAATATCATTAGTACTATATCTACATTAGATATAATGTAATATACTGATCCCTGCCCACAGTTCAATGTAACTATATTTAATAACAATATCATTAGTACTATATCCACATCATATATAATGTAATATACTGATTCCTTCCCACAGATCAATGTACATTTAACAACCGCATCATTCATACTATGTCTACATTGGATATAATGTAATATACTGTTCCCTTCCCACAGATCAATGTACATATAATAACAATATCATTATCACTATAACTACACTAGATATAATGTAATATACTGATTCCTTCCCTCAGATCAATGTACATTTAATATCGATATCATTATTACTATTTCTACATTAGATATAATGTAATATACTGATTCCTTCCCTCAGATCAATGTACATTTAATATCGATATCATTATTACTATTTCTACATTAGATATAATGTAATATACTGATCCCTTCCCACAGATCAATGTACCTACATTTAATAACAATACCATTATTACTATATCTACATTAGATATAATGTAATATACTGATCCCTGCCCACCGGTCAATGTACATTTAATAACAACATCGTTCATACTATATCCACATTAGGTATAATGTAATATAGTGATTACGTCCCACAGATCAATGTACCTACATTTAATAACAATATCCTTAGTACTATATCCACATTACACATAATGTAATATACTGATTCCTTCCCACAGATCAATGTACATTTAACAACGACATCATTCGTACTATATCTACATTGGATATAATGTAATATACTGATCCCTTCCCACAGATCAATGTACCTACATTTAATAACAATATCCTTAGTACTATATCCACATCACACATAATGTAATATACTGATTCCTTCCCACAGAACAATGTACATTTAATAACCCCATCATTCATACTATATCTACACGAGGTATAATGTAATATAGTGATTACATCCCCCAGATCAATGTACATATAACAACAACATCATTCATACTATATCTACATTGGATATAATGTAATATACTGATCCCTTCCCACAGGTCAATGTACATATAATAGTATAATTGTTATTACTATATCTACATTAGGTATAATGTAATGTATTTACTACATCCTACAGATCATTGTACATTTAATAACATCATTCATGCTATAGCTAAATTGGCTATAATGTAATATACTCACCCCTTCCCACAGATCAAGGTACCTACATTTAATAACAATATCATTATTACTACATCTACATTAGATATAAAGTAATATACTGATCCCTGCCCACAGTTCAATGTACCTATATTTAATAATAATATCATTAGTACTATATCCACATCATATATAATGTAATATACTGATTCCTTCCCACAGATCAACGTAGATTTAATAACAACATCATTCATACAATATCAACACTAGGTATAATGTAATATAGTGATTACATCCCACAGATCAAGGTACATTTTATAACAGCATCGTTCATACTATATCTACGGTGGATATAATGTAATATACTGATCCCTTCCCACAGACCAAGGTGCCTACATTTAGTAACAATATCATTCATACTATATCAACACTAGGTATAATGTAATATAGTGATTACATCCCACAGATCAAGGTACATTTTATAACAACATCGTTCATACTATATCTACATTGGATATAATGTAATATAATGATCCCTTCCCACAGACCAAGGTGCCTACATTTAGTAACAATATCATTATTACTATAACTACATTAGATATAATGTTATATACTGATCCCTGCCCACAGTTCATTGTACCTATACTTAATAACAATATCATTAGTAGTATATCCACATCATATATAATGTAATATACTGATTCCTTCCCACAGATCAACGTAGATTTAATAACAACATCATTCATACTATATCAACACTAGGTATAATGTAATATAGTGATTACATCCCACAGATCAAGGTACATTTTATAACAACATCGTTCATACTATATCTACATTGGATATAATATAATATACTGATCCCTTCCCACAGATCAATGTACATTTAGTAACACCATCATTCATACTATATCTACACTGGATATAATACAATATACGGATTCCTCCCCACAGATCAATGTACATTTTATAACAACATCATTCATACTATATCTACATTGGATATAATGTAATATACTGATCCCTTCCCATACGTCAATGTACATATAATAGCAAAATCGTTATTACTATATCTACATTACGTATAATGTAATATACTGATCCCTGCTCACAGATCATTGTACCTATATTTAATAACAATATCCTTAGTACTATATCCACATTACACATAATGTAATATACTGATTCCTTCCCACAGATCAACGTACATTTAATAACAACAGCATTCATACTATATCAACACTAGGTATAACGTAATATAGTGATTACATCCCACAGATCAAGGTACATTCAATATCGATATCATTATTACTATATCTACATTAGATAAAATGTAATATACTGATCCCTTCCCACAGATGAAGGTGCCTACATTTTGTAACAATATCATTATTACTATATCTTCATTAGATATAATGTAATATACTAATCCCTGCCCACAGATCAATGTATATTTAGTAGCGATATCATTATTACTATATCTACATTGGATATAATGTAATATACTGAACCCTCCCCACAGATCAATGTACCTACATTTAACAACAATATCATTAGTACTACGTCCACATTGCATATAATGTAATATACTGATTCCTTGCCACAGATCAGTGTACATTTAATAACAACATCATTCATTACATATCTATATTGGGTACAATGTAATATAGTGATTACATCCCACAGATTGATGTACATGTAATATCGATATCATTATTACTATATCTACATTAGATATAATGTAATATACTGATCCCGGCCCATAGTTCAATGTACCTATATTTAATAACAATATCATTAGTACTATATCCACATCACATATAATGTAATATACTGATCCCTTCCCACAGATCAATGTACATTTAGTAACACCACCATTCATACTATATCTACACTAGGTATAATGTAACATAGTGATTACATCCCACAGATCAATGTACATTTAATAACAACATCATTCATAATATAACTACATTGGATATAATGTAATATACTGATCCCTTCCCACAGATCAATGTACATATAACAGCAACATCGTTAGTACTATATCTGCATTAGGTATAATGTAATCTAGTGACTACATCCCACAGATCATTGTACGTTTAATAACACCATCATTCATGCTATAGCTAAATTGGATATAATGTAATATACTCACCCCTTCCCACAGATCAAGGTACCTACATTTAATAACAATATCATTATTACTACATCTACATTAGATATAAAGTAATATACTGATCCCTGCCCACAGTTCAATGTACCTATATTTAATAATAATATCATTAGTACTATATCCACATCATATATAATGTAATATACTGATTCCTTCCCACAGATCAATGTACATTAACAACAACATCATTCATGCTATAGCTAAATTGGATATAATGTAATATACTGATCCCTGCCCACAGATCAATGTACATTTTATAACAACATCATTCATACTATGTCTACATTGGATATAATGTAATATACTGATCCCTTCCCATACGTCAATGTACATATAATAGCAAAATCGTTATTACTATATCTACATTAGGTATAATGTAATATACTGATCCCTGCCCACAGTTCAATGTTCCTATACTTAATAACAATATCATTAGTACTATATCCACATCATATATAATGTAATATACTGATTCCTTCCCACAGATCAACGTAGATTTAATAACAACATCATTCATACAATATCAACACTAGGTATAATGTAATATAGTGATTACATCCCACAGATCAAGGTACATTTTATAACAGCATCGTTCATACTATATCTACGGTGGATATAATGTAATATACTGATCCCTTCCCACAGACCAAGGTGCCTACATTTAGTAACAATATCATTCATACTATATCAACACTAGGTATAATGTAATATAGTGATTACATCCCACAGATCAAGGTACATTTTATAACAACATCGTTCATACTATATCTACATTGGATATAATGTAATATAATGATCCCTTCCCACAGACCAAGGTGCCTACATTTAGTAACAATATCATTATTACTATAACTACATTAGATATAATGTTATATACTGATCCCTGCCCACAGTTCATTGTACCTATACTTAATAACAATATCATTAGTAGTATATCCACATCATATATAATGTAATATACTGATTCCTTCCCACAGATCAACGTAGATTTAATAACAACATCATTCATACTATATCAACACTAGGTATAATGTAATATAGTGATTACATCCCACAGATCAAGGTACATTTTATAACAACATCGTTCATACTATATCTACATTGGATATAATATAATATACTGATCCCTTCCCACAGATCAATGTACATTTAGTAACACCATCATTCATACTATATCTACACTGGATATAATACAATATACGGATTCCTCCCCACAGATCAATGTACATTTTATAACAACATCATTCATACTATATCTACATTGGATATAATGTAATATACTGATCCCTTCCCATACGTCAATGTACATATAATAGCAAAATCGTTATTACTATATCTACATTACGTATAATGTAATATACTGATCCCTGCTCACAGATCATTGTACCTATATTTAATAACAATATCCTTAGTACTATATCCACATTACACATAATGTAATATACTGATTCCTTCCCACAGATCAACGTACATTTAATAACAACAGCATTCATACTATATCAACACTAGGTATAACGTAATATAGTGATTACATCCCACAGATCAAGGTACATTCAATATCGATATCATTATTACTATATCTACATTAGATAAAATGTAATATACTGATCCCTTCCCACAGATGAAGGTGCCTACATTTTGTAACAATATCATTATTACTATATCTTCATTAGATATAATGTAATATACTAATCCCTGCCCACAGATCAATGTATATTTAGTAGCGATATCATTATTACTATATCTACATTGGATATAATGTAATATACTGAACCCTCCCCACAGATCAATGTACCTACATTTAACAACAATATCATTAGTACTACGTCCACATTGCATATAATCTAATATACTGATTCCTTGCCACAGATCAGTGTACATTTAATAACAACATCATTCATTACATATCTATATTGGGTACAATGTAATATAGTGATTACATCCCACAGATTGATGTACATGTAATATCGATATCATTATTACTATATCTACATTAGATATAATGTAATATACTGATCCCGGCCCATAGTTCAATGTACCTATATTTAATAACAATATCATTAGTACTATATCCACATCACATATAATGTAATATACTGATCCCTTCCCACAGATCAATGTACATTTAGTAACACCATCATTCATACTATATCTACACTAGGTATAATGTAACATAGTGATTACATCCCACAGATCAATGTACATTTAATAACAACATCATTCATAATATAACTACATTGGATATAATGTAATATACTGATCCCTTCCCACAGATCAATGTACATATAACAGCAACATCGTTAGTACTATATCTGCATTAGGTATAATGTAATCTAGTGACTACATCCCACAGATCATTGTACGTTTAATAACACCATCATTCGTGCTATAGCTAAATTGGATATAATGTAATATACTCACCCCTTCCCACAGATCAAGGTACCTACATTTAATAACAATATCATTATTACTACATCTACATTAGATATAAAGTAATATACTGATCCCTGCCCACAGTTCAATGTACCTATATTTAATAATAATATCATTAGTACTATATCCACATCATATATAATGTAATATACTGATTCCTTCCCACAGATCAATGTGCATTAACAACAACATCATTCATGCTATAGCTAAATTGGATATAATGTAATATACTGATCCCTGCCCACAGTTAAATGTAACTATATTTAATAACAATATCATTAGTACTATATCCACATCATATATAATGTAATATACTGATTCCTTCCCACAGATCAATGTACATTTAACAACCGCATCATTCATACTATGTCTACATTGGATATAATGTAATATACTGTTCCCTTCCCGCAGATCAATGTACATATAATAACAATATCATTATTACTATAACTACACTAGATATAATGTAATATACTGATTCCTTCCCTCAGATCAATGTACATTTAATATCGATATCATTATTACTATTTCTACATTAGATATAATGTAATATACTGATCCCTTCCCACAGATCAATGTACCTACATTTAATAACAATACCATTAGTACTACGTCCACATTACATATAATGTAGTATACTGATTCCTTCTCTCAGATCAGTGTAGATTTAATAACAACATCCTTCATACTATATCAACACTAGGTATAATGTAATATACTGATCCCTTCCCACAGACCAAGGTGCCTACATTTAGTAACAATATCATTATTACTATATCTACATTAGATATAATGTAATATACTGATCCCTGCCCACCGGTCAATGTACATTTAATAACAACATCGTTCATACCATATCCACATTAGGTATAATGTAATATAGTGATTACGTCCCACAGATCAATGTACCTACATTTAATAACAATATCCTTAGTACTATATCCACATTACACATAATGTAATATACTGATTCCTTCCCACAGATCAATGTACATTTAACAACGACATCATTCGTACTATATCTACATTGGATATAATGTAATATACTGATCCCTTCCCACAGATCAATGTACCTACATTTAATAACAATATCCTTAGTACTATATCCACATCGCACATAATGTAATATACTGATTCCTTCCCACAGAACAATGTACATTTAATAACCCCATCATTCATACTATATCTACACGAGGTATAATGTAATATAGTGATTACATCCCCCAGAGCAATGTACATATAACAACAACATCATTCATACTATATCTACATTGGATATAATGTAATATACTGATCCCTTCCCACAGGTCAATGTACATATAATAGTATAATTGTTATTACTATATCTACATTAGGTATAATGTAATGTATTTACGACATCCTACAGATCATTGTACATTTAATAACATCATTCATGCTATAGCTAAATTGGCTATAATGTAATATACTCACCCCTTCCCACAGATCAAGGTACCTACATTTAATAACAATATCATTATTACTACATCTACATTAGATATAAAGTAATATACTGATCCCTGCCCACAGTTCAATGTACCTATATTTAATAATAATATCATTAGTACTATATCCACATCATATATAATGTAATATACTGATTCCTTCCCACAGATCAATGTACATTAACAACAACATCATTCATGCTATAGCTAAATTGGATATAATGTAATATACTGATCCCTGCCCACCGGTCAATGTACATTTAATAACAACATCGTTCATACTATATCCACATTAGGTATAATGTAATATAGTGATTACGTCCCACAGATCAATGTACCTACATTTAATAACAATATCCTTAGTACTATACCCACATTACACATAATGTAATATACCGATTCCTTCCCACAGATCAATGTACATTTAACAACAACATCATTCATACTATAACTACATTGGATATAATGTAATATACTGATCCCTTCCCACAGATCAAGGTATCTACATTTAATAACAACATCATTATTACTATATCTACACTAGATATAATGCAATATACGGATTCCTTCCCACAGATCAATGTACATTTAATAACAACATCATTCATACTATATCTGCATTGGATATAATGTAATATACTGATCCCTTCCCACAGGTCAAGGTAGCTACATTTAATAACATTATCATTAATACTATATCTACATGAGATATAATGTTATATACTAATCCCTGCCCACAGATCAATGTATATTTAATAGCGATATCATTATTACTATACAGTAATGCTTCGAAATAAGCAAGTGGTCTCTGCTTCGAAATAAGCAAGTCGCTATCCCCTCTTCTTTGTTTGAAGTCGCCCGCAAAGTGAGAGGTACGAGAAACGAGTGAGAGGTCCATGAAAGCGCGAAGCCGATGTTTAGGGTAATAAATTTCACGCTCGACTGAGTAGTGACATCGATTAGTAGAAGAAGGATGGAATATATATAATGCTTTCTCAGTCTGGTATATTTGCTTCGAAATAAAGCATAGTGCGAGAATGAGAGGGCATGTTATATTCTATCCTTGTCCAAAAAATAACATCGCTGCTCGGCCGATCACTTTATGATTTGCCGCTACCTCGGATCTCTCACTCGTTTCTCGCGTTCTCTATCGTCCCGTTTCGAGAACAAAGTCAAGCCGAATAGCTACCTGCTTCGAAATAAGCAACTGTTCGGTCCCGAGCCACTTGCTTATTTCGAAGCATTACTGTATCTACATTAGATATAATGTTATATACTGATCCGTGCCCACAGTTCAATGTACCTATACTTAATAACAATATCATTAGTACTATATCCACATCATATATAATGTAATATACCGATTCCTTCCCACAGATCAACGTAGATTTAATAACATCATTCATACTATATCAACACTAGGTATAATGTAATATAGTGATTACATCCCACAGATCAAGGTACATTTAATAACAACATCATTCATACTATATCTACATTGGATATAATGTATTATACTGGTCCCTTCCCACAGATCAAGGTGCCTACATTTAATAACAACATCATTCATACTATATCTTCATTGGATATAATGTAATGTATTTACTACATCCTACCGATCATTGTACATTTAATAAGATCATTCATGCTATAGCTAAATTGGATATAATGTAATATACTCACCCCTTCCCACAGATCAAGGTACCTACATTTAATAACAATATCATTATTACTACATCTACATTAGATATAATGCAATATACGGATTCCTTCCCACAGATCAATGTACATTTAATAACAACATCATTCATACTATAACTACATTGGATATAATGTAATATACTGATCCCTTCCCACAGATCAATGTACCTACATTTAATAACAATATCATTAGTACTACGTCCACATTACATATAATGTAGTATACTGATTCCTTCTCTCAGATCAGTGTAGATTTAATAACAACATCCTTCATACTATATCAACACTAGGTATAATGTAATATACTGATCCCTTCCCACAGACCAAGGTGCCTACATTTAGTAACAATATCATTATTACTATATCTACATTAGATATAATGTAATATACTGATCCCTGCACACCGGTCAATGTACATTTAATAACAACATCGTTCATACTATATCCACATTAGGTATAATGTAATATAGTGATTACGTCCCACAGATCAATGTACCTACATTTAATAACAATATCCTTAGTACTATATCCACATTACACATAATGTAATATACTGATTCCTTCCCACAGATCAATGTACATTTAACAACAACATCATTCGTACTATATCTACATTGGATATAATGTAATATACTGATCCCTTCCCACAGATCAATGTACCTACATTTAATAACAATATCCTTAGTACTATATCCACATTACACATAATGTAATATACTGATTCCTTCCCACAGAACAATGTACATTTAATAACCCCATCATTCATACTATATCTACACGAGGTATAATGTAATATAGTGATTACATCCCCCAGATCAATGTACATATAACAACAACATCATTCATACTATATCTACATTGGATATAATGTAATATACTGATCCCTTCCCAAAGGTCAATGTACATATAATAGCATAATCGTTATTACTATATCTACATTAGGTATAATGTAATGTATTAACTACATCCTACAGATCATTGTACATTTAATAACATCATTCATGCTATAGCTAAATTGGATATAATGTAATATACTGATCCTTTCCCACAGATCAAGGTAGCTACACTTAATAACATTATCATTAATACTATATCTACATGAGATATAATGTTATATACTAATCCCTGCCCACAGATCAATGTATATTTAATAGCGGAATCATTATTACTATATCTACATTAGATATAATGTTATATACTGATCCGTGCCCACAGTTCAATGTACCTATACTTAATAACAATATCATTAGTACTATATCCACATCATATATAATGTAATATACTGATTCCTTCCCACAGATCAACGTAGATTTAATAACATCATTCATACTATATCAACACTAGGTATAATGTAATATAGTGATTACATCCCACAGATCAAGGTACATTTAATAACAACATCATTCATACTATATCTACATTGGATATAATGTATTATACTGGTCCCTTCCCACAGATCAAGGTGCCTACATTTAATAACAACATCATTCATACTATATCTTCATTGGATATAATGTAATGTATTTACTACATCCTACAGATCATTGTACATTTAATAAGATCATTCATGCTATAGCTAAATTGGATATAATGTAATATACTCACCCCTTCCCACAGATCAAGGTACCTACATTTAATAACAATATCATTATTACTACATCTACATTAGATATAATGCAATATACGGATTCCTTCCCACAGATCAATGTACATTTAATAACAACATCATTCATACTATAACTACATTGGATATAATGTAATATACTGATCCCTTCCCACAGATCAATGTACCTACATTTAATAACAATATCATTAGTACTACGTCCACATTACATATAATGTAGTATACTGATTCCTTCTCTCAGATCAGTGTAGATTTAATAACAACATCCTTCATACTATATCAACACTAGGTATAATGTAATATACTGATCCCTTCCCACAGACCAAGGTGCCTACATTTAGTAACAATATCATTATTACTATATCTACATTAGATATAATGTAATATACTGATCCCTGCCCACCGGTCAATGTACATTTAATAACAACATCGTTCATACTATATCCACATTAGGTATAATGTAATATAGTGATTACGTCCCACAGATCAATGTACCTACATTTAATAACAATATCCTTAGTACTATATCCACATTACACATAATGTAATATACTGATTCCTTCCCACAGATCAATGTACATTTAACAACAACATCATTCGTACTATATCTACATTGGATATAATGTAATATACTGATCCCTTCCCACAGATCAATGTACCTACATTTAATAACAATATCCTTAGTACTATATCCACATTACACATAATGTAATATACTGATTCCTTCCCACAGAACAATGTACATTTAATAACCCCATCATTTATACTATATCTACACGAGGTATAATGTAATATAGTGATTACATCCCCCAGATCAATGTACATATAACAACAACATCATTCATACTATATCTACATTGGATATAATGTAATATACTGATCCCTTCCCAAAGGTCAATGTACATATAATAGCATAATCGTTATTACTATATCTACATTAGGTATAATGTAATGTATTAACTACATCCTACAGATCATTGTACATTTAATAACATCATTCATGCTATAGCTAAATTGGATATAATGTAATATACTGATCCTTTCCCACAGATCAAGGTAGCTACATTTAATAACATTATCATTAATACTATATCTACATGAGATATAATGTTATATACTAATCCCTGCCCACAGATCAATGTATATTTAATAGCGATATCATTATTACTATATCTACATTAGATATAATGTTATATACTGATCCCTGCCCACAGTTCAATGTACCTATACTTAATAACAATATCATTAGTACTATATCCACATCATATATAATGTAATATACCGATTCCTTCCCACAGATCAACGTAGATTTAATAACAACATCATTCATACTATATCTGCATTGGATATAATGTAATATACTGATCCCTTCCCACAGGTCAATGTACATACAATAGCAAAATCGTTATTACTATATCTACATTAGGTATAATGTAATGTATTTACTACATCCTACAGATCATTGTACATTTAATAACATCATTCATGCTATAGCTAAATTGGATATAATGTAATATACTCACCCCTTCCCACAGATCAAGGTACCTACATTTAATAACAATATCATTATTACTACATCTACATTAGATATAAAGTAATATACTGATCCCTGCCCACAGTTCAATGTACCTATATTTAATAATAATATCATTAGTACTATATCCACATCATATATAATGTAATATACTGATTCCTTCCCACAGATCAATGTACATTAACAACAACATCATTCATGCTATAGCTAAATTGGATGTAATGTAATATACTGATCCCTGCCCACCGGTCAATGTTCATTTAATAACAACATCGTTCATACTATATCCACATTAGGTATAATGTAATATAGTAATAACGTCCCACAGATCAATGTACCTACATTTAATAACAATATCCTTAGTACTATACCCACATTACACATAATGTAATATACTGATTCCTTCCCACAGATCAATGTACATTTAACAACAACATCATTCATACTATAACTACATTGGATATAATGTAATATACTGATCCCTTCCCACAGATCAAGGTATCTACATTTAATAACAACATCATTATTACTATATCTACACTAGATATAATGCAATATACGGATTCCTTCCCACAGATCAATGTACATTTAATAACAACATCATTCATACTATATCTGCATTGGATATAATGTAATATACTGATCCCTGCCCACCGGTCAATGTACATTTAATAACAACATCGTTCATACTATATCCACATTAGGTATAATGTAACATAGTGATTACGTCCCACAGATCAATGTACCTACATTTAATAACAATATCCGTAGTACTATATCCACATTACACATAACGTAATATACTGATTCCTTCCCACAGATCAATGTACATTTAATAACAACATTATTCATACTATATCTACACTAGGGATAATGTAACATAGTGATTACATCCCGCAGATCAATGTACACTTAATAACAACATCATTCATACTATAACTACATTGGATATAATGTAATATACTGATCCCTTCCCACAGGTCAATGTACATACAATAGCAAAATCGTTATTACTATATCTACATTAGGTATAATGTAATGTATTTACTACATCCTACAGATCATTGTACATTTAATAACATCATTCATGCTATAGCTAAATTGGATATAATGTAATATACTCACCCCTTCCCACAGATCAAGGTACCTACATTTAATAACAATATCATTATTACTACATCTACATTAGATATAAAGTAATATACTGATCCCTGCCCACAGTTCAATGTACCTATATTTAATAATAATATCATTAGTACTATATCCACATCATATATAATGTAATATACTGATTCCTTCCCACAGATCAATGTACATTAACAACAACATCATTCATGCTATAGCTAAATTGGATATAATGTAATATACTGATCCCTGCCCACAGATCAATGTACCTACATTTAATAACAATATCATTAGTACTATATCTACATTAGATATAATGTAATATACTGATCCCTGCCCACAGTTCAATGTAACTATATTTAATAACAATATCATTAGTACTATATCCACATCATATATAATGTAATATACTGATTCCTTCCCACAGATCAATGTACATTTAACAACCGCATCATTCATACTATGTCTACATTGGATATAATGTAATATACTGTTCCCTTCCCACAGATCAATGTACATATAATAACAATATCATTATCACTATAACTACACTAGATATAATGTAATATACTGATTCCTTCCCTCAGATCAATGTACATTTAATATCGATATCATTATTACTATTTCTACATTAGATATAATGTAATATACTGATTCCTTCCCTCAGATCAATGTACATTTAATATCGATATCATTATTACTATTTCTACATTAGATATAATGTAATATACTGATCCCTTCCCACAGATCAATGTACCTACATTTAATAACAATACCATTAGTACTACGTCCACATTACATATAATGTAGTATACTGATTCCTTCTCACAGATCAGTGTAGATTTAATAACAACATCCTTCATACTATATCAACACTAGGTATAATGTAATATACTGATCCCTTCCCACAGACCAAGGTGCCTACATTTAGTAACAATATCATTATTACTATATCTACATTAGATATAATGTAATATACTGATCCCTGCCCACCGGTCAATGTACATTTAATAACAACATCGTTCATACTATATCCACATTAGGTATAATGTAATATAGTGATTACGTCCCACAGATCAATGTACCTACATTTAATAACAATATCCTTAGTACTATATCCACATTACACATAATGTAATATACTGATTCCTTCCCACAGATCAATGTACATTTAACAACGACATCATTCGTACTATATCTACATTGGATATAATGTAATATACTGATCCCTTCCCACAGATCAATGTACCTACATTTAATAACAATATCCTTAGTACTATATCCACATCACACATAATGTAATATACTGATTCCTTCCCACAGAACAATGTACATTTAATAACCCCATCATTCATACTATATCTACACGAGGTATAATGTAATATAGTGATTACATCCCCCAGATCAATGTACATATAACAACAACATCATTCATACTATAGCTAAATTGGATGTAATGTAATATACTGATCCCTCCCCACAGATCAATGTACATTTTATAACAACATCATTCATACTATGTCTACATTGGATATAATGTAATATACTGATCCCTTCCCATACGTCAATGTACATATAATAGCAAAATCGTTATTACTATATCTACATTAGGTATAATGTAATATACTGATCCCTGCACACAGTTCAATGTTCCTATACTTAATAACAATATCATTAGTACTATATCCACATCATATATAATGTAATATACTGATTCCTTCCCACAGATCAACGTAGATTTAATAACAACATCATTCATACAATATCAACACTAGGTATAATGTAATATAGTGATTACATCCCACAGATCAAGGTACATTTTATAACAGCATCGTTCATACTATATCTACGGTGGATATAATGTAATATACTGATCCCTTCCCACAGACCAAGGTGCCTACATTTAGTAACAATATCATTCATACTATATCAACACTAGGTATAATGTAATATAGTGATTACATCCCACAGATCAAGGTACATTTTATAACAACATCGTTCATACTATATCTACATTGGATATAATGTAATATAATGATCCCTTCCCACAGACCAAGGTGCCTACATTTAGTAACAATATCATTATTACTATAACTACATTAGATATAATGTTATATACTGATCCCTGCCCACAGTTCATTGTACCTATACTTAATAACAATATCATTAGTAGTATATCCACATCATATATAATGTAATATACTGATTCCTTCCCACAGATCAACGTAGATTTAATAACAACATCATTCATACTATATCAACACTAGGTATAATGTAATATAGTGATTACATCCCACAGATCAAGGTACATTTTATAACAACATCGTTCATACTATATCTACATTGGATATAATATAATATACTGATCCCTTCCCACAGATCAATGTACATTTAGTAACACCATCATTCATACTATATCTACACTGGATATAATACAATATACGGATTCCTCCCTACAGATCAATGTACATTTTATAACAACATCATTCATACTATATCTACATTGGATATAATGTAATATACTGATCCCTTCCCATACGTCAATGTACATATAATAGCAAAATCGTTATTACTATATCTACATTACGTATAATGTAATATACTGATCCCTGCTCACAGATCATTGTACCTATATTTAATAACAATATCCTTAGTACTATATCCACATTACACATAATGTAATATACTGATTCCTTCCCACAGATCAATGTACATTTAACAACAACATCATTCGTACTATATCTACATTGGATATAATGTAATATACTGATCCCTTCCCAAAGGTCAATGTACATATAATAGCATAATCGTTATTACTATATCTACATTAGGTATAATGTAATGTATTAACTACATCCTACAGATAATTGTACATTTAATAACATCATTCATGCTATAGCTAAATTGGATGTAATGTAATATACTGATCCTTTCCCACAGATCAAGGTAGCTACATTTAATAACATTATCATTAATACTATATCTACATGAGATATAATGTTATATACTAATCCCTGCCCACAGATCAATGTATATTTAATAGCGATATCATTATTACTATATCTACATTAGATATAATGTTATATACTGATCCGTGCCCACAGTTCAATGTACCTATACTTAATAACAATATCATTAGTACTATATCCACATCATATATAATGTAATATACCGATTCCTTCCCACAGATCAACGTAGATTTAATAACATCATTCATACTATATCAACACTAGGTATAATGTAATATAGTGATTACATCCCACAGATCAAGGTACATTTAATAACAACATCATTCATACTATATCTACATTGGATATAATGTATTATACTGGTCCCTTCCCACAGATCAAGGTGCCTACATTTAATAACAACATCATTCATACTATATCTTCATTGGATATAATGTAATGTATTTACTACATCCTACAGATCATTGTACATTTAATAAGATCATTCATGCTATAGCTAAATTGGATATAATGTAATATACTCACCCCTTCCCACAGATCAAGGTACCTACATTTAATAACAATATCATTATTACTACATCTACATTAGATATAATGCAATATACGGATTCCTTCCCACAGATCAATGTACATTTAATAACAACATCATTCATACTATAACTACATTGGATATAATGTAATATACTGATCCCTTCCCACAGATCAATGTACCTACATTTAATAACAATATCATTAGTACTACGTCCACATTACATATAATGTAGTATACTGATTCCTTCTCTCAGATCAGTGTAGATTTAATAACAACATCCTTCATACTATACCAACACTAGGTATAATGTAATATACTGATCCCTTCCCACAGACCAAGGTGCCTACATTTAGTAACAATATCATTATTACTATATCTACATTAGATATAATGTAATATACTGATCCCTGCCCACCGGTCAATGTACATTTAATAACAACATCGTTCATACTATATCCACATTAGGTATAATGTAATATAGTGATTACGTCCCACAGATCAATGTACCTACATTTAATAACAATATCCTTAGTACTATATCCACATTACACATAATGTAATATACTGATTCCTTCCCACAGATCAATGTACATTTAACAACAACATCATTCGTACTATATCTACATTGGATATAATGTAATATACTGATCCCTTCCCACAGATCAATGTACCTACATTTAATAACAATATCCTTAGTACTATATCCACATTACACATAATGTAATATACTGATTCCTTCCCACAGAACAATGTACATTTAATAACCCCATCATTCATACTATATCTACACGAGGTATAATGTAATATAGTGATTACATCCACCAGATCAATGTACATATAACAACAACATCATTCATACTATATCTACATTGGATATAATGTAATATACTGATCCCTTCCCAAAGGTCAATGTACATATAATAGCATAATCGTTATTACTATATCTACATTAGGTATAATGTAATGTATTAACTACATCCTACAGATCATTGTACATTTAATAACATCATTCATGCTATAGCTAAATTGGATATAATGTAATATACTGATCCCTTCCCACAGATTAAGGTATCTACATTTAATAACAATATCATTATTACTATATCTACACTAGATATGATGCAATATACGGATTCCTTCCCACAGATCAATGTACATTTAATAACAACATCATTCATACTATATCTGCATTGGATATAATGTAATATACTGATCCCTTCCCACAGGTCAATGTACATACAATAGCAAAATCGTTATTACTATATCTACATTAGGTATAATGTAATGTATTTACTACATCCTACAGATCATTGTACATTTAATAACATCATTCATGCTATAGCTAAATTGGATATAATGTAATATACTCACCCCTTCCCACAGATCAAGGTACCTACATTTAATAACAATATCATTATTACTACATCTACATTAGATATAAAGTAATATACTGATCCCTGCCCACAGTTCAATGTACCTATATTTAATAATAATATCATTAGTACTATATCCACATCATATATAATGTAATATACTGATTCCTTCCCACAGATCAATGTACATTAACAACAACATCATTCATGCTATAGCTAAATTGGATATAATGTAATATACTGATCCCTGCCCACAGATCAATGTACCTACATTTAATAACAATATCATTAGTACTATATCTACATTAGATATAATGTAATATACTGATCCCTGCCCACAGTTCAATGTAACTATATTTAATAACAATATCATTAGTACTATATCCACATCATATATAATGTAATATACTGATTCCTTCCCACAGATCAATGTACATTTAACAACCGCATCATTCATACTATGTCTACATTGGATATAATGTAATATACTGTTCCCTTCCCACAGATCAATGTACATATAATAACAATATCATTATCACTATAACTACACTAGATATAATGTAATATACTGATTCCTTCCCTCAGATCAATGTACATTTAATATCGATATCATTATTACTATTTCTACATTAGATATAATGTAATATACTGATTCCTTCCCTCAGATCAATGTACATTTAATATCGATATCATTATTACTATTTCTACATTAGATATAATGTAATATACTGATCCCTTCCCACAGATCAATGTACCTACATTTAATAACAATACCATTAGTACTACGTCCACATTACATATAATGTAGTATACTGATTCCTTCTCACAGATCAGTGTAGATTTAATAACAACATCCTTCATACTATATCAACACTAGGTATAATGTAATATACTGATCCCTTCCCACAGACCAAGGTGCCTACATTTAGTAACAATATCATTATTACTATATCTACATTAGATATAATGTAATATACTGATCCCTGCCCACCGGTCAATGTACATTTAATAACAACATCGTTCATACTATATCCACATTAGGTATAATGTAATATAGTGATTACGTCCCACAGATCAATGTACCTACATTTAATAACAATATCCTTAGTACTATATCCACATTACACATAATGTAATATACTGATTCCTTCCCACAGATCAATGTACATTTAACAACGACATCATTCGTACTATATCTACATTGGATATAATGTAATATACTGATCCCTTCCCACAGATCAATGTACCTACATTTAATAACAATATCCTTAGTACTATATCCACATCACACATAATGTAATATACTGATTCCTTCCCACAGAACAATGTACATTTAATAACCCCATCATTCATACTATATCTACGAGAGGTATAATGTAATATAGTGATTACATCCCCCAGATCAATGTACATATAACAACAACATCATTCATACTATATCTACATTGGATATAATGTAATATACTGATCCCTTCCCAAAGGTCAATGTACATATAATAGCATAATCGTTATTACTATATCTACATTAGGTATAATGTAATGTATTAACTACATCCTACAGATCATTGTACATTTAATAACATCATTCATGCTATAGCTAAATTGGATATAATGTAATATACTGATCCTTTCCCACAGATCAAGGTAGCTACATTTAATAACATTATCATTAATACTATATCTACATGAGATATAATGTTATATACTAATCCCTGCCCACAGATCAATGTATATTTAATAGCGATATCATTATTACTATATCTACATTAGATATAATGTTATATACTGATCCCTGCCCACAGTTCAATGTACCTATACTTAATAACAATATCATTAGTACTATATCCACATCATATATAATGTAATATACCGATTCCTTCCCACAGATCAACGTAGATTTAATAACAACATCATTCATACTATATCTGCATTGGATATAATGTAATATACTGATCCCTTCCCACAGGTCAATGTACATACAATAGCAAAATCGTTATTACTATATCTACATTAGGTATAATGTAATGTATTTACTACATCCTACAGATCATTGTACATTTAATAACATCATTCATGCTATAGCTAAATTGGATATAATGTAATATACTCACCCCTTTCCACAGATCAAGGTACCTACATTTAATAACAATATCATTATTACTACATCTACATTAGATATAAAGTAATATACTGATCCCTGCCCACAGTTCAATGTACCTATATTTAATAATAATATCATTAGTACTATATCCACATCATATATAATGTAATATACTGATTCCTTCCCACAGATCAATGTACATTAACAACAACATCATTCATACTATATCTACATTGGATATAATGTAATATACTGATCCCTTCCCATACGTCAATGTACATTTAATAACAATATCATTATTACTATATCTACAGTAGATATAATGAAATATACTGATCCCTGCCCACAGATCAATGTACCTACATTTAATAACAATATCATTAGTACTACGTCCACATTACATATAATGTAGTATACTGATTCCTTCTCACAGATCAGTGTAGATTTAATAACAACATCCTTCATACTATATCAACACTAGGTATAATGTAATATACTGATCCCTTCCCACAGACCAAGGTGCCTACATTTAGTAACAATATCATTATTACTATATCTACATTAGATATAATGTAATATCCTGATCCCTGCCCACCGGTCAATGTACATTTAATAACAACATCGTTCATACTATATCCACATTAGGTATAATGTAATATAGTGATTACGTCCCACAGATCAATGTACCTACATTTAATAACATTATCATTAATACTATATCTACATGAGACATAATGATATATACTAATCCCTGCCCACAGATCAATTTATATTTAATAGCGATATCATTATTACTATATCTACATTAGATATAATGTTATATACTGATCCCTGCCCACAGTTCAATGTTCCTATACTTAATAACAATATCATTAGTACTATATCCACATCATATATAATGTAATATACTGATTCCTTCCCACAGATCAACGTAGATTTAATAACAACATCATTCATACAATATCAACACTAGGTATAATGTAATATAGTGATTACATCCCACAGATCAAGGTACATTTTATAACAACATCGTTCATACTATATCTACGGTGGATATAATGTAATATACTGATCCCTTCCCACAGACCAAGGTGCCTACATTTAGTAACAATATCATTCATACTATATCAACACTAGGTATAATGTAATATAGTGATTACATCCCACAGATCAAGGTACATTTTATAACAACATCGTTCATACTATATCTACATTGGATATAATGTAATATAATGATCCCTTCCCACAGACCAAGGTGCCTACATTTAGTAACAATATCATTATTACTATAACTACATTAGATATAATGTTATATACTGACCCCTGCCCACAGTTCATTGTACCTATACTTAATAACAATATCATTAGTAGTATATCCACATCATATATAATGTAATATACTGATTCCTTCCCACAGATCAACGTAGATTTAATAACAACATCATTCATACTATATCAACACTATGTATAATGTAATATAGTGATTACATCCCACAGATCAAGGTACATTTTATAACAACATCGTTCATACTATATCTACATTGGATATAATATAATATACTGATCCCTTCCGACAGATCAATGTACATTTAGTAACACCATCATTCATACTATATCTACACTGGATATAATACAATATACGGATTCCTCCCCACAGATCAATGTACATTTTATAACAACATCATTCATACTATATCTACATTGGATATAATGTAATATACTGATCCCTTCCCATACATCAATGTACATATAATAGCAAAATCTTTATTACTATATCTACATTACGTATAATGTAATATACTGATCGCTGCTCACAGATCATTGTACCTATATTTAATAACAATATCCTTAGTACTATATCCACATTACACATAATGTAATATACTGATTCCTTCCCACAGATCGACGTACATTTAATAACAACAGCATTCATACTATATCAACACTAGGTATAACGTAATATAGTGATTACATCCCACAGATCAAGGTACATTCAATATCGATATCATTATTACTATATCTACATTAGATAAAATGTAATATACTGATCCCTTCCCACAGATGAAGGTGCCTACATTTTGTAACAATATCATTATTACTATATCTTCATTAGATATAATGTAATATACTAATCCCTGCCCACAGATCAATGTATATTTAGTAGCGATATCATTATTACTATATCTACATTGGATATAATGTAATATACTGAACCCTCCCCACAGATCAATGTACCTATATTGAACAACAATATCATTAGTACTACATCATTAGTACTATTACATTGCATATAATGTAATATACTGATTGCTTGCCACAGATCAATGTACATTTAATAACCATATCATTAGTACCATATCTACATTAGATATGTAATGTACATTTAATAACAATATCATTATTACTATATCTACATTAGATATAATGTAATATACTAATCCCTGCCCACAGATCAATGTATATTTAGTAGCGATATCATTATTACTATATCTACATTGGATATAATGTAATATACTGAACCCTCCCCACAGATCAATGTACCTACATTTAACAACAATATCATTAGTACTACGTCCACATTGCATATAATGTAATATACTGATTCCTTGCCACAGATCAGTGTACATTTAATAACAACATCATTCATTACATATCTATATTGGGTACAATGTAATATAGTGATTACATCCCACAGATCGATGTACATGTAATATCGATATCATTATTACTATATCTACATTAGATATAATGTAATATACTGATCCCTGCCCATAGTTCAATGTACCTATATTTAATAACAATATCATTAGTACTATATCCACATCACATATAATGTAATATACTGATCCCTTCCCGCAGATCAATGTACATTTAGTAACACCTTCATTCATACTATATCTACACTAGGTATAATGTAACATAGTGATTACATCCCACAGATCAATGTACATTTAATAACAACATCATTCATACTATAACTACATTGGATATAATGTAATATACTGATCCCTTCCCACAGATCAATGTACATATAACAGCAACATCGTTATTACTATATCTGCATTAGGTATAATGTAATCTAGTGACTACATCCCACAGATCATTGTACGTTTAATAACACCATCATTCATGCTATAGCTAAATTGGATATAATGTAATATACTGATCCCTTCCCACAGATCAAGGTATCTACATTTAATAACAATATCATTATTACTATATCTACAATAGATATAATGTAATATACTGATCCCTTCGCACAGATCAAGGTACCTACATTTAATAACAATATCACTAGTATTACGTCCACATTACATATAATGTAGTATACTGATTCCTTCTCACAGATCAGTGTAGATTTAATAACAACATCCTTCATACTATATCAACACTAGGTATAATGTAATATACTGATCCCTTCCCACAGACCAAGGTGCCTACATTTAGTAACAATATCATTATTACTATATCTGCATTAGATATAATGTAATATACTGATTCCTTCCCACAGATCAATGTACATTTAACAACAACATCATTCATACTATATCTACATTGGATATAATGTAATATACTGATCCCCTCCCACAGATCAATGTACCTACATTTAATAACAATATCCTTAGTACTATATCCACATTTCGCATAATGTAATATACTGATCCCTTCCCACAGAACAATGTACATTTAATAACACCATCATTCACACTATATCTACACGAGGTATAATGTAATATAGTGATTACATCCCACAGATCAATGTACATATAACAACAACATAATTCATACTATATCTACATTGGATATAATGTAATATACTGATCCCTTCCCACAGATCAATGTACATTTAGTAACACCATCATTCATACTATATCTACACTGGATATAATACAATATACGGATTCCTACCCAAAGATCAATGTACATTTTATAACAACATCATTCGTACTATATCTACATCGGATATAATGTAATATACTGATCCCTTCCCATACGTCAATGTACATATAATAGCAAAATCGTTATTACTATATCTACATTAGGTATATTGTAATATACTGATCCCTGCTCACAGATCAATGTACCTATATTTAATAACAATATCCTTAGTACTATATCCACATTACCCATAATGTAATATACTGATTCCTTCCCACAGATCAATGTACATTAACAACAACATCATTCATGCTATAGCTAAATTGGATATAATGTAATATACTGATCCCTGCCCACAGATCAATGTACCTACATTTAATAACAATATCATTAGTACTATATCTACATTAGATATAATGTAATATACTGATCCCTGCACACAGATCAATGTACCTACATTTAGTAACAATGTCATTATTACTATATCTACATTAGATATAATGTAATATACTGATCCCTGCCCACCGGTCAATGTACATTTAATAACAACATCGTTCCTACTATATCCACATTAGGTATAATGTAATATAGTGATTACGTCCCACAGATCAATGTACCTACTTTTAGTAACAATATCCTTAGTACTATATCCACATTACACATAATGTAATATACTGATTTCTTCCCACAGATCAATGTACATTTAACAACAACATCATTCGTACTATATCTACACGAGGTATAATGTAATATAGTGATTACACCCCCCAGATCAATGTACATATAACAACAACATCATTCATACTATATCTACATTGGATATAATGTAATATACTGATCCCTTCCCAAAGGTCAATGTACATATTATAGCATAATCGTTATTACTATATCTACATTAGGTATAATGTAATGTATTAACTACATCCTACAGATCATTGTACATTTAATAACATCATTCATGCTATAGCTAAATTGGATATAATGTAATATACTGATCCTTTCCCACAGATCAAGGTAGCTACATTTAATAACATTATCATTAATACTATATCTACATGAGATATAATGTTATATACTAATCCCTGCACACAGATCAATGTATATTTAATAGCGATATCATTATTACTATATCTACATTAGATATAATGTTATATACTGATCCCTGCCCACAGTTCAATGTACCTATACTTAATAACAATATCATTAGTACTATATCCACATCATATATAATGTAATATACCGATTCCTTCCCACAGATCAACGTAGATTTAATAACAACATCATTCATACTATATCAACACTAGGTATAATGTAATATAGTGATTACATCCCACAGATCAAGGTACATTTAATAACAACATCATTCATACTATATCTACATTGGATATAATGTATTATACTGATCCCTTCCCACAGATCAAGGTGCCTACATTTAGTAACAATATCATTATTACTATATCTTCATTAGATATAATGTAATATACTAATCCCTGCCCACAGATCAATGTATATTTAGTAGCGATATCATTATTACTATATCTACATTGGATATAATGTAATATACTGAACCCTCCCCACAGATCAATGTACCTACATTTAACAACAATATCATTAGTACTACGTCCACATTGCATATAATGTAATATACTGACTCCTTGCCACAGATCAGTGTACATTTAATAACAACATCATTCATTACATATCTATTTTGGGTACAATGTAATATAGTGATTACATCCCACAGATCAATGTACATGTAATGACGATATCATTATTACTATATCTACATTAGATATAATGTAATATACTGATCCCTGCCCATAGTTCAATGTACCTATATTTAATAACAATATCATTAGTACTATATCCACATCACATATAATGTAATATACTGATCCCTTCCCACAGATCAATGTACATTTAGTAACACCATCATTCATACTATATCTACACTAGGTATAATGTAACATAGTGATTACATCCCACAGATCAATGTACATTTAATAACAACATCATTCATACTATAACTACATTGGATATAATGTAATATACTGATCCCTCCCCACAGATCAATGTACATTTTATAACAACATCATTCATACTATATCTACATTGGATATAATGTAATATACTGATCCCTTCCCATACGTCAATGTACATATAATAGCAAAATCGTTATTACTATATCTACATTAGGTATAATGTAATTTACTGATCCCTGCTCACAGATCAATGTACCTATATTTAATAACAATATCCTTAGTACTATTTCCACATTACACATAATGTAATATACTGATTCCTTCCCACAGATCTATGAACATTTAATAACAACAGCATTCATACTATATCAACACTAGGTATAATGTAATATAGTGATTACATCCCACAGATCAAGGTACATTCAATATCGATATCATTATTACTATATCTACATTAGATAAAATGTAATATACTGATCCCTTCCCACAGATCAAGGTGCCTACATTTAGTAACAATATCATTAATACTATATCTACATGAGATATAATGTTACATACTAATCCCTGCCCACAGTTCAATGTACCTATACTTAATAACAATATCATTAGTACTATATCCACATCATATATAATTTAATATACCGATTCCTTCCCACAGATCAACGTAGATTTAATAACACCATCATTCATGCTATAGCTAAATTGGATATAATGTAATATACTGATCCCTTCCCACAGATCAAGGTATCTACACTTAATAACAATATCATTATTACTATATCTACACTAGATATAATGCTATGTACGGATTCCTTCCCACAGATCAAGGTACATTTAATAACAACATCATTCATACTATATCTGCATTGGATATAATGTAATATACTGATCCCTTCCCACAGGTCAATGCACATACAATAGCAAAATCGTTATTGCTATATCTACATTAGGTATAATGTAATGTATTTACTTCATCCTACAAATCATTGTACATTTAATAACATCATTCATGCTACAGCTAAATTGGATATAATGTAATATACTCACCCCTTCCCACAGATCAAGGTACCTACATTTAATAACAATATCATTAGTACTAAATATACATTCGATATAATGTAATATACTGATTCATTCCCACAGATCAATATATTTAATAACCATATCAGTAGTACTATATCTACATTCGATATAATGAAATATACTGATTCATTCCCACAGATCAATGTATCTTTAATAACAATATCATTAGCACTATATCTACATTCGATATAATGTAATATACTGATTCATTCCCGCAGATCAATGTGCCTTTAATAACAATATCATTAGCACTATATCTACATTCGATATAATGTAATATACTGATTCATTCCCACAGACCAATGCACCATTAATAACAATATCATTAGCACTATATCTACATTCGATATAATTTCATATACAGATTCATTCCCACTGATCAATGTACATTTAATAACAATATCATTAGTAGTATATCTACGTTACATACGTAATGTACAATTAATAACAATATCGTTATTACCATATCTACATTAGATATAATGTAATATACTGATTCATTCCCACAGATCAATATACCTTTAATAACCATATCATTAGTACTATATCTACATTCGATATATTGTAATATAGTGATTCATTCCCACAGATCAATGTGCCTTTAATAACAATATCATTAGCACTACATCTACATTCGATATAATGTAATATAGTGATCCATTCCCACAGACCAATGCACCTTTAATAACAATATCATTAGCACTATATCTACATTCGATATAACGTAATATGCAGATTCATTCCCACAGATATGTATATATAATAACCATATCATTAGTACCATACCTACATTCGATATAATGTAATATACCGATGGATTCCCACAGATCAATGTACATTTAATAACCATATCATTAGTACCATATCTACATTAGATATGTAATGTACATTTAATAACAATATCATTATTACTATATCTACATTAGGTATAATGTCATATACTGATCCCTGCCCACAGATCAATGTACCCACATGTAATAACAACATCGTTCATACTATATCCACATTAGGTATAATGTAATATAGTGATTACGTCCCACAGATCAATGTACCTACATTTAATAACAATATCCTTAGTACTATATCCACATTACACATAATGCAATATACTGATTCATTCCCACAGATCAATATACCTTTAATAACCATATCATTAGTACTATATCTACATTCGATATATTGTAATATAGTGATTCATTCCCACAGATCAATGTGCCTTTAATAACAATATCATTGGCACTACATCTACATTCGATATAACGTAATATAGTGATCCATTCCCACAGACCAATGCACCTTTAATAACAATATCATTAGCACTATATCTACATTCGATATAACGTAATATGCAGATTCATTCCCACAGATATGTATATATAATAACCATATCATTAGTACCATACCTACATTCGATATAATGTAATATACCGATGGATTCCCACAGATCAATGTACATTTAATAACCATATCATTAGTACCATATCTACATTAGATATGTAATGTACATTTAATAACAATATCATTATTACTATATCTACATTAGGTATAATGTCATATACTGATCCCTGCCCACAGATCAATGTACCTACATTTAATAACAATATCATTAGTACTACGTCCACATTACATATAATGTAGTATACTGATTCCTTCTCACAGATCAGTGTAGATTTAATAACAACATCCTTCATACTATATCAACACTAGGTATAATGTAATATACTGATCCCTTCCCACAGACCAAGGTGCCTACATTTAATAACAATATCATTAGTACTATATCCACATCATATATAATGTAATATACTGATTCCTTCCCACAGATCAATGTACATATAATAGCAATATCGTTATTACTATATCAACATCAGATATGTAATATACATTTAAAAACAAATCATTATTACTATATCAACGTCGGTTATAACGAAATGTACTGATTCCTTCCCAAGGATCAATGTACATATAATCGCAATATCATTATTAGTTACTATATCTACATCGGTTGTAACGCAATATACTGATTCCTTCCCACAGATCAATGTACATTTAATAGCAATATCATTAGTACTATATCTACATCCGATATAATGTAATATACTGATTCATTCCCACAGATCAATATACCTTTAATAACCATATCATTAGTACTATATCTACATTCGATATAATGTAATATACTGATTCATTCCCACAGATCAATATATTTAATAACCATATCAGTAGTACTATATCTACATTCGATATAATGTAATATATTGATTCATTCCCACAGATCAATATACCTTTAATAACCATACCATTAGTACTATATCTACATTCGATATAATGTAATGTACTGATTCATTCCCACAGACCAATGCACCTTTAATAACAATATCATTAGCACTATATCTACATTCGATATAACGTAATATACTGATTCATTCCCACAGATATGTACATATAGTAACCATATCATTAGTACCATACCTACATTCGATATAATGTAATATACTGATGGATTCCCACAAATCAATGCACCTTTCATAACAATATCATTAGCACTATATCTACATTCGACATAATGTAATATACTGATTCATTCCCACTGATCAATGTACATTTAATAACAACATCATTAGTAGTATATCTACATTACATACGTAATGTACAGTTAATAACAATATTATTATCACCGTATCTACATTAGATATAATGTAATATACTGATTGATCCCCAAAGATCAATGTACATTTCATAACAATATCATTAGTACTAAATCTACATTCGATATAATGTAATATACTGATTCATTCCCACAGATCAATGTACATTTAATAACCATATCATTCGTACCATATCTACATTAGATATGTAATGTACATTTAATAACAATATCATTATTACTATATCTACATTAGGTATAATGTCATATACAGATTTATTCCCACAGATCAATATACCTTTAATAACCATATCATTAGTACTATATCTACATTCGATATATTGTAATATAGTGATTCATTCCCACAGATCAATGTGCCTTTAATAACAATATCATTAGCACTACATCTACATTCGATATAACGTAATATAGTGATCCATTCCCACAGACCAATGCACCTTTAATAACAATATCATTAGCACTATATCTACATTCGATATAACGTAATATGCAGATTCATTCCCACAGATATGTATATATAATAACCATATCATTAGTACCATACCTACATTCGATATAATGTAATATACCGATGGATTCCCACAGATCAATGTACATTTAATAACCATATCATTAGTACCATATCTACATTAGATATGTAATGTACATTTAATAACAATATTATTATTACTATATCTACATTAGGTATAATGTCATATACTGATCCCTGCCCACAGATCAATGTACCCACATTTAATAACAATATCATTAGTACTACGTCCACATTACATATAATGTAGTATACTGATTCCTTCTCACAGATCAGTGTAGATTTAATAACAACATCCTTCATACTATATCAACACTAGGTATAATGTAATATACTGATCCCTTCCCACAGACCAAGGTGCCTACATTTAATAACAATATCATTAGTACTATATCCACATCATATATAATGTAATATACTGATTCCTTCCCACAGATCAACGTAGATTTAATAACAACATCATTCATACAATATCAACACTAGGTATAATGTAATATAGTGATTCCTCCCCACAGATCAATGTACATTTTATAACAACATCATTCATACTATATCTACATTGGATATAATGTAATATACTGATCCCTTCCCATACGTCAATGTACATATAATAGTAAAATCGTTATTACTATATCTACATTAGGTATAATGTAATATACTGATCCCTGCTCACAGATCAATGTACCTATATTTAATAACAATATCCTTAGTACTATATCCACATTACACATAATGTAATATACTGATTCCTTCCCACAGATCAACGTACATTTAATATCGATATCATTATTACTATATCTACATTAGATAAAATGTAATATACTGATCCCTTCCCACAGATGAAGGTGCCTACATTTTGTAACAATATCATTATTACTATATCTTCATTAGTTATAATGTAATATACTAATCCCTGCCCACAGATCAATGTATATTTAGTAGCGATATCATTATTACTATATCTACATTGGATATAATGTAATATACTGAACCCTCCCCACAGTTCAATGTACCTATATTTAACAACAATATCATTAGTACTACATCATTAGTACTATTACATTGCATATAATGTAATATACTGATTCCTTGCCACAGATCAGTGTACGTTTAGTAACAACATCATTCATTACATATCTATATTGGGTACAATGTAATATAGTGATTATATCCCACAGATCAATGTACATGTAATATCGATATCATTATTACTATATCTACATTAGATATAATGTAATATACTGATCCCTGCCCACAGTTCAATGTAACTATACTCAATAACAATATCATTAGTACTATATCCACATCATATATGATGTAATATACTGATTCCTTCCCACAGATCAATGTACATATAATAGCAATATCGTTATTACTATATCAACATCAGATATGTAATATACATTTAAAAACAAATCATTATTACTATATCTACGCCGGTTATAACGAAATGTACTGATTCCTTCCCAAGGATCAATGTACATATAATCGCAATATCATTATTAGTTACTATATCTACATCGGTTGTAACGCAATATACTGATTCCTTCTCACAGATCAGTGTAGATTTAATAACAACATCCTTCATACTATATCAACACGGGGAATAATGTAATATACTGATCCCTTCCCACAGACCAAGGTGCCTACATTTAGTAACAATATCATTATCACTATATCTACATTAGATATAATGTGATATACTGATCCCTGCCCACCGGTCAATGTACATTTAATAACAACATCGTTCATACTATATCCACATTAGGTATAATGTAATATAGTGATTACGTCCACAGATCAATGTAACTACATTTAATAACAATATCCTTAGTACTATATCCACATTACACATAATGTAATATACTGATTCCTTCCCACAGAACAATGTACATTTAATAACACCATCATTCATACTATATCTACACGAGGTATAATGTAATATAGTGATTACATCCCACAGATCAATGTACATATAACAACAACATCATTCATACTATATCTACGTTGGATATAATGTAATATACTGATCCCTTCCCACAGATCAAGGTAGCTACATTTAATAACATTATCATTAATACTATATCTACATGAGATATAATGTTATATACTAATCCCTGCCCACAGATCAATGTATATTTAATAGCGATATCATTATTACTATATCTACATTAGATATAATGTTATATACTGATCCCTGCCCACAGTTCAATGTACCTATACTTAATAACAATATCATTAGTACTATATCCACATCATATATAATGTAATATACCGATGCCTTCCCACAGATCAACGTAGATTTAATAACAACATCATTCATACCTTATCAACACTAGGTAAAATGTAATATAGTGATTACATCCCACAGATCAAGGTACATTTAATAACAACATCATTCATACTATATCTACATTGGATATAATGTATTATACTGATCCCCTCCCACAGATCAAGGTGCCTACATTTAGTAACAATATCATTATTACTACATCTTCATTAGATATAATGTAATATACTAATCCCTGCCCACAGATCAATGTATATTTAGTAGCGATATCATTATTACTATATCTACATTGGATATAATGTAATATACTGAACCCTCCCCACAGATCAATGTACCTATATTGAACAACAATATCATTAGTACTACATCATTAGTACTATTACATTGCATATAATGTAATATACTGATTCCTTGCCACAGATCAATGTACATTTAATAACCATATCATTAGTACCATATCTACATTAGATATGTAATGTACATTTAATAACAATATCATTATTACTATATCTACATTGGATATAATGTAATATACTAATCCCTGCCCACAGATCAATGTATATTTAGTAGCGATATCATTATTACTATATCTACATTGGATATAATGTAATATACTGAACCCTCCCCACAGATCAATGTACCTATATTTAACAACAATATCATTAGTACTACATCATTAGTACTATTACATTGCATATAATGTAATATACTGATTCCTTGCCACAGATCAGTGTACGTTTAGTAACAACATCATTCATTACATATCTATATTGGGTACAATGTAATATAGTGATTATATCCCACAGATCAATGTACATGTAATATCGATATCATTATTACTATATCTACATTAGATATAATGTAATATACTGATCCCTGCCCAGGTTCAATGTAACTATACTCAATAACAATATCATTAGTACTATATCCACATCATATATAATGTAATATACTGATTCCTTCCCACAGATCAATGTACATATAATAGCAATATCGTTATTACTATATCAACATCAGATATGTAATATACATTTAAAAACAAATCATTATTACTATATCTACGCCGGTTATAACGAAATGTACTGATTCCTTCCCAAGGATCAATGTACATATAATCGCAATATCATTATTAGTTACTATATCTACATCGGTGGTAACGCAATATACTGATTCCTTCCCACAGATCAATGTACATTTAATAGCAATATCATTAGTACTATATCTACATTAGATATAATGTGATATACTGATCCCTGCCCACCGGTCAATGTACATTTAATAACAACATCGTTCATACTATATCCACATTAGGTATAATGTAATATAGTGATTACGTCCACAGATCAATGTAACTACATTTAATAACAATATCCTTAGTACTATATCCACATTACACATAATGTAATATACTGATTCCTTCCCACAGATCAATGTGCCTTTAATAACAATATCATTAGCACTACATCTACATTCGATATAATGTAATATAGTGATCCATTCCCACAGACCAATGCACCTTTAATAACAATATCATTAGCACTATATCTACATTCGATATAACGTAATATGCAGATTCATTCCCACAGATATGTATATATAATAACCATATCATTAGTACCATACCTACATTCGATATAATGTAATATACCGATGGATTCCCACAGATCAATGTACATTTAATAACCATATCATTAGTACCATATCTACATTAGATATGTAATGTACATTTAATAACAATATCATTATTACTATATCTACATTAGGTATAATGTCATATACTGATCCCTGCCCACAGATCAATGTACCCACATGTAATAACAACATCGTTCATACTATATCCACATTAGGTATAATGTAATATAGTGATTACGTCCCACAGATCAATGTACCTACATTTAATAACAATATCCTTAGTACTATATCCACATTACACATAATGCAATATACTGATTCATTCCCACAGATCAATATACCTTTAATAACCATATCATTAGTACTATATCTACATTCGATATAATGTAATATACTGATTCATTCCCACAGATCAATATATTTAATAACCATATCAGTAGTACTATATCTACATTCGATATAATGTAATATATTGATTCATTCCCACAGATCAATATACCTTTAATAACCATACCATTAGTACTATATCTACATTCGATATAATGTAATGTACTGATTCATTCCCACAGACCAATGCACCTTTAATAACAATATCATTAGCACTATATCTACATTCGATATAACGTAATATACTGATTCATTCCCACAGATATGTACATATAGTAACCATATCATTAGTACCATACCTACATTCGATATAATGTAATATACTGATGGATTCCCACAAATCAATGCACCTTTCATAACAATATCATTAGCACTATATCTACATTCGACATAATGTAATATACTGATTCATTCCCACTGATCAATGTACATTTAATAACAACATCATTAGTAGTATATCTACATTACATACGTAATGTACAGTTAATAACAATATTATTATCACCGTATCTACATTAGATATAATGTAATATACTGATTGATCCCCAAAGATCAATGTACATTTCATAACAATATCATTAGTACTAAATCTACATTCGATATAATGTAATATACTGATTCATTCCCACAGATCAATGTACATTTAATAACCATATCATTCGTACCATATCTACATTAGATATGTAATGTACATTTAATAACAATATCATTATTACTATATCTACATTAGGTATAATGTCATATACAGATTTATTCCCACAGATCAATATACCTTTAATAACCATATCATTAGTACTATATCTACATTCGATATATTGTAATATAGTGATTCATTCCCACAGATCAATGTGCCTTTAATAACAATATCATTAGCACTACATCTACATTCGATATAACGTAATATAGTGATCCATTCCCACAGACCAATGCACCTTTAATAACAATATCATTAGCACTATATCTACATTCGATATAACGTAATATGCAGATTCATTCCCACAGATATGTATATATAATAACCATATCATTAGTACCATACCTACATTCGATATAATGTAATATACCGATGGATTCCCACAGATCAATGTACATTTAATAACCATATCATTAGTACCATATCTACATTAGATATGTAATGTACATTTAATAACAATATTATTATTACTATATCTACATTAGGTATAATGTCATATACTGATCCCTGCCCACAGATCAATGTACCCACATTTAATAACAATATCATTAGTACTACGTCCACATTACATATAATGTAGTATACTGATTCCTTCTCACAGATCAGTGTAGATTTAATAACAACATCCTTCATACTATATCAACACTAGGTATAATGTAATATACTGATCCCTTCCCACAGACCAAGGTGCCTACATTTAATAACAATATCATTAGTACTATATCCACATCATATATAATGTAATATACTGATTCCTTCCCACAGATCAACGTAGATTTAATAACAACATCATTCATACAATATCAACACTAGGTATAATGTAATATAGTGATTCCTCCCCACAGATCAATGTACATTTTATAACAACATCATTCATACTATATCTACATTGGATATAATGTAATATACTGATCCCTTCCCATACGTCAATGTACATATAATAGTAAAATCGTTATTACTATATCTACATTAGGTATAATGTAATATACTGATCCCTGCTCACAGATCAATGTACCTATATTTAATAACAATATCCTTAGTACTATATCCACATTATACATAATGTAATATACTGATTCCTTCCCACAGATCAACGTACATTTAATATCGATATCATTATTACTATATCTACATTAGATAAAATGTAATATACTGATCCCTTCCCACAGATGAAGGTGCCTACATTTTGTAACAATATCATTATTACTATATCTTCATTAGATATAATGTAATATACTAATCCCTGCCCACAGATCAATGTATATTTAGTAGCGATATCATTATTACTATATCTACATTGGATATAATGTAATATACTGAACCCTCCCCACAGATCAATGTACCTATATTTAACAACAATATCATTAGTACTACATCATTAGTACTATTACATTGCATATAATGTAATATACTGATTCCTTGCCACAGATCAGTGTACGTTTAGTAACAACATCATTCATTACATATCTATATTGGGTACAATGTAATATAGTGATTACATCCCACAGATCAATGTACATGTAATATCGATATCATTATTACTATATCTACATTAGATATAATGTAATATACTGATCCCTGCCCACAGTTCAATGTAGCTATACTCAATGACAATATCATTAGTACTATATCCACATCATATATAATGTAATATACTGATTCCTTCCCACAGATCAATGTACATATAATAGCAATATCGTTATTACTATATCAACATCAGATATGTAATATACATTTAAAAACAAATCATTATTACTATATCAACGTCGGTTATAACGAAATGTACTGATTCCTTCCCAAGGATCAATGTACATATAATCGCAATATCATTATTAGTTACTATATCTACATCGGTTGTAACGCAATATACTGATTCCTTCCCACAGATCAATGTACATTTAATAGCAATATCATTAGTACTATATCTACATCCGATATAATGTAATATACTGATTCATTCCCACAGATCAATATACCTTTAATAACCATATCATTAGTACTATATCTACATTCGATATAATGTAATATACTGATTCATTCCCACAGATCAATATATTTAATAACCATATCAGTAGTACTATATCTACATTCGATATAATGTAATATATTGATTCATTCCCACAGATCAATATACCTTTAATAACCATACCATTAGTACTATATCTACATTCGATATAATGTAATGTACTGATTCATTCCCACAGACCAATGCACCTTTAATAACAATATCATTAGCACTATATCTACATTCGATATAACGTAATATACTGATTCATTCCCACAGATATGTACATATAGTAACCATATCATTAGTACCATACCTACATTCGATATAATGTAATATACTGATGGATTCCCACAAATCAATGCACCTTTCATAACAATATCATTAGCACTATATCTACATTCGACATAATGTAATATACTGATTCATTCCCACTGATCAATGTACATTTAATAACAACATCATTAGTAGTATATCTACATTACATACGTAATGTACAGTTAATAACAATATTATTATCACCGTATCTACATTAGATATAATGTAATATACTGATTGATCCCCAAAGATCAATGTACATTTCATAACAATATCATTAGTACTAAATCTACATTCGATATAATGTAATATACTGATTCATTCCCACAGATCAATGTACATTTAATAACCATATCATTCGTACCATATCTACATTAGATATGTAATGTACATTTAATAACAATATCATTATTACTATATCTACATTAGGTATAATGTCATATACAGATTTATTCCCACAGATCAATATACCTTTAATAACCATATCATTAGTACTATATCTACATTCGATATATTGTAATATAGTGATTCATTCCCACAGATCAATGTGCCTTTAATAACAATATCATTAGCACTACATCTACATTCGATATAACGTAATATAGTGATCCATTCCCACAGACCAATGCACCTTTAATAACAATATCATTAGCACTATATCTACATTCGATATAACGTAATATGCAGATTCATTCCCACAGATATGTATATATAATAACCATATCATTAGTACCATACCTACATTCGATATAATGTAATATACCGATGGATTCCCACAGATCAATGTACATTTAATAACCATATCATTAGTACCATATCTACATTAGATATGTAATGTACATTTAATAACAATATTATTATTACTATATCTACATTAGGTATAATGTCATATACTGATCCCTGCCCACAGATCAATGTACCCACATTTAATAACAATATCATTAGTACTACGTCCACATTACATATAATGTAGTATACTGATTCCTTCTCACAGATCAGTGTAGATTTAATAACAACATCCTTCATACTATATCAACACTAGGTATAATGTAATATACTGATCCCTTCCCACAGACCAAGGTGCCTACATTTAATAACAATATCATTAGTACTATATCCACATCATATATAATGTAATATACTGATTCCTTCCCACAGATCAACGTAGATTTAATAACAACATCATTCATACAATATCAACACTAGGTATAATGTAATATAGTGATTCCTCCCCACAGATCAATGTACATTTTATAACAACATCATTCATACTATATCTACGTTGGATATAATGTAATATACTGATCCCTTCCCACAGATCAAGGTAGCTACATTTAATAACATTATCATTAATACTATATCTACATGAGATATAATGTTATATACTAATCCCTGCCCACAGATCAATGTATATTTAATAGCGATATCATTATTACTATATCTACATTAGATATAATGTTATATACTGATCCCTGCCCACAGTTCAATGTACCTATACTTAATAACAATATCATTAGTACTATATCCACATCATATATAATGTAATATACCGATGCCTTCCCACAGATCAACGTAGATTTAATAACAACATCATTCATACCTTATCAACACTAGGTAAAATGTAATATAGTGATTACATCCCACAGATCAAGGTACATTTAATAACAACATCATTCATACTATATCTACATTGGATATAATGTATTATACTGATCCCCTCCCACAGATCAAGGTGCCTACATTTAGTAACAATATCATTATTACTACATCTTCATTAGATATAATGTAATATACTAATCCCTGCCCACAGATCAATGTATATTTAGTAGCGATATCATTATTACTATATCTACATTGGATATAATGTAATATACTGAACCCTCCCCACAGATCAATGTACCTATATTGAACAACAATATCATTAGTACTACATCATTAGTACTATTACATTGCATATAATGTAATATACTGATTCCTTGCCACAGATCAATGTACATTTAATAACCATATCATTAGTACCATATCTACATTAGATATGTAATGTACATTTAATAACAATATCATTATTACTATATCTACATTGGATATAATGTAATATACTAATCCCTGCCCACAGATCAATGTATATTTAGTAGCGATATCATTATTACTATATCTACATTGGATATAATGTAATATACTGAACCCTCCCCACAGATCAATGTACCTATATTTAACAACAATATCATTAGTACTACATCATTAGTACTATTACATTGCATATAATGTAATATACTGATTCCTTGCCACAGATCAGTGTACGTTTAGTAACAACATCATTCATTACATATCTATATTGGGTACAATGTAATATAGTGATTATATCCCACAGATCAATGTACATGTAATATCGATATCATTATTACTATATCTACATTAGATATAATGTAATATACTGATCCCTGCCCAGGTTCAATGTAACTATACTCAATAACAATATCATTAGTACTATATCCACATCATATATAATGTAATATACTGATTCCTTCCCACAGATCAATGTACATATAATAGCAATATCGTTATTACTATATCAACATCAGATATGTAATATACATTTAAAAACAAATCATTATTACTATATCTACGCCGGTTATAACGAAATGTACTGATTCCTTCCCAAGGATCAATGTACATATAATCGCAATATCATTATTAGTTACTATATCTACATCGGTGGTAACGCAATATACTGATTCCTTCCCACAGATCAATGTACATTTAATAGCAATATCATTAGTACTATATCTACATTAGATATAATGTGATATACTGATCCCTGCCCACCGGTCAATGTACATTTAATAACAACATCGTTCATACTATATCCACATTAGGTATAATGTAATATAGTGATTACGTCCACAGATCAATGTAACTACATTTAATAACAATATCCTTAGTACTATATCCACATTACACATAATGTAATATACTGATTCCTTCCCACAGATCAATGTGCCTTTAATAACAATATCATTAGCACTACATCTACATTCGATATAATGTAATATAGTGATCCATTCCCACAGACCAATGCACCTTTAATAACAATATCATTAGCACTATATCTACATTCGATATAACGTAATATGCAGATTCATTCCCACAGATATGTATATATAATAACCATATCATTAGTACCATACCTACATTCGATATAATGTAATATACCGATGGATTCCCACAGATCAATGTACATTTAATAACCATATCATTAGTACCATATCTACATTAGATATGTAATGTACATTTAATAACAATATCATTATTACTATATCTACATTAGGTATAATGTCATATACTGATCCCTGCCCACAGATCAATGTACCCACATGTAATAACAACATCGTTCATACTATATCCACATTAGGTATAATGTAATATAGTGATTACGTCCCACAGATCAATGTACCTACATTTAATAACAATATCCTTAGTACTATATCCACATTACACATAATGCAATATACTGATTCATTCCCACAGATCAATATACCTTTAATAACCATATCATTAGTACTATATCTACATTCGATATAATGTAATATACTGATTCATTCCCACAGATCAATATATTTAATAACCATATCAGTAGTACTATATCTACATTCGATATAATGTAATATATTGATTCATTCCCACAGATCAATATACCTTTAATAACCATACCATTAGTACTATATCTACATTCGATATAATGTAATGTACTGATTCATTCCCACAGACCAATGCACCTTTAATAACAATATCATTAGCACTATATCTACATTCGATATAACGTAATATACTGATTCATTCCCACAGATATGTACATATAGTAACCATATCATTAGTACCATACCTACATTCGATATAATGTAATATACTGATGGATTCCCACAAATCAATGCACCTTTCATAACAATATCATTAGCACTATATCTACATTCGACATAATGTAATATACTGATTCATTCCCACTGATCAATGTACATTTAATAACAACATCATTAGTAGTATATCTACATTACATACGTAATGTACAGTTAATAACAATATTATTATCACCGTATCTACATTAGATATAATGTAATATACTGATTGATCCCCAAAGATCAATGTACATTTCATAACAATATCATTAGTACTAAATCTACATTCGATATAATGTAATATACTGATTCATTCCCACAGATCAATGTACATTTAATAACCATATCATTCGTACCATATCTACATTAGATATGTAATGTACATTTAATAACAATATCATTATTACTATATCTACATTAGGTATAATGTCATATACAGATTTATTCCCACAGATCAATATACCTTTAATAACCATATCATTAGTACTATATCTACATTCGATATATTGTAATATAGTGATTCATTCCCACAGATCAATGTGCCTTTAATAACAATATCATTAGCACTACATCTACATTCGATATAACGTAATATAGTGATCCATTCCCACAGACCAATGCACCTTTAATAACAATATCATTAGCACTATATCTACATTCGATATAACGTAATATGCAGATTCATTCCCACAGATATGTATATATAATAACCATATCATTAGTACCATACCTACATTCGATATAATGTAATATACCGATGGATTCCCACAGATCAATGTACATTTAATAACCATATCATTAGTACCATATCTACATTAGATATGTAATGTACATTTAATAACAATATTATTATTACTATATCTACATTAGGTATAATGTCATATACTGATCCCTGCCCACAGATCAATGTACCCACATTTAATAACAATATCATTAGTACTACGTCCACATTACATATAATGTAGTATACTGATTCCTTCTCACAGATCAGTGTAGATTTAATAACAACATCCTTCATACTATATCAACACTAGGTATAATGTAATATACTGATCCCTTCCCACAGACCAAGGTGCCTACATTTAATAACAATATCATTAGTACTATATCCACATCATATATAATGTAATATACTGATTCCTTCCCACAGATCAACGTAGATTTAATAACAACATCATTCATACAATATCAACACTAGGTATAATGTAATATAGTGATTCCTCCCCACAGATCAATGTACATTTTATAACAACATCATTCATACTATATCTACATTGGATATAATGTAATATACTGATCCCTTCCCATACGTCAATGTACATATAATAGTAAAATCGTTATTACTATATCTACATTAGGTATAATGTAATATACTGATCCCTGCTCACAGATCAATGTACCTATATTTAATAACAATATCCTTAGTACTATATCCACATTATACATAATGTAATATACTGATTCCTTCCCACAGATCAACGTACATTTAATATCGATATCATTATTACTATATCTACATTAGATAAAATGTAATATACTGATCCCTTCCCACAGATGAAGGTGCCTACATTTTGTAACAATATCATTATTACTATATCTTCATTAGATATAATGTAATATACTAATCCCTGCCCACAGATCAATGTATATTTAGTAGCGATATCATTATTACTATATCTACATTGGATATAATGTAATATACTGAACCCTCCCCACAGATCAATGTACCTATATTTAACAACAATATCATTAGTACTACATCATTAGTACTATTACATTGCATATAATGTAATATACTGATTCCTTGCCACAGATCAGTGTACGTTTAGTAACAACATCATTCATTACATATCTATATTGGGTACAATGTAATATAGTGATTACATCCCACAGATCAATGTACATGTAATATCGATATCATTATTACTATATCTACATTAGATATAATGTAATATACTGATCCCTGCCCACAGTTCAATGTAGCTATACTCAATGACAATATCATTAGTACTATATCCACATCATATATAATGTAATATACTGATTCCTTCCCACAGATCAATGTACATATAATAGCAATATCGTTATTACTATATCAACATCAGATATGTAATATACATTTAAAAACAAATCATTATTACTATATCAACGTCGGTTATAACGAAATGTACTGATTCCTTCCCAAGGATCAATGTACATATAATCGCAATATCATTATTAGTTACTATATCTACATCGGTTGTAACGCAATATACTGATTCCTTCCCACAGATCAATGTACATTTAATAGCAATATCATTAGTACTATATCTACATCCGATATAATGTAATATACTGATTCATTCCCACAGATCAATATACCTTTAATAACCATATCATTAGTACTATATCTACATTCGATATAATGTAATATACTGATTCATTCCCACAGATCAATATATTTAATAACCATATCAGTAGTACTATATCTACATTCGATATAATGTAATATATTGATTCATTCCCACAGATCAATATACCTTTAATAACCATACCATTAGTACTATATCTACATTCGATATAATGTAATGTACTGATTCATTCCCACAGACCAATGCACCTTTAATAACAATATCATTAGCACTATATCTACATTCGATATAACGTAATATACTGATTCATTCCCACAGATATGTACATATAGTAACCATATCATTAGTACCATACCTACATTCGATATAATGTAATATACTGATGGATTCCCACAAATCAATGCACCTTTCATAACAATATCATTAGCACTATATCTACATTCGACATAATGTAATATACTGATTCATTCCCACTGATCAATGTACATTTAATAACAACATCATTAGTAGTATATCTACATTACATACGTAATGTACAGTTAATAACAATATTATTATCACCGTATCTACATTAGATATAATGTAATATACTGATTGATCCCCAAAGATCAATGTACATTTCATAACAATATCATTAGTACTAAATCTACATTCGATATAATGTAATATACTGATTCATTCCCACAGATCAATGTACATTTAATAACCATATCATTCGTACCATATCTACATTAGATATGTAATGTACATTTAATAACAATATCATTATTACTATATCTACATTAGGTATAATGTCATATACAGATTTATTCCCACAGATCAATATACCTTTAATAACCATATCATTAGTACTATATCTACATTCGATATATTGTAATATAGTGATTCATTCCCACAGATCAATGTGCCTTTAATAACAATATCATTAGCACTACATCTACATTCGATATAACGTAATATAGTGATCCATTCCCACAGACCAATGCACCTTTAATAACAATATCATTAGCACTATATCTACATTCGATATAACGTAATATGCAGATTCATTCCCACAGATATGTATATATAATAACCATATCATTAGTACCATACCTACATTCGATATAATGTAATATACCGATGGATTCCCACAGATCAATGTACATTTAATAACCATATCATTAGTACCATATCTACATTAGATATGTAATGTACATTTAATAACAATATTATTATTACTATATCTACATTAGGTATAATGTCATATACTGATCCCTGCCCACAGATCAATGTACCCACATTTAATAACAATATCATTAGTACTACGTCCACATTACATATAATGTAGTATACTGATTCCTTCTCACAGATCAGTGTAGATTTAATAACAACATCCTTCATACTATATCAACACTAGGTATAATGTAATATACTGATCCCTTCCCACAGACCAAGGTGCCTACATTTAATAACAATATCATTAGTACTATATCCACATCATATATAATGTAATATACTGATTCCTTCCCACAGATCAACGTAGATTTAATAACAACATCATTCATACAATATCAACACTAGGTATAATGTAATATAGTGATTCCTCCCCACAGATCAATGTACATTTTATAACAACATCATTCATACTATATCTACATTGGATATAATGTAATATACTGATCCCTTCCCATACGTCAATGTACATATAATAGTAAAATCGTTATTACTATATCTACATTAGGTATAATGTAATATACTGATCCCTGCTCACAGATCAATGTACCTATATTTAATAACAATATCCTTAGTACTATATCCACATTACACATAATGTAATATACTGATTCCTTCCCACAGATCAACGTACATTTAATATCGATATCATTATTACTATATCTACATTAGATAAAATGTAATATACTGATCCCTTCCCACAGATGAAGGTGCCTACATTTTGTAACAATATCATTATTACTATATCTTCATTAGTTATAATGTAATATACTAATACCTGCCCACAGATCAATGTATATTTAGTAGCGATATCATTATTACTATATCTACATTGGATATAATGTAATATACTGAACCCTCCCCACAGATCAATGTACCTATATTTAACAACAATATCATTAGTACTACATCATTAGTACTATTACATTGCATATAATGTAATATACTGATTCCTTGCCACAGATCAGTGTACGTTTAGTAACAACATCATTCATTACATATCTATATTGGGTACAATGTAATATAGTGATTATATCCCACAGATCAATGTACATGTAATATCGATATCATTATTACTATATCTACATTAGATATAATGTAATATACTGATCCCTGCCCACAGTTCAATGTAACTATACTCAATAACAATATCATTAGTACTATATCCACATCATATATGATGTAATATACTGATTCCTTCCCACAGATCAATGTACATATAATAGCAATATCGTTATTACTATATCAACATCAGATATGTAATATACATTTAAAAACAAATCATTATTACTATATCTACGCCGGTTATAACGAAATGTACTGATTCCTTCCCAAGGATCAATGTACATATAATCGCAATATCATTATTAGTTACTATATCTACATCGGTTGTAACGCAATATACTGATTCCTTCTCACAGATCAGTGTAGATTTAATAACAACATCCTTCATACTATATCAACACGGGGAATAATGTAATATACTGATCCCTTCCCACAGACCAAGGTGCCTACATTTAGTAACAATATCATTATCACTATATCTACATTAGATATAATGTGATATACTGATCCCTGCCCACCGGTCAATGTACATTTAATAACAACATCGTTCATACTATATCCACATTAGGTATAATGTAATATAGTGATTACGTCCACAGATCAATGTAACTACATTTAATAACAATATCCTTAGTACTATATCCACATTACACATAATGTAATATACTGATTCCTTCCCACAGAACAATGTACATTTAATAACACCATCATTCATACTATATCTACACGAGGTATAATGTAATATAGTGATTACATCCCACAGATCAATGTACATATAACAACAACATCATTCATACTATATCTACGTTGGATATAATGTAATATACTGATCCCTTCCCACAGATCAAGGTAGCTACATTTAATAACATTATCATTAATACTATATCTACATGAGATATAATGTTATATACTAATCCCTGCCCACAGATCAATGTATATTTAATAGCGATATCATTATTACTATATCTACATTAGATATAATGTTATATACTGATCCCTGCCCACAGTTCAATGTACCTATACTTAATAACAATATCATTAGTACTATATCCACATCATATATAATGTAATATACCGATGCCTTCCCACAGATCAACGTAGATTTAATAACAACATCATTCATACCTTATCAACACTAGGTAAAATGTAATATAGTGATTACATCCCACAGATCAAGGTACATTTAATAACAACATCATTCATACTATATCTACATTGGATATAATGTATTATACTGATCCCCTCCCACAGATCAAGGTGCCTACATTTAGTAACAATATCATTATTACTACATCTTCATTAGATATAATGTAATATACTAATCCCTGCCCACAGATCAATGTATATTTAGTAGCGATATCATTATTACTATATCTACATTGGATATAATGTAATATACTGATCCCTGCCCACCGGTCAATGTACATTTAATAACAACATCGTTCATACTATATCCACATTAGGTATAATGTAATATAGTGATTACGTCCCACAGATCAATGTACCTACATTTAATAACAATATCCTTAGTACTATATCCACATTACACATAATGTAATATACTGATTCCTTCCCACAGATCAATGTACATTTAACAACGACATCATTCGTACTATATCTGCATTGGATATAATGTAATATACTGATCCCTTCCCACAGATCAATGTACCTAAATTTAATAACAATATCCTTAGTACTATATCCACATCACACATAATGTAATATACTGATTCCTTCCCACAGAACAATGTACATTTAATAACCCCATCATTCATACTATATCTACACGAGGTATAATGTAATATAGTGATTACATCCCCCAGATCAATGTACATATAACAACAACATCATTCATACTATATCTACATTGGATATAATGTAATATACTGATCCCTTCCCACAGGTCAATGTACATACAATAGCAAAATCGTTATTACTATATCTACATTAGGTATAATGTAATGTATTTACTACATCCTACAGATCATTGTACATTTAATAACATCATTCATGCTATAGCTAAATTGGATATAATGTAATATACTCACCCCTTCCCACAGATCAAGGTACCTACATTTAATAACAATATCATTATTACTACATCTACATTAGATATAAAGTAATATATTGATCCCTGCCCACAGTTCAATGTACCTATATTTAATAATAATATCATTAGTACTATATCCACATCATATATAATGTAATATACTGATTCCTTCCCACAGATCAATGTACATTAACAACAACATCATTCATGCTATAGCTAAATTGGATATAATGTAATATACTGATCCCTGCCCACAGATCAATGTACCTACATTTAATAACAATATCATTAGTACTATATCTACATTAGATATAATGTAATATACTGATCCCTGCCCACAGTTCAATGTAACTATATTTAAAAACAATATCATTAGTACTTTATCCACATCATATATAATGTAATGTACTGATTCCTTCCCACAGATCAATGTACATATAATAGCAATATCGTTATTACTATATCAACATCAGTTATGTAATATACATTTAAAAACAAATCATTATTACTATATCTACGTCGGTTATAACGAAATGTACTGATTCCTTCCCAAGGATCAATGTACATATAATCGCAATATCATTATTAGTTACTATATCTGCATCGGTTGTAACGCAATATACTGATTCCTTCCCACAGATCAATGTACATTTAATAGCAATATCATTAGTACTATATCTACATTAGATATAATGTAATATACTGATCCCTTCGCGCAGATCAAGGTACCTACATTTAATAACAATATCCTTAGTACTATATCCACATTACACATAATGTAATATACTGATTCCTTCCCACAGATCAATGTACATTTAACAACAACATCATTCATACTATATCTACAATGGATATAATGTAATATACTGATCCCTGCCCATAGTTCAATGTACCTATATTTAATAACAATATCATTAGTACTATATCCACATCACATATAATGTAATATACTGATCCCTTCCCACAGATCAATGTACATTTAGTAACACCATCATTCATACTATATCTACACTAGGTATAATGTAACATAGTGATTACATCCCACAGATCAATGTACATTTAATAACAACATCATTCATACTATAACTACATTGGATATAATGTAATATACTGATCCCTCCCCACAGATCAATGTACATTTTATAACAACATCATTCATACTATATCTACATTGGATATAATGTAATATACTGATCCCTTCCCATACGTCAATGTACATATAATAGCAAAATCGTTATTACTATATCTACATTAGGTATAATGTAATTTACTGATCCCTGCTCACAGATCAATGTACCTATATTTAATAACAATATCCTTAGTACTATATCCACATTACACATAATGTAATATACTGATTCCTTCCCACAGATCTATGAACATTTAATAACAACAGCATTCATACTATATCAACACTAGGTATAATGTAATATAGTGATTACATCCCACAGATCAAGGTACATTCAATATCGATATCATTATTACTATATCTACATTAGATAAAATGTAATATACTGATCCCTTCCCACAGATCAAGGTGCCTACATTTAGTAACAATATCATTAATACTATATCTACATGAGATATAATGTTACATACTAATCCCTGCCCACAGTTCAATGTACCTATACTTAATAACAATATCATTAGTACTATATCCACATCATATATAATGTAATATACCGATTCCTTCCCACAGATCAACGTAGATTTAATAACACCATCATTCATGCTATAGCTAAATTGGATATAATGTAATATACTGATCCCTTCCCACAGATCAAGGTATCTACACTTAATAACAATATCATTATTACTATATCTACACTAGATATAATGCTATGTACGGATTCCTTCCCACAGATCAATGTACATTTAATAACAACATCATTCATACTATATCTGCATTGGATATAATGTAATATACTGATCCCTTCCCACAGGTCAATGCACATACAATAGCAAAATCGTTATTGCTATATCTACATTAGGTATAATGTAATGTATTTACTTCATCCTACAAATCATTGTACATTTAATAACATCATTCATGCTACAGCTAAATTGGATATAATGTAATATACTCACCCCTTCCCACAGATCAAGGTACCTACATTTAATAACAATATCATTAGTACTAAATATACATTCGATATAATGTAATATACTGATTCATTCCCACAGATCAATATATTTAATAACCATATCAGTAGTACTATATCTACATTCGATATAATGAAATATACTGATTCATTCCCACAGATCAATGTATCTTTAATAACAATATCATTAGCACTATATCTACATTCGATATAATGTAATATACTGATTCATTCCCGCAGATCAATGTGCCTTTAATAACAATATCATTAGCACTATATCTACATTCGATATAATGTAATATACTGATTCATTCCCACAGACCAATGCACCATTAATAACAATATCATTAGCACTATATCTACATTCGATATAACGTAATATACTGATTCATTCCCACAGATATGTACATATAATAACCATATCATAAGTACCATACCTACATTCGATATAATGTAATATACTGATGGATTGCCACAGATCAATGCACCTTTCATAACAATATCATTAGCACTATATCTACATTCGATATAATTTCATATACAGATTCATTCCCACTGATCAATGTACATTTAATAACAATATCATTAGTAGTATATCTACGTTACATACGTAATGTACAATTAATAACAATATCGTTATTACCATATCTACATTAGATATAATGTAATATACTGATTCATTCCCACAGATCAATATACCTTTAATAACCATATCATTAGTACTATATCTACATTCGATATATTGTAATATAGTGATTCATTCCCACAGATCAACGTAGATTTAATAACAACATCATTCATACAATATCAACACTAGGTATAATGTAATGTAGTGATTACATCCCACAGATCAAGGTACATTTAATAAGAACATCATTCATACTATATCTACATTGGATATTATGTAATATACTGATCTCTGCCCACAGATCAATGTACCTACATTTAATAACAATATCATTAGTACTATATCTACATTAGATATAATGTAATATACTGATCCCTGCCCACAGTTCAATGTAACTATATTCAATAACAATATCATTAGTACTATATCCACATCATATATAATGTAATATACTGATTCCTTCCCACAGATCAATGTACATATAATAGCAATATCGTTATTACTATATCAACATCAGATATGTAATATACATTTAAAAACAAATCATTATTACTATATCTACGCCGGTTATAACGAAATGTACTGATTCCTTCCCAAGGATCAATGTACATATAATCGCAATATCATTATTAGTTACTATATCTACATCGGTTGTAACGCAATATACTGATTCCTTCCCACAGATCAATGTACATTTAATAGCAATATCATTAGTACTATATCTACATTAGATATAATGTAATATACTGATCCCTGCCCACAGATCAATGTATCTACATTTAATAACAATATCATTAGTACTACGTCCACATTACATATAATGTAGTATACTGATTCCTTCTCACAGATCAGTGTAGATTTAATAACAACATCCTTCATACTATATCAACACGGGGTATAATGTATTATACTGATCCCTTCCCACAGATCAATGTACCTACATTTAATAACAATATCCTTAGTACTATATCCACATTACACATGATGTAATATACTGATTCCTTCCCACAGAACAATGTACATTTAATAACACCATCATTCATACTATATCTACACGAGGTATAATGTAATATAGTGATTACATCCCACAGATCAATGTACATATAACAACAACATCATTCATACTATATCTACGTTGGATATAATGTAATATACAGATCCCTTCCCACAGATCAAGGTAGCTACATTTAATAACATTATCATTAATACTATATCTACATGAGATATAATGTTATATACTAATCCCTGCCCACAGATCAATGTATATTTAATAGCGATATCATTATTACTATATCTTCATTAGATATAATGTAATATACTAATCCCTGCCCACAGATCAATGTATATTTAGTAGCGATATCATTATTACTATATCTACATTGGATATAATGTAATATACTGAACCCTCCCCACAGATCAATGTACCTATATTGAACAACAATATCATTAGTACTACATCATTAGTACTATTACATTGCATATAATGTAATATACTGATTGCTTGCCACAGATCAATGTACATTTAATAACCATATCATTAGTACCATATCTACATTAGATATGTAATGTACATTTAATAACAATATCATTATTACTATATCTACATTAGATATAATGTAATATACTAATCCCTGCCCACAGATCAATGTATATTTAGTAGCGATATCATTATTACTATATCTACATTGGATATAATGTAATATACTGAACCCTCCCCACAGATCAATGTACCTACATTTAACAACAATATCATTAGTACTACGTCCACATTGCATATAATGTAATATACTGATTCCTTGCCACAGATCAGTGTACATTTAATAACAACATCATTCATTACATATCTATATTGGGTACAATGTAATATAGTGATTACATCCCACAGATCGATGTACATGTAATATCGATATCATTATTACTATATCTACATTAGATATAATGTAATATACTGATCCCTGCCCATAGTTCAATGTACCTATATTTAATAACAATATCATTAGTACTATATCCACATCACATATAATGTAATATACTGATCCCTTCCCGCAGATCAATGTACATTTAGTAACACCATCATTCATACTATATCTACACTAGGTATAATGTAACATAGTGATTACATCCCACAGATCAATGTACATTTAATAACAACATCATTCATACTATAACTACATTGGATATAATGTAATATACTGATCCCTTCCCACAGATCAATGTACATATAACAGCAACATCGTTATTACTATATCTGCATTAGGTATAATGTAATCTAGTGACTACATCCCACAGATCATTGTACGTTTAATAACACCATCATTCATGCTATAGCTAAATTGGATATAATGTAATATACTGATCCCTTCCCACAGATCAAGGTATCTACATTTAATAACAATATCATTATTACTATATCTACAATAGATATAATGTAATATACTGATCCCTTCGCACAGATCAAGGTACCTACATTTAATAACAATATCACTAGTATTACGTCCACATTACATATAATGTAGTATACTGATTCCTTCTCACAGATCAGTGTAGATTTAATAACAACATCCTTCATACTATATCAACACTAGGTATAATGTAATATACTGATCCCTTCCCACAGACCAAGGTGCCTACATTTAGTAACAATATCATTATTACTATATCTGCATTAGATATAATGTAATATACTGATTCCTTCCCACAGATCAATGTACATTTAACAACAACATCATTCATACTATATCTACATTGGATATAATGTAATATACTGATCCCCTCCCACAGATCAATGTACCTACATTTAATAACAATATCCTTAGTACTATATCCACATTTCACATAATGTAATATACTGATCCCTTCCCACAGAACAATGTACATTTAATAACACCATCATTCATACTATATCTACACGAGGTATAATGTAATATAGTGATTACATCCCACAGATCAATGTACATATAACAACAACATAATTCATACTATATCTACATTGGATATAATGTAATATACTGATCCCTTCCCACAGATCAATGTACATTTAGTAACACCATCATTCATACTATATCTACACTGGATATAATACAATATACGGATTCCTACCCAAAGATCAATGTACATTTTATAACAACATCATTCATACTATATCTACATCGGATATAATGTAATATACTGATCCCTTCCCATACGTCAATGTACATATAATAGCAAAATCGTTATTACTATATCTACATTAGGTATATTGTAATATACTGATCCCTGCTCACAGATCAATGTACCTATATTTAATAACAATATCCTTAGTACTATATCCACATTACCCATAATGTAATATACTGATTCCTTCCCACAGATCAATGTACATTAACAACAACATCATTCATGCTATAGCTAAATTGGATATAATGTAATATACTGATCCCTGCCCACAGATCAATGTACCTACATTTAATAACAATATCATTAGTACTATATCTACATTAGATATAATGTAATATACTGATCCCTGCACACAGATCAATGTACCTACATTTAGTAACAATGTCATTATTACTATATCTACATTAGATATAATGTAATATACTGATCCCTGCCCACCGGTCAATGTACATTTAATAACAACATCGTTCCTACTATATCCACATTAGGTATAATGTAATATAGTGATTACGTCCCACAGATCAATGTACCTACTTTTAGTAACAATATCCTTAGTACTATATCCACATTACACATAATGTAATATACTGATTTCTTCCCACAGATCAATGTACATTTAACAACAACATCATTCGTACTATATCTACACGAGGTATAATGTAATATAGTGATTACACCCCCCAGATCAATGTACATATAACAACAACATCATTCATACTATATCTACATTGGATATAATGTAATATACTGATCCCTTCCCAAAGGTCAATGTACATATAATAGCATAATCGTTATTACTATATCTACATTAGGTATAATGTAATGTATTAACTACATCCTACAGATCATTGTACATTTAATAACATCATTCATGCTATAGCTAAATTGGATATAATGTAATATACTGATCCTTTCCCACAGATCAAGGTAGCTACATTTAATAACATTATCATTAATACTATATCTACATGAGATATAATGTTATATACTAATCCCTGCCCACAGATCAATGTATATTTAATAGCGATATCATTATTACTATATCTACATTAGATATAATGTTATATACTGATCCCTGCCCACAGTTCAATGTACCTATACTTAATAACAATATCATTAGTACTATATCCACATCATATATAATGTAATATACCGATTCCTTCCCACAGATCAACGTAGATTTAATAACAACATCATTCATACTATATCAACACTAGGTATAATGTAATATAGTGATTACATCCCACAGATCAAGGTACATTTAATAACAACATCATTCATACTATATCTACATTGGATATAATGTATTATACTGATCCCTTCCCACAGATCAAGGTGCCTACATTTAGTAACAATATCATTATTACTATATCTTCATTAGATATAATGTAATATACTAATCCCTGCCCACAGATCAATGTATATTTAGTAGCGATATCATTATTACTATATCTACATTGGATATAATGTAATATACTGAACCCTCCCCACAGATCAATGTACCTACATTTAACAACAATATCATTAGTACTACGTCCACATTGCATATAATGTAATATACTGACTCCTTGCCACAGATCAGTGTACATTTAATAACAACATCATTCATTACATATCTATTTTGGGTACAATGTAATATAGTGATTACATCCCACAGATCAATGTACATGTAATGACGATATCATTATTACTATATCTACATTAGATATAATGTAATATACTGATCCCTGCCCATAGTTCAATGTACCTATATTTAATAACAATATCATTAGTACTATATCCACATCACATATAATGTAATATACTGATCCCTTCCCACAGATCAATGTACATTTAGTAACACCATCATTCATACTATATCTACACTAGGTATAATGTAACAAAGTGATTACATCCCACAGATCAATGTACATTTAATAACAACATCATTCATACTATAACTACATTGGATATAATGTAATATACTGATCCCTCCCCACAGATCAATGTACATTTTATAACAACATCATTCATACTATATCTACATTGGATATAATGTAATATACTGATCCCTTCCCATACGTCAATGTACATATAATAGCAAAATCGTTATTACTATATCTACATTAGGTATAATGTAATTTACTGATCCCTGCTCACAGATCAATGTACCTATATTTAATAACAATATCCTTAGTACTATATCCACATTACACATAATGTAATATACTGATTCCTTCCCACAGATCTATGAACATTTAATAACAACAGCATTCATACTATATCAACACTAGGTATAATGTAATATAGTGATTACATCCCACAGATCAAGGTACATTCAATATCGATATCATTATTACTATATCTACATTAGATAAAATGTAATATACTGATCCCTTCCCACAGATCAAGGTGCCTACATTTAGTAACAATATCATTAATACTATATCTACATGAGATATAATGTTACATACTAATCCCTGCCCACAGTTCAATGTACCTATACTTAATAACAATATCATTAGTACTATATCCACATCATATATAATGTAATATACCGATTCCTTCCCACAGATCAACGTTGATTTAATAACACCATCATTCATGCTATAGCTAAATTGGATATAATGTAATATACTGATCCCTTCCCACAGATCAAGGTATCTACACTTAATAACAATATCATTATTACTATATCTACACTAGATATAATGCTATGTACGGATTCCTTCCCACAGATCAAGGTACATTTAATAACAACATCATTCATACTATATCTGCATTGGATATAATGTAATATACTGATCCCTTCCCACAGGTCAATGCACATACAATAGCAAAATCGTTATTGCTATATCTACATTAGGTATAATGTAATGTATTTACTTCATCCTACAAATCATTGTACATTTAATAACATCATTCATGCTACAGCTAAATTGGATATAATGTAATATACTCACCCCTTCCCACAGATCAAGGTACCTACATTTAATAACAATATCATTAGTACTAAATATACATTCGATATAATGTAATATACTGATTCATTCCCACAGATCAATATATTTAATAACCATATCAGTAGTACTATATCTACATTCGATATAATGAAATATACTGATTCATTCCCACAGATCAATGTATCTTTAATAACAATATCATTAGCACTATATCTACATTCGATATAATGTAATATACTGATTCATTCCCGCAGATCAATGTGCCTTTAATAACAGTATCATTAGCACTATATCTACATTCGATATAATGTAATATACTGATTCATTCCCACAGACCAATGCACCATTAATAACAATATCATTAGCACTATATCTACATTCGATATAACGTAATATACTGATTCATTCCCACAGATATGTACATATAGTAACCATATCATTAGTACCATACCTACATTCGATATAATGTAATATACTGATGGATTCCCACAAATCAATGCACCTTTCATAACAATATCATTAGCACTATATCTACATTCGACATAATGTAATATACTGATTCATTCCCACTGATCAATGTACATTTAATAACAACATCATTAGTAGTATATCTACATTACATACGTAATGTACAGTTAATAACAATATTATTATCACCGTATCTACATTAGATATAATGTAATATACTGATTGATCCCCAAAGATCAATGTACATTTCATAACAATATCATTAGTACTAAATCTACATTCGATATAATGTAATATACTGATTCATTCCCACAGATCAATGTACATTTAATAACCATATCATTCGTACCATATCTACATTAGATATGTAATGTACATTTAATAACAATATCATTATTACTATATCTACATTAGGTATAATGTCATATACAGATTTATTCCCACAGATCAATATACCTTTAATAACCATATCATTAGTACTATATCTACATTCGATATATTGTAATATAGTGATTCATTCCCACAGATCAATGTGCCTTTAATAACAATATCATTAGCACTACATCTACATTCGATATAACGTAATATAGTGATCCATTCCCACAGACCAATGCACCTTTAATAACAATATCATTAGCACTATATCTACATTCGATATAACGTAATATGCAGATTCATTCCCACAGATATGTATATATAATAACCATATCATTAGTACCATACCTACATTCGATATAATGTAATATACCGATGGATTCCCACAGATCAATGTACATTTAATAACCATATCATTAGTACCATATCTACATTAGATATGTAATGTACATTTAATAACAATATTATTATTACTATATCTACATTAGGTATAATGTCATATACTGATCCCTGCCCACAGATCAATGTACCCACATTTAATAACAATATCATTAGTACTACGTCCACATTACATATAATGTAGTATACTGATTCCTTCTCACAGATCAGTGTAGATTTAATAACAACATCCTTCATACTATATCAACACTAGGTGTAATGTAATATACTGATCCCTTCCCACAGACCAAGGTGCCTACATTTAATAACAATATCATTAGTACTATATCCACATCATATATAATGTAATATACTGATTCCTTCCCACAGATCAACGTAGATTTAATAACAACATCATTCATACAATATCAACACTAGGTATAATGTAATATAGTGATTCCTCCCCACAGATCAATGTACATTTTATAACAACATCATTCATACTATATCTACATTCGATATAATGTAATATACTGATTCATTCCCACAGATCAATATATTTAATAACCATATCAGTAGTACTATATCTACATTCGATATAATGAAATATACTGATTCATTCCCACAGATCAATGTATCTTTAATAACAATATCATTAGCACTATATCTACATTCGATATAATGTAATATACTGATTCATTCCCGCAGATCAATGTGCCTTTAATAACAGTATCATTAGCACTATATCTACATTCGATATAATGTAATATACTGATTCATTCCCACAGACCAATGCACCATTAATAACAATATCATTAGCACTATATCTACATTCGATATAACGTAATATACTGATTCATTCCCACAGATATGTACATATAGTAACCATATCATTAGTACCATACCTACATTCGATATAATGTAATATACTGATGGATTCCCACAAATCAATGCACCTTTCATAACAATATCATTAGCACTATATCTACATTCGACATAATGTAATATACTGATTCATTCCCACTGATCAATGTACATTTAATAACAACATCATTAGTAGTATATCTACATTACATACGTAATGTACAGTTAATAACAATATTATTATCACCGTATCTACATTAGATATAATGTAATATACTGATTGATCCCCAAAGATCAATGTACATTTCATAACAATATCATTAGTACTAAATCTACATTCGATATAATGTAATATACTGATTCATTCCCACAGATCAATGTACATTTAATAACCATATCATTCGTACCATATCTACATTAGATATGTAATGTACATTTAATAACAATATCATTATTACTATATCTACATTAGGTATAATGTCATATACAGATTTATTCCCACAGATCAATATACCTTTAATAACCATATCATTAGTACTATATCTACATTCGATATATTGTAATATAGTGATTCATTCCCACAGATCAATGTGCCTTTAATAACAATATCATTAGCACTACATCTACATTCGATATAACGTAATATAGTGATCCATTCCCACAGACCAATGCACCTTTAATAACAATATCATTAGCACTATATCTACATTCGATATAACGTAATATGCAGATTCATTCCCACAGATATGTATATATAATAACCATATCATTAGTACCATACCTACATTCGATATAATGTAATATACCGATGGATTCCCACAGATCAATGTACATTTAATAACCATATCATTAGTACCATATCTACATTAGATATGTAATGTACATTTAATAACAATATTATTATTACTATATCTACATTAGGTATAATGTCATATACTGATCCCTGCCCACAGATCAATGTACCCACATTTAATAACAATATCATTAGTACTACGTCCACATTACATATAATGTAGTATACTGATTCCTTCTCACAGATCAGTGTAGATTTAATAACAACATCCTTCATACTATATCAACACTAGGTGTAATGTAATATACTGATCCCTTCCCACAGACCAAGGTGCCTACATTTAATAACAATATCATTAGTACTATATCCACATCATATATAATGTAATATACTGATTCCTTCCCACAGATCAACGTAGATTTAATAACAACATCATTCATACAATATCAACACTAGGTATAATGTAATATAGTGATTCCTCCCCACAGATCAATGTACATTTTATAACAACATCATTCATACTATATCTACATTGGATATAATGTAATATACTGATCCCTTCCCATACGTCAATGTACATATAATAGTAAAATCGTTATTACTATATCTACATTAGGTATAATGTAATATACTGATCCCTGCTCACAGATCAATGTACCTATATTTAATAACAATATCCTTAGTACTATATCCACATTACACATAATGTAATATACTGATTCCTTCCCACAGATCAACGTACATTTAATATCGATATCATTATTACTATATCTACATTAGATAAAATGTAATATACTGATCCCTTCCCACAGATGAAGGTGCCTACATTTTGTAACAATATCATTATTACTATATCTTCATTAGTTATAATGTAATATACTAATCCCTGCCCACAGATCAATGTATATTTAGTAGCGATATCATTATTACTATATCTACATTGGATATAATGTAATATACTGAACCCTCCCCACAGATCAATGTACCTATATTTAACAACAATATCATTAGTACTACATCATTAGTACTATTACATTGCATATAATGTAATATACTGATTCCTTGCCACAGATCAGTGTACGTTTAGTAACAACATCATTCATTACATATCTATATTGGGTACAATGTAATATAGTGATTATATCCCACAGATCAATGTACATGTAATATCGATATCATTATTACTATATCTACATTAGATATAATGTAATATACTGATCCCTGCCCACAGTTCAATGTAACTATACTCAATAACAATATCATTAGTACTATATCCACATCATATATGATGTAATATACTGATTCCTTCCCACAGATCAATGTACATATAATAGCAATATCGTTATAACTATATCAACATCAGATATGTAATATACATTTAAAAACAAATCATTATTACTATATCTACGCCGGTTATAACGAAATGTACTGATTCCTTCCCAAGGATCAATGTACATATAATCGCAATATCATTATTAGTTACTATATCTACATCGGTTGTAACGCAATATACTGATTCCTTCTCACAGATCAGTGTAGATTTAATAACAACATCCTTCATACTATATCAACACGGGGAATAATGTAATATACTGATCCCTTCCCACAGACCAAGGTGCCTACATTTAGTAACAATATCATTATCACTATATCTACATTAGATATAATGTGATATACTGATCCCTGCCCACCGGTCAATGTACATTTAATAACAACATCGTTCATACTATATCCACATTAGGTATAATGTAATATAGTGATTACGTCCACAGATCACTGTAACTACATTTAATAACAATATCCTTAGTACTATATCCACATTACACATAATGTAATATACTGATTCCTTCCCACAGAACAATGTACATTTAATAACACCATCATTCATACTATATCTACACGAGGTATAATGTAATATAGTGATTACATCCCACAGATCAATGTACATATAACAACAACATCATTCATACTATATCTACGTTGGATATAATGTAATATACTGATCCCTTCCCACAGATCAAGGTAGCTACATTTAATAACATTATCATTAATACTATATCTACATGAGATATAATGTTATATACTAATCCCTGCCCACAGATCAATGTATATTTAATAGCGATATCATTATTACTATATCTACATTAGATATAATGTTATGTACTGATCCCTGCCCACAGTTCAATGTACCTATACTTAATAACAATATCATTAGTACTATATCCACATCATATATAATGTAATATACCGATTCCTTCCCACAGATCAACGTAGATTTAATAACAACATCATTCATACCTTATCAACACTAGGTAAAATGTAATATAGTGATTACATCCCACAGATCAAGGTACATTTAATAACAACATCATTCATACTATATCTACATTGGATATAATGTATTATACTGATCCCCTCCCACAGATCAAGGTGCCTACATTTAGTAACAATATCATTATTACTACATCTTCATTAGATATAATGTAATATACTAATCCCTGCCCACAGATCAATGTATATTTAGTAGCGATATCATTATTACTATATCTACATTGGATATAATGTAATATACTGAACCCTCCCCACAGATCAATGTACCTACATTTAACAACAATATCATTAGTACTACGTCCACATTGCATATAATGTAATATACTGATTCCTTGCCACAGATCAGTGTACATTTAATAACAACATCATTCATTACATATCTATTTTGGGTACAATGTAATATAGTGATTACATCCCACAGATCAATGTACATGTAATATCGATATCATTATTACTATATCTACATTAGATATAATGTAATATACTGATCCCTGCCCATAGTTCAATGTACCTATATTTAATAACAATATCATTAGTACTATATCCACATCACATATAATGTAATATACTGATCCCTTCCCACAGATCAATGTACATTTAGTAACACCATCATTCATACTATATCTACACTGGATATAATACAATATACGGATTCCTCCCCACAGATCAATGTACATTTTATAACATCATTCATACTATATCTACATTGGATATAATGTAATATACTGATCCCTTCCCATACGTCAATGTACATATAATAGCAAAATCGTTATTACTATATCTACATTAGGTATAATGTAATATACTGATCCCTGCTCACAGATCAATGTACCTATATTTAATAACAATATCCTTAGTACTATATCCACATTACACATAATGTAATATACTGATTCCTTCCCACAGATCAATGTAGATTTAATGACAACATCCTTCATACTATATCAACACTAGGTATAATGTAATATACTGATCCCTTCCCACAGACCAAGGTGCCTACATTTAGTAACAATATCATTATTACTATATCTACATTAGATATAATGTAATATCCTGATCCCTGCCCACCGGTCAATGTACATTTAATAACAACATCGTTCATACTATATCCACATTAGGTATAATGTAATATAGTGATTACGTCCCACAGATCAATGTACCTACATTTAATAACAATATCCTTAGTACTATATCCACATTACACATAATGTAATATACTGATTCCTTCCCACAGATCAATGTACATTTAACAACAACATCATTCATACTATACCTAGAATGGATATAATGTAATATACTGATCCCTTCCCACAGATCAATGTACCTACATGTAATAACAACATCGTTCATACTATATCCACATTAGGTATAATGTAATATAGTGATTACGTCCCACAGATCAATGTACCTACATTTAATAACAATATCCTTAGTACTATATCCACATTACACATAATGCAATATACTGATTCATTCCCACAGATCAATATACCTTTAATAACCATATCATTAGTACTATATCTACATTCGATATATTGTAATATAGTGATTCATTCCCACAGATCAATGTGCCTTTAATAACAATATCATTAGTACTACATCTACATTCGATATAACGTAATATAGTGATCCATTCCCACAGACCAATGCACCTTTAATAACAATATCATTAGCACTATATCTACATTCGATATAACGTAATATGCAGATTCGTTCCCACAGATATGTATATATAATAACCATATCATTAGTACCATACCTACATTCGATATAATGTAATATATCGCTGGATTCCCACAGATCAATGTACATTTAATAACCATATCATTAGTACCATATCTACATTAGATATGTAATGTACATTTAATAACAATATCATTATTACTATATCTACATTAGGTATAATGTCATATACTGATCCCTGCCCACCGGTCAATGTACATTTAATAACAACATCGATCATACTATATCCACATTAGGTATAATGTAATATAGTGATTACGTCTCACAGATCAATGTACCTACATTTAATAACAATATCCTTAGTACTATATCCACATTACACATAATGTAATATACTGATTCCTTCCCACAGATCAATGTACATTTAACAACAACATCATTCATACTATATCTACAATGGATATAATGTAATATACTGATCCCTGCCCATAGTTCAATGTACCTATATTTAATAACAATATCATTAGTACTATATCCACATCACATATAATGTAATATACTGATCCCTTCCCACAGATCAATGTACATTTAGTAACACCATCATTCATACTATATCTACACTGGATGTAATACAATATACGGATTCCTCCCCACAGATCAATGTACATTTTATAACATCATTCATACTATATCTACATTGGATATAATGTAATATACTGATCCCTTCCCATACGTCAATGTACATATAATAGCAAAATCGTTATTACTATATCTACATTAGGTATAATGTAATATACTGATCCCTTCCCACAGACCAGGGTGCCTACATTTAGTAACAATATCATTATCACTATATCTACATTAGATATAATGTGATATACTGATCCCTGCCCACCGGTCAATGTACATTTAATAACAACATCGTTCATACTATATCCACATTAGGTATAATGTAATATAGTGATTACGTCCACAGATCAATGTAACTACATTTAATAACAATATCCTTAGTACTATATCCACATTACACATAATGTAATATACTGATTCCTTCCCACAGATCAATGTACATTTAACAACAACATCATTCATACTATATCTACAATGGATATAATGTAATATACTGATCCCTTCCCACAGATCAATGTACCTACATTTAATAACAATATCCTTAGTACTATATCCACATTACACATAATGTAATATACTGATTCCTTCCCACAGAACAATGTACATTCAATAACACCATCATTCATACTATATCTACACGAGGTATAATGTAATATAGTGATTACATCCCACAGATCAATGTACATATAACAACAACATCATTCATACTATATCTACGTTGGATATAATGTAATATACTGATCCCTTCCCACAGATCAAGGTAGCTACATTTAATAACATTATCATTAATACTATATCTACATGAGATATAATGTTATATACTAATCCCTGCCCACAGATCAATGTATATTTAATAGCGATATCATTATTACTATATCTACATTAGATATAATGTTATATACTGATCCCTGCCCACAGTTCAATGTACCTATACTTAATAACAATATCATTAGTACTATATCCACATCATATATAATGTAATATACCGATTCCTTCCCACAGATCAACGTAGATTTAATAACAACATCATTCATACTTTATCAACACTAGGTAAAATGTAATATAGTGATTACATCCCACAGATCAAGGTACATTTAATAACAACATCATTCATACTATATCTACATTGGATATTATGTAATATACTGATTTCTGCCCACAGATCAATGTACCTACATTTAATAACAATATCATTAGTACTATATCTACATTAGATATAATGTAATATACTGATCCCTGCCCACAGTTCAATGTAACTATATTCAATAACAATATCATTAGTACTATATCCACATCATATATAATGTAATATACTGATTCCTTCCCACAGATCAATGTACATATAATAGCAATATCGTTATTACTATATCAACATCAGATATGTAATATACATTTAAAAACAAATCATTATTACTATATCTACGCCGGTTATAACGAAATGTACTGATTCCTTCCCAAGGATCAATGTACATATAATCGCAATATCATTATTAGTTACTATATCTACATCGGTTGTAACGCAATATACTGATTCCTTCCCACAGATCAATGTTCATTTAATAGCAATATCATTAGTACTATATCTACATTAGATATAATGTAATATACTGATCCCTGCCCACAGATCAATGTATCTACATTTAATAACAATATCATTAGTACTACGTCCACATTACATATAATGTAGTATACTGATTCCTTCTCACAGATCAGTGTAGATTTAATGACAACATCCTTCATACTATATCAACACTAGGTATAATGTAATATACTGATCCCTTCCCACAGACCAAGGTGCCTACATTTAGTAACAATATCATTATTACTATATCTACATTAGATATAATGTAATATCCTGATCCCTGCCCACCGGTCAATGTACATTTAATAACAACATCGTTCATACTATATCCACATTAGGTATAATGTAATATAGTGATTACGTCCCACAGATCAATGTACCTACATTTAATAACAATATCCTTAGTACTATATCCACATTACACATAATGTAATATACTGATTCCTTCCCACAGATCAATGTACATTTAACAACAACATCATTCGTACTATATCTACATGAGGTATAATGTAATATAGTGATTACATCCCCCAGATCAATGTACATATAACAACAACATCATTCATACTATATCTACATTGGATATAATGTAATATACTGATCCCTTCCCAAAGGTCAATGTACATATAATAGCATAATCGTTATTACTATATCTACATTAGGTATAATGTAATGTATTAACTACATCCTACAGATCATTGTACATTTAATAACATCATTCATGCTATAGCTAAATTGGATATAATGTAATATACTGATCCTTTCCCACAGATCAAGGTAGCTACATTTAATAACATTATCATTAATACTATATCTACATGAGATATAATGTTATATACTAATCCCTGCCCACAGATCAATGTATATTTAATAGCGATATCATTATTACTATATCTACATTAGATATAATGTTATATACTGATCCCTGCCCACAGTTCAATGTACCTATACTTAATAACAATATCATTAGTACTATATCCACATCATATATAATGTAATATACCGATTCCTTCCCACAGATCAACGTAGATTTAATAACAACATCATTCATACTATATCAACACTAGGTATAATGTAACATAGTGATTACATCCCACAGATCAATGTACATTTAATAACAACATCATTCATACTATAACTACATTGGATATAATGTAATATACTGATCCCTCCCCACAGATCAATGTACATTTTATAACAACATCATTCATACTATATCTACATTGGATATAATGTAATATACTGATCCCTTCCCATACGTCAATGTACATATAATAGCAAAATCGTTATTACTATATCTACATTAGGTATAATGTAATTTACTGATCCCTGCTCACAGATCAATGTACCTATATTTAATAACAATATCCTTAGTACTATATCCACATTACACATAATGTAATATTATGATTCCTTCCCACAGATCAATGAACATTTAATAACAACAGCATTCATACTATATCAACACTAGGTATAATGTAATATAGTGATTACATCCCACAGATCAAGGTACATTCAATATCGATATCATTATTACTATATCTACATTAGATAAAATGTAATATACTGATCCCTTCCCACAGATCAAGGTGCCTACATTTAGTAACAATATCATTATTACTATATCTACATTAGATATAATGTAATATACTGATCCCTGCCCACCGGTCAATGTACATTTAATAACAACATCGATCATACTATATCCACATTAGGTATAATGTAATATAGTGATTACGTCTCACAGATCAATGTACCTACATTTAATAACAATATCCTTAGTACTATATCCACATTACACATAATGTAATATACTGATTCCTTCCCACAGATCAATGTACATTTAACAACAACATCATTCATACTATATCTACATTGGATATAATGTAATATACTGATCCCTTCCCACAGATCAATGTACCTACATTTAATAACAATATCCTTAGTACTATATCCACATTACACATAATGTAATATACTGATTCCTTCCCACAGAACAATGTACATTTAATAACACCATCATTCATACTATATCTACACGAGGTATAATGTAATATAGTGATTACATCCCACAGATCAATGTACATATAACAACAACATCATTCATACTATATCTACATTGGATATAATGTAATATACTTATCCCTTCCCACAGGTCAATGTACATATAATAGCATAATCGTTATTACTATATCTACATTAGGTATAATGTAATGTATTAACTACATCCTACACATCATTGTACATTTAATATCATCATTCATGCTATAGCTAAATTGGATATAATGTAATATACTGATTCCTTCCCACAGATCAATGTACATTTAATAACAACACTGTTCATACTATATCTACACTAGGTATAATGTAACGTGGTGATTACATCCCACAGATCAATGTACATTTAATAATATCATTCATACTATAACTACATTGGATATAATGTAATATACTGATCCCTTCCCACAGATCAAGGTATCTACATTTAATAACAATATCATTATTACTATATCTGCACTAGATATAATGCAATATACGGATTCCTTCCCACAGATCAATGTACATTTAATAACAACATCATTCATACTATAACTACATTGGATATAATGTAATATACTGATCCCTTCCCACAGATCAATGTACCTACATTTAATAACAATATCATTAGTACTACGTCCACATTACATATAATGTAGTATACTGATTCCATCTCTCAGATCAGTGTAGATTTAATAACAACATCCTTCATACTATATCAACACTAGGTATAATGTAATATACTGATCCCTTCCCACAGACCAAGGTGCCTACATTTAGTAACAATATCATTATTACTATATCTACATTAGATATAATGTAATATCCTGATCCCTGCCCACCGGTCAATGTACATTTAATAACAACATCGTTCATACTATATCCACATTAGGTATAATGTAATATAGTGATTACGTCCCACAGATCAATGTACCTACATTTAATAACAATATCCTTAGTACTATATCCACATTACACATAATGTAATATACTGATTCCTTCCCACAGATCAATGTACATTTAACAACAACATCATTCATACTATACCTACAATGGATATAATGTAATATACTGATCCCTTCCCACAGATCAATGTACCTACATTTAATAACAATATCCTTAGTTCTATATCCACATTACACATAATGTAATATACTGATTCCTTCCCACAGAACAATGTACATTTAATAACACCATCATTCATACTATATCTACACGAGGTATAATGTAATATAGCGATTACGTCCCACAGATCAATGTACCTACATTTAATAACAATATCCTTAGTACTATATCCACATTACACATAATGTAATATACTGATTCATTCCCACAGATCAATATACCTTTAATAACCATATCATTAGTACTATATCTACATTCGATATATTGTAATATAGTGATTCATTCCCACAGATCAATGTGCCTTTAATAACAATATCATTAGCACTACATCTACATTCGATATAATGTAATATAGTGATCCATTCCCACAGACCAATGCACCTTTAATAACAATATCATTATTACTATATCTACATTAGGTATAATGTCATATACTGATCCCTGCCCACAGATCAATGTACCTACATTTAATAACAATATCATTAGTACTACGTCCACATTACATATAATGTAGTATACTGATTCCTTCTCACAGATCAGTGTAGATTTAATAACAACATCCTTCATACTATATCAACACTAGGTATAATGTAATATACTGATCCCTTCCCACAGACCAAGGTGCCTACATTTAGTAACAATATCATTATTACTATATCTACATTAGATATAATGTAATATCCTGATCCCTGCCCACCGGTCAATGTACATGTAATAACAACATCGTTCATACTATATCCACATTAGGTATAATGTAATATAGTGATTACGTCCCACAGATCAATGTACCTACATTTAATAACAATATCCTTAGTACTATATCCACATTACACATAATGTAATATACTGATTCCTTCCCACAGATCAATGTACATTTAACAACAACATCATTCATACTATACCTAGAATGGATATAATGTAATATACTGATCCCTTCCCACAGATCAATGTACCTACATGTAATAACAACATCGTTCATACTATATCCACATTAGGTATAATGTAATATAGTGATTACGTCCCACAGATCAATGTACCTACATTTAATAACAATATCCTTAGTACTATATCCACATTACACATAATGCAATATACTGATTCATTCCCACAGATCAATATACCTTTAATAACCATATCATTAGTACTATATCTACATTCGATATATTGTAATATAGTGATTCATTCCCACAGATCAATGTGCCTTTAATAACAATATCATTAGTACTACATCTACATTCGATATAACGTAATATAGTGATCCATTCCCACAGACCAATGCACCTTTAATAACAATATCATTAGCACTATATCTACATTCGATATAACGTAATATGCAGATTCATTCCCACAGATATGTATATATAATAACCATATCATTAGTACCATACCTACATTCGATATAATGTAATATATCGATGGATTCCCACAGATCAATGTACATTTAATAACCATATCATTAGTACCATATCTACATTAGATATGTAATGTACATTTAATAACAATATCATTATTACTATATCTACATTAGGTATAATGTCATATACTGATCCCTGCCCACCGGTCAATGTACATTTAATAACAACATCGATCATACTATATCCACATTAGGTATAATGTAATATAGTGATTACGTCTCACAGATCAATGTACCTACATTTAATAACAATATCCTTAGTACTATATCCACATTACACATAATGTAATATACTGATTCCTTCCCACAGATCAATGTACATTTAACAACAACATCATTCATACTATATCTACAATGGATATAATGTAATATACTGATCCCTGCCCATAGTTCAATGTACCTATATTTAATAACAATATCATTAGTACTATATCCACATCACATATAATGTAATATACTGATCCCTTCCCACAGATCAATGTACATTTAGTAACACCATCATTCATACTATATCTACACTGGATGTAATACAATATACGGATTCCTCCCCACAGATCAATGTACATTTTATAACATCATTCATACTATATCTACATTGGATATAATGTAATATACTGATCCCTTCCCATACGTCAATGTACATATAATAGCAAAATCGTTATTACTATATCTACATTAGGTATAATGTAATATACTGATCCCTTCCCACAGACCAGGGTGCCTACATTTAGTAACAATATCATTATCACTATATCTACATTAGATATAATGTGATATACTGATCCCTGCCCACCGGTCAATGTACATTTAATAACAACATCGTTCATACTATATCCACATTAGGTATAATGTAATATAGTGATTACGTCCACAGATCAATGTAACTACATTTAATAACAATATCCTTAGTACTATATCCACATTACACATAATGTAATATACTGATTCCTTCCCACAGATCAATGTACATTTAACAACAACATCATTCATACTATATCTACAATGGATATAATGTAATATACTGATCCCTTCCCACAGATCAATGTACCTACATTTAATAACAATATCCTTAGTACTATATCCACATTACACATAATGTAATATACTGATTCCTTCCCACAGAACAATGTACATTCAATAACACCATCATTCATACTATATCTACACGAGGTATAATGTAATATAGTGATTACATCCCACAGATCAATGTACATATAACAACAACATCATTCATACTATATCTACGTTGGATATAATGTAATATACTGATCCCTTCCCACAGATCAAGGTAGCTACATTTAATAACATTATCATTAATACTATATCTACATGAGATATAATGTTATATACTAATCCCTGCCCACAGATCAATGTATATTTAATAGCGATATCATTATTACTATATCTACATTAGATATAATGTTATATACTGATCCCTGCCCACAGTTCAATGTACCTATACTTAATAACAATATCATTAGTACTATATCCACATCATATATAATGTAATATACCGATTCCTTCCCACAGATCAACGTAGATTTAATAACAACATCATTCATACTTTATCAACACTAGGTAAAATGTAATATAGTGATTACATCCCACAGATCAAGGTACATTTAATAACAACATCATTCATACTATATCTACATTGGATATTATGTAATATACTGATTTCTGCCCACAGATCAATGTACCTACATTTAATAACAATATCATTAGTACTATATCTACATTAGATATAATGTAATATACTGATCCCTGCCCACAGTTCAATGTAACTATATTCAATAACAATATCATTAGTACTATATCCACATCATATATAATGTAATATACTGATTCCTTCCCACAGATCAATGTACATATAATAGCAATATCGTTATTACTATATCAACATCAGATATGTAATATACATTTAAAAACAAATCATTATTACTATATCTACGCCGGTTATAACGAAATGTACTGATTCCTTCCCAAGGATCAATGTACATATAATCGCAATATCATTATTAGTTACTATATCTACATCGGTTGTAACGCAATATACTGATTCCTTCCCACAGATCAATGTTCATTTAATAGCAATATCATTAGTACTATATCTACATTAGATATAATGTAATATACTGATCCCTGCCCACAGATCAATGTATCTACATTTAATAACAATATCATTAGTACTACGTCCACATTACATATAATGTAGTATACTGATTCCTTCTCACAGATCAGTGTACATTTAATAACACCATCATTCATACTATATCTACACGAGGTATAATGTAATATAGTGATTACATCCCACAGATCAATGTACATATAACAACAACATCATTCATACTATATCTACGTTGGATATAATGTAATATACTGATCCCTTCCCACAGATCAAGGTAGCTACATTTAATAACATTATCATTAATACTATATCTACATGAGATATAATGTTATATACTAATCCCTGCCCACAGATCAATGTATATTTAATAGCGATATCTTCATTAGATATAATGTAATATACTAATCCCTGCCCACAGATCAATGTATATTTAGTAGCGATATCATTATTACTATATCTACATTGGATATAATGTAATATACTGAACCCTCCCCACAGATCAATGTACCTATATTGAACAACAATATCATTAGTACTACATCATTAGTACTATTACATTGCATATAATGTAATATACTGATTCCTTGCCACAGATCAATGTACATTTAATAACCATATCATTAGTACCATATCTACATTAGATATGTAATGTACATTTAATAACAATATCATTATTACTATATCTACATTAGATATAATGTAATATACTAATCCCTGCCCACAGATCAATGTATATTTAGTAGCGATATCATTATTACTATATCTACATTGGATATAATGTAATATACTGAACCCTCCCCACAGATCAATGTACCTACATTTAACAACAATATCATTAGTACTACGTCCACATTGCATATAATGTAATATACTGATTCCTTGCCACAGATCAGTGTACATTTAATAACAACATCATTCATTACATATCTATATTGGGTACAATGTAATATAGTGATTACATCCCACAGATCGATGTACATGTAATATCGATATCATTATTACTATATCTACATTAGATATAATGTAATATACTGATCCCTGCCCATAGTTCAATGTACCTATATTTAATAACAATATCATTAGTACTATATCCACATCACATATAATGTAATATACTGATCCCTTCGCGCAGATCAATGTACATTTAGTAACACCATCATTCATACTATATCTACACTAAGTATAATGTAACATAGTGATTACATCCCACAGATCAATGTACATTTAATAACAACATCATTCATACTATAACTACATTGGATATAATGTAATATACTGATCCCTTCCCACAGATCAATGTACATATAACAGCAACATCGTTATTACTATATCTGCATTAGGTATAATGTAATCTAGTGACTACATCCCACAGATCATTGTACGTTTAATAACACCATCATTCATGCTATAGCTAAATTGGATATAATGTAATATACTGATCCCTTCCCACAGATCAAGGTATCTACATTTAATAACAATATCATTATTACTATATCTACAATAGATATAATGTAATATACTGATCCCTTCGCACAGATCAAGGTACCTACATTTAATAACAATATCACTAGTATTACGTCCACATTACATATAATGTAGTATACTGATTCCTTCTCACAGATCAGTGTAGATTTAATAACAACATCCTTCATACTATATCAACACTAGGTATAATGTAATATACTGATCCCTTCCCACAGACCAAGGTGCCTACATTTAGTAACAATATCATTATTACTATATCTGCATTAGATATAATGTAATATACTGATTCCTTCCCACAGATCAATGTACATTTAACAACAACATCATTCATACTGTATCTACATTGGATATAATGTAATATACTGATCCCCTCCCACAGATCAATGTACCTACATTTAATAACAATATCCTTAGTACTATATCCACATTACACATAATGTAATATTATGATTCCTTCCCACAGATCAATGAACATTTAATAACAACAGCATTCATACTATATCAACACTAGGTATAATGTAATATAGTGATTACATCCCACAGATCAAGGTACATTCAATATCGATATCATTATTACTATATCTACATTAGATAAAATGTAATATACTGATCCCTTCCCACAGATCAAGGTGCCTACATTTAGTAACAATATCATTATTACTATATCTACATTAGATATAATGTAATATACTGATCCCTGCCCACCGGTCAATGTACATTTAATAACAACATCGATCATACTATATCCACATTAGGTATAATGTAATATAGTGATTACGTCTCACAGATCAATGTACCTACATTTAATAACAATATCCTTAGTACTATATCCACATTACACATAATGTAATATACTGATTCCTTCCCACAGATCAATGTACATTTAACAACAACATCATTCATACTATATCTACATTGGATATAATGTAATATACTGATCCCTTCCCACAGATCAATGTACCTACATTTAATAACAATATCCTTAGTACTATATCCACATTACACATAATGTAATATACTGATTCCTTCCCACAGAACAATGTACATTTAATAACACCATCATTCATACTATATCTACACGAGGTATAATGTAATATAGTGATTACATCCCACAGATCAATGTACATATAACAACAACATCATTCATACTATATCTACATTGGATATAATGTAATATACTTATCCCTTCCCACAGGTCAATGTACATATAATAGCATAATCGTTATTACTATATCTACATTAGGTATAATGTAATGTATTAACTACATCCTACACATCATTGTACATTTAATATCATCATTCATGCTATAGCTAAATTGGATATAATGTAATATACTGATTCCTTCCCACAGATCAATGTACATTTAATAACAACACTATTCATACTATATCTACACTAGGTATAATGTAACGTGGTGATTACATCCCACAGATCAATGTACATTTAATAATATCATTCATACTATAACTACATTGGATATAATGTAATATACTGATCCCTTCCCACAGATCAAGGTATCTACATTTAATAACAATATCATTATTACTATATCTGCACTAGATATAATGCAATATACGGATTCCTTCCCACAGATCAATGTACATTTAATAACAACATCATTCATACTATAACTACATTGGATATAATGTAATATACTGATCCCCTCCCACAGATCAATGTACCTACATTTAATAACAATATCATTAGTACTACGTCCACATTACATATAATGTAGTATACTGATTCCTTCTCTCAGATCAGTGTAGATTTAATAACAACATCCTTCATACTATATCAACACTAGGTATAATGTAATATACTGATCCCTTCCCACAGACCAAGGTGCCTACATTTAGTAACAATATCATTATTACTATATCTACATTAGATATAATGTAATATACTGATCCCTGCCCACCGGTCAATGTACATTTAATAACAACATCGTTCATACTATATCCACATTAGGTATAATGTAATATAGTGATTACCTCCCACAGATCAATGTACCTACATTTAGTAACAATATCCTTAGTACTATATCCACATTACACATAATGTAATATACTGATTCCTTCCCACAGATCAATGTACATTTAACAACAACATCATTCGTACTATATCTACACGAGGTATAATGTAATATAGTGATTACATCCCCCAGATCAATGTACATATAACAACAACATCATTCATACTATATCTACATTGGATATAATGTAATATACTGATCCCTTCCCAAAGGTCAATGTACATATAATAGCATAATCGTTATTACTATATCTACATTAGGTATAATGTAATGTATTAACTACATCCTACAGATCATTGTACATTTAATAACATCATTCATGCTATAGCTAAATTGGATATAATGTAATATACTGATCCTTTCCCACAGATCAAGGTAGCTACATTTAATAACATTATCATTAATACTATATCTACATGAGATATAATGTTATATACTAATCCCTGCCCACAGATCAATGTATATTTAATAGCGATATCATTATTACTATATCTACATTAGATATAATGTTATATACTGATCCCTGCCCACAGTTCAATGTACCTATATTTAATAACAATATCATTAGTACTATATCCACATCATATATAATGTAATATACCGATTCCTTCCCACAGATCAACGTAGATTTAATAACAACATCATTCATACTATATCAACACTACGTATAATGTAATATAGTGATTACATCCCACAGATCAAGGTACATTTAATAACAACATCATTCATACTATATCTACATTGGATATAATGTATTATACTGATCCCTTCCCACAGATCAAGGTGCCTACATTTAGTAACAATATCATTATTACTATATCTTCATTAGATATAATGTAATATACTAATCCCTGCCCACAGATCAATGTATATTTAGTAGCGATATCATTATTACTATATCTACATTGGATATAATGTAATATACTGAACCCTCCCCACAGATCAATGTACCTACATTTAACAACAATATCATTAGTACTACGTCCACATTGCATATAATGTAATATACTGATTCCTTGCCACAGATCAGTGTACATTTAATAACAACATCATTCATTACATATCTATTTTGGGTACAATGTAATATAGTGATTACATCCCACAGATCAATGTACATGTAATATCGATATCATTATTACTATATCTACATTAGATATAATGTAATATACTGATCCCTGCCCATAGTTCAATGTACCTATATTTAATAACAATATCATTAGTACTATATCCACATCACATATAATGTAATATACTGATCCCTTCCCACAGATCAATGTACATTTAGTAACACCATCATTCATACTATATCTACCCTAGGTATAATGTAACATAGTGATTACATCCCACAGATCAATGTACATTTAATAACAACATCATTCATACTATAACTACATTGGATATAATGTAATATACTGATCCCTCCCCACAGATCAATGTACATTTTATAACAACATCATTCATACTATATCTACATTGGATATAATGTAATATACTGATCCCTTCCCATACGTCAATGTACATATAATAGCAAAATCGTTATTACTATATCTACATTAGGTATAATGTAATATACTGATCCCTGCTCACAGATCAATGTACCTATATTTAATAACAATATCCTTAGTACTATATCCACATTACACATAATGTAATATACTGATTCCTTCCCACAGATCAATGTACATTTAATAACAACAGCATTCATACTATATCAACACTAGGTATAATGTAATATAGTGATTACATCCCACAGATCAAGGTACATTCAATATCGATATCATTATTACTATATCTACATTAGATAAAATGTAATATACTGATCCCTTCCCACAGATCAAGGTGCCTACATTTAGTAACAATATCATTATTACTATATCTACATTAGATATAATGTAATATACTGATCCCTGCCCACCGGTCAATGTACATTTAATAACAACATCGATCATACTATATCCACATTAGGTATAATGTAATATACCGATTCCTTCCCACAGATCAACGTAGATTTAATAACACCATCATTCATGCTATAGCTAAATTGGATATAATGTAATATACTGATCCCTTCCCACAGATCAAGGTATCTACACTTAATAACAATATCATTATTACTATATCTACACTAGATATAATGCTATGTACGGATTCCTTCCCACAGATCAATGTACATTTAATAACAACATCATTCATACTATATCTGCATTGGATATAATGTAATATACTGATCCCTTCCCACAGGTCAATGCACATACAATAGCAAAATCGTTATTGCTATATCTACATTAGGTATAATGTAATGTATTTACTTCATCCTACAAATCATTGTACATTTAATAACATCATTCATGCTATAGCTAAATTGGATATAATGTAATATACTCACCCCTTCCCACAGATCAAGGTACCTACATTTAATAACAATATCATTAGTACTAAATATACATTCGATATAATGTAATATACTGATTCATTCCCACAGATCAATATATTTAATAACCATATCAGTAGTACTATATCTACATTCGATATAATGAAATATACTGATTCATTCCCACAGATCAATGTATCTTTAATAACAATATCATTAGCACTATATCTACATTCGATATAATGTAATATACTGATTCATTCCCGCAGATCAATGTGCCTTTAATAACAATATCATTAGCACTATATCTACATTCGATATAATGTAATATACTGATTCATTCCCACAGACCAATGCACCATTAATAACAATATCATTAGCACTATATCTACATTCGATATAACGTAATATACTGATTCATTCCCACAGATATGTACATATAATAACCATATCATAAGTACCATACCTACATTCGATATAATGTAATATACTGATGGATTGCCACAGATCAATGCACCTTTCATAACAATATCATTAGCACTATATCTACATTCGATATAATTTCATATACAGATTCATTCCCACTGATCAATGTACATTTAATAACAATATCATTAGTAGTATATCTACGTTACATACGTAATGTACAATTAATAACAATATCGTTATTACCATATCTACATTAGATATAATGTAATATACTGATTCATTCCCACAGATCAATATACCTTTAATAACCATATCATTAGTACTATATCTATATTCGATATATTGTAATATAGTGATTCGTTCCCACAGATCAATGTGCCTTTAATAACAATATCGTTAGCACTACATCTACATTCGATATAATGTAATATAGTGATCCATTCCCACAGACCAATGCACCTTTAATAACAATATCATTAGCACTATATCTACATTCGATATAACGTAATATGCAGATTCATTCCCACAGATATGTATATATAATAACCATATCATTAGTACCATACCTACATTCGATATAATGTAATATACCGATGGGTTCCCACAGATCAATGTACATTTAATAACCATATCATTAGTACCATATCTGCATTAGATATGTAATGTACATTTAATAACAATATCATTATTACTATATCTACATTAGGTATAATGTCATATACTGATCCCTGCCCACAGATCAATGTACCTACATTTAATAACAATATCATTAGTACAACGTCCACATTACATATAATGTAGTATACTGATTCCTTCTCACAGATCAGTGTAGATTTAATGACAACATCCTTCATACTATATCAACACTAGGTATAATGTAATATACTGATCCCTTCCCACAGACCAAGGTGCCTACATTTAGTAACAATATCATTATTACTATATCTACATTAGATATAATGTAATATCCTGATCCCTGCCCACCGGTCAATGTACATTTAATAACAACATCGTTCATACTATATCCACATTAGGTATAATGTAATATAGTGATTACGTCCCACAGATCAATGTACCTACATTTAATAACAATATCCTTAGTACTATATCCACATTACACATAATGTAATATACTGATTCCTTCCCACAGATCAATGTACATTTAACAACAACATCATTCATACTATACCTACAATGGATATAATGTAATATACTGATCCCTTCCCACAGATCAATGTACCTACATTTAATAACAATATCCTTAGTACTATATCCACATTACACATAATGTAATATACTGATTCCTTCCCACAGAACAATGTACATTTAATAACACCATCATTCATACTATATCTACACGAGGTATAATGTAATATAGCGATTACGTCCCACAGATCAATGTACCTACATTTAATAACAATATCCTTAGTACTATATCCACATTACACATAATGTAATATACTGATTCATTCCCACAGATCAATATACCTTTAATAACCATATCATTAGTACTATATCTACATTCGATATATTGTAATATAGTGATTCATTCCCACAGATCAATGTGCCTTTAATAACAATATCATTAGCACTACATCTACATTCGATATAATGTAATATAGTGATCCATTCCCACAGACCAATGCACCTTTAATAACAATATCATTAGCACTATATCTACATTCGATATAACGTAATATGCAGATTCATTCCCACAGATATGTATATATAATAACCATATCATTAGTACCATACCTACATTCGATATAATGTAATATACCGATGGATTCCCACAGATCAATGTACATTTAATAACCATATCATTAGTACCATATCTACATTAGATATGTAATGTACATTTAATAACAATATCATTATTACTATATCTACATTAGGTATAATGTCATATACTGATCCCTGCCCACAGATCAATGTACCTACATTTAATAACAATATCATTAGTACTACGTCCACATTACATATAATGTAGTATACTGATTCCTTCTCACAGATCAGTGTAGATTTAATAACAACATCCTTCATACTATATCAACACTAGGTATAATGTAATATACTGATCCCTTCCCACAGACCAAGGTGCCTACATTTAGTAACAATATCATTATTACTATATCTACATTAGATATAATGTAATATCCTGATCCCTGCCCACCGGTCAATGTACATGTAATAACAACATCGTTCATACTATATCCACATTAGGTATAATGTAATATAGTGATTACGTCCCACAGATCAATGTACCTACATTTAATAACAATATCCTTAGTACTATATCCACATTACACATAATGTAATATACTGATTCCTTCCCACAGATCAATGTACATTTAACAACAACATCATTCATACTATACCTAGAATGGATATAATGTAATATACTGATCCCTTCCCACAGATCAATGTACCTACATGTAATAACAACATCGTTCATACTATATCCACATTAGGTATAATGTAATATAGTGATTACGTCCCACAGATCAATGTACCTACATTTAATAACAATATCCTTAGTACTATATCCACATTACACATAATGCAATATACTGATTCATTCCCACAGATCAATATACCTTTAATAACCATATCATTAGTACTATATCTACATTCGATATATTGTAATATAGTGATTCATTCCCACAGATCAATGTGCCTTTAATAACAATATCATTAGCACTACATCTACATTCGATATAACGTAATATAGTGATCCATTCCCACAGACCAATGCACCTTTAATAACAATATCATTAGCACTATATCTACATTCGATATAACGTAATATGCAGATTCATTCCCACAGATATGTATATATAATAACCATATCATTAGTACCATACCTACATTCGATATAATGTAATATACCGATGGATTCCCACAGATCAATGTACATTTAATAACCATATCATTAGTACCATATCTACATTAGATATGTAATGTACATTTAATAACAATATCATTATTACTATATCTACATTAGGTATAATGTCATATACTGATCCCTGCCCACCGGTCAATGTACATTTAATAACAACATCGATCATACTATATCCACATTAGGTATAATGTAATATAGTGATTACGTCTCACAGATCAATGTACCTACATTTAATAACAATATCCTTAGTACTATATCCACATTACACATAATGTAATATACTGATTCCTTCCCACAGATCAATGTACATTTAACAACAACATCATTCCTACTATATCTACAATGGATATAATGTAATATACTGATCCCTGCCCATAGTTCAATGTACCTATATTTAATAACAATATCATTAGTACTATATCCACATCACATATAATGTAATATACTGATCCCTTCCCACAGATCAATGTACATTTAGTAACACCATCATTCATACTATATCTACACTGGATATAATACAATATACGGATTCCTCCCCACAGATCAATGTACATTTTATAACATCATTCATACTATATCTACATTGGATATAATGTAATATACTGTTCCCTTCCCATACGTCAATGTACATATAATAGCAAAATCGTTATTACTATATCTACATTAGGTATAATGTAATATACTGATCCCTTCCCACAGATCAAGGTGCCTACATTTAGTAACAATATCATTATTACTATATCTACATTAGATATAATGTAATATACTGATCCCTGCCCACCGGTCAATGTACATTTAATAACAACATCGTTCATACTATATCCACATTAGGTATAATGTAATATAGTGATTACGTCTCACAGATCAATGTACCTACATTTAATAACAATATCCTTAGTACTATATCCACGTTACACATAATGTAATATACTGATTCCTTCCCACAGATCAATGTACATTTAACAACAACATCATTCATACTATATCTACAATGGATATAATGTAATATACTGATCCCTGCCCATAGTTCAATGTACCTATATTTAATAACAATATCATTAGTACTATATCCACATCACATATAATGTAATATACTGATCCCTTCCCACAGATCAATGTACATTTAGTAACACCATCATTCATACTATATCCACACTGGATATAATACAATATACGGATTCCTCCCCACAGATCAATGTACATTTTATAACATCATTCATACTATATCTACATTGGATATAATGTAATATACTGATCCCTTCCCATACGTCAATGTACATATAATAGCAAAATCGTTATTACTATATCTACATTAGGTATAATGTAATATACTGATCCCTTCCCACAGATCAAGGTGCCTACATTTAGTAACAATATCATTATTACTATATCTACATTAGATATAAGGTAATATACTGATCCCTGCCCACCGGTCAATGTACATTTAATAACAACATCGTTCATACTATATCCACATTAGGTATAATGTAATATAGTGATCCCTGCCCATAGTTCAATGTACCTACATTTAATAACAATATCCTTAGTACTATATCCACATTACACATAATGTAATATACTGATTCCTTCCCACAGATCAATGTACATTTAACAACAACATCATTCATACTATATCTACAATGGATATAATGTAATATACTGATCCCTGCCCATAGTTCAATGTACCTATATTTAATAACAATATCATTAGTACTATATCCACATCACATATAATGTAATATACTGATTCCTTCTCACAGATTAATGTACATTTAATAACAACATTATTCATACTATATCTACACTAGGTAGAATGTAACATAGTGATTACATCCCACAGATCAATGTACACTTAAAAACAACATCATTCATACTATAACTACATTGGATATAATGTAATATACTGATCCCTTCCCACAGATCAAGGTATCTACATTTAATAACAATATCATTATTACTATATCTACACTAGATATAATGCAATATACGGATTCCTTCCCACAGATCAATGTACATTTAATAACAACATCATTCATACTATATCTGCATTGGATATAACGTAATATACTGATCCCTTCCCACAGGTCAATGTACATACAATAGCAAAATCGTTATTACTATATCCACATTAGGTATAATGTAATGTATTTACTACATCCAACAGATCATTGTACATTTAATAACATCATTCATGCTATAGCTAAATTGGATATAATGTAATATACTCACCCCTTCCCACAGATCAAGGTACCTACATTTAATAACAATATCATTATTACTACATCTACATTAGATATAAAGTAATATACTGATCCCTGCCCACAGTTCAATGTACCCATATTTAATAATAATATCATTAGTACTATATCCACATCATATATAATGTAATATACTGATTCCTTCCCACAGATCAATGTACATTAACAACAACATCATTCATGCTATAGCTAAATTGGATATAATGTAATATACTGATCCCTGCCCACAGATCAATGTACCTACATTTAATAACAATATCATTAGTACTATATCTACATTAGATATAATGTAATATACTGATCCCTGCCCACAGATCAATGTACCTACATTTAGTAACAATATCATTATTACTATATCTACATTAGATATAATGTAATATACTGATCCCTGCCCACCGGTCAATGTACATTTAATAACAACATCGTTCATACTATATCCACATTAGGTATAATGTAATATAGTGATTACGTCCCACAGATCAATGTACCTACATTTAATAACAATATCCTTAGTACTATATCCACATTACACATAATGTAATATACTGATTCCTTCCCACAGATCAATGTACATTTAACAACAACATCATTCATACTATATCTACATTGGATATAATGTAATATACTGATCCCTTCCCACAGATCAATGTACCTACATTTAATAACAATATCCTTAGTACTATATCCACATTACACATAATGTAATATACTGATTCCTTCCCACAGAACAATGTACATTTAATAACACCATCATTCATACTATATCTACACGAGGTATAATGTAATATAGTGATTACATCCCACAGATCAATGTACATATAACAACAACATCATTCATACTATATCTACATTGGATATAATGTAATATACTGATCCCTTCCCACAGACCAAGGTGCCTACATTTAGTAACAATATCATTATTACTATATCTACATTAGATATAATGTAATATACTGATCCCTGCCCACCGGTTAATGTACATTTAATAACAACATCGTTCATACTATATCCACATTACACATAATGTAATATACTGATTCCTTCCCACAGATCAATGTACATTTAACAACAACATCATTCGTACTATATCTACATTGGATATAATGTAATATACTGATCCCTTCCCACAGATCAATGTACCTACATTTAATAACAATATCCTTAGTACTATATCCACATTACACATAATGTAATATACTGATTCCTTCCCACAGAACAATGTACATTTAATAACACCATCATTCATACTATATCTACACGAGGTATAATGTAATATAGTGATTACATCCCACAGATCAATGTACATATAACAACAACATCATTCATACTATATCTACATTGGATATAATGTAATATACTCACCCCTTCCCACAGATCAAGGTACCTACATTTAATAACAATATCATTATTACTACATCTACATTAGATATAAAGTAATATACTGATCCCTGCCCACAGTTCAATGTACCTATATTTAATAATAATATCATTAGTACTATATCCACATCATATATAATGTAATATACTGATTCCTTCCCACAGATCAATGTACATTAACAACAACATCATTCATGCTATAGCTAAATTGGATATAATGTAATATACTGATCCCTGCCCACCGGTCAATGTACATTTAATAACAACATCGTTCATACTATATCCACATTAGGTATAATGTAATATAGTGATTACGTCCCACAGATCAATGTACCTACATTTAATAACAATATCATTAGTACTACGTCCACATTACATATAATGTAGTATACTGATTCCTTCTCACAGATCAGTGTAGATTTAATAACAACATCCTTCATACTATATCAACACTAGGTATAATGTAATATACTGATCCCTTCCCACAGACCAAGGTGCCTACATTTAATAACAATATCATTAGTACTATATCCACATCATATATAATGTAATATACTGATTCCTTCCCACAGATCAACGTAGATTTAATAACAACATCATTCATACAATATCAACACTAGGTATAATGTAATATAGTGATTCCTCCCCACATATCAATGTACATTTTATAACAACATCATTCATACTATATCTACATTGGATATAATGTAATATACTGATCCCTTCCCATACGTCAATGTACATATAATAGTAAAATCGTTATTACTATATCTACATTAGGTATAATGTAATATACTGATCCCTGCTCACAGATCAATGTACCTATATTTAATAACAATATCCTTAGTACTATATCCACATTACACATAATGTAATATACTGATTCCTTCCCACAGATCAACGTACATTTAATATCGATATCATTATTACTATATCTACATTAGATAAAATGTAATATACTGATCCCTTCCCACAGATGAAGGTGCCTACATTTTGTAACAATATCATTATTACTATATCTTCATTAGATATAATGTAATATACTAATCCCTGCCCACAGATCAATGTATATTTAGTAGCGATATCATTATTACTATATCTACATTGGATATAATGTAATATACTGAACCCTCCCCACAGATCAATGTACCTATATTTAACAACAATATCATTAGTACTACATCATTAGTACTATTACATTGCATATAATGTAATATACTGATTCCTTGCCACAGATCAGTGTACGTTTAGTAACAACATCATTCATTACATATCTATATTGGGTACAATGTAATATAGTGATTATATCCCACAGATCAATGTACATGTAATATCGATATCATTATTACTATATCTACATTAGATATAATGTAATATACTGATCCCTGCCCAGGTTCAATGTAACTATACTCAATAACAATATCATTAGTACTATATCCACATCATATATAATGTAATATAGTGATTACATCCCACAGATCAATGTACATATAACAACAACATCATTCATACTATATCTACATTGGATATAATGTAATATACTTATCCCTTCCCACAGGTCAATGTACATATAATAGCATAATCGTTATTACTATATCTACATTAGGTATAATGTAATGTATTAACTACATCCTACACATCATTGTACATTTAATATCATCATTCATGCTATAGCTAAATTGGATATAATGTAATATACTGATTCTTTCCCACAGATCAATGTACATTTAATAACAACACTATTCATACTATATCTACACTAGGTATAATGTAACGTGGTGATTACATCCCACAGATCAATGTACATTTAATAATATCATTCATACTATAACTACATTGGATATAATGTAATATACTGATCCCTTCCCACAGATCAATGTACCTACATTTAATAACAATATCATTAGTACTACGTCCACATTACATATAATGTAGTATACTGATTCCTTCTCTCAGATCAGTGTAGATTTAATTACAACATCCTTCATACTATATCAACACTAGGTATAATGTAATATACTGATCCCTTCCCACAGACCAAGGTGCCTACATTTAGTAACAATATCCTTAGTACTATATCCACATTACACATAATGTAATATACTGATTCCTTCCCACAGATCAATGTACATTTAACAACAACATCATTCGTACTATATCTACACGAGGTATAATGTAATATAGTGATTACATCCCCCAGATCAATGTACATATAACAACAACATCATTCATACTATATCTACATTGGATATAATGTAATATACTGATCCCTTCCCAAAGGTCAATGTACATATAATAGCATAATCGTTATTACTATATCTACATTAGGTATAATGTAATGTATTAACTACATCCTACAGATCATTGTACATTTAATAACATCATTCATGCTATAGCTAAATTGGATATAATGTAATATACTGATCCTTTCCCACAGATCAAGGTAGCTACATTTAATAACATTATCATTAATACTATATCTACATGAGATATAATGTTATATACTAATCCCTGCCCACAGATCAATGTATATTTAATAGCGATATCATTATTACTATATCTACATTACATATAATGTTATATACTGATCCCTGTTCACAGTTCAATGTACCTATACTTAATAACAATATCATTAGTACTATATCCACATCATATATAATGTAATATACCGATTCCTTCCCACAGATCAACGTAGATTTAATAACAACATCATTCATACTATATCAACACTAGGTATAATGTAATATAGTGATTACATCCCACAGATCAAGGTACATTTAATAACAACATCATTCATACTATATCTACATTGGATATAATGTATTATACTGATCCCTTCCCACAGATCAAGGTGCCTACATTTAGTACCAATATCATTATTACTATATCTTCATTACATATAATGTAATATACTAATCCCTGCCCACAGATCAATGTATATTTAGTAGCGATATCATTATTACTATATCTACATTGGATATAATGTAATATACTGAACCCTCCCCACAGATCAATGTACCTACATTTAACAACAATATCATTAGTACTACGTCCACATTGCATATAATGTAATATACTGATTCCTTGCCACAGATCAGTGTACATTTAATAACAACATCATTCATTACATATCTATTTTGGGTACAATGTAATATAGTGATTACATCCCACAGATCAATGTACATGTAATATCGATATCATTATTACTATATCTACATTAGATATAATGTAATATACTGATCCCTTCCCACAGATCAATGTACATTTAGTAACACCATCATTCATACTATATCTACACTAGGTATAATGTAACATAGTGATTACAGCCCACAGATCAATGTACATTTAATAACAACATCATTCATACTATAACTACATTGGATATAATGTAATATACTGATCCCTCCCCACAGATCAATGTACATTTTATAACAACATCATTCATACTATATCTACATTGGATATAATGTAATCTACTGATCCCTTCCCATACGTCAATGTACATATAATAGCAAAATCGTTATTACTATATCTACATTAGGTATAATGTAATATACTGATCCCTGCTCACAGATCAATGTACCTATATTTAATAACAATATCCTTAGTACTATATCCGCATTACACATAATGTAATATACTGATTCCTTCCCACAGATCAATGTACATTTAATAACAACAGCATTCATACTATATCAACACTAGGTATAATGTAATATAGTGATTACATCCCACAGATCAAGGTACATTCAATATCGATATCATTATTACTATATCTACATTAGATAAAATGTAATATACTGATCCCTTCCCACAGATCAAGGTGCCTACATTTAGTAACAATATCATTATTACTATATCTACATTAGATATAATGTAATATACTGATCCCTGCCCACCGGTCAATGTACATTTAATAACAACATCGATCATACTATATCCACATTAGGTATAATGTAATATAGTGATTACGTCTCACAGATCAATGTACCTATATTTAATAACAATATCCTTAGTACTATATCCACATTACACATAATGTAATATACTGATTCCTTCCCACAGATCAATGTACATTTAACAACAACATCATTCATACTATATCTACAATGGATATAATGTAATATACTGATCCCTGCCCATAGTTCAATGTACCTATATTTAATAACTATATCATTAGTACTATATCCACATCACATATAATGTAATATACTGATCCCTTCCCACAGATCAATGTACATTTAGTAACACCATCATTCATACTATATCTACACTGGATATAATACAATATACGGATTCCTCCCCACAGATCAATGTACATTTTATAACATCATTCATACTATATCTACATTGGATATAATGTAATATACTGATCCCTTCCCATACGTCAATGTACATATAATAGCAAAATCGTTATTACTATATCTACATTAGGTATAATGTAATATACTGATCCCTGCTCACAGATCAATGTACCTATATTTAATAACAATATCCTTAGTACTATATCCACATTACACATAATGTAATATACTGATTCCTTCCCACAGATCAATGTACATTTAACAACAACATCATTCGTACTATATCTACATTGGATATAATGTAATATACTGATCCCTTCCCACAGATCAATGTACCTACATTTAATAACAATATCCTTAGTACTATATCCACATTACACATAATGTAATATACTGATTCCTTCCCACAGAACAATGTACATTTAATAACCCCATCATTCATACTATATCTACACGAGGTATAATGTAATATAGTGATTACATCCCCCAGATCAATGTACATATAACAACAACATCATTCATACTATATCTACATCGGATATAATGTAATATACTGATCCCTTCCCAAAGGTCAATGTACATATAATAGCATAATCGTTATTACTATATCTACATTAGGTATAATGTAATGTATTAACTACATCCTACAGATCATTGTACATTTAATAACATCATTCATGCTATAGCTAAATTGGATATAATGTAATATACTAATCCCTGCCCACAGAGCAATGTATATTTAATAGCGATATCATTATTACTATATCTACATTAGATATAATGTTATATACTGATCCCTGCCCACAGTTCAATGTACCTATACTTAATAACAATATCATTAGTACTATATCCACATCACATATAATGTAATATACTGATCCCTTCCCACAGATCAATGTACATTTAGTAACACCATCATTCATACTATATCTACACTGGATATAATACAATATACGGATTCCTCCCCACAGATCAATGTACATTTTATAACAACATCATTCATACTATATCTACATTGGATATAATGTAATATACTTATCCCTTCCCACAGGTCAATGTACATATAATAGCATAATCGTTATTACTATATCTACATTAGGTATAATGTAATGTATTAACTACATCCTACAGATCATTGTACATTTAATATCATCATTCATGCTATAGCTAAATTGGATATAATGTAATATACTGATTCCTTCCCACAGATCAATGTACATTTAATAACAACACTATTCATACTATATCTACACTAGGTATAATGTAACGTGGTGATTACATCCCACAGATCAATGTACATTTGATAATATCATTCATACTATAACTACATTGGATATAATGTAATATACTGATCCCTTCCCACAGATCAAGGTATCTACATTTAATAACAATATCATTATTACTATATCTGCACTAGATATAATGCAATATACGGATTCCTTCCCACAGATCAATGTACATTTAATAACAACATCATTCATACTATAACTACATTGGATATAATGTAATATACTGATCCCTTCCCACAGATCAATGTACCTACATTTAATAACAATATCATTAGTACTACGTCCACATTACATATAATGTAGTATACTGATTCCTTCTCTCAGATCAGTGTAGATTTAATAACAACATCCTTCATACTATATCAACACTAGGTATAATGTAATATACTGATCCCTTCCCACAGACCAAGGTGCCTACATTTAGTAACAATATCATTATTACTATATCTACATTAGATATAATGTAATATACTGATCCCTGCCCACCGGTCAATGTACATTTAATAACAACATCGTTCATACTATATCCACATTAGGTATAATGTAATATAGTGATTACGTCCCACAGATCAATGTACCTACATTTAACAACAATATCCTTAGTACTATATCCACATTACACATAATGTAATATACTGATTCCTTCCCACAGATCAATGTACCTTTTAACAAAAACATCATTCGTACTATATCTACATTGGATATAATGTAATATACTGATCCCTTCCCACAGATCAATGTACCTACATTTAATAACAATATCCTTAGTACTATATCCACATTACACATAATGTAATATACTGATTCCTTCCCACAGAACAATGTACATTTAATAATACCATCATTCATACTATATCTACACGAGGTATAGTGTAATATAGTGATTACATCCCACAGATCAATGTACATATAACAACAACATCATTCATACTATATCTACATTGGATATAATGTAATATACTCACCCCTTCCCACAGATCAAGGTACCTCCATTTAATAACAATATCATTATTACTACATCTACATTAGATATAAAGTAATATACTGATCCCTGCCCACAGTTCAATGTACCTATATTTAATAATAATATCATTAGTACTATATCCACATCATATATAATGTAATATACTGATTCCTTCCCACAGATCAATGTACATTAACAACAACATCATTCATGCTATAGCTAAATTGGATATAATGTAATATACTGATCCCTGCCCACCGGTCAATGTACATTTAATAGCAACATCGTTCATACTATATCCACATTAGGTATAATGTAACATAGTGATTACGTCCCACAGATCAATGTACCTACATTTAATAACAATATCCGTAGTACTATATCCACATTACACATAATGTAATATACTGATTCCTTCCCACAGATCAATGTACATTGAACAACAACATCATTCATACTATATCTACAATGGATATAATGTAATATACTGATCCCTTCCCACAGATCAATGTACCTACATTTAATAACAATATCCTTAGTACTGTATCCACATTACACATAATGTAATAACTGATTCCTTCCCACAGATCAATGTACATTTAATAACAACATTATTCATACTATATCTACACTAGGGATAATGTAACATAGTGATTACATCCCGCAGATCAATGTACACTTAATAACAACATCATTCATACTATAACTACATTGGATATAATGTAATATACTGATCCCTTCCCACAGATTAAGGTATCTACATTTAATAACAATATCATTATTACTATATCTACACTAGATATGATGCAATATACGGATTCCTTCCCACAGATCAATGTACATTTAATAACAACATCATTCATACTATATCTGCATTGGATATAATGTAATATACTGATCCCTTCCCACAGGTCAATGTACATACAATAGCAAAATCGTTATTACTATATCTACATTAGGTATAATGTAATGTATTTACTACATCCTACAGATCATTGTACATTTAATAACATCATTCATGCTATAGCTAAATTGGATATAATGTAATATACTCACCACTTCCCACAGATCAAGGTACCTACATTTAATAACAATATCATTATTACTACATCTACATTAGATATAAAGTAATATACTTATCCCTGCCCACAGTTCAATGTACCTATATTTAATAATAATATCATTAGTACTATATCCACATCATATATAATGTAATATACTGATTCCTTCCCACAGATCAATGTACATTAACAACAACATCATTCATGCTATAGCTAAATTGGATATAATGTAATATACTGATCCCTGCCCACAGATCAATGTACCTACATTTAATAACAATATCATTAGTACTACATCTACATTAGATATAATGTAATATACTGATCCCTGCCCACAGTTCAATGTAACTATATTTAATAACAATATCATTAGTACTATATCCACATCATATATAATGTAATATACTGATTCCTTCCCACAGATCAATGTACATTTAACAACCGCATCATTCATACTATGTCTACATTGGATATAATGTAATATACTGTTCCCTTCCCACAGATCAATGTACATATAATAACAATATCATTATTACTATAACTACACTAGATATAATGTAATATACTGATTCCTTCCCTCAGATCAATGTACATTTAATATCGATATCATTATTACTATTTCTACATTAGATATAATGTAATATACTGATCCCTTCCCACAGATCAATGTACCTACATTTAATAACAATACCATTAGTACTACGTCCACATTACATATAATGTAGTATACTGATTCCTTCTCTCAGATCAGTGTTGATTTAATAACAACATCCTTCATACTATATCAACACTAGGTATAATGTAATATACTGATCCCTTCCCAAAGACCAAGGTGCCTACATTTAGTAACAATATCATTATTACTATATCTACACTAGATATAATGCAATATACGGATTCCTTCCCACAGATCAATGTACATTTAATAACAACATCATTCATACTATATCTGCATTGGATATAATGTAATATACTGATCCCTTCCCACAGGTCAATGTACATACAATAGCAAAATCGTTATTACTATATCTACATTAGGTATAATGTAATGTATTTACTACCTCCTACAGATCATTGTACATTTAATAACATCATTCATGCTATAGCTAAATTGGATATAATGTAATATACTCACCCCTTCCCACAGATCAAGGTAGCTACATTTAATAACATTATCATTAATACTATATCTACATGAGATATAATGTTATATACTAATCCCTGCCCACAGATCAATGTATATTTAATAGCGATATCATTATTACTATATCTACATTAGATATAATGTTATATACTGATCCCTGCCCACAGTTCATGTACCTATACTTAATAACAATATCATTAGTACTATATCCACATCATATATAATGTAATATACCGATTCCTTCCCACAGATCAACGTAGATTTAATAACATCATTCATACTATATCAACACTAGGTATAATGTAATATAGTGATTACATCCCACAGATCAAGGTACATTTAATAACAACATCATTCATACTATATCTACATTGGATATAATGTATTATACTGGTCCCTTCCCACAGATCAAGGTGCCTACATTTAATAACAACATCATTCATACTATATCTTCATTGGATATAATGTAATATACTGATCCCTTCCCACAGGTCAATGTACATACAATAGCAAAATCGTTATTACTATATCTACATTAGGTATAATGTAATATACTGATCCCTGCCCACCGGTCAATGTACATTTAATAACAACATCGTTCATACTATATCCACATTAGGTATAATGTAATATAGTGATTACGTCCCACAGATCAATGTACCTACATTTAATAACATTATCATTAATACTATATCTACATGAGACATAATGATATATACTAATCCCTGCCCACAGATCAATGTATATTTAATAGCGATATCATTATTACTATATCTACATTAGATATAATGTTATATACTGATCCCTGCCCACAGTTCAATGTTCCTATACTTAATAACAATATCATTAGTACTATATCCACATCATATATAATGTAATATACTGATTCCTTACCACAGATCAACGTAGATTTAATAACAACATCATTCATACAATATCAACACCAGGTATAATGTAATATAGTGATTACATCCCACAGATCAAGGTACATTTTATAACAACATCGTTCATACTATATCTACGGTGGATATAATGTAATATACTGATCCCTTCCCACAGACCAAGGTGCCTACATTTAGTAACAATATCATTCATACTATATCAACACTAGGTATAATGTAATATAGTGATTACATCCCACAGATCAAGGTACATTTTATAACAACATCGTTCATACTATATCTACATTGGATATAATGTAATATAATGATCCCTTCCCACAGACCAAGGTGCCTACATTTAGTAACGATATCATTATTACTATAACTACATTAGATATAATGTTATATACTGATCCCTGCCCACAGTTCATTGTACCTATACTTAATAACAATATCATTAGTTGTATATCCACATCATATATAATGTAATATACTGATTCCTTCCCACGGATCAACGTAGATTTAATAACAACATCATTCATGCTATATCAACACTAGGTATAATGTAATATAGTGATTACATCCCACAGATCAAGGTGCCTACATTTTGTAACAATATCATTATTACTATATCTTCATTAGATATAATGTAATATACTAATCCCTGCCCACAGATCAATGTATATTTAGTAGCGATATCATTATTACTATATCTACATTGGATATAATGTAATATACTGAACCCTCCCCACAGATCAATGTACCTACATTTAACAACAATATCATTAGTACTACGTCCACATTGCATATAATGTAATATACTGATTCCTTGCCACAGATCAGTGTACATTTAATAACAACATCATTCATTACATATCTATATTGGGTACAATGTAATATAGTGATTACATCCCACAGATTGATGTACATGTAATATCGATATCATTATTACTATATCTACATTAGATATAATGTAATATACTGATCCCGGCCCATAGTTCAATGTACCTATATTTAATAACAATATCATTAGTACTATATCCACATCACATATAATGTAATATACTGATCCCTTCCCACAGATCAATGTACATTTAGTAACACCATCATTCATACTATATCTACACTAGGTATAATGTAACATAGTGATTACATCCCACAGATCAATGTACATTTAATAACAACATCATTCATAATATAACTACATTGGATATAATGTAATATACTGATCCCTTCCCACAGATCAATGTACATATAACAGCAACATCGTTAGTACTATATCTGCATTAGGTATAATGTAATCTAGTGACTACATCCCACAGATCATTGTACGTTTAATAACACCATCATTCATGCTATAGCTAAATTGGGTATAATGTAATATACTCACCCCTTCCCACAGATCAAGGTACCTACATTTAATAACAATATCATTATTACTACATCTACATTGGATATAAAGTAATATACTGAACCCTCCCCACAGATCAATGTACCTACATTTAACAACAATATCATTAGTACTACGTCCACATTGCATATAATGTAATATACTGATTCCTTGCCACAGATCAGTGTACATTTAATAACAACATCATTCATTACATATCTATATTGGGTACAATGTAATATAGTGATTACATCCCACAGATTGATGTACATGTAATATCGATATCATTATTACTATATCTACATTAGATATAATGTAATATACTGATCCCGGCCCATAGTTCAATGTACCTATATTTAATAACAATATCATTAGTACTATATCCACATCACATATAATGTAATATACTTATCCCTTCCCACAGATCAATGTACATTTAGTAACACCATCATTCATACTATATCTACACTAGGTATAATGTAACATAGTGATTACATCCCACAGATCAATGTACATTTAATAACAACATCATTCATAATATAACTACATTGGATATAATGTAATATACTGATCCCTTCCCACAGATCAATGTACATATAACAGCAACATCGTTAGTACTATATCTGCATTAGGTATAATGTAATCTAGTGACTACATCCCACAGATCATTGTACGTTTAATAACACCATCATTCATGCTATAGCTAAATTGGATATAATGTAATATACTCACCCCTTCCCACAGATCAAGGTACCTACATTTAATAACAATATCATTATTACCACATCTACATTGGATATAAAGTAATATACTGATCCCTGCCCACAGTTCAATGTACCTATATTTAATAATAATATCATTAGTACTATATCCACATCATATATAATGTAATATACTGATTCCTTCCCACAGATCAAGGTACATTTAATAACAACATCATTCATACTATATCTACATTGGATATAATGTATTATACTGGTCCCTTCCCACAGATCAAGGTGCCTACATTTAATAACAATATCATTCATACTATATCTTCATTGGATATAATGTAATATACTGATCCCTTCCCACAGGTCAATGTACATACAATAGCAAAATCGTTATTACTATATCTACATTAGGTATAATGTAATGTATTTACTACATCCTACAGATCATTGTACATTTAATAAGATCATTCATGCTATAGCTAAATTGGATATAATGTAATATACTCACCCCTTCCCACAGATCAAGGTACCTACATTTAATAACAATATCATTATTACTACATCTACATTAGATATAATGCAATATACGGATTCCTTCCCACAGATCAATGTACATTTAATAACAACATCATTCATACTATAACTACATTGGATATAATGTAATATACTGATCCCTCCCCACAGATCAATGTACATTTTATAACAACATCATTCATACTATATCTACATTGGATATAATGTAATATACTCACCCCTTCCCACAGATCAAGGTACCTACATTTAATAACAATATCATTATTACTACATCTACATGAGATATAATGCAATATACGGATTCCTTCCCACAGATCAATGTACATTTAATAACAACATCATTCATACTATAACTACATTGGATATAATGTAATATACTGATCCCTCCCCACAGATCAATGTACATTTTATAACAACATCATTCATACTATATCTACATTGGATATAATGTAATATACTGATCCCTTCCCATACGTCAATGTACATATAATAGCAAAATCGTTATTACTATATCCACATTAGGTATAATGTAATATAGTGATTACGTCCCACAGATCAATGTACCTACATTTAATAACATTATCATTAATACTATATCTACATGAGACATAATGATATATACTAATCCCTGCCCACAGATCAATGTATATTTAATAGCGATATCATTATTACTATATCTACATTAGATATAATGTTATATACTGATCCCTGCCCACAGTTCAATGTTCCTATACTTAATAACAATATCATTAGTACTATATCCACATCATATATAATGTAATATACTGATTCCTTCCCACAGATCAACGTAGATTTAATAACAACATCATTCATACAATATCAACACCAGGTATAATGTAATATAGTGATTACATCCCACAGATCAAGGTACATTTTATAACAACATCGTTCATACTATATCTACGGTGGATATAATGTAATATACTGATCCCTTCCCACAGACCAAGGTGCCTACATTTAGTAACAATATCACTCATACTATATCAACACTAGGTATAATGTAATATAGTGATTACATCCCACAGATCAAGGTACATTTTATAACAACATCGTTCATACTATATCTACATTGGATATAATGTAATATAATGATCCCTTCCCACAGACCAAGGTGCCTACATTTAGTAACGATATCATTATTACTATAACTACATTAGATATAATGTTATATACTGATCCCTGCCCACAGTTCATTGTACCTATACTTAATAACAATATCATTAGTTGTATATCCACATCATATATAATGTAATATACTGATTCCTTCCCACGGATCAACGTAGATTTAATAACAACATCATTCATACTATATCTACACTAGGTATAATGTAACATAGTGATTACATCCCACAGATCAATGTACATTTAATAACAACATCATTCATAATATAACTACATTGGATATAATGTAATATACTGATCCCTTCCCACAGATCAATGTACATATAACAGCAACATCGTTAGTACTATATCTGCATTAGGTATAATCTAATCTAGTGACTACATCCCACAGATCATTGTACGTTTAATAACACCATCATTCATGCTATAGCTAAATTGGGTATAATGTAATATACTCACCCCTTCCCACAGATCAAGGTACCTACATTTAATAACAATATCATTATTACTACATCTACATTGGATATAAAGTAATATACTGAACCCTCCCCACAGATCAATGTACCTACATTTAACAACAATATCATTAGTACTACGTCCACATTGCATATAATGTAATATACTGATTCCTTGCCACAGATCAGTGTACATTTAATAACAACATCATTCATTACATATCTATATTGGGTACAATGTAATATAGTGATTACATCCCACAGATTGATGTACATGTAATATCGATATCATTATTACTATATCTACATTAGATATAATGTAATATACTGATCCCGGCCCATAGTTCAATGTACCTATATTTAATAACAATATCATTAGTACTATATCCACATCACATATAATGTAATATACTTATCCCTTCCCACAGATCAATGTACATTTAGTAACACCATCATTCATACTATATCTACACTAGGTATAATGTAACATAGTGATTACATCCCACAGATCAATGTACATTTAATAACAACATCATTCATAATATAACTACATTGGATATAATGTAATATACTGATCCCTTCCCACAGATCAATGTACATATAACAGCAACATCGTTAGTACTATATCTGCATTAGGTATAATGTAATCTAGTGACTACATCCCACAGATCATTGTACGTTTAATAACACCATCATTCATACTATAGCTAAATTGGATATAATGTAATATACTCACCCCTTCCCACAGATCAAGGTACCTACATTTAATAACAATATCATTATTACTACATCTACATTGGATATAAAGTAATATACTGATCCCTGCCCACAGTTCAATGTACCTATATTTAATAATAATATCATTAGTACTATATCCACATCATATATAATGTAATATACTGATTCCTTCCCACAGATCAAGGTACATTTAATAACAACATCATTCATACTATATCTACATTGGATATAATGTATTATACTGGTCCCTTCCCACAGATCAAGGTGCCTACATTTAATAACAATATCATTCATACTATATCTTCATTGGATATAATGTAATATACTGATCCCTTCCCACAGGTCAATGTACATACAATAGCAAAATCGTTATTACTATATCTACATTAGGTATAATGTAATGTATTTACTACATCCTACAGATCATTGTACATTTAATAAGATCATTCATGCTATAGCTAAATTGGATATAATGTAATATACTCACCCCTTCCCACAGATCAAGGTACCTACATTTAATAACAATATCATTATTACTACATCTACATTAGATATAATGCAATATACGGATTCCTTCCCACAGATCAATGTACATTTAATAACAACATCATTCATACTATAACTACATTGGATATAATGTAATATACTGATCCCTCCCCACAGATCAATGTACATTTTATAACAACATCATTCATACTATATCTACATTGGATATAATGTAATATACTCACCCCTTCCCACAGATCAAGGTACCTACATTTAATAACAATATCATTATTACTACATCTACATGAGATATAATGCAATATACGGATTCCTTCCCACAGATCAATGTACATTTAATAACAACATCATTCATACTATAACTACATTGGATATAATGTAATATACTGATCCCTCCCCACAGATCAATGTACATTTTATAACAACATCATTCATACTATATCTACATTGGATATAATGTAATATACTGATCCCTTCCCATACGTCAATGTACATATAATAGCAAAATCGTTATTACTATATCCACATTAGGTATAATGTAATATAGTGATTACGTCCCACAGATCAATGTACCTACATTTAATAACATTATCATTAATACTATATCTACATGAGACATAATGATATATACTAATCCCTGCCCACAGATCAATGTATATTTAATAGCGATATCATTATTACTATATCTACATTAGATATAATGTTATATACTGATCCCTGCCCACAGTTCAATGTTCCTATACTTAATAACAATATCATTAGTACTATATCCACATCATATATAATGTAATATACTGATTCCTTCCCACAGATCAACGTAGATTTAATAACAACATCATTCATACAATATCAACACCAGGTATAATGTAATATAGTGATTACATCCCACAGATCAAGGTACATTTTATAACAACATCGTTCATACTATATCTACGGTGGATATAATGTAATATACTGATCCCTTCCCACAGACCAAGGTGCCTACATTTAGTAACAATATCACTCATACTATATCAACACTAGGTATAATGTAATATAGTGATTACATCCCACAGATCAAGGTACATTTTATAACAACATCGTTCATACTATATCTACATTGGATATAATGTAATATAATGATCCCTTCCCACAGACCAAGGTGCCTACATTTAGTAACGATATCATTATTACTATAACTACATTAGATATAATGTTATATACTGATCCCTGCCCACAGTTCATTGTACCTATACTTAATAACAATATCATTAGTTGTATATCCACATCATATATAATGTAATATACTGATTCCTTCCCACGGATCAACGTAGATTTAATAACAACATCATTCATACTATATCTACACTAGGTATAATGTAACATAGTGATTACATCCCACAGATCAATGTACATTTAATAACAACATCATTCATAATATAACTACATTGGATATAATGTAATATACTGATCCCTTCCCACAGATCAATGTACATATAACAGCAACATCGTTAGTACTATATCTGCATTAGGTATAATCTAATCTAGTGACTACATCCCACAGATCATTGTACGTTTAATAACACCATCATTCATGCTATAGCTAAATTGGGTATAATGTAATATACTCACCCCTTCCCACAGATCAAGGTACCTACATTTAATAACAATATCATTATTACTACATCTACATTGGATATAAAGTAATATACTGAACCCTCCCCACAGATCAATGTACCTACATTTAACAACAATATCATTAGTACTACGTCCACATTGCATATAATGTAATATACTGATTCCTTGCCACAGATCAGTGTACATTTAATAACAACATCATTCATTACATATCTATATTGGGTACAATGTAATATAGTGATTACATCCCACAGATTGATGTACATGTAATATCGATATCATTATTACTATATCTACATTAGATATAATGTAATATACTGATCCCGGCCCATAGTTCAATGTACCTATATTTAATAACAATATCATTAGTACTATATCCACATCACATATAATGTAATATACTTATCCCTTCCCACAGATCAATGTACATTTAGTAACACCATCATTCATACTATATCTACACTAGGTATAATGTAACATAGTGATTACATCCCACAGATCAATGTACATTTAATAACAACATCATTCATAATATAACTACATTGGATATAATGTAATATACTGATCCCTTCCCACAGATCAATGTACATATAACAGCAACATCGTTAGTACTATATCTGCATTAGGTATAATGTAATCTAGTGACTACATCCCACAGATCATTGTACGTTTAATAACACCATCATTCATGCTATAGCTAAATTGGATATAATGTAATATACTCACCCCTTCCCACAGATCAAGGTACCTACATTTAATAACAATATCATTATTACTACATCTACATTGGATATAAAGTAATATACTGATCCCTGCCCACAGTTCAATGTACCTATATTTAATAATAATATCATTAGTACTATATCCACATCATATATAATGTAATATACTGATTCCTTCCCACAGATCAAGGTACATTTAATAACAACATCATTCATACTATATCTACATTGGATATAATGTATTATACTGGTCCCTTCCCACAGATCAAGGTGCCTACATTTAATAACAACATCATTCATACTATATCTTCATTGGATATAATGTAATATACTGATCCCTTCCCACAGGTCAATGTACATACAATAGCAAAATCGTTATTACTATATCTACATTAGGTATAATGTAATGTATTTACTACATCCTACAGATCATTGTACATTTAATAAGATCATTCATGCTATAGCTAAATTGGATATAATGTAATATACTCACCCCTTCCCACAGATCAAGGTACCTACATTTAATAACAATATCATTATTACTACATCTACATTAGATATAATGCAATATACGGATTCCTTCCCACAGATCAATGTACATTTAATAACAACATCATTCATACTATAACTACATTGGATATAATGTAATATACTGATCCCTCCCCACAGATCAATGTACATTTTATAACAACATCATTCATACTATATCTACATTGGATATAATGTAATATACTGATCCCTTCCCATACGTCAATGTACATATAATAGCAAAATCGTTATTACTATATCTACATTAGGTATAATGTAATATACTGATCCCTGCCCACCGGTCAATGTACATTTAATAACAACATCGTTCATACTATATCCACATTAGGTATAATGTAATATAGTGATTACGTCCCACAGATCAATGTACCTACATTTAATAACATTATCATTAATACTATATCTACATGAGACATAATGATATATACTAATCCCTGCCCACAGATCAATGTATATTTAATAGCGATATCATTATTACTATATCTACATTAGATATAATGTTATATACTGATCCCTGCCCACAGTTCAATGTTCCTATACTTAATAACAATATCATTAGTACTATATCCACATCATATATAATGTAATATACTGATTCCTTCCCACAGATCAACGTAGATTTAATAACAACATCATTCATACAATATCAACACCAGGTATAATGTAATATAGTGATTACATCCCACAGATCAAGGTACATTTTATAACAACATCGTTCATACTATATCTACGGTGGATATAATGTAATATACTGATCCCTTCCCACAGACCAAGGTGCCTACATTTAGTAACAATATCATTCATACTATATCAACACTAGGTATAATGTAATATAGTGATTACATCCCACAGATCAAGGTACATTTTATAACAACATCGTTCATACTATATCTACATTGGATATAATGTAATATAATGATCCCTTCCCACAGACCAAGGTGCCTACATTTAGTAACGATATCATTATTACTATAACTACATTAGATATAATGTTATATACTGATCCCTGCCCACAGTTCATTGTACCTATACGTAATAACAATATCATTAGTTGTATATCCACATCATATATAATGTAATATACTGATTCCTTCCCACGGATCAACGTAGATTTAATAACAACATCATTCATGCTATATCAACACTAGGTATAATGTAATATAGTGATTACATCCCACAGATCAAGGTGCCTACATTTTGTAACAATATCATTATTACTATATCTTCATTAGATATAATGTAATATACTAATCCCTGCCCACAGATCAATGTATATTTAGTAGCGATATCATTATTACTATATCTACATTGGATATAATGTAATATACTGAACCCTCCCCACAGATCAATGTACCTACATTTAACAACAATATCATTAGTACTACGCCCACATTGCATATAATGTAATATACTGATTCCTTGCCACAGATCAGTGTACATTTAATAACAACATCATTCATTACATATCTATATTGGGTACAATGTAATATAGTGATTACATCCCACAGATTGATGTACATGTAATATCGAAATCATTATTACTATATCTACATTAGATATAATGTAATGTACTGATCCCGGCCCATAGTTCAATGTACCTATATTTAATAACAATATCATTAGTACTATATCCACATCACATATAATGTAATATACTGATCCCTTCCCACAGATCAATGTACATTTAGTAACACCATCATTCATACTATATCTACACTAGGTATAATGTAACATAGTGATTACATCCCACAGATCAATGTACATTTAATAACAACATCATTCATAATATAACTACATTGGATATAATGTAATATACTGATCCCTTCCCACAGATCAATGTACATATAACAGCAACATCGTTAGTACTATATCTGCATTAGGTATAATGTAATCTAGTGACTACATCCCACAGATCATTGTACGTTTAATAACACCATCATTCATGCTATAGCTAAATTGGATATAATGTAATATACTCACCCCTTCCCACAGATCAAGGTACCTACATTTAATAACAATATCATTATTACTACATCTACATTGGATATAAAGTAATATACTGAACCCTCCCCACAGATCAATGTACCTACATTTAACAACAATATCATTAGTACTACGTCCACATTGCATATAATGTAATATACTGATTCCTTGCCACAGATCAGTGTACATTTAATAACAACATCATTCATTACATATCTATATTGGGTACAATGTAATATAGTGATTACATCCCACAGATTGATGTACATGTAATATCGATATCATTATTACTATATCTACATTAGATATAATGTAATATACTGATCCCGGCCCATAGTTCAATGTACCCATATTTAATAACAATATCATTAGTACTATATCCACATCACATATAATGTAATATACTTATCCCTTCCCACAGATCAATGTACATTTAGTAACACCATCATTCATACTATATCTACACTAGGTATAATGTAACATAGTGATTACATCCCACAGATCAATGTACATTTAATAACAACATCATTCATAATATAACTACATTGGATATAATGTAATATACTGATCCCTCCCCACAGATCAATGTACATTTTATAACAACATCATTCATACTATATCTACATTGGATATAATGTAATATACTGATCCCTTCCCATACGTCAATGTTCATATAATAGCAAAATCGTTATTACTATATCTACATTAGGTATAATGTAATTTACTGATCCCTGCTCACAGATCAATGTACCTATATTTAATAACAATATCCTTAGTACTATATCCACATTACACATAATGTAATATTATGATTCCTTCCCACAGATCAATGAACATTTAATAACAACAGCATTCATACTATATCAACACTAGGTATAATGTAATATAGTGATTACATCCCACAGATCAAGGTACATTCAATATCGATATCATTATTACTATATCTACATTAGATAAAATGTAATATACTGATCCCTTCCCACAGATCAAGGTGCCTACATTTAGTAACAATATCATTATTACTATATCTACATTAGATATAATGTAATATACTGATCCCTGCCCACCGGTCAATGTACATTTAATAACAACATCGATCATACTATATCCACATTAGGTATAATGTAATATAGTGATTACGTCTCACAGATCAATGTACCTACATTTAATAACAATATCCTTAGTACTATATCCACATTACACATAATGTAATATACTGATTCCTTCCCACAGATCAATGTACATTTAACAACAACATCATTCATACTATATCTACATTGGATATAATGTAATATACTGATCCCTTCCCACAGATCAATGTACCTACATTTAATAACAATATCCTTAGTACTATATCCACATTACACATAATGTAATATACTGATTCCTTCCCACAGAACAATGTACATTTAATAACACCATCATTCATACTATATCTACACGAGGTATAATGTAATATAGTGATTACATCCCACAGATCAATGTACATATAACAACAACATCATTCATACTATATCTACATTGGATATAATGTAATATACTTATCCCTTCCCACAGGTCAATGTACATATAATAGCATAATCGTTATTACTATATCTACATTAGGTATAATGTAATGTATTAACTACATCCTACACATCATTGTACATTTAATATCATCATTCATGCTATAGCTAAATTGGATATAATGTAATATACTGATTCCTTCCCACAGATCAATGTACATTTAATGACAACACTATTCATACTATATCTACACTAGGTATAATGTAACGTGGTGATTACATCCCACAGATCAATGTACATTTAATAATATCATTCATACTATAACTACATTGGATATAATGTAATATACTGATCCCTTCCCACAGATCAATGTACCTACATTTAATAACAATATCATTAGTACTACGTCCACATTACATATAATGTAGTATACTGATTCCTTCTCTCAGATCAGTGTAGATTTAATAACAACATCCTTCATACTATATCAACACTAGGTATAATGTAATATACTGATCCCTTCCCACAGACCAAGGTGCCTACATTTAGTAACAATATCAATATTACTATATCTACATTAGATATAATGTAATATACTGATCCCTGCCCACCGGTCAATGTACATTTAATAACAACATCGTTCATACTATATCCACATTAGGTATAATGTAATATAGTGATTACCTCCCACAGATCAATGTACCTACATTTAGTAACAATATCCTTAGTATTATATCCACATTACACATAATGTAATATACTGATTCCTTCCCACAGATCAATGTACATTTAACAACAACATCATTCGTACTATATCTACACGAGGTATAATGTAATATAGTGATTACATCCCCCAGATCAATGTACATATAACAACAACATCATTCATACTATATCTACATTGGATATAATGTAATATACTGATCCCTTCCCAAAGGTCAATGTACATATAATAGCATAATCGTTATTACTATATCTACATTAGGTATAATGTAATGTATTAACTACATCCTACAGATCATTGTACATTTAATAACATCATTCATGCTATAGCTAAATTGGATATAATGTAATATACTGATCCTTTCCCACAGATCAAGGTAGCTACATTTAATAACATTATCATTAATACTATATCTACATGAGATATAATGTTATATACTAATCCCTGCCCACAGATCAATGTATATTTAATAGCGATATCATTATTACTATATCTACATTAGATATAATGTTATATACTGATCCCTGCCCACAGTTCAATGTACCTATATTTAATAACAATATCATTAGTACTATATCCACATCATATATAATGTAATATACCGATTCCTTCCCACAGATCAACGTAGATTTAATAACAACATCATTCATACTATATCAACACTACGTATAATGTAATATAGTGATTACATCCCACAGATCAAGGTACATTTAATAACAACATCATTCATACTATATCTACATTGGATATAATGTATTATACTGATCCCTTCCCACAGATCAAGGTGCCTACATTTAGTAACAATATCATTATTACTATATCTTCATTAGATATAATGTAATATACTAATCCCTGCCCACAGATCAATGTATATTTAGTAGCGATATCATTATTACTAAATCTACATTGGATATAATGTAATATACTGAACCCTCCCCACAGATCAATGTACCTACATTTAACAACAATATCATTAGTACTACGTCCACATTGCATATAATGTAATATACTGATTCCTTGCCACAGATCAGTGTACATTTAATAACAACATCATTCATTACATATCTATTTTGGGTACAATGTAATATAGTGATTACATCCCACAGATCAATGTACATGTAATATCGATATCATTATTACTATATCTACATTAGATATAATGTAATATACTGATCCCTGCCCATAGTTCAATGTACCTATATTTAATAACAATATCATTAGTACTATATCCACATCACATATAATGTAATATACTGATCCCTTCCCACAGATCAATGTACATTTAGTAACACCATCATTCATACTATATCTACCCTAGGTATAATGTAACATAGTGATTACATCCCACAGATCAATGTACATTTAATAACAACATCATTCATACTATAACTAGATTGGATATAATGTAATATACTGATCCCTCCCCACAGATCAATGTACATTTTATAACAACATCATTCATACTATATCTACATTGGATATAATGTAATATACTGATCCCTTCCCATACGTCAATGTACATATAATAGCAAAATCGTTATTACTATATCTACATTAGGTATAATGTAATATACTGATCCCTGCTCACAGATCAATGTACCTATATTTAATAACAATATCCTTAGTACTATATCCACATTACACATAATGTAATATACTGATTCCTTCCCACAGATCAATGTACATTTAATAACAACAGCATTCATACTATATCAACACTAGGTATAATGTAATATACTGATTACATCCCACAGATCAAGGTACATTCAATATCGATATCATTATTACTATATCTACATTAGATAAAATGTAATATACTGATCCCTTCCCACAGATCAAGGTGCCTACATTTAGTAACAATATCATTATTACTATATCTACATTAGATATAATGTAATATACTGATCCCTGCCCACCGGTCAATGTACATTTAATAACAACATCGATCATACTATATCCACATTAGGTATAATGTAATATAGTGATTACGTCTCACAGATCAATGTACCTACATTTAATAACAATATCCTTAGTACTATATCCACATTACACATAATGTAATATACTGATTCCTTCCCACAGATCAATGTACATTTAACAACAACATCATTCATACTATATCTACAATGGATATAATGTAATATACTGATTCCTGCCCATAGTTCAATGTACCTATATTTAATAACAATATCATTAGTACTATATCCACATCACATATAATGTAATATACTGATCCCTTCCCACAGATCAATGTACATTTAGTAACACCATCATTCATACTATATCTACACTGGATATAATACAATATACGGATTCCTCCCCACAGATCAATGTACATTTTATAACATCATTCATACTGTATCTACATTGGATATAATGTAATATACTGATCCCTTCCCATACGTCAATGTACATATAATAGCAAAATCGTTATTACTATATCTACATTAGGTATAATGTAATATACTGATCCCTGCTCACAGATCAATGTACCTATATTTAATAACAATATCCTTAGTACTATATCCACATTACACATAATGTAATATACTGATTCCTTCCCACAGATCAATGTACATTTAATAACAACAGCATTCATACTATATCAACACTAGGTATAATGTAATATAGTGATTACATCCCACAGATCAAGGTACATTCAATATCGATATCATTATTACTATATCTACATTAGTTAAAATGTAATATACTGATCCCTTCCCACAGGTCAATGTACATACAATAGCAAAATCGTTATTACTATATCCACATTAGGTATAATGTAATGTATTTACTACATCCAACAGATCATTGTACATTTAATAACATCATTCATGCTATAGCTAAATTGGATATAATGTAATATACTCACCCCTTCCCACAGATCAAGGTACCTACATTTAATAACAATATCATTATTACTACATCTACATTAGATATAATGTAATATACTGATCCCTGCCCACCGGTCAATGTACATTTAATAACAACATCGTTCATACTATATCCACATTAGGTATAATGTAATATAGTGATTACCTCCCACAGATCAATGTACCTACATTTAGTAACAATATCCTTAGTACTATATCCACATTACACATAATGTAATATACTGATTCCTTCCCACAGATCAATGTACATTTAACAACAACATCATTCATACTATACCTAGAATGGATATAATGTAATATACTGATCCCTTCCCACAGATCAATGTACCTACATGTAATAACAACATCGTTCATACTATATCCACATTAGGTATAATGTAATATAGTGATTACGTCCCACAGATCAATGTACCTACATTTAATAACAATATCCTTAGTACTATATCCACATTACACATAATGCAATATACTGATTCATTCCCACAGATCAATATACCTTTAATAACCATATCATTAGTACTATATCTACATTCGATATATTGTAATATAGTGATTCATTCCCACAGATCAATGTGCCTTTAATAACAATATCATTAGTACTACATCTACATTCGATATAACGTAATATAGTGATCCATTCCCACAGACCAATGCACCTTTAATAACAATATCATTAGCACTATATCTACATTCGATATAACGAAATATGCAGATTCATTCCCACAGATATGTATATATAATAACCATATCATTAGTACCATACCTACATTCGATATAATGTAATATACCGATGGATTCCCACAGATCAATGTACATTTAATAACCATATCATTAGTACCATATCTACATTAGATATGTAATGTACATTTAATAACAATATCATTATTACTATATCTACATTAGGTATAATGTCATATACTGATCCCTGCCCACCGGTCAATGTACATTTAATAACAACATCGATCATACTATATCCACATTAGGTATAATGTAATATAGTGATTACGTCTCACAGATCAATGTACCTACATTTAATAACAATATCCTTAGTACTATATCCACATTACACATAATGTAATATACTGATTCCTTCCCACAGATCAATGTACATTTAACAGCAACATCATTCATACTATATCTACAATGGATATAATGTAATATACTGATCCCTGCCCATAGTTCAATGTACCTATATTTAATAACAATATCATTAGTACTATATCCACATCACATATAATGTAATATACTGATCCCTTCCCACAGATCAATGTACATTTAGTAACACCATCATTCATACTATATCTACACTGGATATAATACAATATACGGATTCCTCCCCACAGATCAATGTACATTTTATAACATCATTCATACTATATCTACATTGGATATAATGTAATATACTGATCCCTTCCCATACTTCAATGTACATATAATAGCAAAATCGTTATTACTATATCTACATTAGGTATAATGTAATATACTGATCCCTTCCCACAGACCAGGGTGCCTACATTTAGTAACAATATCATTATCACTATATCTACATTAGATATAATGTGATATACTGATCCCTGCCCACCGGTCAATGTACATTTAATAACAACATCGTTCATACTATATCCACATTAGGTATAATGTAATATAGTGATTACGTCCACAGATCAATGTAACTACATTTAATAACAATATCCTTAGTACTATATCCACATTACACATAATGTAATATACTGATTCCTTCCCACAGATCAATGTACATTTAACAACAACATCATTCATACTATATCTACAATGGATATAATGTAATATACTGATCCCTTCCCACAGATCAATGTACCTACATTTAATAACAATATCCTTAGTACTATATCCACATTACACATAATGTAATATACTGATTCCTTCCCACAGAACAATGTACATTCAATAACACCATCATTCATACTATATCTACACGAGGTATAATGTAATATAGTGATTACATCCCACAGATCAATGTACATATAACAACAACATCATTCATACTATATCTACGTTGGATATAATGTAATATACTGATCCCTTCCCACAGATCAAGGTAGCTACATTTAATAACATTATCATTAATACTATATCTACATGAGATATAATGTTATATACTAATCCCTGCCCACAGATCAATGTATATTTAATAGCGATATCATTATTACTATATCTACATTAGATATAATGTTATATACTGATCCCTGCCCACAGTTCAATGTACCTATACTTAATAACAATATCATTAGTACTATATCCACATCATATATAATGTAATATACCGATTCCTTCCCACAGATCAACGTAGATTTAATAACAACATCATTCATACTTTATCAACACTAGGTAAAATGTAATATAGTGATTACATCCCACAGATCAAGGTACATTTAATAACAACATCATTCATACTATATCTACATTGGATATTATGTAATATACTGATTTCTGCCCACAGATCAATGTACCTACATTTAATAACAATATCATTAGTACTATATCTACATTAGATATAATGTAATATACTGATCCCTGCCCACAGTTCAATGTAACTACATTCAATAACAATATCATTAGTACTATATCCACATCATATATAATGTAATATACTGATTCCTTCCCACAGATCAATGTACATATAATAGCAATATCGTTATTACTATATCAACATCAGATATGTAATATACATTCAAAAACAAATCATTATTACTATATCTACGCCGGTTATAACGAAATGTACTGATTCCTTCCCAAGGATCAATGTACATATAATCGCAATATCATTATTAGTTACTATATCTACATCGGTTGTAACGCAATATACTGATTCCTTCCCACAGATCAATGTACATTTAATAGCAATATCATTAGTACTATATCTACATTAGATATAATGTAATATACTGATCCCTGCCCACAGATCAATGTATCTACATTTAATAACAATATCATTAGTACTACGTCCACATTACATATAATGTAGTATACTGATTCCTTCTCACAGATCAGTGTACATTTAATAACACCATCATTCATACTATATCTACACGAGGTATAATGTAATATAGTGATTACATCCCACAGATCAATGTACATATAACAACAACATCATTCATACTATATCTACGTTGGATATAATGTAATATACTGATCCCTTCCCACAGATCAAGGTAGCTACATTTAATAACATTATCATTAATACTATATCTACATGAGATATAATGTTATATACTAATCCCTGCCCACAGATCAATGTATATTTAATAGCGATATCTTCATTAGATATAATGTAATATACTAATCCCTGCCCACAGATCAATGTATATTTAGTAGCGATATCATTATTACTATATCTACATTGGATATAATGTAATATACTGAACCCTCCCCACAGATCAATGTACCTATATTGAACAACAATATCATTAGTACTACATCATTAGTACTATTACATTGCATATAATGTAATATACTGATTCCTTGCCACAGATCAATGTACATTTAATAACCATATCATTAGTACCATATCTACATTAGATATGTAATGTACATTTAATAACAATATCATTATTACTATATCTACATTAGATATAATGTAATATACTAATCCCTGCCCACAGATCAATGTATATTTAGTAGCGATATCATTATTACTATATCTACATTGGATATAATGTAATATACTGAACCCTCCCCACAGATCAATGTACCTACATTTAACAACAATATCATTAGTACTACGTCCACATTGCATATAATGTAATATACTGATTCCTTGCCACAGATCAGTGTACATTTAATAACAACATCATTCATTACATATCTATATTGGGTACAATGTAATATAGTGATTACATCCCACAGATCGATGTACATGTAATATCGATATCATTATTACTATATCTACATTAGATATAATGTAATATACTGATCCCTGCCCATAGTTCAATGTACCTATATTTAATAACAATATCATTAGTACTATATCCACATCACATATAATGTAATATGCTGATCCCTTCCCGCAGATCAATGTACATTTAGTAACACCATCATTCATACTATATCTACACTAAGTATAATGTAACATAGTGATTACATCCCACAGATCAATGTACATTTAATAACAACATCATTCATACTATAACTACATTGGATATAATGTAATATACTGATCCCTTCCCACAGATCAATGTACATATAACAGCAACATCGTTATTACTATATCTGCATTAGGTATAATGTAATCTAGTGACTACATCCCACAGATCATTGTACGTTTAATAACACCATCATTCATGCTATAGCTAAATTGGATATAATGTAATATACTGATCCCTTCCCACAGATCAAGGTATCTACATTTAATAACAATATCATTATTACTATATCTACAATAGATATAATGTAATATACTGATCGCTTCGCACAGATCAAGGTACCTACATTTAATAACAATATCACTAGTATTACGTCCACATTACATATAATGTAGTATACTGATTCCTTCTCACCGATCAGTGTAGATTTAATAACAACATCCTTCATATTATATCAACACTAGGTATAATGTAATATACTGATCCCTTCCCACAGACCAAGGTGCCTACATTTAGTAACAATATCATTATTACTATATCTGCATTAGATATAATGTAATATACTGATTCCTTCCCACAGATCAATGTACATTTAACAACAACATCATTCATACTATATCTACATTGGATATAATGTAATATACTGATCCCCTCCCACAGATCAATGTACCTACATTTAATAACAATATCCTTAGTACTATATCCACATTTCACATAATGTAATATACTGATTCCTTCCCACAGAACAATGTACATTTAATAACACCATCATTCATACTATATCTACACGAGGTATAATGTAATATAGTGATTACATCCCACAGATCAATGTACATATAACAACAACATCATTCATACTATATCTACATTGAATATAATGTAATATACTGATCCCTTCCCACAGATCAATGTACATTTAGTAACACCATCATTCATACTATATCTACACTGGATATAATACAATATACGGATTCCTACCCAAAGATCAATGTACATTTTATAACAACATCATTCATACTATATCTACATCGGATATAATGTAATATACTGATCCCTTCCCATACGTCAATGTACATATAATAGCAAAATCGTTATTACTATATCTACATTAGGTATATTGTAATATACTGATCCCTGCTCACAGATCAATGTACCTATATTTAATAACAATATCCTTAGTACTATATCCACATTACCCATAATGTAATATACTGATTCCTTCCCACAGATCAATGTACATTAACAACAACATCATTCATGCTGTAGCTAAATTGGATATAATGTAATATACTGATCCCTGCCCACAGATCAATGTACCTACATTTAATAACAATATCATTAGTACTATATCTACATTAGATATAATGTAATATACTGATCCCTGCCCACAGATCAATGTACCTACATTTAGTAACAATATCATTATTACTATATCTACATTAGATATAATGTAATATACTGATCCCTGCCCACCGGTCAATGTACATTTAATAACAACATCGTTCATACTATATCCACATTAGGTATAATGTAATATAGTGATTACGTCCCACAGATCAATGTACCTACATTTAGTAACAATATCCTTAGTACTATATCCACATTACACATAATGTAATATACTGATTCCTTCCCACAGATCAATGTACATTTAACAACAACATCATTCGTACTATATCTACATGAGGTATAATGTAATATAGTGATTACATCCCCCAGATCAATGTACATATAACAACAACATCATTCATACTATATCTACATTGGATATAATGTAATATACTGATCCCTTCCCAAAGGTCAATGTACATATAATAGCATAATCGTTATTACTATATCTACATTAGGTATAATGTAATGTATTAACTACATCCTACAGATCATTGTACATTTAATAACATCATTCATGCTATAGCTAAATTGGATATAATGTAATATACTGATCCTTTCCCACAGATCAAGGTAGCTACATTTAATAACATTATCATTAATACTATATCTGCATGAGATATAATGTTATATACTAATCCCTGCCCACAGATCAATGTATATTTAATAGCGATATCATTATTACTATATCTACATTAGATATAATGTTATATACTGATCCCTGCCCACAGTTCAATGTACCTATACTTAATAACAATATCATTAGTACTATATCCACATCATATATAATGTAATATACCGATTCCTTCCCACAGATCAACGTAGATTTAATAACAACATCATTCATACTATATCAACACTAGGTATAATGTAACATAGTGATTACATCCCACAGATCAATGTACATTTAATAACAACATCATTCATACTATAACTACATTGGATATAATGTAATATACTGATCCCTCCCCACAGATCAATGTACATTTTATAACAACATCATTCATACTATATCTACATTGGATATAATGTAATATACTGATCCCTTCCCATACGTCAATGTACATATAATAGCAAAATCGTTATTACTATATCTACATTAGGTATAATGTAATTTACTGATCCCTGCTCACAGATCAATGTACCTATATTTAATAACAATATCCTTAGTACTATATCCACATTACACATAATGTAATATTATGATTCCTTCCCACAGATCAATGAACATTTAATAACAACAGCATTCATACTATATCAACACTAGGTATAATGTAATATAGTGATTACATCCCACAGATCAAGGTACATTCAATATCGATGTCATTATTACTATATCTACATTAGATAAAATGTAATATACTGATCCCTTCCCACAGATCAAGGTGCCTACATTTAGTAACAATATCATTATTACTATATCTACATTAGATATAATGTAATATACTGATCCCTGCCCACCGGTCAATGTACATTTAATAACAACATCGATCATACTATATCCACATTAGGTATAATGTAATATAGTGATTACGTCTCACAGATCAATGTACCTACATTTAATAACAATATCCTTAGTACTATATCCACATTACACATAATGTAATATACTGATTCCTTCCCACAGATCAATGTACATTTAACAACAACATCATTCATACTATATCTACATTGGATATAATGTAATATACTGATCCCTTCCCACAGATCAATGTACCTACATTTAATAACAATATCCTTAGTACTATATCCACATTACACATAATGTAATATACTGATTCCTTCCCACAGAACAATGTACATTTAATAACACCATCATTCATACTATATCTACACGAGGTATAATGTAATATAGTGATTACATCCCACAGATCAATGTACATATAACAACAACATCATTCATACTATATCTACATTGGATATAATGTAATATACTTATCCCTTCCCACAGGTCAATGTACATATAATAGCATAATCGTTATTACTATATCTACATTAGGTATAATGTAATGTATTAACTACATCCTACACATCATTGTACATTTAATATCATCATTCATGCTATAGCTAAATTGGATATAATGTAATATACTGATTCCTTCCCACAGATCAATGTACATTTAATAACAACACTATTCATACTATATCTACACTAGGTATAATGTAACGTGGTGATTACATCCCACAGATCAATGTACATTTAATAATATCATTCATACTATAACTACATTGGATATAATGTAATATACTGATCCCTTCCCACAGATCAAGGTATCTACATTTAATAACAATATCATTATTACTATATCTGCACTAGATATAATGCAATATACGGATTCCTTCCCACAGATCAATGTACATTTAATAACAACATCATTCATACTATAACTACATTGGATATAATGTAATATACTGATCCCTTCCCACAGATCAATGTACCTACATTTAATAACAATATCATTAGTACTACGTCCACATTACATATAATGTAGTATACTGATTCCTTCTCTCAGATCAGTGTAGATTTAATAACAACATCCTTCATACTATATCAACACTAGGTATAATGTAATATACTGATCCCTTCCCACAGACCAAGGTGCCTACATTTAGTAACAATATCATTATTACTATATCTACATTAGATATAATGTAATATACTGATCCCTGCCCACCGGTCAATGTACATTTAATAACAACATCGTTCATACTATATCCACATTAGGTATAATGTAATATAGTGATTACCTCCCACAGATCAATGTACCTACATTTAGTAACAATATCCTTAGTACTATATCCACATTACACATAATGTAATATACTGATTCCTTCCCACAGATCAATGTACATTTAACAACAACATCATTCGTACTATATCTACACGAGGTATAATGTAATATAGTGATTACATCCCCCAGATCAATGTACATATAACAACAACATCATTCATACTATATCTACATTGGATATAATGTAATATACTGATCCCTTCCCAAAGGTCAATGTACATATAATAGCATAATCGTTATTACTATATCTACATTAGGTATAATGTAATGTATTAACTACATCCTACAGATCATTGTACATTTAATAACATCATTCATGCTATAGCTAAATTGGATATAATGTAATATACTGATCCTTCCCCACAGATCAAGGTAGCTACATTTAATAACATTATCATTAATACTATATCTACATGAGATATAATGTTATATACTAATCCCTGCCCACAGATCAATGTATATTTAATAGCGATATCATTATTACTATATCTACATTAGATATAATGTTATATACTGATCCCTGCCCACAGTTCAATGTACCTATATTTAATAACAATATCATTAGTACTATATCCACATCATATATAATGTAATATACCGATTCCTTCCCACAGATCAACGTAGATTTAATAACAACATCATTCATACTATATCAACACTACGTATAATGTAATATAGTGATTACATCCCACAGATCAAGGTACATTTAATAACAACATCATTCATACTATATCTACATTGGATATAATGTATTATACTGATCCCTTCCCACAGATCAAGGTGCCTACATTTAGTAACAATATCATTATTACTATATCTTCATTAGATATAATGTAATATACTAATCCCTGCCCACAGATCAATGTATATTTAGTAGCGATATCATTATTACTATATCTACATTGGATATAATGTAATATACTGAACCCTCCCCACAGATCAATGTACCTACATTTAACAACAATATCATTAGTACTACGTCCACATTGCATATAATGTAATATACTGATTCCTTGCCACAGATCAGTGTACATTTAATAACAACATCATTCATTACATATCTATTTTGGGTACAATGTAATATAGTGATTACATCCCACAGATCAATGTACATGTAATATCGATATCATTATTACTATATCTACATTAGATATAATGTAATATACTGATCCCTGCCCATAGTTCAATGTACCTATATTTAATAACAATATCATTAGTACTATATCCACATCACATATAATGTAATATACTGATCCCTTCCCACAGATCAATGTACATTTAGTAACACCATCATTCATACTATATCTACCCTAGGTATAATGTAACATAGTGATTACATCCCACAGATCAATGTACATTTAATAACAACATCATTCATACTATAACTACATTGGATATAATGTAATATACTGATCCCTCCCCACAGATCAATGTACATTTTATAACAACATCATTCATACTATATCTACATTGGATATAATGTAATATACTGATCCCTTCCCATACGTCAATGTACATATAATAGCAAAATCGTTATTACTATATCTACATTAGGTATAATGTAATATACTGATCCCTGCTCACAGATCAATGTACCTATATTTAATAACAATATCCTTAGTACTATATCCACATTACACATAATGTAATATACTGATTCCTTCCCACAGATCAATGTACATTTAATAACAACAGCATTCATACTATATCAACACTAGGTATAATGTAATATAGTGATTACATCCCACAGATCAAGGTACATTCAATATCGATATCATTATTACTATATCTACATTAGATAAAATGTAATATACTGATCCCTTCCCACAGATCAAGGTGCCTACATTTAGTAACAATATCATTATTACTATATCTACATTAGATATAATGTAATATACTGATCCCTGCCCACCGGTCAATGTACATTTAATAACAACATCGATCATACTATATCCACATTAGGTATAATGTAATATAGTGATTACGTCTCACAGATCAATGTACCTACATTTAATAACAATATCCTTAGTACTATATCCACATTACACATAATGTAATATACTGATTCCTTCCCACAGATCAATGTACATTTAACAACAACATCATTCATACTATATCTACAATGGATATAATGTAATATACTGATCCCTGCCCATAGTTCAATGTACCTATATTTAATAACAATATCATTAGTACTATATCCACATCACATATAATGTAATATACTGATCCCTTCCCACAGATCAATGTACATTTAGTAACACCATCATTCATACTATATCTACACTGGATATAATACAATATACGGATTCCTCCCCACAGATCAATGTACATTTTATAACATCATTCATACTATATCTACATTGGATATAATGTAATATACTGATCCCTTCCCATACGTCAATGTACATATAATAGCAAAATCGTTATTACTATATCTACATTAGGTATAATGTAATATACTGATCCCTGCTCACAGATCAATGTACCTATATTTAATAACAATATCCTTAGTACTATATCCACATTACACATAATGTAATATACTGATTCCTTCCCACAGATCAATGTACATTTAATAACAACAGCATTCATACTATATCAACACTAGGTATAATGTAATATAGTGATTACATCCCACAGATCAAGGTACATTCAATATCGATATCATTATTACTATATCTACATTAGTTAAAATGTAATATACTGATCCCTTCCCACAGGTCAATGTACATACAATAGCAAAATCGTTATTACTATATCCACATTAGGTATAATGTAATGTATTTACTACATCCAACAGATCATTGTACATTTAATAACATCATTCATGCTATAGCTAAATTGGATATAATGTAATATACTCACCCCTTCCCACAGATCAAGGTACCTACATTTAATAACAATATCATTATTACTACATCTACATTAGATATAATGTAATATACTGATCCCTGCCCACCGGTCAATGTACATTTAATAACAACATCGTTCATACTATATCCACATTAGGTATAATGTAATATAGTGATTACCTCCCACAGATCAATGTACCTACATTTAGTAACAATATCCTTAGTACTATATCCACATTACACATAATGTAATATACTGATTCCTTCCCACAGATCAATGTACATTTAACAACAACATCATTCGTACTATATCTACACGAGGTATAATGTAATATAGTGATTACATCCCCCAGATCAATGTACATATAACAACAACATCATTCATACTATATCTACATTGGATATAATGTAATATACTGATCCCTTCCCAAAGGTCAATGTACATATAATAGCATAATCGTTATTACTATATCTACATTAGGTATAATGTAATGTATTAACTACATCCTACAGATCATTGTACATTTAATAACATCATTCATGCTATAGCTAAATTGGATATAATGTAATATACTGATCCTTTCCCACAGATCAAGGTAGCTACATTTAATAACATTATCATTAATACTATATCTACATGAGATATAATGTTATATACTAATCCCTGCCCACAGATCAATGTATATTTAATAGCGATATCATTATTACTATATCTACATTAGATATAATGTTATATACTGATCCCTGCCCACAGTTCAATGTACCTATATTTAATAACAATATCATTAGTACTATATCCACATCATATATAATGTAATATACCGATTCCTTCCCACAGATCAACGTAGATTTAATAACAACATCATTCATACTATATCAACACTACGTATAATGTAATATAGTGATTACATCCCACAGATCAAGGTACATTTAATAACAACATCATTCATACTATATCTACATTGGATATAATGTATTATACTGATCCCTTCCCACAGATCAAGGTGCCTACATTTAGTAACAATATCATTATTACTATATCTTCATTAGATATAATGTAATATACTAATCCCTGCCCACAGATCAATGTATATTTAGTAGCGATATCATTATTACTATATCTACATTGGATATAATGTAATATACTGAACACTCCCCACAGATCAATGTACCTACATTTAACAACAATATCATTAGTACTACGTCCACATTGCATATAATGTAATATACTGATTCCTTGCCACAGATCAGTGTACATTTAATAACAACATCATTCATTACATATCTATTTTGGGTACAATGTAATATAGTGATTACATCCCACAGATCAATGTACATGTAATATCGATATCATTATTACTATATCTACATTAGATATAATGTAATATACTGATCCCTGCCCATAGTTCAATGTACCTATATTTAATAACAATATCATTAGTACTATATCCACATCACATATAATGTAATATACTGATCCCTTCCCACAGATCAATGTACATTTAGTAACACCATCATTCATACTATATCTACCCTAGGTATAATGTAACATAGTGATTACATCCCACAGATCAATGTACATTTAATAACAACATCATTCATACTATAACTACATTGGATATAATGTAATATACTGATCCCTCCCCACAGATCAATGTACATTTTATAACAACATCATTCATACTATATCTACATTGGATATAATGTAATATACTGATCCCTTCCCATACGTCAATGTACATATAATAGCAAAATCGTTATTACTATATCTACATTAGGTATAATGTAATATACTGATCCCTGCTCACAGATCAATGTACCTATATTTAATAACAATATCCTTAGTACTATATCCACATTACACATAATGTAATATACTGATTCCTTCCCACAGATCAATGTACATTTAATAACAACAGCATTCATACTATATCAACACTAGGTATAATGTAATATAGTGATTACATCCCACAGATCAAGGTACATTCAATATCGATATCATTATTACTATATCTACATTAGATAAAATGTAATATACTGATCCCTTCCCACAGATCAAGGTGCCTACATTTAGTAACAATATCATTATTACTATATCTACATTAGATATAATGTAATATACTGATCCCTGCCCACCGGTCAATGTACATTTAATAACAACATCGATCATACTATATCCACATTAGGTATAATGTAATATAGTGATTACGTCTCACAGATCAATGTACCTACATTTAATAACAATATCCTTAGTACTATATCCACATTACACATAATGTAATATACTGATTCCTTCCCACAGATCAATGTACATTTAACAACAACATCATTCATACTATATCTACAATGGATATAATGTAATATACTGATCCCTGCCCATAGTTCAATGTACCTATATTTAATAACAATATCATTAGTACTATATCCACATCACATATAATGTAATATACTGATCCCTTCCCACAGATCAATGTACATTTAGTAACACCATCATTCATACTATATCTACACTGGATATAATACAATATACCGATTCCTCCCCACAGATCAATGTACATTTTACAACATCATTCATACTATATCTACATTGGATATAATGTAATATACTGATCCCTTCCCATACGTCAATGTACATATAATAGCAAAATCGTTATTACTATATCTACATTAGGTATAATGTAATATACTGATCCCTGCTCACAGATCAATGTACCTATATTTAATAACAATATCCTTAGTACTATATCCACATTACACATAATGTAATATACTGATTCCTTCCCACAGATCAATGTACATTTAATAACAACAGCATTCATACTATATCAACACTAGGTATAATGTAATATAGTGATTACATCCCACAGATCAAGGTACATTCAATATCGATATCATTATTACTATATCTACATTAGTTAAAATGTAATATACTGATCCCTTCCCACAGGTCAATGTACATACAATAGCAAAATCGTTATTACTATATCCACATTAGGTATAATGTAATGTATTTACTCTATCCAACAGATCATTGTACATTTAATAACATCATTCATGCTATAGCTAAATTGGATATAATGTAATATACTCACCCCTTCCCACAGATCAAGGTACCTACATTTAATAACAATATCATTATTACTACATCTACATTAGATATAAAGTAATATACTGATCCCTGCCCACAGTTCAATGTACCCATATTTAATAATAATATCATTAGTACTATATCCACATCATATATAATGTAATATACTGATTCCTTCCCACAGATCAACGTAGATTTAATAACAACATCATTCATACAATATCAACACTAGGTATAATGTAATATAGTGATTACATCCCACAGATCAAGGTACATTTAATAACAACATCATTCATACTATATCTACATTGGATATAATGTAATATACTGAACCCTCCCCACAGATCAATGTACCTACATTTAACAACAATATCATTAGTACTACGTCCACATTGCATATAATGTAATATACTGATTCCTTGCCACAGATCAGTGTACATTTAATAACAACATCATTCATTACATATCTATATTGGGTACAATGTAATATAGTGATTACATCCCACAGATCGATGTACATGTAATATCGATATCATTATTACTATATCTACATTAGATATAATGTAATATACTGATCCCTGCCCATAGTTCAATGTACCTATATTTAATAACAATATCATTAGTACTATATCCACATCACATATAATGTAATATACTGATCCCTTCCCGCAGATCAATGTACACTTAGTAACACCATCATTCATACTATATCTACACTAGGTATAATGTAACATAGTGATTACATCCCACAGATCAATGTACATTTAATAACAACATCATTCATACTATAACTACATTGGATATAATGTAATATACTGATCCCTCCCCACAGATCAATGTACATTTTATAACAACATCATTCATACTATATCTACATTGGATATAATGTAATATACTGATCCCTTCCCATACGTCAATGTACATATAATAGCAAAATCGTTATTACTATATCTACATTAGGTATAATGTAATTTACTGATCCCTACTCACAGATCAATGTACCTATATGTAATAACAATATCCTTAGTACTATATCCACATTACACATAATGTAATATACTGATTCCTTCCCACAGATCTATGAACATTTAATAACAACAGCATTCATACTATATCAACACTAGGTATAATGTAATATAGTGATTACATCCCACAGATCAAGGTACATTCAATATCGATATCATTATTACTATATCTACATTAGATAAAATGTAATATACTGATCCCTTCCCACAGATCAAGGTGCCTACATTTAGTAACAATATCATTAATACTATATCTACATGAGATATAATGTTACATACTAATCCCTGCCCACAGTTCAATGTACCTATACTTAATAACAATATCATTAGTACTATATCCACATCATATATAATGTAATATACCGATTCCTTCCCACAGATCAACGTAGATTTAATAACACCATCATTCATGCTATAGCTAAATTGGATATAATGTAATATACTGATCCCTTCCCACAGATCAAGGTATCTACACTTAATAACAATATCATTATTACTATATCTACACTAGATATAATGCTATGTACGGATTCCTTCCCACAGATCAATGTACATTTAATAACAACATCATTCATACTATATCTGCATTGGATATAATGTAATATACTGATCCCTTCCCACAGGTCAATGCACATACAATAGCAAAATCGTTATTGCTATATCTACATTAGGTATAATGTAATGTATTTACTTCATCCTACAAATCATTGTACATTTAATAACATCATTCATGCTATAGCTAAATTGGATATAATGTAATATACTCACCCCTTCCCACAGATCAAGGTACCTACATTTAATAACAATATCATTAGTACTAAATATACATTCGATATAATGTAATATACTGATTCATTCCCACAGATCAATATATTTAATAACCATATCAGTAGTACTATATCTACATTCGATATAATGAAATATACTGATTCATTCCCACAGATCAATGTATCTTTAATAACAATATCATTAGCACTATATCTACATTCGATATAATGTAATATACTGATTCATTCCCGCAGATCAATGTGCCTTTAATAACAATATCATTAGCACTATATCTACATTCGATATAATGTAATATACTGATTCATTCCCACAGACCAATGCACCATTAATAACAATATCATTAGCACTATATCTACATTCGATATAACGTAATATACTGATTCATTCCCACAGATATGTACATATAATAACCATATCATAAGTACCATACCTACATTCGATATAATGTAATATACTGATGGATTGCCACAGATCAATGCACCTTTCATAACAATATCATTAGCACTATATCTACATTCGATATAATTTCATATACAGATTCATTCCCACTGATCAATGTACATTTAATAACAATATCATTAGTAGTATATCTACGTTACATACGTAATGTACAATTAATAACAATATCGTTATTACCATATCTACATTAGATATAATGTAATATACTGATTCATTCCCACAGATCAATATACCTTTAATAACCATATCATTAGTACTATATCTATATTCGATATATTGTAATATAGTGATTCGTTCCCACAGATCAATGTGCCTTTAATAACAATATCGTTAGCACTACATCTACATTCGATATAATGTAATATAGTGATCCATTCCCACAGACCAATGCACCTTTAATAACAATATCATTAGCACTATATCTACATTCGATATAACGTAATATGCAGATTCATTCCCACAGATATGTATATATAATAACCATATCATTAGTACCATACCTACATTCGATATAATGTAATATACCGATGGATTCCCACAGATCAATGTACATTTAATAACCATATCATTAGTACCATATCTACATTAGATATGTAATGTACATTTAATAACAATATCATTATTACTATATCTACATTAGGTATAATGTCATATACTGATCCCTGCCCACAGATCAATGTACCTACATTTAATAACAATATCATTAGTACTACGTCCACATTACATATAATGTAGTATACTGATTCCTTCTCACAGATCAGTGTAGATTTAATAACAACATCCTTCATACTATATCAACACTAGGTATAATGTAATATACTGATCCCTTCCCACAGACCAAGGTGCCTACATTTAGTAACAATATCATTATTACTATATCTACATTAGATATAATGTAATATCCTGATCCCTGCCCACCGGTCAATGTACATGTAATAACAACATCGTTCATACTATATCCACATTAGGTATAATGTAATATAGTGATTACGTCCCACAGATCAATGTACCTACATTTAATAACAATATCCTTAGTACTATATCCACATTACACATAATGTAATATACTGATTCCTTCCCACAGATCAATGTACATTTAACAACAACATCATTCATACTATACCTAGAATGGATATAATGTAATATACTGATCCCTTCCCACAGATCAATGTACCTACATGTAATAACAACATCGTTCATACTATATCCACATTAGGTATAATGTAATATAGTGATTACGTCCCACAGATCAATGTACCTACATTTAATAACAATATCCTTAGTACTATATCCACATTACACATAATGCAATATACTGATTCATTCCCACAGATCAATATACCTTTAATAACCATATCATTAGTACTATATCTACATTCGATATATTGTAATATAGTGATTCATTCCCACAGATCAATGTGCCTTTAATAACAATATCATTAGTACTACATCTACATTCGATATAACGTAATATAGTGATCCATTCCCACAGACCAATGCACCTTTAATAACAATATCATTAGCACTATATCTACATTCGATATAACGTAATATGCAGATTCATTCCCACAGATATGTATATATAATAACCATATCATTAGTACCATACCTACATTCGATATAATGTAATATACCGATGGATTCCCACAGATCAATGTACATTTAATAACCATATCATTAGTACCATATCTACATTAGATATGTAATGTACATTTAATAACAATATCATTATTACTATATCTACATTAGGTATAATGTCATATACTGATCCCTGCCCACCGGTCAATGTACATTTAATAACAACATCGATCATACTATATCCACATTAGGTATAATGTAATATAGTGATTACGTCTCACAGATCAATGTACCTACATTTAATAACAATATCCTTAGTACTATATCCACATTACACATAATGTAATATACTGATTCCTTCCCACAGATCAATGTACATTTAACAACAACATCATTCATACTATATCTACAATGGATATAATGTAATATACTGATCCCTGCCCATAGTTCAATGTACCTATATTTAATAACAATATCATTAGTACTATATCCACATCACATATAATGTAATATACTGATCCCTTCCCACAGATCAATGTACATTTAGTAACACCATCATTCATACTATATCTACACTGGATATAATACAATATACGGATTCCTCCCCACAGATCAATGTACATTTTATAACATCATTCATACTATATCTACATTGGATATAATGTAATATACTGATCCCTTCCCATACGTCAATGTACATATAATAGCAAAATCGTTATTACTATATCTACATTAGGTATAATGTAATATACTGATCCCTTCCCACAGACCAGGGTGCCTACATTTAGTAACAATATCATTATCACTATATCTACATTAGATATAATGTGATATACTGATCCCTGCCCACCGGTCAATGTACATTTAATAACAACATCGTTCATACTATATCCACATTAGGTATAATGTAATATAGTGATTACGTCCACAGATCAATGTAACTACATTTAATAACAATATCCTTAGTACTATATCCACATTACACATAATGTAATATACTGATTCCTTCCCACAGATCAATGTACATTTAACAACAACATCATTCATACTATATCTACAATGGATATAATGTAATATACTGATCCCTTCCCACAGATCAATGTACCTACATTTAATAACAATATCCTTAGTACTATATCCACATTACACATAATGTAATATACTGATTCCTTCCCACAGAACAATGTACATTCAATAACACCATCATTCATACTATATCTACACGAGGTATAATGTAATATAGTGATTACATCCCACAGATCAATGTACATATAACAACAACATCATTCATACTATATCTACGTTGGATATAATGTAATATACTGATCCCTTCCCACAGATCAAGGTAGCTACATTTAATAACATTATCATTAATACTATATCTACATGAGATATAATGTTATATACTAATCCCTGCCCACAGATCAATGTATATTTAATAGCGATATCATTATTACTATATCTACATTAGATATAATGTTATATACTGATCCCTGCCCACAGTTCAATGTACCTATACTTAATAACAATATCATTAGTACTATATCCACATCATATATAATGTAATATACCGATTCCTTCCCACAGATCAACGTAGATTTAATAACAACATCATTCATACTTTATCAACACTAGGTAAAATGTAATATAGTGATTACATCCCACAGATCAAGGTACATTTAATAACAACATCATTCATACTATATCTACATTGGATATTATGTAATATACTGATTTCTGCCCACAGATCAATGTACCTACATTTAATAACAATATCATTAGTACTATATCTACATTAGATATAATGTAATATACTGATCCCTGCCCACAGTTCAATGTAACTACATTCAATAACAATATCATTAGTACTATATCCACATCATATATAATGTAATATACTGATTCCTTCCCACAGATCAATGTACATATAATAGCAATATCGTTATTACTATATCAACATCAGATATGTAATATACATTCAAAAACAAATCATTATTACTATATCTACGCCGGTTATAACGAAATGTACTGATTCCTTCCCAAGGATCAATGTACATATAATCGCAATATCATTATTAGTTACTATATCTACATCGGTTGTAACGCAATATACTGATTCCTTCCCACAGATCAATGTACATTTAATAGCAATATCATTAGTACTATATCTACATTAGATATAATGTAATATACTGATCCCTGCCCACAGATCAATGTATCTACATTTAATAACAATATCATTAGTACTACGTCCACATTACATATAATGTAGTATACTGATTCCTTCTCACAGATCAGTGTACATTTAATAACACCATCATTCATACTATATCTACACGAGGTATAATGTAATATAGTGATTACATCCCACAGATCAATGTACATATAACAACAACATCATTCATACTATATCTACGTTGGATATAATGTAATATACTGATCCCTTCCCACAGATCAAGGTAGCTACATTTAATAACATTATCATTAATACTATATCTACATGAGATATAATGTTATATACTAATCCCTGCCCACAGATCAATGTATATTTAATAGCGATATCTTCATTAGATATAATGTAATATACTAATCCCTGCCCACAGATCAATGTATATTTAGTAGCGATATCATTATTACTATATCTACATTGGATATAATGTAATATACTGAACCCTCCCCACAGATCAATGTACCTATATTGAACAACAATATCATTAGTACTACATCATTAGTACTATTACATTGCATATAATGTAATATACTGATTCCTTGCCACAGATCAATGTACATTTAATAACCATATCATTAGTACCATATCTACATTAGATATGTAATGTACATTTAATAACAATATCATTATTACTATATCTACATTAGATATAATGTAATATACTAATCCCTGCCCACAGATCAATGTATATTTAGTAGCGATATCATTATTACTATATCTACATTGGATATAATGTAATATACTGAACCCTCCCCACAGATCAATGTACCTACATTTAACAACAATATCATTAGTACTACGTCCACATTGCATATAATGTAATATACTGATTCCTTGCCACAGATCAGTGTACATTTAATAACAACATCATTCATTACATATCTATATTGGGTACAATGTAATATAGTGATTACATCCCACAGATCGATGTACATGTAATATCGATATCATTATTACTATATCTACATTAGATATAATGTAATATACTGATCCCTGCCCATAGTTCAATGTACCTATATTTAATAACAATATCATTAGTACTATATCCACATCACATATAATGTAATATACTGATCCCTTCCCTCAGATCAATGTACATTTAGTAACACCATCATTCATACTATATCTACACTAAGTATAATGTAACATAGTGATTACATCCCACAGATCAATGTACATTTAATAACAACATCATTCATACTATAACTACATTGGATATAATGTAATATACTGATCCCTTCCCACAGATCAATGTACATATAACAGCAACATCGTTATTACTATATCTGCATTAGGTATAATGTAATCTAGTGACTACATCCCACAGATCATTGTACGTTTAATAACACCATCATTCATGCTATAGCTAAATTGGATATAATGTAATATACTGATCCCTTCCCACAGATCAAGGTATCTACATTTAATAACAATATCATTATTACTATATCTACAATAGATATAATGTAATATACTGATCGCTTCGCACAGATCAAGGTACCTACATTTAATAACAATATCACTAGTATTACGTCCACATTACATATAATGTAGTATACTGATTCCTTCTCACCGATCAGTGTAGATTTAATAACAACATCCTTCATATTATATCAACACTAGGTATAATGTAATATACTGATCCCTTCCCACAGACCAAGGTGCCTACATTTAGTAACAATATCATTATTACTATATCTGCATTAGATATAATGTAATATACTGATTCCTTCCCACAGATCAATGTACATTTAACAACAACATCATTCATACTATATCTACATTGGATATAATGTAATATACTGATCCCCTCCCACAGATCAATGTACCTACATTTAATAACAATATCCTTAGTACTATATCCACATTTCACATAATGTAATATACTGATTCCTTCCCACAGAACAATGTACATTTAATAACACCATCATTCATACTATATCTACACGAGGTATAATGTAATATAGTGATTACATCCCACAGATCAATGTACATATAACAACAACATCATTCATACTATATCTACATTGGATATAATACAATATACGGATTCCTACCCAAAGATCAATGTACATTTTATAACAACATCATTCATACTATATCTACATCGGATATAATGTAATATACTGATCCCTTCCCATACGTCAATGTACATATAATAGCAAAATCGTTATTACTATATCTACATTAGGTATATTGTAATATACTGATCCCTGCTCACAGATCAATGTACCTATATTTAATAACAATATCCTTAGTACTATATCCACATTACCCATAATGTAATATACTGATTCCTTCCCACAGATCAATGTACATTAACAACAACATCATTCATGCTGTAGCTAAATTGGATATAATGTAATATACTGATCCCTGCCCACAGATCAATGTACCTACATTTAATAACAATATCATTAGTACTATATCTACATTAGATATAATGTAATATACTGATCCCTGCCCACAGATCAATGTACCTACATTTAGTAACAATATCATTATTACTATATCTACATTAGATATAATGTAATATACTGATCCCTGCCCACCGGTCAATGTAGATTTAATAACAACATCGTTCATACTATATCCACATTAGGTATAATGTAATATAGTGATTACGTCCCACAGATCAATGTACCTACATTTAGTAACAATATCCTTAGTACTATATCCACATTACACATAATGTAATATACTGATTCCTTCCCACAGATCAATGTACATTTAACAACAACATCATTCGTACTATATCTACATGAGGTATAATGTAATATAGTGATTACATCCCCCAGATCAATGTACATATAACAACAACATCATTCATACTATATCTACATTGGATATAATGTAATATACTGATCCCTTCCCAAAGGTCAATGTACATATAATTGCATAATCGTTATTACTATATCTACATTAGGTATAATGTAATGTATTAACTACATCCTACAGATCATTGTACATTTAATAACATCATTCATGCTATAGCTAAATTGGATATAATGTAATATACTGATCCTTTCCCACAGATCAAGGTAGCTACATTTAATAACATTATCATTAATACTATATCTGCATGAGATATAATGTTATATACTAATCCCTGCCCCCAGATCAATGTATATTTAATAGCGATATCATTATTACTATATCTACATTAGATATAATGTTATATACTGATCCCTGCCCACAGTTCAATGTACCTATACTTAATAACAATATCATTAGTACTATATCCACATCATATATAATGTAATATACCGATTCCTTCCCACAGATCAACGTAGATTTAATAACAACATCATTCATACTATATCAACACTAGGTATAATGTAACATAGTGATTACATCCCACAGATCAATGTACATTTAATAACAACATCATTCATACTATAACTACATTGGATATAATGTAATATACTGATCCCTCCCCACAGATCAATGTACATTTTATAACAACATCATTCATACTATATCTACATTGGATATAATGTAATATACTGATCCCTTCCCATACGTCAATGTACATATAATAGCAAAATCGTTATTACTATATCTACATTAGGTATAATGTAATTTACTGATCCCTGCTCACAGATCAATGTACCTATATTTAATAACAATATCCTTAGTACTATATCCACATTACACATAATGTAATATTATGATTCCTTCCCACAGATCAATGAACATTTAATAACAACAGCATTCATACTATATCAACACTAGGTATAATGTAATATAGTGATTACATCCCACAGATCAAGGTACATTCAATATCGATGTCATTATTACTATATCTACATTAGATAAAATGTAATATACTGATCCCTTCCCACAGATCAAGGTGCCTACATTTAGTAACAATATCATTATTACTATATCTACATTAGATATAATGTAATATACTGATCCCTGCCCACCGGTCAATGTACATTTAATAACAACATCGATCATACTATATCCACATTAGGTATAATGTAATATAGTGATTACGTCTCACAGATCAATGTACCTACATTTAATAACAATATCCTTAGTACTATATCCACATTACACATAATGTAATATACTGATTCCTTCCCACAGATCAATGTACATTTAACAACAACATCATTCATACTATATCTACATTGGATATAATGTAATATACTGATCCCTTCCCACAGATCAATGTACCTACATTTAATAACAATATCCTTAGTACTATATCCACATTACACATAATGTAATATACTGATTCCTTCCCACAGAACAATGTACATTTAATAACACCATCATTCATACTATATCTACACGAGGTATAATGTAATATAGTGATTACATCCCACAGATCAATGTACATATAACAACAACATCATTCATACTATATCTACATTGGATATAATGTAATATACTTATCCCTTCCCACAGGTCAATGTACATATAATAGCATAATCGTTATTACTATATCTACATTAGGTATAATGTAATGTATTAACTACATCCTACACATCATTGTACATTTAATATCATCATTCATGCTATAGCTAAATTGGATATAATGTAATATACTGATTCCTTCCCACAGATCAATGTACATTTAATAACAACACTATTCATACTATATCTACACTAGGTATAATGTAACGTGGTGATTACATCCCACAGATCAATGTACATTTAATAATATCATTCATACTATAACTACATTGGATATAATGTAATATACTGATCCCTTCCCACAGATCAAGGTATCTACATTTAATAACAATATCATTATTACTATATCTGCACTAGATATAATGCAATATACGGATTCCTTCCCACAGATCAATGTACATTTAATAACAACATCATTCATACTATAACTACATTGGATATAATGTAATATACTGATCCCTTCCCACAGATCAATGTACCTACATTTAATAACAATATCATTAGTACTACGTCCACATTACATATAATGTAGTATACTGATTCCTTCTCTCAGATCAGTGTAGATTTAATAACAACATCCTTCATACTATATCAACACTAGGTATAATGTAATATACTGATCCCTTCCCACAGACCAAGGTGCCTACATTTAGTAACAATATCATTATTACTATATCTACATTAGATATAATGTAATATACCGATCCCTGCCCACCGGTCAATGTACATTTAATAACAACATCGTTCATACTATATCCACATTAGGTATAATGTAATATAGTGATTACCTCCCACAGATCAATGTACCTACATTTAGTAACAATATCCTTAGTACTATATCCACATTACACATAATGTAATATACTGATTCCTTCCCACAGATCAATGTACATTTAACAACAACATCATTCGTACTATATCTACACGAGGTATAATGTAATATAGTGATTACATCCCCCAGATCAATGTACATATAACAACAACATCATTCATACTATATCTACATTGGATATAATGTAATATACTGATCCCTTCCCAAAGGTCAATGTACATATAATAGCATAATCGTTATTACTATATCTACATTAGGTATAATGTAATGTATTAACTACATCCTACAGATCATTGTACATTTAATAACATCATTCATGCTATAGCTAAATTGGATATAATGTAATATACTGATCCTTCCCCACAGATCAAGGTAGCTACATTTAATAACATTATCATTAATACTATATCTACATGAGATATAATGTTATATACTAATCCCTGCCCACAGATCAATGTATATTTAATAGCGATATCATTATTACTATATCTACATTAGATATAATGTTATATACTGATCCCTGCCCACAGTTCAATGTACCTATATTTAATAACAATATCATTAGTACTATATCCACATCATATATAATGTAATATACCGATTCCTTCCCACAGATCAACGTAGATTTAATAACAACATCATTCATACTATATCAACACTACGTATAATGTAATATAGTGATTACATCCCACAGATCAAGGTACATTTAATAACAACATCATTCATACTATATCTACATTGGATATAATGTATTATACTGATCCCTTCCCACAGATCAAGGTGCCTACATTTAGTAACAATATCATTATTACTATATCTTCATTAGATATAATGTAATATACTAATCCCTGCCCACAGATCAATGTATATTTAGTAGCGATATCATTATTACTATATCTACATTGGATATAATGTAATATACTGAACCCTCCCCACAGATCAATGTACCTACATTTAACAACAATATCATTAGTACTACGTCCACATTGCATATAATGTAATATACTGATTCCTTGCCACAGATCAGTGTACATTTAATAACAACATCATTCATTACATATCTATTTTGGGTACAATGTAATATAGTGATTACATCCCACAGATCAATGTACATGTAATATCGATATCATTATTACTATATCTACATTAGATATAATGTAATATACTGATCCCTGCCCATAGTTCAATGTACCTATATTTAATAACAATATCATTAGTACTATATCCACATCACATATAATGTAATATACTGATCCCTTCCCACAGATCAATGTACATTTAGTAACACCATCATTCATACTATATCTACCCTAGGTATAATGTAACATAGTGATTACATCCCACAGATCAATGTACATTTAATAACAACATCATTCATACTATAACTACATTGGATATAATGTAATATACTGATCCCTCCCCACAGATCAATGTACATTTTATAACAACATCATTCATACTATATCTACATTGGATATAATGTAATATACTGATCCCTTCCCATACGTCAATGTACATATAATAGCAAAATCGTTATTACTATATCTACATTAGGTATAATGTAATATACTGATCCCTGCTCACAGATCAATGTACCTATATTTAATAACAATATCCTTAGTACTATATCCACATTACACATAATGTAATATACTGATTCCTTCCCACAGATCAATGTACATTTAATAACAACAGCATTCATACTATATCAACACTAGGTATAATGTAATATAGTGATTACATCCCACAGATCAAGGTACATTCAATATCGATATCATTATTACTATATCTACATTAGATAAAATGTAATATACTGATCCCTTCCCACAGATCAAGGTGCCTACATTTAGTAACAATATCATTATTACTATATCTACATTAGATATAATGTAATATACTGATCCCTGCCCACCGGTCAATGTACATTTAATAACAACATCGATCATACTATATCCACATTAGGTATAATGTAATATAGTGATTACGTCTCACAGATCAATGTACCTACATTTAATAACAATATCCTTAGTACTATATCCACATTACACATAATGTAATATACTGATTCCTTCCCACAGATCAATGTACATTTAACAACAACATCATTCATACTATATCTACAATGGATATAATGTAATATACTGATCCCTGCCCATAGTTCAATGTACCTATATTTAATAACAATATCATTAGTACTATATCCACATCACATATAATGTAATATACTGATCCCTTCCCACAGATCAATGTACATTTAGTAACACCATCATTCATACTATATCTACACTGGATATAATACAATATACGGATTCCTCCCCACAGATCAATGTACATTTTATAACATCATTCATACTATATCTACATTGGATATAATGTAATATACTGATCCCTTCCCATACGTCAATGTACATATAATAGCAAAATCGTTATTACTATATCTACATTAGGTATAATGTAATATACTGATCCCTGCTCACAGATCAATGTACCTATATTTAATAACAATATCCTTAGTACTATATCCACATTACACATAACGTAATATACTGATTCCTTCCCACAGATCAATGTACATTTAATAACAACAGCATTCATACTATATCAACACTAGGTATAATGTAATATAGTGATTACATCCCACAGATCAAGGTACATTCAATATCGATATCATTATTACTATATCTACATTAGTTAAAATGTAATATACTGATCCCTTCCCACAGGTCAATGTACATACAATAGCAAAATCGTTATTACTATATCCACATTAGGTATAATGTAATGTATTTACTACATCCAACAGATCATTGTACATTTAATAACATCATTCATGCTATAGCTAAATTGGATATAATGTAATATACTCACCCCTTCCCACAGATCAAGGTACCTACATTTAATAACAATATCATTATTACTACATCTACATTAGATATAATGTAATATACTGATCCCTGCCCACCGGTCAATGTACATTTAATAACAAGATCGTTCATACTATATCCACATTAGGTATAATGTAATATAGTGATTACCTCCCACAGATCAATGTACCTACATTTAGTAACAATATCCTTAGTACTATATCCACATTACACATAATGTAATATACTGATTCCTTCCCACAGATCAATGTACATTTAACAACAACATCATTCGTACTATACCTACAAGAGGTATAATGTAATATAGTGATTACATCCCCCAGATCAATGTACATATAACAACAACATCATTCATACTATATCTACATTGGATATAATGTAATATACTGATCCCTTCCCAAAGGTCAATGTACATATAATAGCATAATCGTTATTACTATATCTACATTAGGTATAATGTAATGTATTAACTACATCCTACAGATCATTGTACATTTAATAACATCATTCATGCTATAGCTAAATTGGATATAATGTAATATACTGATCCTTTCCCACAGATCAAGGTAGCTACATTTAATAACATTATCATTAATACTATATCTACATGAGATATAATGTTATATACTAATCCCTGCCCACAGATCAATGTATATTTAATAGCGATATCATTATTACTATATCTACATTAGATATAATGTTATATACTGATCCCTGCCCACAGTTCAATGTACCTATATTTAATAACAATATCATTAGTACTATATCCACATCATATATAATGTAATATACCGATTCCTTCCCACAGATCAACGTAGATTTAATAACAACATCATTCATACTATATCAACACTACGTATAATGTAATATAGTGATTACATCCCACAGATCAAGGTACATTTAATAACAACATCATTCATACTATATCTACATTGGATATAATGTATTATACTGATCCCTTCCCACAGATCAAGGTGCCTACATTTAGTAACAATATCATTATTACTATATCTTCATTAGATATAATGTAATATACTAATCCCTGCCCACAGATCAATGTATATTTAGTAGCGATATCATTATTACTATATCTACATTGGATATAATGTAATATACTGAACCCTCCCCACAGATCAATGTACCTACATTTAACAACAATATCATTAGTACTACGTCCACATTGCATATAATGTAATATACTGATTCCTTGCCACAGATCAGTGTACATTTAATAACAACATCATTCATTACATATCTATTTTGGGTACAATGTAATATAGTGATTACATCCCACAGATCAATGTACATGTAATATCGATATCATTATTACTATATCTACATTAGATATAATGTAATATACTGATCCCTGCCCATAGTTCAATGTACCTATATTTAATAACAATATCATTAGTACTATATCCACATCACATATAATGTAATATACTGATCCCTTCCCACAGATCAATGTACATTTAGTAACACCATCATTCATACTATATCTACCCTAGGTATAATGTAACATAGTGATTACATCCCACAGATCAATGTACATTTAATAACAACATCATTCATACTATAACTACATTGGATATAATGTAATATACTGATCCCTCCCCACAGATCAATGTACATTTTATAACAACATCATTCATACTATATCTACATTGGATATAATGTAATATACTGATCCCTTCCCATACGTCAATGTACATATAATAGCAAAATCGTTATTACTATATCTACATTAGGTATAATGTAATATACTGATCCCTGCTCACAGATCAATGTACCTATATTTAATAACAATATCCTTAGTACTATATCCACATTACACATAATGTAATATACTGATTCCTTCCCACAGATCAATGTACATTTAATAACAACAGCATTCATACTATATCAACACTAGGTATAATGTAATATAGTGATTACATCCCACAGATCAAGGTACATTCAATATCGATATCATTATTACTATATCTACATTAGATAAAATGTAATATACTGATCCCTTCCCACAGATCAAGGTGCCTACATTTAGTAACAATATCATTATTACTATATCTACATTAGATATAATGTAATATACTGATCCCTGCCCACCGGTCAATGTACATTTAATAACAACATCGATCATACTATATCCACATTAGGTATAATGTAATATAGTGATTACGTCTCACAGATCAATGTACCTACATTTAATAACAATATCCTTAGTACTATATCCACATTACACATAATGTAATATACTGATTCCTTCCCACAGATCAATGTACATTTAACAACAACATCATTCATACTATATCTACAATGGATATAATGTAATATACTGATCCCTGCCCATAGTTCAATGTACCTATATTTAATAACAATATCATTAGTACTATATCCACATCACATATAATGTAATATACTGATCCCTTCCCACAGATCAATGTACATTTAGTAACACCATCATTCATACTATATCTACACTGGATATAATACAATATACGGATTCCTCCCCACAGATCAATGTACATTTTATAACATCATTCATACTATATCTACATTGGATATAATGTAATATACTGATCCCTTCCCATACGTCAATGTACATATAATAGCAAAATCGTTATTACTATATCTACATTAGGTATAATGTAATATACTGATCCCTGCTCACAGATCAATGTACCTATATTTAATAACAATATCCTTAGTACTATATCCACATTACACATAACGTAATATACTGATTCCTTCCCACAGATCAATGTACATTTAATAACAACAGCATTCATACTATATCAACACTAGGTATAATGTAATATAGTGATTACATCCCACAGATCAAGGTACATTCAATATCGATATCATTATTACTATATCTACATTAGTTAAAATGTAATATACTGATCCCTTCCCACAGGTCAATGTACATACAATAGCAAAATCGTTATTACTATATCCACATTAGGTATAATGTAATGTATTTACTACATCCAACAGATCATTGTACATTTAATAACATCATTCATGCTATAGCTAAATTGGATATAATGTAATATACTCACCCCTTCCCACAGATCAAGGTACCTACATTTAATAACAATATCATTATTACTACATCTACATTAGATATAATGTAATATACTGATCCCTGCCCACCGGTCAATGTACATTTAATAACAAGATCGTTCATACTATATCCACATTAGGTATAATGTAATATAGTGATTACCTCCCACAGATCAATGTACCTACATTTAGTAACAATATCCTTAGTACTATATCCACATTACACATAATGTAATATACTGATTCCTTCCCACAGATCAATGTACATTTAACAACAACATCATTCGTACTATACCTACAAGAGGTATAATGTAATATAGTGATTACATCCCCCAGATCAATGTACATATAACAACAACATCATTCATACTATATCTACATTGGATATAATGTAATATACTGATCCCTTCCCAAAGGTCAATGTACATATAATAGCATAATCGTTATTACTATATCTACATTAGGTATAATGTAATGTATTAACTACATCCTACAGATCATTGTACATTTAATAACATCATTCATGCTATAGCTAAATTGGATATAATGTAATATACTGATCCTTTCCCACAGATCAAGGTAGCTACATTTAATAACATTATCATTAATACTATATCTACATGAGATATAATGTTATATACTAATCCCTGCCCACAGATCAATGTATATTTAATAGCGATATCATTATTACTATATCTACATTAGATATAATGTTATATACTGATCCCTGCCCACAGTTCAATGTACCTATATTTAATAACAATATCATTAGTACTATATCCACATCATATATAATGTAATATACCGATTCCTTCCCACAGATCAACGTAGATTTAATAACAACATCATTCATACTATATCAACACTACGTATAATGTAATATAGTGATTACATCCCACAGATCAAGGTACATTTAATAACAACATAATTCATACTATATCTACATTGGATATAATGTATTATACTGATCCCTTCCCACAGATCAAGGTGCCTACATTTAGTAACAATATCATTATTACTATATCTTCATTAGATATAATGTAATATACTAATCCCTGCCCACAGATCAATGTATATTTAGTAGCGATATCATTATTACTATATCTACATTGGATATAATGTAATATACTGAACCCTCCCCACAGATCAATGTACCTACATTTAACAACAATATCATTAGTACTACGTCCACATTGCATATAATGTAATATACTGATTCCTTGCCACAGATCAGTGTACATTTAATAACAACATCATTCATTACATATCTATTTTGGGTACAATGTAATATAGTGATTACATCCCACAGATCAATGTACATGTAATATCGATATCATTATTACTATATCTACATTAGATATAATGTAATATACTGATCCCTGCCCATAGTTCAATGTACCTATATTTAATAACAATATCATTAGTACTATATCCACATCACATATAATGTAATATACTGATCCCTTCCCACAGATCAATGTACATTTAGTAACACCATCATTCATACTATATCTACCCTAGGTATAATGTAACATAGTGATTACATCCCACAGATCAATGTACATTTAATAACAACATCATTCATACTATAACTACATTGGATATAATGTAATATACTGATCCCTCCCCACAGATCAATGTACATTTTATAACAACATCATTCATACTATATCTACATTGGATATAATGTAATATACTGATCCCTTCCCATACGTCAATGTACATATAATAGCAAAATCGTTATTACTATATCTACATTAGGTATAATGTAATATACTGATCCCTGCTCACAGATCAATGTACCTATATTTAATAACAATATCCTTAGTACTATATCCACATTACACATAATGTAATATACTGATTCCTTCCCACAGATCAATGTACATTTAATAACAACAGCATTCATACTATATCAACACTAGGTATAATGTAATATAGTGATTACATCCCACAGATCAAGGTACATTCAATATCGATATCATTATTACTATATCTACATTAGATAAAATGTAATATACTGATCCCTTCCCACAGATCAAGGTGCCTACATTTAGTAACAATATCATTATTACTATATCTACATTAGATATAATGTAATATACTGATCCCTGCCCACCGGTCAATGTACATTTAATAACAACATCGATCATACTATATCCACATTAGGTATAATGTAATATAGTGATTACGTCTCACAGATCAATGTACCTACATTTAATAACAATATCCTTAGTACTATATCCACATTACACATAATGTAATATACTGATTCCTTCCCACAGATCAATGTACATTTAACAACAACATCATTCATACTATATCTACAATGGATATAATGTAATATACTGATCCCTGCCCATAGTTCAATGTACCTATATTTAATAACAATATCATTAGTACTATATCCACATCACATATAATGTAATATACTGATCCCTTCCCACAGATCAATGTACATTTAGTAACACCATCATTCATACTATATCTACACTGGATATAATACAATATACGGATTCCTCCCCACAGATCAATGTACATTTTATAACATCATTCATACTATATCTACATTGGATATAATGTAATATACTGATCCCTTCCCATACGTCAATGTACATATAATAGCAAAATCGTTATTACTATATCTACATTAGGTATAATGTAATATACTGATCCCTGCTCACAGATCAATGTACCTATATTTAATAACAATATCCTTAGTACTATATCCACATTACACATAATGTAATATACTGATTCCTTCCCACAGATCAATGTACATTTAATAACAACAGCATTCATACTATATCAACACTAGGTATAATGTAATATAGTGATTACATCCCACAGATCAAGGTACATTCAATATCGATATCATTATTACTATATCTACATTAGTTAAAATGTAATATACTGATCCCTTCCCACAGGTCAATGTACATACAATAGCAAAATCGTTATTACTATATCCACATTAGGTATAATGTAATGTATTTACTACATCCAACAGATCATTGTACATTTAATAACATCATTCATGCTATAGCTAAATTGGATATAATGTAATATACTCACCCCTTCCCACAGATCAAGGTACCTACATTTAATAACAATATCATTATTACTACATCTACATTAGATATAATGTAATATACTGATCCCTGCCCACCGGTCAATGTACATTTAATAACAACATCGTTCATACTATATCCACATTAGGTATAATGTAATATAGTGATTACCTCCCACAGATCAATGTACCTACATTTAGTAACAATATCCTTAGTACTATATCCACATTACACATAATGTAATATACTGATTCCTTCCCACAGATCAATGTACATTTAACAACAACATCATTCGTACTATATCTACACGAGGTATAATGTAATATAGTGATTACATCCCCCAGATCAATGTACATATAACAACAACATCATTCATACTATATCTACATTGGATATAATGTAATATACTGATCCCTTCCCAAAGGTCAATGTACATATAATAGCATAATCGTTATTACTATATCTACATTAGGTATAATGTAATGTATTAACTACATCCTACAGATCATTGTACATTTAATAACATCATTCATGCTATAGCTAAATTGGATATAATGTAATATACTGATCCTTTCCCACAGATCAAGGTAGCTACATTTAATAACATTATCATTAATACTATATCTACATGAGATATAATGTTATATACTAATCCCTGCCCACAGATCAATGTATATTTAATAGCGATATCATTATTACTATATCTACATTAGATATAATGTTATATACTGATCCCTGCCCACAGTTCAATGTACCTATATTTAATAACAATATCATTAGTACTATATCCACATCATATATAATGTAATATACCGATTCCTTCCCACAGATCAACGTAGATTTAATAACAACATCATTCATACTATATCAACACTACGTATAATGTAATATAGTGATTACATCCCACAGATCAAGGTACATTTAATAACAACATCATTCATACTATATCTACATTGGATATAATGTATTATACTGATCCCTTCCCACAGATCAAGGTGCCTACATTTAGTAACAATATCATTATTACTATATCTTCATTAGATATAATGTAATATACTAATCCCTGCCCACAGATCAATGTATATTTAGTAGCGATATCATTATTACTATATCTACATTGGATATAATGTAATATACTGAACCCTCCCCACAGATCAATGTACCTACATTTAACAACAATATCATTAGTACTACGTCCACATTGCATATAATGTAATATACTGATTCCTTGCCACAGATCAGTGTACATTTAATAACAACATCATTCATTACATATCTATTTTGGGTACAATGTAATATAGTGATTACATCCCACAGATCAATGTACATGTAATATCGATATCATTATTACTATATCTACATTAGATATAATGTAATATACTGATCCCTGCCCATAGTTCAATGTACCTATATTTAATAACAATATCATTAGTACTATATCCACATCACATATAATGTAATATACTGATCCCTTCCCACAGATCAATGTACATTTAGTAACACCATCATTCATACTATATCTACCCTAGGTATAATGTAACATAGTGATTACATCCCACAGATCAATGTACATTTAATAACAACATCATTCATACTATAACTACATTGGATATAATGTAATATACTGATCCCTCCCCACAGATCAATGTACATTTTATAACAACATCATTCATACTATATCTACATTGGATATAATGTAATATACTGATCCCTTCCCATACGTCAATGTACATATAATAGCAAAATCGTTATTACTATATCTACATTAGGTATAATGTAATATACTGATCCCTGCTCACAGATCAATGTACCTATATTTAATAACAATATCCTTAGTACTATATCCACATTACACATAATGTAATATACTGATTCCTTCCCACAGATCAATGTACATTTAATAACAACAGCATTCATACTATATCAACACTAGGTATAATGTAATATAGTGATTACATCCCACAGATCAAGGTACATTCAATATCGATATCATTATTACTATATCTACATTAGATAAAATGTAATATACTGATCCCTTCCCACAGATCAAGGTGCCTACATTTAGTAACAATATCATTATTACTATATCTACATTAGATATAATGTAATATACTGATCCCTGCCCACCGGTCAATGTACATTTAATAACAACATCGATCATACTATATCCACATTAGGTATAATGTAATATAGTGATTACGTCTCACAGATCAATGTACCTACATTTAATAACAATATCCTTAGTACTATATCCACATTACACATAATGTAATATACTGATTCCTTCCCACAGATCAATGTACATTTAACAACAACATCATTCATACTATATCTACAATGGATATAATGTAATATACTGATCCCTGCCCATAGTTCAATGTACCTATATTTAATAACAATATCATTAGTACTATATCCACATCACATATAATGTAATATACTGATCCCTTCCCACAGATCAATGTACATTTAGTAACACCATCATTCATACTATATCTACACTGGATATAATACAATATACGGATTCCTCCCCACAGATCAATGTACATTTTATAACATCATTCATACTATATCTACATTGGATATAATGTAATATACTGATCCCTTCCCATACGTCAATGTACATATAATAGCAAAATCGTTATTACTATATCTACATTAGGTATAATGTAATATACTGATCCCTGCTCACAGATCAATGTACCTATATTTAATAACAATATCCTTAGTACTATATCCACATTACACATAATGTAATATACTGATTCCTTCCCACAGATCAATGTACATTTAATAACAACAGCATTCATACTATATCAACACTAGGTATTATGTAATATAGTGATTACATCCCACAGATCAAGGTACATTCAATATCGATATCATTATTACTATATCTACATTAGTTAAAATGTAATATACTGATCCCTTCCCACAGGTCAATGTACATACAATAGCAAAATCGTTATTACTATATCCACATTAGGTATAATGTAATGTATTTACTACATCCAACAGATCATTGTACATTTAATAACATCATTCATGCTATAGCTAAATTGGATATAATGTAATATACTCACCCCTTCCCACAGATCAAGGTACCTACATTTAATAACAATATCATTATTACTACATCTACATTAGATATAATGTAATATACTGATCCCTGCCCACCGGTCAATGTACATTTAATAACAACATCGTTCATACTATATCCACATTAGGTATAATGTAATATAGTGATTACCTCCCACAGATCAATGTACCTACATTTAGTAACAATATCCTTAGTACTATATCCACATTACACATAATGTAATATACTGATTCCTTCCCACAGATCAATGTACATTTAACAACAACATCATTCGTACTATATCTACACGAGGTATAATGTAATATAGTGATTACATCCCCCAGATCAATGTACATATAACAACAACATCATTCATACTATATCTACATTGGATATAATGTAATATACTGATCCCTTCCCAAAGGTCAATGTACATATAATAGCATAATCGTTATTACTATATCTACATTAGGTATAATGTAATGTATTAACTACATCCTACAGATCATTGTACATTTAATAACATCATTCATGCTATAGCTAAATTGGATATAATGTAATATACTGATCCTTTCCCACAGATCAAGGTAGCTACATTTAATAACATTATCATTAATACTATATCTACATGAGATATAATGTTATATACTAATCCCTGCCCACAGATCAATGTATATTTAATAGCGATATCATTATTACTATATCTACATTAGATATAATGTTATATACTGATCCCTGCCCACAGTTCAATGTACCTATATTTAATAACAATATCATTAGTACTATATCCACATCATATATAATGTAATATACCGATTCCTTCCCACAGATCAACGTAGATTTAATAACAACATCATTCATACTATATCAACACTACGTATAATGTAATATAGTGATTACATCCCACAGATCAAGGTACATTTAATAACAACATCATTCATACTATATCTACATTGGATATAATGTATTATACTGATCCCTTCCCACAGATCAAGGTGCCTACATTTAGTAACAATATCATTATTACTATATCTTCATTAGATATAATGTAATATACTAATCCCTGCCCACAGATCAATGTATATTTAGTAGCGATATCATTATTACTATATCTACATTGGATATAATGTAATATACTGAACCCTCCCCACAGATCAATGTACCTACATTTAACAACAATATCATTAGTACTACGTCCACATTGCATATAATGTAATATACTGATTCCTTGCCACAGATCAGTGTACATTTAATAACAACATCATTCATTACATATCTATTTTGGGTACAATGTAATATAGTGATTACATCCCACAGATCAATGTACATGTAATATCGATATCATTATTACTATATCTACATTAGATATAATGTAATATACTGATCCCTGCCCATAGTTCAATGTACCTATATTTAATAACAATATCATTAGTACTATATCCACATCACATATAATGTAATATACTGATCCCTTCCCACAGATCAATGTACATTTAGTAACACCATCATTCATACTATATCTACCCTAGGTATAATGTAACATAGTGATTACATCCCACAGATCAATGTACATTTAATAACAACATCATTCATACTATAACTACATTGGATATAATGTAATATACTGATCCCTCCCCACAGATCAATGTACATTTTATAACAACATCATTCATACTATATCTACATTGGATATAATGTAATATACTGATCCCTTCCCATACGTCAATGTACATATAATAGCAAAATCGTTATTACTATATCTACATTAGGTATAATGTAATATACTGATCCCTGCTCACAGATCAATGTACCTATATTTAATAACAATATCCTTAGTACTATATCCACATTACACATAATGTAATATACTGATTCCTTCCCACAGATCAATGTACATTTAATAACAACAGCATTCATACTATATCAACACTAGGTATAATGTAATATAGTGATTACATCCCACAGATCAAGGTACATTCAATATCGATATCATTATTACTATATCTACATTAGATAAAATGTAATATACTGATCCCTTCCCACAGATCAAGGTGCCTACATTTAGTAACAATATCATTATTACTATATCTACATTAGATATAATGTAATATACTGATCCCTGCCCACCGGTCAATGTACATTTAATAACAACATCGATCATACTATATCCACATTAGGTATAATGTAATATAGTGATTACGTCTCACAGATCAATGTACCTACATTTAATAACAATATCCTTAGTACTATATCCACATTACACATAATGTAATATACTGATTCCTTCCCACAGATCAATGTACATTTAACAACAACATCATTCATACTATATCTACAATGGATATAATGTAATATACTGATCCCTGCCCATAGTTCAATGTACCTATATTTAATAACAATATCATTAGTACTATATCCACATCACATATAATGTAATATACTGATCCCTTCCCACAGATCAATGTACATTTAGTAACACCATCATTCATACTATATCTACACTGGATATAATACAATATACGGATTCCTCCCCACAGATCAATGTACATTTTATAACATCATTCATACTATATCTACATTGGATATAATGTAATATACTGATCCCTTCCCATACGTCAATGTACATATAATAGCAAAATCGTTATTACTATATCTACATTAGGTATAATGTAATATACTGATCCCTGCTCACAGATCAATGTACCTATATTTAATAACAATATCCTTAGTACTATATCCACATTACACATAATGTAATATACTGATTCCTTCCCACAGATCAATGTACATTTAATAACAACAGCATTCATACTATATCAACACTAGGTATAATGTAATATAGTGATTACATCCCACAGATCAAGGTACATTCAATATCGATATCATTATTACTATATCTACATTAGTTAAAATGTAATATACTGATCCCTTCCCACAGGTCAATGTACATACAATAGCAAAATCGTTATTACTATATCCACATTAGGTATAATGTAATGTATTTACTACATCCAACAGATCATTGTACATTTAATAACATCATTCATGCTATAGCTAAATTGGATATAATGTAATATACTCACCCCTTCCCACAGATCAAGGTACCTACATTTAATAACAATATCATTATTACTACATCTACATTAGATATAATGTAATATACTGATCCCTGCCCACCGGTCAATGTACATTTAATAACAACATCGTTCATACTATATCCACATTAGGTATAATGTAATATAGTGATTACCTCCCACAGATCAATGTACCTACATTTAGTAACAATATCCTTAGTACTATATCCACATTACACATAATGTAATATACTGATTCCTTCCCACAGATCAATGTACATTTAACAACAACATCATTCGTACTATATCTACACGAGGTATAATGTAATATAGTGATTACATCCCCCAGATCAATGTACATATAACAACAACATCATTCATACTATATCTACATTGGATATAATGTAATATACTGATCCCTTCCCAAAGGTCAATGTACATATAATAGCATAATCGTTATTACTATATCTACATTAGGTATAATGTAATGTATTAACTACATCCTACAGATCATTGTACATTTAATAACATCATTCATGCTATAGCTAAATTGGATATAATGTAATATACTGATCCTTTCCCACAGATCAAGGTAGCTACATTTAATAACATTATCATTAATACTATATCTACATGAGATATAATGTTATATACTAATCCCTGCCCACAGATCAATGTATATTTAATAGCGATATCATTGTTACTATATCTACATTAGATATAATGTTATATACTGATCCCTGCCCACAGTTCAATGTACCTATATTTAATAACAATATCATTAGTACTATATCCACATCATATATAATGTAATATACCGATTCCTTCCCACAGATCAACGTAGATTTAATAACAACATCATTCATACTATATCAACACTACGTATAATGTAATATAGTGATTACATCCCACAGATCAAGGTACATTTAATAACAACATCATTCATACTATATCTACATTGGATATAATGTATTATACTGATCCCTTCCCACAGATCAAGGTGCCTACATTTAGTAACAATATCATTATTACTATATCTTCATTAGATATAATGTAATATACTAATCCCTGCCCACAGATCAATGTATATTTAGTAGCGATATCATTATTACTATATCTACATTGGATATAATGTAATATACTGAACCCTCCCCACAGATCAATGTACCTACATTTAACAACAATATCATTAGTACTACGTCCACATTGCATATAATGTAATATACTGATTCCTTGCCACAGATCAGTGTACATTTAATAACAACATCATTCATTACATATCTATTTTGGGTACAATGTAATATAGTGATTACATCCCACAGATCAATGTACATGTAATATCGATATCATTATTACTATATCTACATTAGATATAATGTAATATACTGATCCCTGCCCATAGTTCAATGTACCTATATTTAATAACAATATCATTAGTACTATATCCACATCACATATAATGTAATATACTGATCCCTTCCCACAGATCAATGTACATTTAGTAACACCATCATTCATACTATATCTACCCTAGGTATAATGTAACATAGTGATTACATCCCACAGATCAATGTACATTTAATAACAACATCATTCATACTATAACTACATTGGATATAATGTAATATACTGATCCCTCCCCACAGATCAATGTACATTTTATAACAACATCATTCATACTATATCTACATTGGATATAATGTAATATACTGATCCCTTCCCATACGTCAATGTACATATAATAGCAAAATCGTTATTACTATATCTACATTAGGTATAATGTAATATACTGATCCCTGCTCACAGATCAATGTACCTATATTTAATAACAATATCCTTAGTACTATATCCACATTACACATAATGTAATATACTGATTCCTTCCCACAGATCAATGTACATTTAATAACAACAGCATTCATACTATATCAACACTAGGTATAATGTAATATAGTGATTACATCCCACAGATCAAGGTACATTCAATATCGATATCATTATTACTATATCTACATTAGATAAAATGTAATATACTGATCCCTTCCCACAGATCAAGGTGCCTACATTTAGTAACAATATCATTATTACTATATCTACATTAGATATAATGTAATATACTGATCCCTGCCCACCGGTCAATGTACATTTAATAACAACATCGATCATACTATATCCACATTAGGTATAATGTAATATAGTGATTACGTCTCACAGATCAATGTACCTACATTTAATAACAATATCCTTAGTACTATATCCACATTACACATAATGTAATATACTGATTCCTTCCCACAGATCAATGTACATTTAACAACAACATCATTCATACTATATCTACAATGGATATAATGTAATATACTGATCCCTGCCCATAGTTCAATGTACCTATATTTAATAACAATATCATTAGTACTATATCCACATCACATATAATGTAATATACTGATCCCTTCCCACAGATCAATGTACATTTAGTAACACCATCATTCATACTATATCTACACTGGATATAATACAATATACCGATTCCTCCCCACAGATCAATGTACATTTTATAACATCATTCATACTATATCTACATTGGATATAATGTAATATACTGATCCCTTCCCATACGTCAATGTACATATAATAGCAAAATCGTTATTACTATATCTACATTAGGTATAATGTAATATACTGATCCCTGCTCACAGATCAATGTACCTATATTTAATAACAATATCCTTAGTACTATATCCACATTACACATAATGTAATATACTGATTCCTTCCCACAGATCAATGTACATTTAATAACAACAGCATTCATACTATATCAACACTAGGTATAATGTAATATAGTGATTACATCCCACAGATCAAGGTACATTCAATATCGATATCATTATTACTATATCTACATTAGTTAAAATGTAATATACTGATCCCTTCCCACAGGTCAATGTACATACAATAGCAAAATCGTTATTACTATATCCACATTAGGTATAATGTAATGTATTTACTCTATCCAACAGATCATTGTACATTTAATAACATCATTCATGCTATAGCTAAATTGGATATAATGTAATATACTCACCCCTTCCCACAGATCAAGGTACCTACATTTAATAACAATATCATTATTACTACATCTACATTAGATATAAAGTAATATACTGATCCCTGCCCACAGTTCAATGTACCCATATTTAATAATAATATCATTAGTACTATATCCACATCATATATAATGTAATATACTGATTCCTTCCCACAGATCAACGTAGATTTAATAACAACATCATTCATACAATATCAACACTAGGTATAATGTAATATAGTGATTACATCCCACAGATCAAGGTACATTTAATAACAACATCATTCATACTATATCTACATTGGATATAATGTAATATACTGAACCCTCCCCACAGATCAATGTACCTACATTTAACAACAATATCATTAGTACTACGTCCACATTGCATATAATGTAATATACTGATTCCTTGCCACAGATCAGTGTACATTTAATAACAACATCATTCATTACATATCTATATTGGGTACAATGTAATATAGTGATTACATCCCACAGATCGATGTACATGTAATATCGATATCATTATTACTATATCTACATTAGATATAATGTAATATACTGATCCCTGCCCATAGTTCAATGTACCTATATTTAATAACAATATCATTAGTACTATATCCACATCACATATAATGTAATATACTGATCCCTTCCCGCAGATCAATGTACACTTAGTAACACCATCATTCATACTATATCTACACTAGGTATAATGTAACATAGTGATTACATCCCACAGATCAATGTACATTTAATAACAACATCATTCATACTATAACTACATTGGATATAATGTAATATACTGATCCCTCCCCACAGATCAATGTACATTTTATAACAACATCATTCATACTATATCTACATTGGATATAATGTAATATACTGATCCCTTCCCATACGTCAATGTACATATAATAGCAAAATCGTTATTACTATATCTACATTAGGTATAATGTAATTTACTGATCCCTACTCACAGATCAATGTACCTATATGTAATAACAATATCCTTAGTACTATATCCACATTACACATAATGTAATATACTGATTCCTTCCCACAGATCTATGAACATTTAATAACAACAGCATTCATACTATATCAACACTAGGTATAATGTAATATAGTGATTACATCCCACAGATCAAGGTACATTCAATATCGATATCATTATTACTATATCTACATTAGATAAAATGTAATATACTGATCCCTTCCCACAGATCAAGGTGCCTACATTTAGTAACAATATCATTAATACTATATCTACATGAGATATAATGTTACATACTAATCCCTGCCCACAGTTCAATGTACCTATACTTAATAACAATATCATTAGTACTATATCCACATCATATATAATGTAATATACCGATTCCTTCCCACAGATCAACGTAGATTTAATAACACCATCATTCATGCTATAGCTAAATTGGATATAATGTAATATACTGATCCCTTCCCACAGATCAAGGTATCTACACTTAATAACAATATCATTATTACTATATCTACACTAGATATAATGCTATGTACGGATTCCTTCCCACAGATCAATGTACATTTAATAACAACATCATTCATACTATATCTGCATTGGATATAATGTAATATACTGATCCCTTCCCACAGGTCAATGCACATACAATAGCAAAATCGTTATTGCTATATCTACATTAGGTATAATGTAATGTATTTACTTCATCCTACAAATCATTGTACATTTAATAACATCATTCATGCTATAGCTAAATTGGATATAATGTAATATACTCACCCCTTCCCACAGATCAAGGTACCTACATTTAATAACAATATCATTAGTACTAAATATACATTCGATATAATGTAATATACTGATTCATTCCCACAGATCAATATATTTAATAACCATATCAGTAGTACTATATCTACATTCGATATAATGAAATATACTGATTCATTCCCACAGATCAATGTATCTTTAATAACAATATCATTAGCACTATATCTACATTCGATATAATGTAATATACTGATTCATTCCCGCAGATCAATGTGCCTTTAATAACAATATCATTAGCACTATATCTACATTCGATATAATGTAATATACTGATTCATTCCCACAGACCAATGCACCATTAATAACAATATCATTAGCACTATATCTACATTCGATATAACGTAATATACTGATTCATTCCCACAGATATGTACATATAATAACCATATCATAAGTACCATACCTACATTCGATATAATGTAATATACTGATGGATTGCCACAGATCAATGCACCTTTCATAACAATATCATTAGCACTATATCTACATTCGATATAATTTCATATACAGATTCATTCCCACTGATCAATGTACATTTAATAACAATATCATTAGTAGTATATCTACGTTACATACGTAATGTACAATTAATAACAATATCGTTATTACCATATCTACATTAGATATAATGTAATATACTGATTCATTCCCACAGATCAATATACCTTTAATAACCATATCATTAGTACTATATCTATATTCGATATATTGTAATATAGTGATTCGTTCCCACAGATCAATGTGCCTTTAATAACAATATCGTTAGCACTACATCTACATTCGATATAATGTAATATAGTGATCCATTCCCACAGACCAATGCACCTTTAATAACAATATCATTAGCACTATATCTACATTCGATATAACGTAATATGCAGATTCATTCCCACAGATATGTATATATAATAACCATATCATTAGTACCATACCTACATTCGATATAATGTAATATACCGATGGATTCCCACAGATCAATGTACATCTAATAACCATATCATTAGTACCATATCTGCATTAGATATGTAATGTACATTTAATAACAATATCATTATTACTATATCTACATTAGGTATAATGTCATATACTGATCCCTGCCCACAGATCAATGTACCTACATTTAATAACAATATCATTAGTACTACGTCCACATTACATATAATGTAGTATACTGATTCCTTCTCACAGATCAGTGTAGATTTAATGACAACATCCTTCATACTATATCAACACTAGGTATAATGTAATATACTGATCCCTTCCCACAGACCAAGGTGCCTACATTTAGTAACAATATCATTATTACTATATCTACATTAGATATAATGTAATATCCTGATCCCTGCCCACCGGTCAATGTACATTTAATAACAACATCGTTCATACTATATCCACATTAGGTATAATGTAATATAGTGATTACGTCCCACAGATCAATGTACCTACATTTAATAACAATATCCTTAGTACTATATCCACATTACACATAATGTAATATACTGATTCCTTCCCACAGATCAATGTACATTTAACAACAACATCATTCATACTATACCTACAATGGATATAATGTAATATACTGATCCCTTCCCACAGATCAATGTACCTACATTTAATAACAATATCCTTAGTACTATATCCACATTACACATAATGTAATATACTGATTCCTTCCCACAGAACAATGTACATTTAATAACACCATCATTCATACTATATCTACACGAGGTATAATGTAATATAGCGATTACGTCCCACAGATCAATGTACCTACATTTAATAACAATATCCTTAGTACTATATCCACATTACACATAATGTAATATACTGATTCATTCCCACAGATCAATATACCTTTAATAACCATATCATTAGTACTATATCTACATTCGATATATTGTAATATAGTGATTCATTCCCACAGATCAATGTGCCTTTAATAACAATATCATTAGCACTACATCTACATTCGATATAATGTAATATAGTGATCCATTCCCACAGACCAATGCACCTTTAATAACAATATCATTAGCACTATATCTACATTCGATATAACGTAATATGCAGATTCATTCCCACAGATATGTATATATAATAACCATATCATTAGTACCATACCTACATTCGATATAATGTAATATACCGATGGATTCCCACAGATCAATGTACATTTAATAACCATATCATTAGTACCATATCTACATTAGATATGTAATGTACATTTAATAACAATATCATTATTACTATATCAACATTAGGTATAATGTCATATACTGATCCCTGCCCACAGATCAATGTACCTACATTTAATAACAATATCATTAGTACTACGTCCACATTACATATAATGTAGTATACTGATTCCTTCTCACAGATCAGTGTAGATTTAATAACAACATCCTTCATACTATATCAACACTAGGTATAATGTAATATACTGATCCCTTCCCACAGACCAAGGTGCCTACATTTAGTAACAATATCATTATTACTATATCTACATTAGATATAATGTAATATCCTGATCCCTGCCCACCGGTCAATGTACATGTAATAACAACATCGTTCATACTATATCCACATTAGGTATAATGTAATATAGTGATTACGTCCCACAGATCAATGTACCTACATTTAATAACAATATCCTTAGTACTATATCCACATTACACATAATGTAATATACTGATTCCTTCCCACAGATCAATGTACATTTAACAACAACATCATTCATACTATACCTAGAATGGATATAATGTAATATACTGATCCCTTCCCACAGATCAATGTACCTACATGTAATAACAACATCGTTCATACTATATCCACATTAGGTATAATGTAATATAGTGATTACGTCCCACAGATCAATGTACCTACATTTAATAACAATATCCTTAGTACTATATCCACATTACACATAATGCAATATACTGATTCATTCCCACAGATCAATATACCTTTAATAACCATATCATTAGTACTATATCTACATTCGATATATTGTAATATAGTGATTCATTCCCACAGATCAATGTGCCTTTAATAACAATATCATTAGCACTACATCTACATTCGATATAACGTAATATAGTGATCCATTCCCACAGACCAATGCACCTTTAATAACAATATCATTAGCACTATATCTACATTCGATATAACGTAATATGCAGATTCATTCCCACAGATATGTATATATAATAACCATATCATTAGTACCATACCTACATTCGATATAATGTAATATACCGATGGATTCCCACAGATCAATGTACATTTAATAACCATATCATTAGTACCATATCTACATTAGATATGTAATGTACATTTAATAACAATATCATTATTACTATATCTACATTAGGTATAATGTCATATACTGATCCCTGCCCACCGGTCAATGTACATTTAATAACAACATCGATCATACTATATCCACATTAGGTATAATGTAATATAGTGATTACGTCTCACAGATCAATGTACCTACATTTAATAACAATATCCTTAGTACTATATCCACATTACACATAATGTAATATACTGATTCCTTCCCACAGATCAATGTACATTAACAACAACATCATTCATACTATATCTACAATGGATATAATGTAATATACTGATCCCTGCCCATAGTTCAATGTACCTATATTTAATAACAATATCATTAGTACTATATCCGCATCACATATAATGTAATATACTGATCCCTTCCCACAGATCAATGTACATTTAGTAACACCATCATTCATACTATATCTACACTGGATATAATACAATATACGGATTCCTCCCCACAGATCAATGTACATTTTATAACATCATTCATACTATATCTACATTGGATATAATGTAATATACTGATCCCTTCCCATACGTCAATGTACATATAATAGCAAAATCGTTATTACTATATCTACATTAGGTATAATGTAATATACTGATCCCTTCCCACAGACCAGGGTGCCTACATTTAGTAACAATATCATTATCACTATATCTACATTAGATATAATGTGATATACTGATCCCTGCCCACCGGTCAATGTACATTTAATAACAACATCGTTCATACTATATCCACATTAGGTATAATGTAATATAGTGATTACGTCCACAGATCAATGTAACTACATTTAATAACAATATCCTTAGTACTATATCCACATTACACATAATGTAATATACTGATTCCTTCCCACAGATCAATGTACATTTAACAACAACATCATTCATACTATATCTACAATGGATATAATGTAATATACTGATCCCTTCCCACAGATCAATGTACCTACATTTAATAACAATATCCTTAGTACTATATCCACATTACACATAATGTAATATACTGATTCCTTCCCACAGAACAATGTACATTCAATAACACCATCATTCATACTATATCTACACGAGGTATAATGTAATATAGTGATTACATCCCACAGATCAATGTACATATAACAACAACATCATTCATACTATATCTACGTTGGATATAATGTAATATACTGATCCCTTCCCACAGATCAAGGTAGCTACATTTAATAACATTATCATTAATACTATATCTACATGAGATATAATGTTATATACTAATCCCTGCCCACAGATCAATGTATATTTAATAGCGATATCATTATTACTATATCTACATTAGATATAATGTTATATACTGATCCCTGCCCACAGTTCAATGTACCTATATTTAATAACAATATCATTAGTACTATATCCACATCATATATAATGTAATATACCGATTCCTTCCCACAGATCAACGTAGATTTAATAACAACATCATTCATACTATATCAACACTACGTATAATGTAATATAGTGATTACATCCCACAGATCAAGGTACATTTAATAACAACATCATTCATACTATATCTACATTGGATATAATGTATTATACTGATCCCTTCCCACAGATCAAGGTGCCTACATTTAGTAACAATATCATTATTACTATATCTTCATTAGATATAATGTAATATACTAATCCCTGCCCACAGATCAATGTATATTTAGTAGCGATATCATTATTACTATATCTACATTGGATATAATGTAATATACTGAACCCTCCCCACAGATCAATGTACCTACATTTAACAACAATATCATTAGTACTACGTCCACATTGCATATAATGTAATATACTGATTCCTTGCCACAGATCAGTGTACATTTAATAACAACATCATTCATTACATATCAATTTGGGTACAATGTAATATAGTGATTACATCCCACAGATCAATGTACATGTAATATCGATATCATTATTACTATATCTACATTAGATATAATGTAATATACTGATCCCTGCCCATAGTTCAATGTACCTATATTTAATAACAATATCATTAGTACTATATCCACATCACATATAATGTAATATACTGATCCCTTCCCACAGATCAATCTACATTTAGTAACACCATCATTCATACTATATCTACCCTAGGTATAATGTAACATAGTGATTACATCCCACAGATCAATGTACATTTAATAACAACATCATTCATACTATAACTACATTGGATATAATGTAACATACTGATCCCTCCCCACAGATCAATGTACATTTTATAACAACATCATTCATACTATATCTACATTGGATATAATGTAATATACTGATCCCTTCCCATACGTCAATGTACATATAATAGCAAAATCGTTATTACTATATCTACATTAGGTATAATGTAATATACTGATCCCTGCTCACAGATCAATGTACCTATATTTAATAACAATATCCTTAGTACTATATCCACATTACACATAATGTAATATACTGATTCCTTCCCACAGATCAATGTACATTTAATAACAACAGCATTCATACTATATCAACACTAGGTATAATGTAATATAGTGATTACATCCCACAGATCAAGGTACATTCAATATCGATATCATTATTACTATATCTACATTAGATAAAATGTAATATACTGATCCCTTCCCACAGATCAAGGTGCCTACATTTAGTAACAATATCATTATTACTATATCTACATTAGATATAATGTAATATACTGATCCCTGCCCACCGGTCAATGTACATTTAATAACAACATCGATCATACTATATCCACATTAGGTATAATGTAATATAGTGATTACGTCTCACAGATCAATGTACCTACATTTAATAACAATATCCTTAGTACTATATCCACATTACACATAATGTAATATACTGATTCCTTCCCACAGATCAATGTACATTTAACAACAACATCATTCATACTATATCTACAATGGATATAATGTAATATACTGATCCCTGCCCATAGTTCAATGTACCTATATTTAATAACAATATCATTAGTACTATATCCACATCACATATAATGTAATATACTGATCCCTTCCCACAGATCAATGTACATTTAGTAACACCATCATTCATACTATATCTACACTGGATATAATACAATATACGGATTCCTCCCCACAGATCAATGTACATTTTATAACATCATTCATACTATATCTACATTGGATATAATGTAATATACTGATCCCTTCCCATACGTCAATGTACATATAATAGCAAAATCGTTATTACTATATCTACATTAGGTATAATGTAATATACTGATCCCTGCTCACAGATCAATGTACCTATATTTAATAACAATATCCTTAGTACTATATCCACATTACACATAATGTAATATACTGATTCCTTCCCACAGATCAATGTACATTTAATAACAACAGCATTCATACTATATCAACACTAGGTATAATGTAATATAGTGATTACATCCCACAGATCAAGGTACATTCAATATCGATATCATTATTACTATATCTACATTAGTTAAAATGTAATATACTGATCCCTTCCCACAGGTCAATGTACATACAATAGCAAAATCGTTATTACTATATCCACATTAGGTATAATGTAATGTATTTACTACATCCAACAGATCATTGTACATTTAATAACATCATTCATGCTATAGCTAAATTGGATATAATGTAATATACTCACCCCTTCCCACAGATCAAGGTACCTACATTTAATAACAATATCATTATTACTACATCTACATTAGATATAAAGTAATATACTGATCCCTGCCCACAGTTCAATGTACCCATATTTAATAATAATATCATTAGTACTATATCCACATCATATATAATGTAATATACTGATTCCTTCCCACAGATCAACGTAGATTTAATAACAACATCATTCATACAATATCAACACTAGGTATAATGTAATATAGTGATTACATCCCACAGATCAAGGTACATTTAATAACAACATCATTCATACTATATCTACATTGGATATTATGTAATATACTGATCTCTGCCCACAGATCAATGTACCTACATTTAATAACAATATCATTAGTACTATATCTACATTAGATATAATGTAATATACTGATCCCTGCCCACAGTTCAATGTAACTATATTCAATAACAATATCATTAGTACTATATCCACATCATATATAATGTAATATACTGATTCCTTCCCACAGATCAATGTACATATAATAGCAATATCGTTATTACTATATCAACATCAGATATGTAATATACATTTAAAAACAAATCATTATTACTATATCTACGCCGGTTATAACGAAATGTACTGATTCCTTCCCAAGGATCAATGTACATATAATCGCAATATCATTATTAGTTACTATATCTACATCGGTTGTAACGCAATATACTGATTCCTTCCCACAGATCAATGTACATTTAATAGCAATATCATTAGTACTATATCTACATTAGATATAATGTAATATACTGATCCCTGCCCACAGATCAATGTATCTACATTTAATAACAATATCATTAGTACTACGTCCACATTACATATAATGTAGTATACTGATTCCTTCTCACAGATCAGTGTAGATTTAATAACAACATCCTTCATACTATATCAACACGGGGTATAATGTAATATACTGATCCCTTCCCACAGATCAATGTACCTACATTTAATAACAATATCCTTAGTACTATATCCACATTACACATAATGTAATATACTGATTCCTTCCCACAGAACAATGTACATTTAATAACACCATCATTCACACTATATCTACACGAGGTATAATGTAATATAGTGATTACATCCCACAGATCAATGTACATATAACAACAACATCATTCATACTATATCTACGTTGGATATAATGTAATATACTGATCCCTTCCCACAGATCAAGGTAGCTACATTTAATAACATTATCATTAATACTATATCTACATGAGATATAATGTTATATACTAATCCCTGCCCACAGATCAATGTATATTTAATAGCGATATCATTATTACTATATCTTCATTAGATATAATGTAATATACTAATCCCTGCCCACAGATCAATGTATATTTAGTAGCGATATCATTATTACTATATCTACATTGGATATAATGTAATATACTGAACCCTCCCCACAGATCAATGTACCTACATTTAACAACAATATCATTAGTACTACGTCCACATTGCATATAATGTAATATACTGATTCCTTGCCACAGATCAGTGTACATTTAATAACAACATCATTCATTACATATCTATATTGGGTACAATGTAATATAGTGATTACATCCCACAGATCGATGTACATGTAATATCGATATCATTATTACTATATCTACATTAGATATAATGTAATATACTGATCCCTGCCCATAGTTCAATGTACCTATATTTAATAACAATATCATTAGTACTATATCCACATCACATATAATGTAATATACTGATCCCTTCCCGCAGATCAATGTACACATAGTAACACCATCATTCATACTATATCTACACTAGGTATAATGTAACATAGTGATTACATCCCACAGATCAATGTACATTTAATAACAACATCATTCATACTATAACTACATTGGATATAATGTAATATACTGATCCCTCCCCACAGATCAATGTACATTTTATAACAACATCATTCATACTATATCTACATTGGATATAATGTAATATACTGATCCCTTCCCATACGTCAATGTACATATAATAGCAAAATCGTTATTACTATATCTACATTAGGTATAATGTAATTTACTGATCCCTACTCACAGATCAATGTACCTATATGTAATAACAATATCCTTAGTACTATATCCACATTACACATAATGTAATATACTGATTCCTTCCCACAGATCTATGAACATTTAATAACAACAGCATTCATACTATATCAACACTAGGTATAATGTAATATAGTGATTACATCCCACAGATCAAGGTACATTCAATATCGATATCATTATTACTATATCTACATTAGATAAAATGTAATATACTGATCCCTTCCCACAGATCAAGGTGCCTACATTTAGTAACAATATCATTAATACTATATCTACATGAGATATAATGTTACATACTAATCCCTGCCCACAGTTCAATGTACCTATACTTAATAACAATATCATTAGTACTATATCCACATCATGTATAATGTAATATACCGATTCCTTCCCACAGATCAACGTAGATTTAATAACACCATCATTCATGCTATAGCTAAATTGGATATAATGTAATATACTGATCCCTTCCCACAGATCAAGGTATCTACACTCAATAACAATATCATTATTACTATATCTACACTAGATATAATGCTATGTACGGATTCCTTCCCACAGATCAATGTACATTTAATAACAACATCATTCATACTATATCTGCATTGGATATAATGTAATATACTGATCCCTTCCCACAGGTCAATGCACATACAATAGCAAAATCGTTATTGCTATATCTACATTAGGTATAATGTAATGTATTTACTTCATCCTACAAATCATTGTACATTTAATAACATCATTCATGCTATAGCTAAATTGGATATAATGTAATATACTCACCCCTTCCCACAGATCAAGGTACCTACATTTAATAACAATATCATTAGTACTAAATATACATTCGATATAATGTAATATACTGATTCATTCCCACAGATCAATATATTTAATAACCATATCAGTAGTACTATATCTACATTCGATATAATGAAATATACTGATTCATTCCCACAGATCAATGTATCTTTAATAACAATATCATTAGCACTATATCTACATTCGATATAATGTAATATACTGATTCATTCCCGCAGATCAATGTGCCTTTAATAACAATATCATTAGCACTATATCTACATTCGATATAATGTAATATACTGATTCATTCCCACAGACCAATGCACCATTAATAACAATATCATTAGCACTATATCTACATTCGATATAACGTAATATACTGATTCATTCCCACAGATATGTACATATAATAACCATATCATAAGTACCATACCTACATTCGATATAATGTAATATACTGATGGATTGCCACAGATCAATGCACCTTTCATAACAATATCATTAGCACTATATCTACATTCGATATAATTTCATATACAGATTCATTCCCACTGATCAATGTACATTTAATAACAATATCATTAGTAGTATATCTACGTTACATACGTAATGTACAATTAATAACAATATCGTTATTACCATATCTACATTAGATATAATGTAATATACTGATTCATTCCCACAGATCAATATACCTTTAATAACCATATCATTAGTACTATATCTATATTCGATATATTGTAATATAGTGATTCGTTCCCACAGATCAATGTGCCTTTAATAACAATATCGTTAGCACTACATCTACATTCGATATAATGTAATATAGTGATCCATTCCCACAGACCAATGCACCTTTAATAACAATATCATTAACACTATATCTACATTCGATATAACGTAATATGCAGATTCATTCCCACAGATATGTATATATAATAACCATATCATTAGTACCATACCTACATTCGATATAATGTAATATACCGATGGATTCCCACAGATCAATGTACATTTAATAACCATATCATTAGTACCATATCTGCATTAGATATGTAATGTACATTTAATAACAATATCATTATTACTATATCTACATTAGGTATAATGTCATATACTGATCCCTGCCCACAGATCAATGTACCTACATTTAATAACAATATCATTAGTACTACGTCCACATTACATATAATGTAGTATACTGATTCCTTCTCACAGATCAGTGTAGATTTAATGACAACATCCTTCATACTATATCAACACTAGGTATAATGTAATATACTGATCCCTTCCCACAGACCAAGGTGCCTACATTTAGTAACAATATCATTATTACTATATCTACATTAGATATAATGTAATATCCTGATCCCTGCCCACCGGTCAATGTACATTTAATAACAACATCGTTCATACTATATCCACATTAGGTATAATGTAATATAGTGATTACGTCCCACAGATCAATGTACCTACATTTAATAACAATATCCTTAGTACTATATCCACATTACACATAATGTAATATACTGATTCCTTCCCACAGATCAATGTACATTTAACAACAACATCATTCATACTATACCTACAATGGATATAATGTAATATACTGATCCCTTCCCACAGATCAATGTACCTACATTTAATAACAATATCCTTAGTACTATATCCACATTACACATAATGTAATATACTGATTCCTTCCCACAGAACAATGTACATTTAATAACACCATCATTCATACTATATCTACACGAGGTATAATGTAATATAGCGATTACGTCCCACAGATCAATGTACCTACATTTAATAACAATATCCTTAGTACTATATCCACATTACACATAATGTAATATACTGATTCATTCCCACAGATCAATATACCTTTAATAACCATATCATTAGTACTATATCTACATTCGATATATTGTAATATAGTGATTCATTCCCACAGATCAATGTGCCTTTAATAACAATATCATTAGCACTACATCTACATTCGATATAATGTAATATAGTGATCCATTCCCACAGACCAATGCACCTTTAATAACAATATCATTAGCACTATATCTACATTCGATATAACGTAATATGCAGATTCATTCCCACAGATATGTATATATAATAACCATATCATTAGTACCATACCTACATTCGATATAATGTAATATACCGATGGATTCCCACAGATCAATGTACATTTAATAACCATATCATTAGTACCATATCTACATTAGATATGTAATGTACATTTAATAACAATATCATTATTACTATATCTACATTAGGTATAATGTCATATACTGATCCCTGCCCACAGATCAATGTACCTACATTTAGTAACAATATCATTATTACTATATCTACATTAGATATAATGTAATATACTGATCCCTGCCCACCGGTCAATGTACATTTAATAACAACATCGTTCATACTATATCCACATTAGGTATAATGTAATATAGTGATTACGTCTCACAGATCAATGTACCTACATTTAATAACAATATCCTTAGTACTATATCCACGTTACACATAATGTAATATACTGACTCCTTCCCACAGATCAATGTACATTTAACAACAACATCATTCATACTATATCTACAATGGATATAATGTAATATACTGATCCCTGCCCATAGTTCAATGTACCTATATTTAATAACAATATCATTAGTACTATATCCACATCACATATAATGTAATATACTGATCCCTTCCCACAGATCAATGTACATTTAGTAACACCATCATTCATACTATATCCACACTGGATATAATACAATATACGGATTCCTCCCCACAGATCAATGTACATTTTATAACATCATTCATACTATATCTACATTGGATATAATGTAATATACTGATCCCTTCCCATACGTCAATGTACATATAATAGCAAAATCGTTATTACTATATCTACATTAGGTATAATGTAATATACTGATCCCTTCCCACAGATCAAGGTGCCTACATTTAGTAACAATATCATTATTACTATATCTACATTAGATATAATGTAATATACTGATCCCTGCCCACCGGTCAATGTACATTTAATAACAACATCGTTCATACTATATCCACATTAGGTATAATGTAATATAGTGATCCCTGCCCATAGTTCAATGTACCTACATTTAATAACAATATCCTTAGTACTATATCCACATTACACATAATGTAATATACTGATTCCTTCCCACAGATCAATGTACATTTAACAACAACATCATTCATACTATATCTACAATGGATATAATGTAATATACTGATCCCTGCCCATAGTTCAATGTACCTATATTTAATAACAATATCATTAGTACTATATCCACATCACATATAATGTAATATACTGATTCCTTCTCACAGATTAATGTACATTTAATAACAACATTATTCATACTATATCTACACTAGGTAGAATGTAACATAGTGATTACATCCCACAGATCAATGTACACTTAAAAACAACATCATTCATACTATAACTACATTGGATATAATGTAATATACTGATCCCTTCCCACAGATCAAGGTATCTACATTTAATAACAATATCATTATTACTATATCTACACTAGATATAATGCAATATACGGATTCCTTCCCACAGATCAATGTACATTTAATAACAACATCATTCATACTATATCTGCATTGGATATAACGTAATATACTGATCCCTTCCCACAGGTCAATGTACATACAATAGCAAAATCGTTATTACTATATCCACATTAGGTATAATGTAATGTATTTACTACATCCAACAGATCATTGTACATTTAATAACATCATTCATGCTATAGCTAAATTGGATATAATGTAATATACTCACCCCTTCCCACAGATCAAGGTACCTACATTTAATAACAATATCATTATTACTACATCTACATTAGATATAAAGTAATATACTGATCCCTGCCCACAGTTCAATGTACCCATATTTAATAATAATATCATTAGTACTATATCCACATCATATATAATGTAATATACTGATTCCTTCCCACAGATCAATGTACATTAACAACAACATCATTCATGCTATAGCTAAATTGGATATAATGTAATATACTGATCCCTGCCCACAGATCAATGTACCTACATTTAATAACAATATCATTAGTACTATATCTACATTAGATATAATGTAATATACTGATCCCTGCCCACAGATCAATGTACCTACATTTAGTAACAATATCATTATTACTATATCTACATTAGATATAATGTAATATACTGATCCCTGCCCACCGGTCAATGTACATTTAATAACAACATCGTTCATACTATATCCACATTAGGTATAATGTAATATAGTGATTACGTCCACAGATCAATGTACCTACATTTAGTAACAATATCCTTAGTACTATATCCACATTACACATAATGTAATATACTGATTCCTTCCCACAGATCAATGTACATTTAACAACAACATCATTCGTACTATATCTACACGAGGTATAATGTAATATAGTGATTACATCCCCCAGATCAATGTACATATAACAACAACATCATTCATACTATATCTACATTGGATATAATGTAATATACTGATCCCTTCCCAAAGGTCAATGTACATATAATAGCATAATCGTTATTACTATATCTACATTAGGTATAATGTAATGTATTAACTACATCCTACAGATCATTGTACATTTAATAACATCATTCATGCTATAGCTAAATTGGATATAATGTAATATACTGATCCTTTCCCACAGATCAAGGTAGCTACATTTAATAACATTATCATTAATACTATATCTACATGAGATATAATGTTATATACTAATCCCTGCCCACAGATCAATGTATATTTAATAGCGATATCATTATTACTATATCTACATTAGATATAATGTTATATACTGATCCCTGCCCACAGTTCAATGTACCTATACTTAATAACAATATCATTAGTACTATATCCACATCATATATAATGTAATATACCGATTCCTTCCCACAGATCAACGTAGATTTAATAACAACATCATTCATACTATATCAACACTAGGTATAATGTAATATAGTGATTACATCCCACAGATCAAGGTACATTTAATAACAACATCATTCATACTATATCTACATTGGATATAATGTATTATACTGATCCCTTCCCACAGATCAAGGTGCCTACATTTAGTAACAATATCATTATTACTATATCTTCATTAGATATAATGTAATATACTAATCCCTGCCCACAGATCAATGTATATTTAGTAGCGATATCATTATTACTATATCTACATTGGATATAATGTAATATACTGAACCCTCCCCACAGATCAATGTACCTACATTTAACAACAATATCATTAGTACTACGTCCACATTGCATATAATGTAATATACTGACTCCTTGCCACAGATCAGTGTACATTTAATAACAACATCATTCATTACATATCTATTTTGGGTACAATGTAATATAGTGATTACATCCCACAGATCAATGTACATGTAATGTCGATATCATTATTACTATATCTACATTAGATATAATGTAATATACTGATCCCTGCCCATAGTTCAATGTACCTATATTTAATAACAATATCATTAGTACTATATCCACATCACAAATAATGTAATATACTGATCCCTTCCCACAGATCAATGTACATTTAGTAACACCATCATTCATACTATATCTACACTAGGTATAATGTAACATAGTGATTACATCCCACAGATCAATGTACATTTAATAACAACATCATTCATACTATAACTACATTGGATATAATGTAATATACTGATCCCTCCCCACAGATCAATGTACATTTTATAACAACATCATTCATACTATATCTACATTGGATATAATGTAATATACTGATCCCTTCCCACAGATCAATGTACCTACATTTAATAACAATATCCTTAGTACTATATCCACATTACACATAATGTAATATACTGATTCCTTCCCACAGAACAATGTACATTTAATAACACCATCATTCATACTATATCTACACGAGGTATAATGTAATATAGTGATTACATCCCACAGATCAATGTACATATAACAACAACATCATTCATACTATATCTACATTGGATATAATGTAATATACTTATCCCTTCCCACAGGTCAATGTACATATAATAGCATAATCGTTATTACTATATCTACATTAGGTATAATGTAATGTATTAACTACATCCTACACATCATTGTACATTTAATATCATCATTCATGCTATAGCTAAATTGGATATAATGTAATATACTGATTCCTTCCCACAGATCAATGTACATTTAATAACAACACTATTCATACTATATCTACACTAGGTATAATGTAACGTGGTGATTACATCCCACAGATCAATGTACATTTAATAATATCATTCATACTATAACTACATTGGATATAATGTAATATACTGATCCCTTCCCACAGATCAATGTACCTACATTTAATAACAATATCATTAGTACTACGTCCACATTACATATAATGTAGTATACTGATTCCTTCTCTCAGATCAGTGTAGATTTAATTACAACATCCTTCATACTATATCAACACTAGGTATAATGTAATATACTGATCCCTTCCCACAGACCAAGGTGCCTACATTTAGCAACAATATCATTATTACTATATCTACATTAGATATAATGTAATATACTGATCCCTGCCCACCGGTCAATGTACATTTAATAACAACATCGTTCATACTATATCCACATTAGGTATAATGTAATATAGTGATTACGTCCCACAGATCAATGTACCTACATTTAGTAACAATATCCTTAGTACTATATCCACATTACACATAATGTAATATACTGATTCCTTCCCACAGATCAATGTACATTTAACAACAACATCATTCGTACTATATCAACACTAGGTATAATGTAATATAGTGATTACATCCCACAGATCAAGGTACATTCAATATCGATATCATTATTACTATATCTACATTAGATAAAATGTAATATACTGATCCCTTCCCACAGATCAAGGTGCCTACATTTAGTAACAAAATCATTATTACTATATCTACATTAGATATAATGTAATATACTGATCCCTGCCCACCGGTCAATGTACATTTAATAACAACATCGATCATACTATATCCACATTAGGTATAATGTAATATAGTGATTACGTCTCACAGATCAATGTACCTACATTTAATAACAATATCCTTAGTACTATATCCACATTACACATAATGTAATATACTGATTCCTTCCCACAGATCAATGTACATTTAACAACAACATCATTCATACTATATCTACAATGGATATAATGTAATATACTGATCCCTGCCCATAGTTCAATGTACCTATATTTAATAACAATATCATTAGTACTATATCCACATCACATATAATGTAATATACTGATTCCTTCTCACAGATCAATGTACATTTAATAACAACATTATTCATACTATATCGACACTAGGTAGAATGTAACATAGTGATTACATCCCACAGATCAATGTACACTTAAAAACAACATCATTCATACTATAACTACATTGGATATAATGTAATATACTGATCCCTTCCCACAGATCAAGGTATCTACATTTAATAACAATATCATTAGTACTATATCTACACTAGATATAATGCAATATACGGATTCCTTCCCACAGATCAATGTACATTTAATAACAACATCATTCATACTATATCTGCATTGGATATAACGTAATATACTGATCCCTTCCCACAGGTCAATGTACATACAATAGCAAAATCGTTATTACTATATCCACATTAGGTATAATGTAATGTATTTACTACATCCAACAGATCATTGTACATTTAATAACATCATTCATGCTATAGCTAAATTGGATATAATGTAATATACTCACCCCTTCCCACAGATCAAGGTACCTACATTTAATAACAATATCATTATTACTACATCTACATTAGATATAAAGTAATATACTGATCCCTGCCCACGGTTCAATGTACCCATATTTAATAATAATATCATTAGTACTATATCCACATCATATATAATGTAATATACTGATTCCTTCCCACAGATCAATGTACATTTAACAACAACATCATTCGTACTATATCTACACGAGGTATAATGTAATATAGTGATTACATCCCCCAGATCAATGTACATATAACAACAACATCATTCATACTATATCTACATTGGATATAATGTAATATACTGATCCCTTCCCAAAGGTCAATGTACATATAATAGCATAATCGTTATTACTATATCTACATTAGGTATAATGTAATGTATTAACTACATCCTACAGATCATTGTACATTTAATAACATCATTCATGCTATAGCTAAATTGGATATAATGTAATATACTGATCCTTTCCCACAGATCAAGGTAGCTACATTTAATAACATTATCATTAATACTATATCTACATGAGATATAATGTTATATACTAATCCCTGCCCACAGATCAATGTATATTTAATAGCGATATCATTATTACTATATCTACATTAGATATAATGTTATATACTGATCCCTGCCCACAGTTCAATGTACCTATATTTAATAACAATATCATTAGTACTATATCCACATCATATATAATGTAATATACCGATTCCTTCCCACAGATCAACGTAGATTTAATAACAACATCATTCATACTATATCAACACTACGTATAATGTAATATAGTGATTACATCCCACAGATCAAGGTACATTCAATATCGATATCATTATTACTATATCTACATTAGATAAAATGTAATATACTGATCCCTTCCCACAGATCAAGGTGCCTACATTTAGTAACAATATCATTATTACTATATCTACATTAGATATAATGTATTATACTGATCCCTGCCCACCGGTCAATGTACATTTAATAACAACATCGATCATACTATATCCACATTAGGTATAATGTAATATAGGGATTACGTCTCACAGATCAATGTACCTACATTTAATAACAATATCCTTAGTACTATATCCACATTACACATAATGTAATATACTGATTCCTTCCCACAGATCAATGTACATTTAACAACAACATCATTCATACTATATCTACAATGGATATAATGTAATATACTGATCCCTGCCCATAGTTCAATGTACCTATATTTAATAACTATATCATTAGTACTATATCCACATCACATATAATGTAATATACTGATCCCTTCCCACAGATCAATGTACATTTAGTAACACCATCATTCATACTATATCTACACTGGATATAATACAATATACGGATTCCTCCCCACAGATCAATGTACATTTTATAACATCATTCATACTATATCTACATTGGATATAATGTAATATACTGATCCCTTCCCATACGTCAATGTACATATAATAGCAAAATCGTTATTACTATATCTACATTAGGTATAATGTAATATACTGATCCCTGCTCACAGATCAATGTACCTATATTTAATAACAATATCCTTAGTACTATATCCACATTACACATAATGTAATATACTGATTCCTTCCCACAGATCAATGTACATTTAATAACAACAGCATTCATACTATATCAACACTAGGTATAATGTAATATAGTGATTACATCCCACAGATCAAGGTACATTCAATATCGATATCATTATTACTATATCTACATTAGATAAAATGTAATATACTGATCCCTTCCCACAGATCAAGGTGCCTACATTTAGTAACAATATCATTATTGCTATATCTACATTAGATATAATGTAATATACTGATCCCTGCCCACCGGTCAATGTACATTTAATAACAACATCGATCATACTATATCCACATTAGGTATAATGTAATATAGTGATTACGTCTCACAGATCAATGTACCTACATTTAATAACAATATGCTTAGTACTATATCCACATTACACATAATGTAATATACTGATTCCTTCCCACAGATCAATGTACATTTAACAACAACATCATTCATACTATATCTACAATGGATATAATGTAATATACTGATCCCTGCCCATAGTTCAATGTACCTATATTTAATAACTATATCATTAGTACTATATCCACATCACATATAATGTAATATACTGATCCCTTCCCACAGATCAATGTACATTTAGTAACACCATCATTCATACTATATCTACACTGGATATAATACAATATACGGATTCCTCCCCACAGATCAATGTACATTTTATAACATCATTCATACTATATCTACATTGGATATAATGTAATATACTGATCCCTTCCCATACGTCAATGTACATATAATAGCAAAATCGTTATTACTATATCTACATTAGGTATAATGTAATATACTGATCCCTGCTCACAGATCAATGTACCTATATTTAATAACAATATCCTTAGTACTATATCCACATTACACATAATGTAATATACTGATTCCTTCCCACAGATCAATGTACATTTAACAACAACATCATTCGTACTATATCTACATTGGATATAATGTAATATACTGATCCCTTCCCACAGATCAATGTACCTACATTTAATAACAATATCCTTAGTACTATATCCACATTACACATAATGTAATATACTGATTCCTTCCCACAGAACAATGTACATTTAATAACCCCATCATTCATACTATATCTACACGAGGTATAATGTAATATAGTGATTACATCCCCCAGATCAATGTACATATAACAACAACATCATTCATACTATATCTACATCGGATATAATGTAATATACTGATCCCTTCCCACAGATCAAGGTATCTACATTTAATAACAATATCATTATTACTATATCTGCACTAGATATAATGCAATATACGGATTCCTTCCCACAGATCAATGTACATTTAATAACAACATCATTCATACTATAACTACATTGGATATAATGTAATATACTGATCCCTTCCCACAGATCAATGTACCTACATTTAATAACAATATCATTAGTACTACGTCCACATTACATATAATGTAGTATACTGATTCCTTCTCTCAGATCAGTGTAGATTTAATAACAACATCCTTCATACTATATCAACACTAGGTATAATGTAATATACTGATCCCTTCCCACAGACCAAGGTGCCTACATTTAGTAACAATATCATTATTACTATATCTACATTAGATATAATGTAATATACTGATCCCTGCCCACCGGTCAATGTACATTTAATAACAACATCGTTCATACTATATCCACATTAGGTATAATGTAATATAGTGATTACGTCCCACAGATCAATGTACCTACATTTAACAACAATATCCTTAGTACTATATCCACATTACACATAATGTAATATACTGATTCCTTCCCACAGATCAATGTACCTTTTAACAAAAACATCATTCGTACTATATCTACATTGGATATAATGTAATATACTGATCCCTTCCCACAGATCAATGTACCTACATTTAATAACAATATCCTTAGTACTATATCCACATTACACATAATGTAATATACTGATTCCTTCCCACAGAACAATGTACATTTAATAATACCATCATTCATACTATATCTACACGAGGTATAGTGTAATATAGTGATTACATCCCACAGATCAATGTACATATAACAACAACATCATTCATACTATATCTACATTGGATATAATGTAATATACTCACCCCTTCCCACAGATCAAGGTACCTACATTTAATAACAATATCATTATTACTACATCTACATTAGATATAAAGTAATATACTGATCCCTGCCCACAGTTCAATGTACCTATATTTAATAATAATATCATTAGTACTATATCCACATCATATATAATGTAATATACTGATTCCTTCCCACAGATCAATGTACATTAACAACAACATCATTCATGCTATAGCTAAATTGGATATAATGTAATATACTGATCCCTGCCCACCGGTCAATGTACATTTAATAACAACATCGTTCATACTATATCCACATTAGGTATAATGTAATATAGTGATTACGTCCCACAGATCAATGTACCTACATTTAATAACAATATCCTTAGTACTATACCCACATTACACATAATGTAATATACTGATTCCTTCCCACAGATCAATGTACATTTAACAACAACATCATTCATACTATAACTACATTGGATATAATGTAATATACTGATCCCTTCCCACAGATCAAGGTATCTACACTTAATAACAACATCATTATTACTATATCTACACTAGATATAATGCAATATACAGATTCCTTCCCACAGATCAATGTACATTTAATAACAACATCATTCATACTATATCTGCATTGGATATAATGTAATATACTGATCCCTTCCCACAGGTCAATGTACATACAATAGCAAAATCGTTATTACTATATCTACATTAGGTATAATGTAATGTATTTACTACATCCTACAGATCATTGTACATTTAATAAGATCATTCATGCTATAGCTAAATTGGATATAATGTAATATACTCACCCCTTCCCACAGATCAAGGTACCTACATTTAATAACAATATCATTATTACTACATCTACATTAGATATAATGCAATATACGGATTCCTTCCCACAGATCAATGTACATTTAATAACAACATCATTCATACTATAACTACATTGGATATAATGTAATATACTGATCCCTCCCCACAGATCAATGTACATTTTATAACAACATCATTCATACTATATCTACATTGGATATAATGTAATATACTCACCCCTTCCCACAGATCAAGGTACCTACATTTAATAACAATATCATTATTACTACATCTACATTAGATATAATGCAATATACGGATTCCTTCCCACAGATCAATGTACATTTAATAACAACATCATTCATACTATAACTACATTGGATATAATGTAATATACTGATCCCTCCCCACAGATCAATGTACATTTTATAACAACATCATTCATACTATATCTACATTGGATATAATGTAATATACTGATCCCTTCCCATACCTCAATGTACATATAATAGCAAAATCGTTATTACTATATCCACATTAGGTATAATGTAATATAGTGATTACGTCCCACAGATCAATGTACCTACATTTAATAACATTATCATTAATACTATATCTACATGAGACATAATGATATATACTAATCCCTGCCCACAGATCAATGTATATTTAATAGCGATATCATTATTACTATATCTACATTAGATATAATGTTATATACTGATCCCTGCCCACAGTTCAATGTTCCTATACTTAATAACAATATCATTAGTACTATATCCACATCATATATAATGTAATATACTGATTCCTTCCCACAGATCAACGTAGATTTAATAACAACATCATTCATACAATATCAACACCAGGTATAATGTAATATAGTGATTACATCCCACAGATCAAGGTACATTTTATAACAACATCGTTCATACTATATCTACGGTGGATATAATGTAATATACTGATCCCTTCCCACAGACCAAGGTGCCTACATTTAGTAACAATATCACTCATACTATATCAACACTAGGTATAATGTAATATAGTGATTACATCCCACAGATCAAGGTACATTTTATAACAACATCGTTCATACTATATCTACATTGGATATAATGTAATATAATGATCCCTTCCCACAGACCAAGGTGCCTACATTTAGTAACGATATCATTATTACTATAACTACATTAGATATAATGTTATATACTGATCCCTGCCCACAGTTCATTGTACCTATACTTAATAACAATATCATTAGTTGTATATCCACATCATATATAATGTAATATACTGATTCCTTCCCACGGATCAACGTAGATTTAATAACAACATCATTCATACTATATCTACACTAGGTATAATGTAACATAGTGATTACATCCCACAGATCAATGTACATTTAATAACAACATCATTCATAATATAACTACATTGGATATAATGTAATATACTGATCCCTTCCCACAGATCAAGGTATCTACACTCAATAACAATATCATTATTACTATATCTACACTAGATATAATGCTATGTACGGATTCCTTCCCACAGATCAATGTACATTTAATAACAACATCATTCATACTATATCTGCATTGGATATAATGTAATATACTGATCCCTTCCCACAGGTCAATGCACATACAATAGCAAAATCGTTATTGCTATATCTACATTAGGTATAATGTAATGTATTTACTTCATCCTACAAATCATTGTACATTTAATAACATCATTCATGCTATAGCTAAATTGGATATAATGTAATATACTCACCCCTTCCCACAGATCAAGGTACCTACATTTAATAACAATATCATTAGTACTAAATATACATTCGATATAATGTAATATACTGATTCATTCCCACAGATCAATATATTTAATAACCATATCAGTAGTACTATATCTACATTCGATATAATGAAATATACTGATTCATTCCCACAGATCAATGTATCTTTAATAACAATATCATTAGCACTATATCTACATTCGATATAATGTAATATACTGATTCATTCCCGCAGATCAATGTGCCTTTAATAACAATATCATTAGCACTATATCTACATTCGATATAATGTAATATACTGATTCATTCCCACAGACCAATGCACCATTAATAACAATATCATTAGCACTATATCTACATTCGATATAACGTAATATACTGATTCATTCCCACAGATATGTACATATAATAACCATATCATAAGTACCATACCTACATTCGATATAATGTAATATACTGATGGATTGCCACAGATCAATGCACCTTTCATAACAATATCATTAGCACTATATCTACATTCGATATAATTTCATATACAGATTCATTCCCACTGATCAATGTACATTTAATAACAATATCATTAGTAGTATATCTACGTTACATACGTAATGTACAATTAATAACAATATCGTTATTACCATATCTACATTAGATATAATGTAATATACTGATTCATTCCCACAGATCAATATACCTTTAATAACCATATCATTAGTACTATATCTATATTCGATATATTGTAATATAGTGATTCGTTCCCACAGATCAATGTGCCTTTAATAACAATATCGTTAGCACTACATCTACATTCGATATAATGTAATATAGTGATCCATTCCCACAGACCAATGCACCTGTAATAACAATATCATTAACACTATATCTACATTCGATATAACGTAATATGCAGATTCATTCCCACAGATATGTATATATAATAACCATATCATTAGTACCATACCTACATTCGATATAATGTAATATACCGATGGATTCCCACAGATCAATGTACATTTAATAACCATATCATTAGTACCATATCTGCATTAGATATGTAATGTACATTTAATAACAATATCATTATTACTATATCTACATTAGGTATAATGTCATATACTGATCCCTGCCCACAGATCAATGTACCTACATTTAATAACAATATCATTAGTACTACGTCCACATTACATATAATGTAGTATACTGATTCCTTCTCACAGATCAGTGTAGATTTAATGACAACATCCTTCATACTATATCAACACTAGGTATAATGTAATATACTGATCCCTTCCCACAGACCAAGGTGCCTACATTTAGTAACAATATCATTATTACTATATCTACATTAGATATAATGTAATATCCTGATCCCTGCCCACCGGTCAATGTACATTTAATAACAACATCGTTCATACTATATCCACATTAGGTATAATGTAATATAGTGATTACGTCCCACAGATCAATGTACCTACATTTAATAACAATATCCTTAGTACTATATCCACATTACACATAATGTAATATACTGATTCCTTCCCACAGATCAATGTACATTTAACAACAACATCATTCATACTATACCTACAATGGATATAATGTAATATACTGATCCCTTCCCACAGATCAATGTACCTACATTTAATAACAATATCCTTAGTACTATATCCACATTACACATAATGTAATATACTGATTCCTTCCCACAGAACAATGTACATTTAATAACACCATCATTCATACTATATCTACACGAGGTATAATGTAATATAGCGATTACGTCCCACAGATCAATGTACCTACATTTAATAACAATATCCTTAGTACTATATCCACATTACACATAATGTAATATACTGATTCATTCCCACAGATCAATATACCTTTAATAACCATATCATTAGTACTATATCTACATTCGATATATTGTAATATAGTGATTCATTCCCACAGATCAATGTGCCTTTAATAACAATATCATTAGCACTACATCTACATTCGATATAATGTAATATAGTGATCCATTCCCACAGACCAATGCACCTTTAATAACAATATCATTAGCACTATATCTACATTCGATATAACGTAATATGCAGATTCATTCCCACAGATATGTATATATAATAACCATATCATTAGTACCATACCTACATTCGATATAATGTAATATACCGATGGATTCCCACAGATCAATGTACATTTAATAACCATATCATTAGTACCATATCTACATTAGATATGTAATGTACATTTAATAACAATATCATTATTACTATATCTACATTAGGTATAATGTCATATACTGATCCCTGCCCACAGATCAATGTACCTACATTTAATAACAATATCATTAGTACTACGTCCACATTACATATAATGTAGTATACTGATTCCTTCTCACAGATCAGTGTAGATTTAATAACAACATCCTTCATACTATATCAACACTAGGTATAATGTAATATACTGATCCCTTCCCACAGACCAAGGTGCCTACATTTAGTAACAATATCATTATTACTATATCTACATTAGATATAATGTAATATCCTGATCCCTGCCCACCGGTCAATGTACATGTAATAACAACATCGTTCATACTATATCCACATTAGGTATAATGTAATATAGTGATTACGTCCCACAGATCAATGTACCTACATTTAATAACAATATCCTTAGTACTATATCCACATTACACATAATGTAATATACTGATTCCTTCCCACAGATCAATGTACATTTAACAACAACATCATTCATACTATACCTAGAATGGATATAATGTAATATACTGATCCCTTCCCACAGATCAATGTACCTACATGTAATAACAACATCGTTCATACTATATCCACATTAGGTATAATGTAATATAGTGATTACGTCCCACAGATCAATGTACCTACATTTAATAACAATATCCTTAGTACTATATCCACATTACACATAATGCAATATACTGATTCATTCCCACAGATCAATATACCTTTAATAACCATATCATTAGTACTATATCTACATTCGATATATTGTAATATAGTGATTCATTCCCACAGATCAATGTGCCTTTAATAACAATATCATTAGCACTACATCTACATTCGATATAACGTAATATAGTGATCCATTCCCACAGACCAATGCACCTTTAATAACAATATCATTAGCACTATATCTACATTCGATATAACGTAATATGCAGATTCATTCCCACAGATATGTATATATAATAACCATATCATTAGTACCATACCTACATTCGATATAATGTAATATACCGATGGATTCCCACAGATCAATGTACATTTAATAACCATATCATTAGTACCATATCTACATTAGATATGTAATGTACATTTAATAACAATATCATTATTACTATATCTACATTAGGTATAATGTCATATACTGATCCCTGCCCACCGGTCAATGTACATTTAATAACAACATCGATCATACTATATCCACATTAGGTATAATGTAATATAGTGATTACGTCTCACAGATCAATGTACCTACATTTAATAACAATATCCTTAGTACTATATCCACATTACACATAATGTAATATACTGATTCCTTCCCACAGATCAATGTACATTTAACAACAACATCATTCCTACTATATCTACAATGGATATAATGTAATATACTGATCCCTGGCCATAGTTCAATGTACCTATATTTAATAACAATATCATTAGTACTATATCCACATCACATATAATGTAATATACTGATCCCTTCCCACAGATCAATGTACATTTAGTAACACCATCATTCATACTATATCTACACTGGATATAATACAATATACGGATTCCTCCCCACAGATCAATGTACATTTTATAACATCATTCATACTATATCTACATTGGATATAATGTAATATACTGATCCCTTCCCATACGTCAATGTACATATAATAGCAAAATCGTTATTACTATATCTACATTAGGTATAATGTAATATACTGATCCCTTCCCACAGATCAAGGTGCCTACATTTAGTAACAATATCATTATTACTATATCTACATTAGATATAATGTAATATACTGATCCCTGCCCACCGGTCAATGTACATTTAATAACAACATCGTTCATACTATATCCACATTAGGTATAATGTAATATAGTGATTACGTCTCACAGATCAATGTACCTACATTTAATAACAATATCCTTAGTACTATATCCACGTTACACATAATGTAATATACTGACTCCTTCCCACAGATCAATGTACATTTAACAACAACATCATTCATACTATATCTACAATGGATATAATGTAATATACTGATCCCTGCCCATAGTTCAATGTACCTATATTTAATAACAATATCATTAGTACTATATCCACATCACATATAATGTAATATACTGATCCCTTCCCACAGATCAATGTACATTTAGTAACACCATCATTCATACTATATCCACACTGGATATAATACAATATACGGATTCCTCCCCACAGATCAATGTACATTTTATAACATCATTCATACTATATCTACATTGGATATAATGTAATATACTGATCCCTTCCCATACGTCAATGTACATATAATAGCAAAATCGTTATTACTATATCTACATTAGGTATAATGTAATATACTGATCCCTTCCCACAGATCAAGGTGCCTACATTTAGTAACAATATCATTATTACTATATCTACATTAGATATAATGTAATATACTGATCCCTGCCCACCGGTCAATGTACATTTAATAACAACATCGTTCATACTGTATCCACATTAGGTATAATGTAATATAGTGATCCCTGCCCATAGTTCAATGTACCTACATTTAATAACAATATCCTTAGTACTATATCCACATTACACATAATGTAATATACTGATTCCTTCCCACAGATCAATGTACATTTAACAACAACATCATTCATACTATATCTACAATGGATATAATGTAATATACTGATCCCTGCCCATAGTTCAATGTACCTATATTTAATAACAATATCATTAGTACTATATCCACATCACATATAATGTAATATACTGATTCCTTCTCACAGATCAATGTACATTTAATAACAACATTATTCATACTATATCGACACTAGGTAGAATGTAACATAGTGATTACATCCCACAGATCAATGTACACTTAAAAACAACATCATTCATACTATAACTACATTGGATATAATGTAATATACTGATCCCTTCCCACAGATCAAGGTATCTACATTTAATAACAATATCATTAGTACTATATCTACACTAGATATAATGCAATATACGGATTCCTTCCCACAGATCAATGTACATTTAATAACAACATCATTCATACTATATCTGCATTGGATATAACGTAATATACTGATCCCTTCCCACAGGTCAATGTACATACAATAGCAAAATCGTTATTACTATATCCACATTAGGTATAATGTAATGTATTTACTACATCCAACAGATCATTGTACATTTAATAACATCATTCATGCTATAGCTAAATTGGATATAATGTAATATACTCACCCCTTCCCACAGATCAAGGTACCTACATTTAATAACAATATCATTATTACTACATCTACATTAGATATAAAGTAATATACTGATCCCTGCCCACGGTTCAATGTACCCATATTTAATAATAATATCATTAGTACTATATCCACATCATATATAATGTAATATACTGATTCCTTCCCACAGATCAATGTACATTAACAACAACATCATTCATGCTATAGCTAAATTGGATATAATGTAATATACTGATCCCTGCCCACAGATCAATGTACCTACATTTAATAGCAATATCATTAGTACTATATCTACATTAGATATAATGTAATATACTGATCCCTGCCCACAGATCAATGTACCTACATTTAGTAACAATATCATTATTACTATATCTACATTAGATATAATGTAATATACTGATCCCTGCCCACCGGTCAATGTACATTTAATAACAACATCGTTCATACTATATCCACATTAGGTATAATGTAATATAGTGATTACGTCCCACAGATCAATGTACCTACATTTAGTAACAATATCCTTAGTACTATATCCACATTACACATAATGTAATATACTGATTCCTTCCCACAGATCAATGTACATTTAACAACAACATCATTCGTACTATATCTACACGAGGTATAATGTAATATAGTGATTACATCCCCCAGATCAATGTACATATAACAACAACATCATTCATACTATATCTACATTGGATATAATGTAATATACTGATCCCTTCCCAAAGGTCAATGTACATATAATAGCATAATCGTTATTACTATATCTACATTAGGTATAATGTAATGTATTAACTACATCCTACAGATCATTGTACATTTAATAACATCATTCATGCTATAGCTAAATTGGATATAATGTAATATACTGATCCTTTCCCACAGATCAAGGTAGCTACATTTAATAACATTATCATTAATACTATATCTACATGAGATATAATGTTATATACTAATCCCTGCCCACAGATCAATGTATATTTAATAGCGATATCATTATTACTATATCTACATTAGATATAATGTTATATACTGATCCCTGCCCACAGTTCAATGTACCTATATTTAATAACAATATCATTAGTACTATATCCACATCATATATAATGTAATATACCGATTCCTTCCCACAGATCAACGTAGATTTAATAACAACATCATTCATACTATATCAACACTACGTATAATGTAATATAGTGATTACATCCCACAGATCAAGGTACATTCAATATCGATATCATTATTACTATATCTACATTAGATAAAATGTAATATACTGATCCCTTCCCACAGATCAAGGTGCCTACATTTAGTAACAATATCATTATTACTATATCTACATTAGATATAATGTATTATACTGATCCCTGCCCACCGGTCAATGTACATTTAATAACAACATCGATCATACTATATCCACATTAGGTATAATGTAATATAGGGATTACGTCTCACAGATCAATGTACCTACATTTAATAACAATATCCTTAGTACTATATCCACATTACACATAATGTAATATACTGATTCCTTCCCACAGATCAATGTACATTTAACAACAACATCATTCATACTATATCTACAATGGATATAATGTAATATACTGATCCCTGCCCATAGTTCAATGTACCTATATTTAATAACTATATCATTAGTACTATATCCACATCACATATAATGTAATATACTGATCCCTTCCCACAGATCAATGTACATTTAGTAACACCATCATTCATACTATATCTACACTGGATATAATACAATATACGGATTCCTCCCCACAGATCAATGTACATTTTATAACATCATTCATACTATATCTACATTGGATATAATGTAATATACTGATCCCTTCCCATACGTCAATGTACATATAATAGCAAAATCGTTATTACTATATCTACATTAGGTATAATGTAATATACTGATCCCTGCTCACAGATCAATGTACCTATATTTAATAACAATATCCTTAGTACTATATCCACATTACACATAATGTAATATACTGATTCCTTCCCACAGATCAATGTACATTTAATAACAACAGCATTCATACTATATCAACACTAGGTATAATGTAATATAGTGATTACATCCCACAGATCAAGGTACATTCAATATCGATATCATTATTACTATATCTACATTAGATAAAATGTAATATACTGATCCCTTCCCACAGATCAAGGTGCCTACATTTAGTAACAATATCATTATTGCTATATCTACATTAGATATAATGTAATATACTGATCCCTGCCCACCGGTCAATGTACATTTAATAACAACATCGATCATACTATATCCACATTAGGTATAATGTAATATAGTGATTACGTCTCACAGATCAATGTACCTACATTTAATAACAATATCCTTAGTACTATATCCACATTACACATAATGTAATATACTGATTCCTTCCCACAGATCAATGTACATTTAACAACAACATCATTCATACTATATCTACAATGGATATAATGTAATATACTGATCCCTGCCCATAGTTCAATGTACCTATATTTAATAACTATATCATTAGTACTATATCCACATCACATATAATGTAATATACTGATCCCTTCCCACAGATCAATGTACATTTAGTAACACCATCATTCATACTATATCTACACTGGATATAATACAATATACGGATTCCTCCCCACAGATCAATGTACATTTTATAACATCATTCATACTATATCTACATTGGATATAATGTAATATACTGATCCCTTCCCATACGTCAATGTACATATAATAGCAAAATCGTTATTACTATATCTACATTAGGTATAATGTAATATACTGATCCCTGCTCACAGATCAATGTACCTATATTTAATAACAATATCCTTAGTACTATATCCACATTACACATAATGTAATATACTGATTCCTTCCCACAGATCAATGTACATTTAACAACAACATCATTCGTACTATATCTACATTGGATATAATGTAATATACTGATCCCTTCCCACAGATCAATGTACCTACATTTAATAACAATATCCTTAGTACTATATCCACATTACACATAATGTAATATACTGATTCCTTCCCACAGAACAATGTACATTTAATAACCCCATCATTCATACTATATCTACACGAGGTATAATGTAATATAGTGATTACATCCCCCAGATCAATGTACATATAACAACAACATCATTCATACTATATCTACATCGGATATAATGTAATATACTGATCCCTTCCCACAGATCAAGGTATCTACATTTAATAACAATATCATTATTACTATATCTGCACTAGATATAATGCAATATACGGATTCCTTCCCACAGATCAATGTACATTTAATAACAACATCATTCATACTATAACTACATTGGATATAATGTAATATACTGATCCCTTCCCACAGATCAATGTACCTACATTTAATAACAATATCATTAGTACTACGTCCACATTACATATAATGTAGTATACTGATTCCTTCTCTCAGATCAGTGTAGATTTAATAACAACATCCTTCATACTATATCAACACTAGGTATAATGTAATATACTGATCCCTTCCCACAGACCAAGGTGCCTACATTTAGTAACAATATCATTATTACTATATCTACATTAGATATAATGTAATATACTGATCCCTGCCCACCGGTCAATGTACATTTAATAACAACATCGTTCATACTATATCCACATTAGGTATAATGTAATATAGTGATTACGTCCCACAGATCAATGTACCTACATTTAACAACAATATCCTTAGTACTATATCCACATTACACATAATGTAATATACTGATTCCTTCCCACAGATCAATGTACCTTTTAACAAAAACATCATTCGTACTATATCTACATTGGATATAATGTAATATACTGATCCCTTCCCACAGATCAATGTACCTACATTTAATAACAATATCCTTAGTACTATATCCACATTACACATAATGTAATATACTGATTCCTTCCCACAGAACAATGTACATTTAATAATACCATCATTCATACTATATCTACACGAGGTATAGTGTAATATAGTGATTACATCCCACAGATCAATGTACATATAACAACAACATCATTCATACTATATCTACATTGGATATAATGTAATATACTCACCCCTTCCCACAGATCAAGGTACCTACATTTAATAACAATATCATTATTACTACATCTACATTAGATATAAAGTAATATACTGATCCCTGCCCACAGTTCAATGTACCTATATTTAATAATAATATCATTAGTACTATATCCACATCATATATAATGTAATATACTGATTCCTTCCCACAGATCAATGTACATTAACAACAACATCATTCATGCTATAGCTAAATTGGATATAATGTAATATACTGATCCCTGCCCACCGGTCAATGTACCTACATTTAATAACAATATCATTAGTACTATATCTACATTAGATATAATGTAATATACTGATCCCTGCCCACAGTTCAATGTAACTATATTTAATAACAATATCATTAGTACTATATCCACATCATATATAATGTAATATACTGATTCCTTCCCACAGATCAATGTACATTTAACAACCGCATCATTCATACTATGTCTACATTGGATATAATGTAATATACTGTTCCCTTCCCACAGATCAATGTACATATAATAACAATATCATTATTACTATAACTACACTAGATATAATGTAATATACTGATTCCTTCCCTCAGATCAATGTACATTTAATATCGATATCATTATTACTATTTCTACATTAGATATAATGTAATATACTGATCCCTTCCCACAGATCAATGTACCTACATTTAATAACAATACCATTAGTACTACGTCCACATTACATATAATGTAGTATACTGATTCCTTCTCTCAGATCAGTGTAGATTTAATAACAACATCCTTCATACTATATCAACACTAGGTATAATGTAATATACTGATCCCTTCCCACAGACCAAGGTGCCTACATTTAGTAACAATATCATTATTACTATATCTACATTAGATATAATGTAATATACTGATCCCTGCCCACCGGTCAATGTACATTTAATAACAACATCGTTCATACTATATCCACATTAGGTATAATGTAATATAGTGATTACGTCCCACAGATCAATGTACCTACATTTAATAACAATATCCTTAGTACTATATCCACATTACACATAATGTAATATACTGATTCCTTCCCACAGATCAATGTACATTTAACAACGACATCATTCGTACTATATCTACAATGGATATAATGTAATATACTGATCCCTTCCCACAGATCAATGTACCTACATTTAATAACATTGTCCTTAGTACGATATCCACAACACACATAATGTAATATACTGATTCCTTCCCACAGAACAATGTACATTTAATAACCCCATCATTCATACTATATCTACACGAGGTATAATGTAATATAGTGATTACATCCCCCAGATCAATGTACATATAACAACAACATCATTCATACTATATCTACATTGGATATAATGTAATATACTGATCCCTTCCCACAGGTCAATGTACATATAATAGTATAATTGTTATTACTATATCTACATTAGGTATAATGTAATGTATTTACTACATCCTACAGATCATTGTACATTTAATAACATCATTCATGCTATAGCTAAATTGGCTATAATGTAATATACTCACCCCTTCCCACAGATCAAGGTACCTACATTTAATAACAATATCATTATTACTACATCTACATTAGATATAAAGTAATATACTGATCCCTGCCCACAGTTCAATGTACCTATATTTAATAATAATATCATTAGTACTATATCCACATCATATATAATGTAATATACTGATTCCTTCCCACAGATCAATGTACATTAACAACAACATCATTCATGCTATAGCTAAATTGGATATAATGTAATATACTGATCCCTGCCCACCGGTCAATGTACATTTAATAACAACATCGTTCATACTATATCCACATTAGGTATAATGTAATATAGTGATTACGTCCCACAGATCAATGTACCTACATTTAATAACATTATCATTAATACTATATCTACATGAGACATAATGATATATACTAATCCCTGCCCACAGATCAATGTATATTTAATAGCGATATCATTATTACTATATCTACATTAGATATAATGTTATATACTGATCCCTGCCCACAGTTCATTGTACCTATACTTAATAACAATATCATTAGTTGTATATCCACATCATATATAATGTAATATACTGATTCCTTCCCACAGATCAACGTAGATTTAATAACAACATCATTCATGCTATATCAACACTAGGTATAATGTAATATAGTGATTACATCCCACAGATCAAGGTGCCTACATTTTGTAACAATATCATTATTACTATATCTTCATTAGATATAATGTAATATACTAATCCCTGCCCACAGATCAATGTATATTTAGTAGCGATATCACTATTACTATATCTACATTGGATATAATGTAATATACTGAACCCTCCCCACAGATCAATGTACCTACATTTAACAACAATATCATTAGTACTACGTCCACATTGCATATAATGTAATATACTGATTCCTTGCCACAGATCAGTGTACATTTAATAACAACATCATTCATTACATATCTATATTGGGTACAATGTAATATAGTGATTACATCCCACAGATTGATGTACATGTAATATCGATATCATTATTACTATATCTACATTAGATATAATGTAATATACTGATCCCGGCCCATAGTTCAATGTACCTATATTTAATAACAATATCATTAGTACTATATCCACATCACATATAATGTAATATACTGATCCCTTCCCACAGATCAATGTACATTTAGTAACACCATCATTCATACTATATCTACACTAGGTATAATGTAACATAGTGATTACATCCCACAGATCAATGTACATTTAATAACAACATCATTCATAATATAACTACATTGGATATAATGTAATATACTGATCCCTTCCCACAGATCAATGTACATATAACAGCAACATCGTTAGTACTATATCTGCATTAGGTATAATGTAATCTAGTGACTACATCCCACAGATCATTGTACGTTTAATAACACCATCATTCATGCTATAGCTAAATTGGATATAATGTAATATACTCACCCCTTCCCACAGATCAAGGTACCTACATTTAATAACAATATCATTATTACTACATCTACATTAGATAAAAAGTAATATACTGATCCCTGCCCACAGTTCAATGTACCTATATTTAATAATAATATCATTAGTACTATATCCACATCATATATAATGTAATATACTGATTCCTTCCCACAGATCAATGTGCATTAACAACAACATCATTCATGCTATAGCTAAATTGGATATAATGTAATATACTGATCCCTGCCCACAGATCAATGTACCTACATTTAATAACAATATCATTACTACTCTATCTACATTAGATATAATGTAATATACTGATCCCTGCCCACAGTTCAATGTAACTATATTTAATAACAATATCATTAGTACTATATCCACATCATATATAATGTAATATACTGATTCCTTCCCACAGATCAATGTACATTTAACAACCGCATCATTCATACTATGTCTACATTGGATATAATGTAATATACTGTTCCCTTCCCACAGATCAATGTACATATAATAACAATATCATTATTACTATAACTACACTAGATATAATGTAATATACTGATTCCTTCCCTCAGATCAATGTACATTTAATATCGATATCATTATTACTATTTCTACATTAGATATAATGTAATATACTGATTCCTTCCCACAGATCAATGTACATTTAACAACAACATCATTCATACTATATCTACAATGGATATAATGTAATATACTGATCCCTGCCCATAGTTCAATGTACCTATATTTAATAACAATATCATTAGTACTATATCCACATCACATATAATGTAATATACTGATTCCTTCTCACACATCAATGTACATTTAATAACAACGTTATTCATACTATATCTACACTAGGTAGAATGTAACATAGTGATTACATCCCACAGATCAATGTACACTTAAAAACAACATCATTCATACTATAACTACATTGGATATAATGTAATATACTGATCCCTTCCCACAGATCAAGGTATCTACATTTAATAACAATATCATTATTACTATATCTACACTAGATATAATGCAATATACGGATTCCTTCCCACAGATCAATGTACATTTAATAACAACATCATTCATACTATATCTGCATTGGATATAACGTAATATACTGATCCCTTCCCACAGGTCAATGTACATACAATAGCAAAATCGTTATTACTATATCCACATTAGGTATAATGTAATGTATTTACTACATCCAACAGATCATTGTACATTTAATAACATCATTCATGCTATAGCTAAATTGGATATAATGTAATATACTCACCCCTTCCCACAGATCAAGGTACCTACATTTAATAACAATATCATTATTACTACATCTACATTAGATATAAAGTAATATACTGATCCCTGCCCACGGTTCAATGTACCCATATTTAATAATAATATCATTAGTACTATATCCACATCATATATAATGTAATATACTGATTCCTTCCCACAGATCAATGTGCATTAACAACAACATCATTCATGCTATAGCTAAATTGGATATAATGTAATATACTGATCCCTGCCCACAGTTCAATGTAACTATATTTAATAACAATATCATTAGTACTATATCCACATCATATATAATGTAATATACTGATTCCTTCCCACAGATCAATGTACATTGAACAACCGCATCATTCATACTATGTCTACATTGGATATAATGTAATATACTGTTCCCTTCCCACAGATCAATGTACATATAATAACAATATCATTATTACTATAACTACACTAGATATAATGTAATATACTGATTCCTTCCCTCAGATCAATGTACATTTAACAACAACATCATTCGTACTATATCTACATTGGATTTAATGTAATATACTGATCCCTTCCCACAGATCAATGTACCTACATTTAATAACAATATCCTTAGTACTATATCCACATTACACATAATGTAATATACTGATTCCTTCCCACAGATCAATGTACATTTAATAACCCCATCATTCATACTATATCTACACGAGGTATAATGTAATATAGTGATTACATCCCCCAGATCAATGTACATATAACAACAACATCATTCATACTATATCTACATTGGATATAATGTAATATACTGATCCCTTCCCAAAGGTCAATGTACATATAATAGCATAATCGTTATTACTATATCTACATTAGGTATAATGTAATGTATTAACTACATCCTACAGATCATTGTACATTTAATAACATCATTCATGCTATAGCTAAATTGGATATAATGTAATATACTGATCCTTTCCCACAGATCAAGGTAGCTACATTTAATAACATTATCATTAATACTATATCTACATGAGATATAATGTTATATACTAATCCCTGCCCACAGATCAATGTATATTTAATAGCGATATCATTATTACTATATCTTCATTAGATATAATGTTATATACTGATCCCTGCCCACAGTTCAATGTACCTATACTTAATAACAATATCATTAGTACTATATCCACATCACATATAATGTAATATACTGATCCCTTCCCACAGATCAATGTACATTTAGTAACACCATCATTCATACTATATCTACACTGGATATAATACAATATACGGATTCCTCCCCACAGATCAATGTACATTTTATAACAACATCATTCATACTATATCTACATTGGATATAATGTAATATACTGATCCCTTCCCATACGTCAATGTACATATAATAGCAAAATCGTTATTACTATATCTACATTAGGTATAATGTAATATACTGATCCCTGCTCACAGATCAATGTACCTATATTTAATAACAATATCCTTAGTACTGTATCCACATTACACATAATGTAATATACTGATTCCTTCCCACAGATCAATGTACATTTAATAACAACAGCATTCATACTATATCAACACTAGGTATAATGTAATATAGTGATTACATCCCACAGATCAAGGTACATTCAATATCGATATCATTATTACTGTATCTAAATTAGATAAAATGTAATATACTGATTCCTTCCCACAGATCAATGTACATTTAACAACAACATCATTCATACTACATCTACATTGGATATAATGTAATATACTGATCCCTTCCCACAGATCAATGTACCTACATTTAATAACAATATCCTTAGTACTATATCCACATTACACATAAGGTAATATACTGATTCCTTCCCACAGAACAATGTACATTTAATAACACCATCATTCATACTATATCTACACGAGGTATAATGTAATATAGTGATTACATCCCACAGATCAATGTACATATAACAACAACATCATTCATACTATATCTACATTGGATATAATGTAATATACTTATCCCTTCCCACAGGTCAATGTACATATAATAGCATAATCGTTATTACTATATCTACATTAGGTATAATGTAATGTATTAACTACATCCTACAGATCATTGTACATTTAATATCATCATTCATGCTATAGCTAAATTGGATATAATGTAATATACTGATTCCTTCCCACAGATCAATGTACATTTAATAACAACACTATTCATACTATATCTACACTAGGTATAATGTAACGTGGTGATTACATCCCACAGATCAATGTACATTTGATAATATCATTCATACTATAACTACATTGGATATAATGTAATATACTGATCCCTTCCCACAGATCAAGGTATCTACATTTAATAACAATATCATTATTACTATATCTGCACTAGATATAATGCAATATACGGATTCCTTCCCACAGATCAATGTACATTTAATAACAACATCATTCATACTATAACTACATTGGATATAATGTAATATACTGATCCCTTCCCACAGATCAATGTACCTACATTTAATAACAATATCATTAGTACTACGTCCACATTACATATAATGTAGTATACTGATTCCTTCTCTCAGATCAGTGTAGATTTAATAACAACATCCTTCATACTATACCAACACTAGGTATAATGTAATATACTGATCCCTTCCCACAGACCAAGGTGCCTACATTTAGTAACAATATCATTATTACAATATCTACATTAGATATAATGTAATATACTGATCCCTGCCCACCGGTCAATGTACATTTAATAACAACATCGTTCATACTATATCCACATTAGGTATAATGTAATATAGTGATTACGTCCCACAGATCAATGTACCTACATTTAATAACATTATCATTAATACTATATCTACATGAGACATAATGATATATACTAATCCCTGCCCACAGATCAATGTATATTTAATAGCGATATCATTATTACTATATCTACATTAGATATAATGTTATATACTGATCCCTGCCCACAGTTCAATGTTCCTATACTTAATAACAATATCATTAGTACTATATCCACATCATATATAATGTAATATACTGATTCCTTCCCACAGATCAACGTAGATTTAATAACAACATCATTCATACAATATCAACACCAGGTATAATGTAATATAGTGATTACATCCCACAGATCAAGGTACATTTTATAACAACATCGTTCATACTATATCTACGGTGGATATAATGTAATATACTGATCCCTTCCCACAGACCAAGGTGCCTACATTTAGTAACAATATCATTCATACTATATCAACACTAGGTATAATGTAATATAGTGATTACATCCCACAGATCAAGGTACATTTTATAACAACATCGTTCATACTATATCTACATTGGATATAATGTAATATAATGATCCCTTCCCACAGACCAAGGTGCCTACATTTAGTAACGACATCATTATTACTATAACTACATTAGATATAATGTTATATACTGATCCCTGCCCACAGTTCATTGTACCTATACGTAATAACAATATCATTAGTTGTATATCCACATCATATATAATGTAATATACTGATTCCTTCCCACGGATCAACGTAGATTTAATAACAACATCATTCATGCTATATCAACACTAGGTATAATGTAATATAGTGATTACATCCCACAGATCAAGGTGCCTACATTTTGTAACAATATCATTATTACTATATCTTCATTAGATATAATGTAATATACTAATCCCTGCCCACAGATCAATGTATATTTAGTAGCGATATCATTATTACTATATCTACATTGGATATAATGTAATATACTGAACCCTCCCCACAGATCAATGTACCTACATTTAACAACAATATCATTAGTACTACGTCCACATTGCATATAATGTAATATACTGATTCCTTGCCACAGATCAGTGTACATTTAATAACAACATCATTCATTACATATCTATATTGGGTACAATGTAATATAGTGATTACATCCCACAGATTGATGTACATGTAATATCGATATCATTATTACTATATCTACATTAGATATAATGTAATATACTGATCCCGGCCCATAGTTCAATGTACCTATATTTAATAACAATATCATTAGTACTATATCCACATCACATATAATGTAATATACTGATCCCTTCCCACAGATCCATGTACATTTAGTAACACCATCATTCATACTATATCTACACTAGGTATAATGTAACATAGTGATTACATCCCACAGATCAATGTACATTTAATAACAACATCATTCATAATATAACTACATTGGATATAATGTAATATACTGATCCCTTCCCACAGATCAATGTACATATAACAGCAACATCGTTAGTACTATATCTGCATTGGGTATAATGTAATCTAGTGACTACATCCCACAGATCATTGTACGTTTAATAACACCATCATTCATGCTATAGCTAAATTGGGTATAATGTAATATACTCACCCCTTCCCACAGATCAAGGTACCTACATTTAATAACAATATCATTATTACTACATCTACATTGGATATAAAGTAATATACTGAACCCTCCCCACAGATCAATGTACCTACATTTAACAACAATATCATTAGTACTACGTCCACATTGCATATAATGTAATATACTGATTCCTTGCCACAGATCAGTGTACATTTAATAACAACATCATTCATTACATATCTATATTGGTTACAATGTAATATAGTGATTACATCCCACAGATTGATGTACATGTAATATCGATATCATTATTACTATATCTACATTAGATATAATGTAATATACTGATCCCGGCCCATAGTTCAATGTACCTATATTTAATAACAATATCATTAGTACTATATCCACATCACATATAATGAAATATACTTATCCCTTCCCACAGATCAATGTACATTTAGTAACACCATCATTCATACTATATCTACACTAGGTATAATGTAACATAGTGATTACATCCCACAGATCAATGTACATTTAATAACAACATCATTCATAATATAACTACATTGGATATAATGTAATATACTGATCCCTTCCCACAGATCAATGTACATATAACAGCAACATCGTTAGTACTATATCTGCATTAGGTATAATGTAATCTAGTGACTACATCCCACAGATCATTGTACGTTTAATAACACCATCATTCATGCTATAGCTAAATTGGATATAATGTAATATACTCACCCCTTCCCACAGATCAAGGTACCTACATTTAATAACAATATCATTATTACTACATCTACATTGGATATAAAGTAATATACTGATCCCTGCCCACAGTTCAATGTACCTATATTTAATAATAATATCATTAGTACTATATCCACATCATATATAATGTAATATACTGATTCCTTCCCACAGATCAAGGTACATTTAATAACAACATCATTCATACTATATCTACAATGGATATAATGTATTATACTGGTCCCTTCCCACAGATCAAGGTGCCTACATTTAATAACAACATCATTCATACTATATCTTCATTGGATATAATGTAATATACTGATCCCTTCCCACAGGTCAATGTACATACAATAGCAAAATCGTTATTACTATATCTACATTAGGTATAATGTAATGTATTTACTACATCCTACAGATCATTGTACATTTAATAAGATCATTCATGCTATAGCTAAATTGGATATAATGTAATATACTCACCCCTTCCCACAGATCAAGGTACCTACATTTAATAACAATATCATTATTACTACATCTACATTAGATATAATGCAATATACGGATTCCTTCCCACAGATCAATGTACATTTAATAACAACATCATTCATACTATAACTACATTGGATATAATGTAATATACTGATCCCTCCCCACAGATCAATGTACATTTTATAACAACATCATTCATACTATATCTACATTGGATATAATGTAATATACTGATCCCTTCCCATACGTCAATGTACATATAATAGCAAAATCGTTATTACTATATCTACATTAGGTATAATGTAATATACTGATCCCTGCCCACCGGTCAATGTACATTTAATAACAACATCGTTCATACTATATCCACATTATGTATAATGTAATATAGTGATTACGTCCCACAGATCAATGTACCTACATTTAATAACATTATCATTAATACTATATCTACATGAGACATAATGATATATACTAATCCCTGCCCACAGATCAATGTATATTTAATAGCGATATCATTATTACTATATCTACATTAGATATAATGTTATATACTGATCCCTGCCCACAGTTCAATGTTCCTATACTTAATAACAATATCATTAGTACTATATCCACATCATATATAATGTAATATACTGATTCCTTCCCACAGATCAACGTAGATTTAATAACAACATCATTCATACAATATCAACACCAGGTATAATGTAATATAGTGATTACATCCCACAGATCAAGGTACATTTTATAACAACATCGTTCATACTATATCTACGGTGGATATAATGTAATATACTGATCCCTTCCCACAGACCAAGGTGCCTACATTTAGTAACAATATCACTCATACTATATCAACACTAGGTATAATGTAATATAGTGATTACATCCCACAGATCAAGGTACATTTTATAACAACATCGTTCATACTATATCTACATTGGATATAATGTATTATATAATGATCCCTTCCCACAGACCAAGGTGCCTACATTTAGTAACGATATCATTATTACTATAACTACATTAGATATAATGTTATATACTGATCCCTGCCCACAGTTCATTGTACCTATACTTAATAACAATATCATTAGTTGTATATCCACATCATATATAATGTAATATACTGATTCCTTCCCACGGATCAACGTAGATTTAATAACAACATCATTCATGCTATATCAACACTAGGTATAATGTAATATAGTGATTACATCCCACAGATCAAGGTGCCTACATTTTGTAACAATATCATTATTACTATATCTTCATTAGATATAATGTAATATACTAATCCCTGCCCACAGATCAATGTATATTTAGTAGCGATATCATTATTACTATATCTACATTGGATATAATGTAATATACTGAACCCTCCCCACAGATCAATGTACCTACATTTAACAACAATATCATTAGTACTACGTCCACATTGCATATAATGTAATATACTGATTCCTTGCCACAGATCAGTGTACATTTAATAACAACATCATTCATTACATATCTATATTGGGTACAATGTAATATAGTGATTACATCCCACAGATTGATGTACATGTAATATCGATATCATTATTACTATATCTACATTAGATATAATGTAATATACTGATCCCGGCCCATAGTTCAATGTACCTATATTTAATAACAATATCATTAGTACTATATCCACATCACATATAATGTAATATACTGATCCCTTCCCACAGATCCATGTACATTTAGTAACACCATCATTCATACTATATCTACACTAGGTATAATGTAACATAGTGATTACATCCCACAGATCAATGTACATTTAATAACAACATCATTCATAATATAACTACATTGGATATAATGTAATATACTGATCCCTTCCCACAGATCAATGTACATATAACAGCAACATCGTTAGTACTATATCTGCATTGGGTATAATGTAATCTAGTGACTACATCCCACAGATCATTGTACGTTTAATAACACCATCATTCATGCTATAGCTAAATTGGGTATAATGTAATATACTCACCCCTTCCCACAGATCAAGGTACCTACATTTAATAACAATATCATTATTACTACATCTACATTGGATATAAAGTAATATACTGAACCCTCCCCACAGATCAATGTACCTACATTTAACAACAATATCATTAGTACTACGTCCACATTGCATATAATGTAATATACTGATTCCTTGCCACAGATCAGTGTACATTTAATAACAACATCATTCATTACATATCTATATTGGGTACAATGTAATATAGTGATTACATCCCACAGATTGATGTACATGTAATATCGATATCATTATTACTATATCTACATTAGATATAATGTAATATACTGATCCCGGCCCATAGTTCAATGTACCTATATTTAATAACAATATCATTAGTACTATATCCGCATCACATATAATGTAATATACTTATCCCTTCCCACAGATCAATGTACATTTAGTAACACCATCATTCATACTATATCTACACTAGGTATAATGTAACATAGTGATTACATCCCACAGATCAATGTACATTTAATAACAACATCATTCATAATATAACTACATTGGATATAATGTAATATACTGATCCCTTCCCACAGATCAATGTACATATAACAGCAACATCGTTAGTACTATATCTGCATTAGGTATAATGTAATCTAGTGACTACATCCCACAGATCATTGTACGTTTAATAACACCACCATTCATGCTATAGCTAAATTGGATATAATGTAATATACTCACCCCTTCCCACAGATCAAGGTACCTACATTTAATAACAATATCATTATTACTACATCTACATTGGATATAAAGTAATATACTGATCCCTGCCCACAGTTCAATGTACCTATATTTAATAATAATATCATTAGTACTATATCCACATCATATATAATGTAATATACTGATTCCTTCCCACAGATCAAGGTACATTTAATAACAACATCATTCATACTATATCTACATTGGATATAATGTATTATACTGGTCCCTTCCCACAGATCAAGGTGCCTACATTTAATAACAACATCATTCATACTATATCTTCATTGGATATAATGTAATATACTGATCCCTTCCCACAGGTCAATGTACATACAATAGCAAAATCGTTATTACTATATCTACATTAGGTATAATGTAATGTATTTACTACATCCTACAGATCATTGTACATTTAATAAGATCATTCATGCTATAGCTAAATTGGATATAATGTAATATACTCACCCCTTCCCACAGATCAAGGTACCTACATTTAATAACAATATCATTATTACTACATCTACATTAGATATAATGCAATATACGGATTCCTTCCCACAGATCAATGTACATTTAATAACAACATCATTCATACTATAACTACATTGGATATAATGTAATATACTGATCCCTCCCCACAGATCAATGTACATTTTATAACAACATCATTCATACTATATCTACATTGGATATAATGTAATATACTGATCCCTTCCCATACGTCAATGTACATATAATAGCAAAATCGTTATTACTATATCTACATTAGGTATAATGTAATACACTGATCCCTGCCCACCGGTCAATGTACATTTAATAACAACATCGTTCATACTATATCCACATTAGGTATAATGTAATATAGTGATTACGTCCCACAGATCAATGTACCTACATTTAATAACAATATCCTTAGTACTATATCCACATTACACATAATGCAATATACTGATTCATTCCCACAGATCAATATACCTTTAATAACCATATCATTAGTACGATATCTACATTCGATATATTGTAATATAGTGATTCATTCCCACAGATCAATGTGCCTTTAATAACAATATCATTAGCACTACATCTACATTCGATATAACGTAATATAGTGATCCATTCCCACAGACCAATGCACCTTTAATAACAATATCATTAGCACTATATCTACATTCGATATAACGTAATATGCAGATTCATTCCCACAGATATGTATATATAATAACCATATCATTAGTACCATACCTACATTCGATACAATGTAATATACCGATGGATTCCCACAGATCAATGTACATTTAATAACCATATCATTAGTACCATATCTACATTAGATATGTAATGTACATTTAATAACAATATCATTATTACTATATCTACATTAGGTATAATGTCATATACTGATCCCTGCCCACAGATCAATGTACCTACATTTAATAACAATATCATTAGTACTACGTCCACATTACATATAATGTAGTATACTGATTCCTTCTCACAGATCAGTGTAAATTTAATAACAACATCCTTCATACTATATCAACACTAGGTATAATGTAATATACTGATCCCTTCCCACAGACCAAGGTGCCTACATTTAATAACAATATCATTAGTACTATATCCACATCATATATAATGTAATATACTGATTCCTTCCCACAGATCAACGTAGATTTAATAACAACATCATTCATACAATATCAACACTAGGTATAATGTAATATAGTGATTCCTCCCCACAGATCAATGTACATTTTATAACAACATCATTCATACTATATCTACATTGGATATAATGTAATATACTGATCCCTTCCCATACGTCAATGTACATATAATAGTAAAATCGTTATTACTATATCTACATTAGGTATAATGTAATATACTGATCCCTGCTCACAGATCAATGTACCTATATTTAATAACAATATCCTTAGTACTATATCCACATTATACATAATGTAATATACTGATTCCTTCCCACAGATCAACGTACATTTAATATCGATATCATTATTACTATATCTACATTAGATAAAATGTAATATACTGATCCCTTCCCACAGATGAAGGTGCCTACATTTTGTAACAATATCATTATTACTATATCTTCATTAGATATAATGTAATATACTAATCCCTGCCCACAGATCAATGTATATTTAGTAGCGATATCATTATTACTATATCTACATTGGATATAATGTAATATACTGAACCCTTCCCACAGATGAAGGTGCCTACATTTTGTAACAATATCATTATTACTATATCTTCATTAGTTATAATGTAATATACTAATCCCTGCCCACAGATCAATGTACATATAATAGCAATATCGTTATTACTATATCAACATCAGATATGTAATATACATTTAAAAACAAATCATTATTACTATATCTACATCGGTTGTAACGCAATATACTGATTCCTTCCCACAGATCAATGTACATTTAATAGCAATATCATTAGTACTATATCTACATTAGATATAATGTGATATACTGATCCCTGCCCACCGGTCAATGTACATTTAATAACAACATCGTTCATACTATATCCACATTAGGTATAATGTAATATAGTGATTACGTCCACAGATCAATGTAACTACATTTAATAACAATATCCTTAGTACTATATCCACATTACACATAATGTAATATACTGATTCCTTCCCACAGAACAATGTACATTTAATAACACCATCATTCATACTATATCTACACGAGGTATAATGTAATATAGTGATTACATCCCACAGATCAATGTACATATAACAACAACATCATTCATACTATATCTACGTTGGATATAATGTAATATACTGATCCCTTCCCACAGATCAAGGTAGCTACATTTAATAACATTATCATTAATACTATATCTACATGAGATATAATGTTATATACTAATCCCTGCCCACAGATCAATGTATATTTAATAGCGATATCATTATTACTATATCTACATTAGATATAATGTTATATACTGATCCCTGCCCACAGTTCAATGTACCTATACTTAATAACAATATCATTAGTACTATATCCACATCATATATAATGTAATATACCGATTCCTTCCCACAGATCAACGTAGATTTAATAACAACATCATTCATACTTTATCAACACTAGGTAAAATGTAATATAGTGATTACATCCCACAGATCAAGGTACATTTAATAACAACATCATTCATACTATATCTACATTGGATATAATGTATTATACTGATCCCCTCCCACAGATCAAGGTGCCTACATTTAGTAACAATATCATTATTACTACATCTTCATTAGATATAATGTAATGTACTAATCCCTGCCCACAGATCAATGTATATTTAGTAGCGATATCATTATTACTATATCTACATTGGATATAATGTAATATACTGAACCCTCCCCACAGATCAATGTACCTATATTGAACAACAATATCATTAGTACTACATCATTAGTACTATTACATTGCATATAATGTAATATACTGATTCCTTGCCACAGATCAATGTACATTTAATAACCATATCATTAGTACCATATCTACATTAGATATGTAATGTACATTTAATAACAATATCATTATTACTATATCTACATTAGATATAATGTAATATACTAATCCCTGCCCACAGATCAATGTATATTTAGTAGCGATATCATTATTACTATATCTACATTGGATATAATGTAATATACTGAACCCTCCCCACAGATCAATGTACCTACATTTAACAACAATATCATTAGTACTACGTCCACATTGCATATAATGTAATATACTGATTCCTTGCCACAGATCAGTGTACATTTAATAACAACATCATTCATTACATATCTATATTGGGTACAATGTAATATAGTGATTACATCCCACAGATCGATGTACATGTAATATCGATATCATTATTACTATATCTACATTAGATATAATGTAATATACTGATCCCTGCCCATAGTTCAATGTACCTATATTTAATAACAATATCATTAGTACTATATCCACATCACATATAATGTAATATACTGATCCCTTCCCGCAGATCAATGTACATATAGTAACACCATCATTCATACTATATCTACACTAGGTATAATGTAACATAGTGATTACATCCCACAGATCAATGTACATTTAATAACAACATCATTCATACTATAACTACATTGGATATAATGTAATATACTGATCCCTTCCCACAGATCAATGTACATTTTATAACAACATCATTCATACTATATCTACATTGGATATAATGTAATATACTGATCCCTTCCCATACGTCAATGTACATATAATAGCAAAATCGTTATTACTATATCTACATTAGGTATAATGTAATTTACTGATCCCTGCTCACAGATCAATGTACCTATATTTAATAACAATATCCTTAGTACTATATCCACATTACACATAATGTAATATACTGATTCCTTCCCACAGATCAATGAACATTTAATAACAATAGCATTCATACTATATCAACACTAGGTATAATGTAATATAGTGATTACATCCCACTGATCAAGGTACATTCAATATCGATATCATTATTACTATATCTACATTAGATAAAATGTAATATACTGATCCCTTCCCACAGATCAAGGTGCCTACATTTAGTAACAATATCATTATTACTATATCTACATTAGATATAATGTAATATACTGATCCCTGCCCACCGGTCAATGTACATTTAATAACAACATCGATCATACTATATCCACATTAGGTATAATGTAATATAGTGATTACGTCTCACAGATCAATGTACCTACATTTAATAACAATATCCTTAGTACTATATCCACATTACACATAATGTAATATACTGATTCCTTCCCACAGATCAATGTACATTTAACAACAACATCATTCATACTATATCTACAATGGATATAATGTAATATACTGATCCCTGCCCATAGTTCAATGTACCTATATTTAATAACAATATCATTAGTACTATATCCACATCACATATAATGTAATATACTGATCCCTTCCCACAGATCAATGTACATTTAGTAACACCATCATTCATACTATATCTACACTGGATATAATACAATATACGGATTCCTCCCCACAGATCAATGTACATTTTATAACATCATTCATACTATATCTACATTGGATATAATGTAATATACTGATCCCTTCCCATACGTCAATGTACATATAATAGCAAAATCGTTATTACTATATCTACATTAGGTATAATGTAATATACTGATCCCTTCCCACAGATCAAGGTGCCTACATTTAGTAACAATATCATTATTACTATATCTACATTAGATATAATGTAATATACTGATCCCTGCCCACCGGTCAATGTACATTTAATAACAACATCGTTCATACTATATCCACATTAGGTATAATGTAATATAGTGATTACGTCTCACAGATCAATGTACCTACATTTAATAACAATATCCTTAGTACTATATCCACATTACACATAATGTAATATACTGATTCCTTCCCACAGATCAATGTACATTTAACAACAACATCATTCATACTATATCTACAATGGATATAATGTAATATACTGATCCCTGCCCATAGTTCAATGTACCTATATTTAATAACAATATCATTAGTACTATATCCACATCACATATAATGTAATATACTGATTCCTTCTCACAGATCAATGTACATTTAATAACAACATTATTCATACTATATCTACACTAGGTAGAATGTAACATAGTGATTACATCCCACAGATCAATGTACACTTAAAAACAACATCATTCATACTATAACTACATTGGATATAATGTAATATACTGATCCCTTCCCACAGATCAAGGTATCTACATTTAATAACAATATCATTATTACTATATCTACACTAGATATAATGCAATATACGGATTCCTTCCCACAGATCAATGTACATTTAATAACAACATCATTCATACTATATCTGCATTGGATATAACGTAATATACTGATCCCTTCCCACAGGTCAATGTACATACAATAGCAAAATCGTTATTACTATATCCACATTAGGTATAATGTAATGTATTTACTACATCCAACAGATCATTGTACATTTAATAACATCATTCATGCTATAGCTAAATTGGATATAATGTAATATACTCACCCCTTCCCACATATCAAGGTACCTACATTTAATAACAATATCATTATTACTACATCTACATTAGATATAAAGTAATATACTGATCCCTGCCCACAGTTCAATGTACCCATATTTAATAATAATATCATTAGTACTATATCCACATCATATATAATGTAATATACTGATTCCTTCCCACAGATCAACGTAGATTTAATAACAACATCATTCATACAATATCAACACTAGGTATAATGTAATATAGTGATTACATCCCACAGATCAAGGTACATTTAATAACAACATCATTCATACTATATCTACATTGGATATTATGTAATATACTGATCTCTGCCCACAGATCAATGTACCTACATTTAATAACAATATCATTAGTACTATATCTACATTAGATATAATGTAATATACTGATCCCTGCCCACAGTTCAATGTAACTATATTCAATAACAATATCATTAGTACTATATCCACATCATATATAATGTAATATACTGATTCCTTCCCACAGATCAATGTACATATAATAGCAATATCGTTATTACTATATCAACATCAGATATGTAATATACATTTAAAAACAAATCATTATTACTATATCTACGCCGGTTATAACGAAATGTACTGATTCCTTCCCAAGGATCAATGTACATATAATCGCAATATCATTATTAGTTACTATATCTACATCGATTGTAACGCAATATACTGATTCCTTCCCACAGATCAATGTACATTTAATAGCAATATCATTAGTACTATATCTACATTAGATATAATGTAATATACTGATCCCTGCCCACAGATCAATGTATCTACATTTAATAACAATATCATTAGTACTACGTCCACATTACATATAATGTAGTATACTGATTCCTTCTCACAGATCAGTGTAGATTTAATAACAACATCCTTCATACTATATCAACACGGGGTATAATGTAATATACTGATCCCTTCCCACAGATCAATGTACCTACATTTAATAACAATATCCTTAGTACTATATCCACATTACACATAATGTAATATACTGATTCCTTCCCACAGAACAATGTACATTTAATAACACCATCATTCATACTATATCTACACGAAGTATAATGTTATATAGTGATTACATCCCACAGATCAATGTACATATAACAACAACATCATTCATACTATATCTACGTTGGATATAATGTAATATACTGATCCCTTCCCACAGATCAAGGTAGCTACATTTAATAACATTATCATTAATACTATATCTACATGAGATATAATGTTATATACTAATCCCTGCCCACAGATCAATGTATATTTAATAGCGATATCATTATTACTATATCTTCATTAGATATAATGTAATATACTAATCCCTGCCCACAGATCAATGTATATTTAGTAGCGATATCATTATTACTATATCTACATTGGATATAATGTAATATACTGAACCCTCCCCACAGATCAATGTACCTATATTGAACAACAATATCATTAGTACTACCTCATTAGTACTATTACATTGCATATAATGTAATATACTGATTCCTTGCCACAGATCAATGTACATTTAATAACCATATCATTAGTACCATATCTACATTAGATATGTAATGTACATTTAATAACAATATCATTATTACTATATCTACATTAGATATAATGTAATATACTATTCCCTGCCCACAGATCAATGTATATTTAGTAGCGATATCATTATTACTATATCTACATTGGATATAATGTAATATACTGAACCCTCCCCACAGATCAATGTACCTACATTTAACAACAATATCATTAGTACTACGTCCACATTGCATATAATGTAATATACTGATTCCTCGCCACAGATCAGTGTACATTTAATAACAACATCATTCATTACATATCTATATTGGGTACAATGTAATATAGTGATTACATCCCACAGATCGATGTACATGTAATATCGATATCATTATTACTATATCTACATTAGATATAATGTAATATACTGATCCCTGCCCATAGTTCAATGTACCTATATTTAATAACAATATCATTAGTACTATATCCACATCACATATAATGTAATATACTGATCCCTTCCCGCAGATCAATGTACATTTAGTAACACCATCATTCATACTATATCTACACTAGGTATAATGTAACATAGTGATTACATCCCACAGATCAATGTACATTTAATAACAACATCATTCATACTATAACTACATTGGATATAATGTAATATACTGATCCCTTCCCACAGATCAATGTACATATAACAGCAACATCGTTATTACTATATCTGCATTAGGTATAATGTAATCTAGTGACTACATCCCCCAGATCAATGTACATATAACAACAACATCATTCATACTATATCTACATTGGATATAATGTAGTATACTGATCCCTGCCCACCGGTCAATGTACATTTAATAACAACATCGTTCATACTATATCCACATTAGGTATAATGTAATATAGTGATTACGTCCCACAGATCAATGTACCTACATTTAGTAACAATATCCTTAGTACTATATCCACATTACACATAATGTAATATACTGATTCCTTCCCACAGATCAATGTACATTTAACAACAACATCATTCGTACTATATCTACACGAGGTATAATGTAATATAGTGATTACATCCCCCAGATCAATGTACATATAACAACAACATCATTCATACTATATCTACATTGGATATAATGTAATATACTGATCCCTTCCCAAAGGTCAATGTACATATAATAGCATAATCGTTATTACTATATCTACATTAGGTATAATGTAATGTATTAACTACATCCTACAGATCATTGTACATTTAATAACATCATTCATGCTATAGCTAAATTGGATATAATGTAATATACTGATCCTTTCCCACAGATCAAGGTAGCTACATTTAATAACATTATCATTAATACTATATCTACATGAGATATAATGTTATATACTAATCCCTGCCCACAGATCAATGTATATTTAATAGCGATATCATTATTACTATATCTACATTAGATATAATGTTATATACTGATCCCTGCCCACAGTTCAATGTACCTATACTTAATAACAATATCATTAGTACTATATCCACATCATATATAATGTAATATACCGATTCCTTCCCACAGATCAACGTAGATTTAATAACAACATCATTCATACTATATCAACACTAGGTATAATGTAATATAGTGATTACATCCCACAGATCAAGGTACATTTAATAACAACATCATTCATACTATATCTACATTGGATATAATGTATTATACTGATCCCTTCCCACAGATCAAGGTGCCTATATTTAGTAACAATATCATTATTACTATATCTTCATTAGATATAATGTAATATACTAATCCCTGCCCACAGATCAATGTATATTTAGTAGCGATATCATTATTACTATATCTACATTGGATATAATGTAATATACTGAACCCTCCCCACAGATCAATGTACCTACATTTAACAACAATATCATTAGTACTACGTCCGCATTGCATATAATGTAATATACTGACTCCTTGCCACAGATCAGTGTACATTTAATAACAACATCATTCATTACATATCTATTTTGGGTACAATGTAATATAGTGATAACATCCCACAGATCAATGTACATGTAATGTCGATATCATTATTACTATATCTACATTAGATATAATGTAATATACTGATCCCTGCCCATAGTTCAATGTACCTATATTTAATAACAATATCATTAGTACTATATCCACATCACATATAATGTAATATACTGATCCCTTCCCACAGATCAATGTACATTTAGTAACACCATCATTCATACTATATCTACACTAGGTATAATGTAACATAGTGATTACATCCCACAGATCAATGTACATTTAATAACAACATCATTCATACTATAACTACATTGGATATAATGTAATATACTGATCCCTCCCCACAGATCAATGTACATTTTATAACAACATCATTCATACTATATCTACATTGGATATAATGTAATATACTGATCCCTTCCCATACGTCAATGTACATATAATAGCAAAATCGTTATTACTATATCTACATTAGGTATAATGTAATTTACTGATCCCTGCTCACAGATCAATGTACCTATATTTAATAACAATATCCTTAGTACTATATCCACATTACACATAATGTAATATACTGATTCCTTCCCACAGATCAATGAACATTTAATAACAACAGCATTCATACTATATCAACACTAGGTATAATGTAATATAGTGATTACATCCCACAGATCAAGGTACATTCAATATCGATATCATTATTACTATATCTACATTAGATAAAATGTAATATACTGATCCCTTCCCACAGATCAAGGTGCCTACATTTAGTAACAATATCATTATTACTATATCTACATTAGATATAATGTAATATACTGATCCCTGCCCACCGGTCAATGTACATTTAATAACAACATCGATCATACTATATCCACATTGGGTATAATGTAATATAGTGATTACGTCTCACAGATCAATGTACCTACATTTAATAACAATATCCTTAGTACTATATCCACATTACACATAATGTAATATACTGATTCCTTCCCACAGATCAATGTACATTTAACAACAACATCATTCATACTATATCTACATTGGATATAATGTAATATACTGATCCCTTCCCACAGATCAATGTACCTACATTTAATAACAATATCCTTAGTACTATATCCACATTACACATAATGTAATATACTGATTCCTTCCCACAGAACAATGTACATTTAATAACACCATCATTCATACTATATCTACACGAGGTATAATGTAATATAGTGATTACATCCCACAGATCAATGTACATATAACAACAACATCATTCATACTATATCTACATTGGATATAATGTAATATACTTATCCCTTCCCACAGGTCAATGTACATATAATAGCATAATCGTTATTACTATATCTACATTAGGTATAATGTAATGTATTAACTACATCCTACACATCATTGTACATTTAATATCATCATTCATGCTATAGCTAAATTGGATATAATGTAATATACTGATTCCTTCCCACAGATCAATGTACATTTAATAACAACACTATTCATACTATATCTACACTAGGTATAATGTAACGTGGTGATTACATCCCACAGATCAATGTACATTTAATAATATCATTCATACTATAACTACATTGGATATAATGTAATATACTGATCCCTTCCCACAGATCAAGGTATCTACATTTAATAACAATATCATTATTACTATATCTGCACTAGATATAATGCAATATACGGATTCCTTCCCACAGATCAATGTACATTTAATAACAACATCATTCATACTATAACTACATTGGATATAATGTAATATACTGATCCCTTCCCACAGATCAATGTACCTACATTTAATAACAATATCATTAGTACTACGTCCACATTACATATAATGTAGTATACTGATTCCTTCTCTCAGATCAGTGTAGATTTAATAACAACATCCTTCATATTATATCAACACTAGGTATAATGTAATATACTGATCCCTTCCCACAGACCAAGGTGCCTACATTTAGTAACAATATCGTTATTACTATATCTACATTAGATATAATGTAATATACTGATCCCTGCCCACCGGTCAATGTACATTTAATAACAACATCGTTCATACTATATCCACATTAGGTATAATGTAATATAGTGATTACGTCCCACAGATCAATGTACCTACATTTAGTAACAATATCCTTAGTACTATATCCACATTACACATAATGTAATATACTGATTCCTTCCCACAGATCAATGTACATTTAACAACAACATCATTCGTACTATATCTACACGAGGTATAATGTAATATAGTGATTACATCCCCCAGATCAATGTACATATAACAACAACATCATTCATACTATATCTACATTGGATATAATGTAATATACTGATCCCTTCCCAAAGGTCAATGTACATATAATAGCATAATCGTTATTACTATATCTACATTAGGTATAATGTAATGTATTAACTACATCCTACAGATCATTGTACATTTAATAACATCATTCATGCTATAGCTAAATTGGATATAATGTAATATACTGATCCTTTCCCACAGATCAAGGTAGCTACATTTAATAACATTATCATTAATACTATATCTACATGAGATATAATGTTATATACTAATCCCTGCCCACAGATCAATGTATATTTAATAGCGATATCATTATTACTATATCTACATTAGATATAATGTTATATACTGATCCCTGCCCACAGTTCAATGTACCTATACTTAATAACAATATCATTAGTACTATATCCACATCATATATAATGTAATATACCGATTCCTTCCCACAGATCAACGTAGATTTAATAACAACATCATTCATACTATATCAACACTAGGTATAATGTAATATAGTGATTACATCCCACAGATCAAGGTACATTTAATAACAACATCATTCATACTATATCTACATTGGATATAATGTATTATACCGATCCCTTCCCACAGATCAAGGTGCCTACATTTAGTACCAATATCATTATTACTATATCTTCATTACATATAATGTAATATACTAATCCCTGCCCACAGATCAATGTATATTTAGTAGCGATATCATTATTACTATATCTACATTGGATATAATGTAATATACTGAACCCTCCCCACAGATCAATGTACCTACATTTAACAACAATATCATTAGTACTACGTCCACATTGCATATAATGTAATATACTGATTCCTTGCCACAGATCAGTGTACATTTAATAACAACATCATTCATTACATATCTATTTTGGGTACAATGTAATATAGTGATTACATCCCACAGATCAATGTACATGTAATATCGATATCATTATTACTATATCTACATTAGATATAATGTAATATACTGATCCCTGCCCATAGTTCAATGTACCTATATTTAATAACAATATCATTAGTACTATATCCACATCACATATAATGTAATATACTGATCCCTTCCCACAGATCAATGTACATTTAGTAACACCATCATTCATACTATATCTACACTAGGTATAATGTAACATAGTGATTACAGCCCACAGATCAATGTACATTTAATAACAACATCATTCATACTATAACTACATTGGATATAATGTAATATACTGATCCCTCCCCACAGATCAATGTACATTTTATAACAACATCATTCATACTATATCTACATTGGATATAATGTAATATACTGATCCCTTCCCATACGTCAATGTACATATAATAGCAAAATCGTTATTACTATATCTACATTAGGTATAATGTAATATACTGATCCCTGCTCACAGATCAATGTACCTATATTTAATAACAATATCCTTAGTACTATATCCACATTACACATAATGTAATATACTGATTCCTTCCCACAGATCAATGTACATTTAATAACAACAGCATTCATACTATATCAACACTAGGTATAATGTAATATAGTGATTACATCCCACAGATCAAGGTACATTCAATATCGATATCATTATTACTATATCTACATTAGATAAAATGTAATATACTGATCCCTTCCCACAGATCAATGTACATTTAATAACAACATTATTCATACTATATCGATACTAGGTAGAATGTAACATAGTGATTACATCCCACAGATCAATGTACACTTAAAAACAACATCATTCATACTATAACTACATTGGATATAATGTAATATACTGATCCCTTCCCACAGATCAAGGTATCTACATTTAATAACAATATCATTAGTACTATATCTACACTAGATATAATGCAATATACGGATTCCTTCCCACAGATCAATGTACATTTAATAACAACATCATTCATACTATATCTGCATTGGATATAACGTAATATACTGATCCCTTCCCACAGGTCAATGTACATACAATAGCAAAATCGTTATTACTATATCCACATTAGGTATAATGTAATGTATTTACTACATCCAACAGATCATTGTACATTTAATAACATCGTTCATGCTATAGCTAAATTGGATATAATGTAATATACTCACCCCTTCCCACAGATCAAGGTATCTACATTTAATAACAACATCATTATTACTACATCTACATTGGATATAAAGTAATATACTGATCCCTGCCCACAGTTCAATGTACCTATATTTAATAATAATATCATTAGTACTATATCCACATCATATATAATGTAATATACTGATTCCTTCCCACAGATCAATGTGCATTAACAACAACATCATTCATGCTATAGCTAAATTGGAAAGAATGTAATATACTGATCCCTGCCCACAGATCAATGTACCTACATTTAATAACAATATCATTAGTACTCTATCTACATTAGATATAATGTAATATACTGATCCCTGCCCACAGTTCAATGTACCTATATTTAATAATAATATCATTAGTACTATATCCACATCATATATAATGTAATATACTGATTCCTTCCCACAGATCAATGTACATTAACAACAACATCATTCATGCTATAGCTAAATTGGATATAATGTAATATACTGATCCCTGCCCACCGGTCAATGTACATTTAATAACAACATCGTTCATACTATATCCACATTAGGTATAATGTAATATAGTGATTACGTCCCACAGATCAATGTACCTACATTTAATAACAATATCCTTAGTACTATACCCACATTACACATAATGTAATATACTGATTCCTTCCCACAGATCAATGTACATTTAACAACAACATCATTCATACTATAACTACATTGGATATAATGTAATATACTGATCCCTTCCCACAGATCAAGGTATCTACATTTAATAACAACATCATTATTACTATATCTACACTAGATATAATGCAATATACGGATTCCTTCCCACAGATCAATGTACATTTAATAACAACATCATTCATACTATATCTGCATTGGATATAATGTAATATACTGATCCCTGCCCACCGGTCAATGTACATTTAATAACAACATCGTTCATACTATATCCACATTAGGTATAATGTAACATAGTGATTACGTCCCACAGATCAATGTACCTACATTTAATAACAATATCCGTAGTACTATATCCACATTACACATAATGTAATATACTGATTCCTTCCCACAGATCAATGTACATTGAACAACAACATCATTCATACTATATCTACAATGGATATAATGTAATATACTGATCCCTTCCCACAGATCAATGTACCTACATTTAATAACAATATCCTTAGTACTGTATCCACATTACACATAATGTAATATACTGATTCCTTCCCACAGATCAATGTACATTTAATAACAACATTATTCATACTATATCTACACTAGGGATAATGTAACATAGTGATTACATCCCGCAGATCAATGTACACTTAATAACAACATCATTCATACTATAACTACATTGGATATAATGTAATATACTGATCCCTTCCCACAGATTAAGGTATCTACATTTAATAACAATATCATTATTACTATATCTACACTAGATATGATGCAATATACGGATTCCTTCCCACAGATCAATGTACATTTAATAACAACATCATTCATACTATATCTGCATTGGATATAATGTAATATACTGATCCCTTCCCACAGGTCAATGTACATACAATAGCAAAATCGTTATTACTATATCTACATTAGGTATAATGTAATGTATTTACTACATCCTACAGATCATTGTACATTTAATAGCATCATTCATGCTATAGCTAAATTGGATATAATGTAATATACTCACCCCTTCCCACAGATCAAGGTACCTACATTTAATAACAATATCATTAGTACTATATCTACATTAGATATAATGTAATATACTGATCCCTGCCCACAGTTCAATGTAACTATATTTAATAACAATATCATTAGTACTATATCCACATCATATATAATGTAATATACTGATTCCTTCCCACAGATCAATGTACATATAATAACAATATCATTATTACTATAACTACACTAGATATAATGTAATATACTGATTCCTTCCCTCAGATCAATGTACATTTAATATCGATATCATTATTACTATTTCTACATTAGATATAATGTAATATACTGATCCCTTCCCACAGATCAATGTACCTACCGTTTAATAACAATACCATTAGTACTACGTCCACATTACATATAATGTAGTATACTGATTCCTTCTCTCAGATCAGTGTAGATTTAATAACAACATCCTTCATACTATATCAACACTAGGTATAATGTAATATACTGATCCCTTCCCACAGACCAAGGTGCCTACATTTAGTAACAATATCATGATTACTATATCTACATTAGATATAATGTAATATACTAATCCCTGCCCACAGATCAATGTATATTTAGTAGCGATATCATTATTACTATATCTACATTGGATATAATGTAATATACTGAACCCTCCCCACAGATCAATGTACCTACATTTAACAACAATATCATTAGTACTACGTCCACATTGCATATAATGTAATATACTGATTCCTTGCCACAGATCAGTGTACATTTAATAACAACATCATTCATTACATATCTATATTGGGTACAATGTAATATAGTGATTACATCCCACAGATCGATGTACATGTAATATCGATATCATTATTACTATATCTACATTAGATATAATGTAATATACTGATCCCTGCCCATAGTTCAATGTACCTATATTTAATAACAATATCATTAGTACTATATCCACATCACATATAATGTAATATACTGATCCCTTCCCGCAGATCAATGTACATTTAGTAACACCATCATTCATACTATATCTACACTAGGTATAATGTAACATAGTGATTACATCCCACAGATCAATGTACATTTAATAACAACATCATTCATACTATAACTACATTGGATATAATGTAATATACTGATCCCTTCCCACAGATCAATGTACATATAACAGCAACATCGTTATTACTATATCTGCATTAGGTATAATGTAATCTAGTGACTACATCCCACAGATCATTGTACGTTTAATAACACCATCATTCATGCTATAGCTAAATTGGATATAATGTAATATACTGATCCCTTCCCACAGATCAATGTATCTACATTTAATAACAATATCATTATTACTATATCTACAATAGATATAATGTAATATACTGATCCCTTCGCACAGATCAAGGTACCTACATTTAATAACAATATCACTAGTATTACGTCCACATTACATATAATGTAGTATACTGATTCCTTCTCACAGATCAGTGTAGATTTAATAACAACATCCTTCATACTATATCAACACTAGGTATAATGTAATATACTGATCCCTTCCCACAGACCAAGGTGCCTACATTTAGTAACAATATCATTATTACTATATCTGCATTAGATATAATGTAATATACTGATTCCTTCCCACAGATCAATGTACATTTAACAACAACATCATTCATACTATATCTACATTGGATATAATGTAATATACTGATCCCCTCCCACAGATCAATGTACCTACATTTAATAACAATATCCTTAGTACTATATCCACATTTCACATAATGTAATATACTGATCCCTTCCCACAGAACAATGTACATTTAATAACACCATCATTCATACTATATCTACACGAGGTATAATGTAATATAGTGATTACATCCCACAGATCAATGTACATATAACAACAACATCATTCATACTATATCTACATTGGATATAATGTAATATACTGATCCCTTCCCACAGATCAATGTACATTTAGTAACACCATCATTCATACTATATCTACACTGGATATAATACAATATACGGATTCCTACCCAAAGATCAATGTACATTTTATAACAACATCATTCATACTATATCTACATCGGATATAATGTAATATACTGATCCCTTCCCATACGTCAATGTACATATAATAGCAAAATCGTTATTACTATATCTACATTAGGTATATTGTAATATACTGATCCCTGCTCACAGATCAATGTACCTATATTTAATAACAATATCCTTAGTACTATATCCACATTACCCATAATGTAATATACTGATTCCTTCCCACAGATCAATGTACATTAACAACAACATCATTCATGCTATAGCTAAATTGGATATAATGTAATATACTGATCCCTGCCCACAGATCAATGTACCTACATTTAATAACAATATCATTAGTACTATATCTACATTAGATATAATGTAATATACTGATCCCTGCCCACAGATCAATGTACCTACATTTAGTAACAATATCATTATTACTATATCTACATTAGATATAATGTAATATACTGATCCCTGCCCACCGGTCAATGTACATTTAATAACAACATCGTTCATACTATATCCACATTAGGTATAATGTAATATAGTGATTACGTCCCACAGATCAATGTACCTACATTTAGTAACAATATCCTTAGTACTATATCCACATTACACATAATGTAATATACTGATTCCTTCCCACAGATCAATGTACATTTAACAACAACATCATTCGTACTATATCTACACGAGGTATAATGTAATATAGTGATTACATCCCCCAGATCAATGTACATATAACAACAACATCATTCATACTATATCTACATTGGATATAATGTAATATACTGATCCCTTCCCAAAGGTCAATGTACATATAATAGCATAATCGTTATTACTATATCTACATTAGGTATAATGTAATGTATTAACTACATCCTACAGATCATTGTACATTTAATAACATCATTCATGCTATAGCTAAATTGGATATAATGTAATATACTGATCCTTTCCCACAGATCAAGGTAGCTACATTTAATAACATTATCATTAATACTATATCTACATGAGATATAATGTTATATACTAATCCCTGCCCACAGATCAATGTATATTTAATAGCGATATCATTATTACTATATCTACATTAGATATAATGTTATATACTGATCCCTGCCCACAGTTCAATGTACCTATACTTAATAACAATATCATTAGTACTATATCCACATCATATATAATGTAATATACCGATTCCTTCCCACAGATCAACGTAGATTTAATAACAACATCATTCATACTATATCAACACTAGGTATAATGTAATATAGTGATTACATCCCACAGATCAAGGTACATTTAATAACAACATCATTCATACTATATCTACATTGGATATAATGTATTATACTGATCCCTTCCCACAGATCAAGGTGCCTACATTTAGTAACAATATCATTATTACTATATCTTCATTAGATATAATGTAATATACTAATCCCTGCCCACAGATCAATGTATATTTAGTAGCGATATCATTATTACTATATCTACATTGGATATAATGTAATATACTGAACCCTCCCCACAGATCAATGTACCTACATTTAACAACAATATCATTAGTACTACGTCCACATTGCATATAATGTAATATACTGATTCCTTGCCACAGATCAGTGTACATTTAATAACAACATCATTCATTACATATCTATTTTGGGTACAATGTAATATAGTGATTACATCCCACAGATCAATGTACATGTAATATCGATATCATTATTACTATATCTACATTAGATATAATGTAATATACTGATCCCTGCCCATAGTTCAATGTACCTATATTTAATAACAATATCATTAGTACTATATCCACATCACATATAATGTAATATACTGATCCCTTCCCACAGATCAATGTACATTTAGTAACACCATCATTCATACTATATCTACACTAGGTATAATGTAACATAGTGATTACAGCCCACAGATCAATGTACATTTAATAACAACATCATTCATACTATAACTACATTGGATATAATGTAATATACTGATCCCTCCCCACAGATCAATGTACATTTTATAACAACATCATTCATACTATATCTACATTGGATATAATGTAATATACTGATCCCTTCCCATACGTCAATGTACATATAATAGCAAAATCGTTATTACTATATCTACATTAGGTATAATGTAATATACTGATCCCTGCTCACAGATCAATGTACCTATATTTAATAACAATATCCTTAGTACTATATCCACATTACACATAATGTAATATACTGATTCCTTCCCACAGATCAATGAACATTTAATAACAATAGCATTCATACTATATCAACACTAGGTATAATGTAATATAGTGATTACATCCCACTGATCAAGGTACATTCAATATCGATATCATTATTACTATATCTACATTAGATAAAATGTAATATACTGATCCCTTCCCACAGATCAAGGTGCCTACATTTAGTAACAATATCATTATTACTATATCTACATTAGATATAATGTAATATACTGATCCCTGCCCACCGGTCAATGTACATTTAATAACAACATCGATCATACTATATCCACATTAGGTATAATGTAATATAGTGATTACGTCTCACAGATCAATGTACCTACATTTAATAACAATATCCTTAGTACTATATCCACATTACACATAATGTAATATACTGATTCCTTCCCACAGATCAATGTACATTTAACAACAACATCATTCATACTATATCTACAATGGATATAATGTAATATACTGATCCCTGCCCATAGTTCAATGTACCTATATTTAATAACAATATCATTAGTACTATATCCACATCACATATAATGTAATATACTGATCCCTTCCCACAGATCAATGTACATTTAGTAACACCATCATTCATACTATATCTACACTGGATATAATACAATATACGGATTCCTCCCCACAGATCAATGTACATTTTATAACATCATTCATACTATATCTACATTGGATATAATGTAATATACTGATCCCTTCCCATACGTCAATGTACATATAATAGCAAAATCGTTATTACTATATCTACATTAGGTATAATGTAATATACTGATCCCTTCCCACAGATCAAGGTGCCTACATTTAGTAACAATATCATTATTACTATATCTACATTAGATATAATGTAATATACTGATCCCTGCCCACCGGTCAATGTACATTTAATAACAACATCGTTCATACTATATCCACATTAGGTATAATGTAATATAGTGATTACGTCTCACAGATCAATGTACCTACATTTAATAACAATATCCTTAGTACTATATCCACATTACACATAATGTAATATACTGATTCCTTCCCACAGATCAATGTACATTTAACAACAACATCATTCATACTATATCTACAATGGATATAATGTAATATACTGATCCCTGCCCATAGTTCAATGTACCTATATTTAATAACAATATCATTAGTACTATATCCACATCACATATAATGTAATATACTGATTCCTTCTCACAGATCAATGTACATTTAATAACAACATTATTCATACTATATCTACACTAGGTAGAATGTAACATAGTGATTACATCCCACAGATCAATGTACACTTAAAAACAACATCATTCATACTATAACTACATTGGATATAATGTAATATACTGATCCCTTCCCACAGATCAAGGTATCTACATTTAATAACAATATCATTATTACTATATCTACACTAGATATAATGCAATATACGGATTCCTTCCCACAGATCAATGTACATTTAATAACAACATCATTCATACTATATCTGCATTGGATATAACGTAATATACTGATCCCTTCCCACAGGTCAATGTACATACAATAGCAAAATCGTTATTACTATATCCACATTAGGTATAATGTAATGTATTTACTACATCCAACAGATCATTGTACATTTAATAACATCATTCATGCTATAGCTAAATTGGATATAATGTAATATACTCACCCCTTCCCACATATCAAGGTACCTACATTTAATAACAATATCATTATTACTACATCTACATTAGATATAAAGTAATATACTGATCCCTGCCCACAGTTCAATGTACCCATATTTAATAATAATATCATTAGTACTATATCCACATCATATATAATGTAATATACTGATTCCTTCCCACAGATCAACGTAGATTTAATAACAACATCATTCATACAATATCAACACTAGGTATAATGTAATATAGTGATTACATCCCACAGATCAAGGTACATTTAATAACAACATCATTCATACTATATCTACATTGGATATTATGTAATATACTGATCTCTGCCCACAGATCAATGTACCTACATTTAATAACAATATCATTAGTACTATATCTACATTAGATATAATGTAATATACTGATCCCTGCCCACAGTTCAATGTAACTATATTCAATAACAATATCATTAGTACTATATCCACATCATATATAATGTAATATACTGATTCCTTCCCACAGATCAATGTACATATAATAGCAATATCGTTATTACTATATCAACATCAGATATGTAATATACATTTAAAAACAAATCATTATTACTATATCTACGCCGGTTATAACGAAATGTACTGATTCCTTCCCAAGGATCAATGTACATATAATCGCAATATCATTATTAGTTACTATATCTACATCGATTGTAACGCAATATACTGATTCCTTCCCACAGATCAATGTACATTTAATAGCAATATCATTAGTACTATATCTACATTAGATATAATGTAATATACTGATCCCTGCCCACAGATCAATGTATCTACATTTAATAACAATATCATTAGTACTACGTCCACATTACATATAATGTAGTATACTGATTCCTTCTCACAGATCAGTGTAGATTTAATAACAACATCCTTCATACTATATCAACACGGGGTATAATGTAATATACTGATCCCTTCCCACAGATCAATGTACCTACATTTAATAACAATATCCTTAGTACTATATCCACATTACACATAATGTAATATACTGATTCCTTCCCACAGAACAATGTACATTTAATAACACCATCATTCATACTATATCTACACGAAGTATAATGTTATATAGTGATTACATCCCACAGATCAATGTACATATAACAACAACATCATTCATACTATATCTACGTTGGATATAATGTAATATACTGATCCCTTCCCACAGATCAAGGTAGCTACATTTAATAACATTATCATTAATACTATATCTACATGAGATATAATGTTATATACTAATCCCTGCCCACAGATCAATGTATATTTAATAGCGATATCATTATTACTATATCTTCATTAGATATAATGTAATATACTAATCCCTGCCCACAGATCAATGTATATTTAGTAGCGATATCATTATTACTATATCTACATTGGATATAATGTAATATACTGAACCCTCCCCACAGATCAATGTACCTATATTGAACAACAATATCATTAGTACTACCTCATTAGTACTATTACATTGCATATAATGTAATATACTGATTCCTTGCCACAGATCAATGTACATTTAATAACCATATCATTAGTACCATATCTACATTAGATATGTAATGTACATTTAATAACAATATCATTATTACTATATCTACATTAGATATAATGTAATATACTATTCCCTGCCCACAGATCAATGTATATTTAGTAGCGATATCATTATTACTATATCTACATTGGATATAATGTAATATACTGAACCCTCCCCACAGATCAATGTACCTACATTTAACAACAATATCATTAGTACTACGTCCACATTGCATATAATGTAATATACTGATTCCTCGCCACAGATCAGTGTACATTTAATAACAACATCATTCATTACATATCTATATTGGGTACAATGTAATATAGTGATTACATCCCACAGATCGATGTACATGTAATATCGATATCATTATTACTATATCTACATTAGATATAATGTAATATACTGATCCCTGCCCATAGTTCAATGTACCTATATTTAATAACAATATCATTAGTACTATATCCACATCACATATAATGTAATATACTGATCCCTTCCCGCAGATCAATGTACATTTAGTAACACCATCATTCATACTATATCTACACTAGGTATAATGTAACATAGTGATTACATCCCACAGATCAATGTACATTTAATAACAACATCATTCATACTATAACTACATTGGATATAATGTAATATACTGATCCCTTCCCACAGATCAATGTACATATAACAGCAACATCGTTATTACTATATCTGCATTAGGTATAATGTAATCTAGTGACTACATCCCCCAGATCAATGTACATATAACAACAACATCATTCATACTATATCTACATTGGATATAATGTAGTATACTGATCCCTGCCCACCGGTCAATGTACATTTAATAACAACATCGTTCATACTATATCCACATTAGGTATAATGTAATATAGTGATTACGTCCCACAGATCAATGTACCTACATTTAGTAACAATATCCTTAGTACTATATCCACATTACACATAATGTAATATACTGATTCCTTCCCACAGATCAATGTACATTTAACAACAACATCATTCGTACTATATCTACACGAGGTATAATGTAATATAGTGATTACATCCCCCAGATCAATGTACATATAACAACAACATCATTCATACTATATCTACATTGGATATAATGTAATATACTGATCCCTTCCCAAAGGTCAATGTACATATAATAGCATAATCGTTATTACTATATCTACATTAGGTATAATGTAATGTATTAACTACATCCTACAGATCATTGTACATTTAATAACATCATTCATGCTATAGCTAAATTGGATATAATGTAATATACTGATCCTTTCCCACAGATCAAGGTAGCTACATTTAATAACATTATCATTAATACTATATCTACATGAGATATAATGTTATATACTAATCCCTGCCCACAGATCAATGTATATTTAATAGCGATATCATTATTACTATATCTACATTAGATATAATGTTATATACTGATCCCTGCCCACAGTTCAATGTACCTATACTTAATAACAATATCATTAGTACTATATCCACATCATATATAATGTAATATACCGATTCCTTCCCACAGATCAACGTAGATTTAATAACAACATCATTCATACTATATCAACACTAGGTATAATGTAATATAGTGATTACATCCCACAGATCAAGGTACATTTAATAACAACATCATTCATACTATATCTACATTGGATATAATGTATTATACTGATCCCTTCCCACAGATCAAGGTGCCTATATTTAGTAACAATATCATTATTACTATATCTTCATTAGATATAATGTAATATACTAATCCCTGCCCACAGATCAATGTATATTTAGTAGCGATATCATTATTACTATATCTACATTGGATATAATGTAATATACTGAACCCTCCCCACAGATCAATGTACCTACATTTAACAACAATATCATTAGTACTACGTCCGCATTGCATATAATGTAATATACTGACTCCTTGCCACAGATCAGTGTACATTTAATAACAACATCATTCATTACATATCTATTTTGGGTACAATGTAATATAGTGATAACATCCCACAGATCAATGTACATGTAATGTCGATATCATTATTACTATATCTACATTAGATATAATGTAATATACTGATCCCTGCCCATAGTTCAATGTACCTATATTTAATAACAATATCATTAGTACTATATCCACATCACATATAATGTAATATACTGATCCCTTCCCACAGATCAATGTACATTTAGTAACACCATCATTCATACTATATCTACACTAGGTATAATGTAACATAGTGATTACATCCCACAGATCAATGTACATTTAATAACAACATCATTCATACTATAACTACATTGGATATAATGTAATATACTGATCCCTCCCCACAGATCAATGTACATTTTATAACAACATCATTCATACTATATCTACATTGGATATAATGTAATATACTGATCCCTTCCCATACGTCAATGTACATATAATAGCAAAATCGTTATTACTATATCTACATTAGGTATAATGTAATTTACTGATCCCTGCTCACAGATCAATGTACCTATATTTAATAACAATATCCTTAGTACTATATCCACATTACACATAATGTAATATACTGATTCCTTCCCACAGATCAATGAACATTTAATAACAACAGCATTCATACTATATCAACACTAGGTATAATGTAATATAGTGATTACATCCCACAGATCAAGGTACATTCAATATCGATATCATTATTACTATATCTACATTAGATAAAATGTAATATACTGATCCCTTCCCACAGATCAAGGTGCCTACATTTAGTAACAATATCATTATTACTATATCTACATTAGATATAATGTAATATACTGATCCCTGCCCACCGGTCAATGTACATTTAATAACAACATCGATCATACTATATCCACATTGGGTATAATGTAATATAGTGATTACGTCTCACAGATCAATGTACCTACATTTAATAACAATATCCTTAGTACTATATCCACATTACACATAATGTAATATACTGATTCCTTCCCACAGATCAATGTACATTTAACAACAACATCATTCATACTATATCTACATTGGATATAATGTAATATACTGATCCCTTCCCACAGATCAATGTACCTACATTTAATAACAATATCCTTAGTACTATATCCACATTACACATAATGTAATATACTGATTCCTTCCCACAGAACAATGTACATTTAATAACACCATCATTCATACTATATCTACACGAGGTATAATGTAATATAGTGATTACATCCCACAGATCAATGTACATATAACAACAACATCATTCATACTATATCTACATTGGATATAATGTAATATACTTATCCCTTCCCACAGGTCAATGTACATATAATAGCATAATCGTTATTACTATATCTACATTAGGTATAATGTAATGTATTAACTACATCCTACACATCATTGTACATTTAATATCATCATTCATGCTATAGCTAAATTGGATATAATGTAATATACTGATTCCTTCCCACAGATCAATGTACATTTAATAACAACACTATTCATACTATATCTACACTAGGTATAATGTAACGTGGTGATTACATCCCACAGATCAATGTACATTTAATAATATCATTCATACTATAACTACATTGGATATAATGTAATATACTGATCCCTTCCCACAGATCAAGGTATCTACATTTAATAACAATATCATTATTACTATATCTGCACTAGATATAATGCAATATACGGATTCCTTCCCACAGATCAATGTACATTTAATAACAACATCATTCATACTATAACTACATTGGATATAATGTAATATACTGATCCCTTCCCACAGATCAATGTACCTACATTTAATAACAATATCATTAGTACTACGTCCACATTACATATAATGTAGTATACTGATTCCTTCTCTCAGATCAGTGTAGATTTAATAACAACATCCTTCATATTATATCAACACTAGGTATAATGTAATATACTGATCCCTTCCCACAGACCAAGGTGCCTACATTTAGTAACAATATCGTTATTACTATATCTACATTAGATATAATGTAATATACTGATCCCTGCCCACCGGTCAATGTACATTTAATAACAACATCGTTCATACTATATCCACATTAGGTATAATGTAATATAGTGATTACGTCCCACAGATCAATGTACCTACATTTAGTAACAATATCCTTAGTACTATATCCACATTACACATAATGTAATATACTGATTCCTTCCCACAGATCAATGTACATTTAACAACAACATCATTCGTACTATATCTACACGAGGTATAATGTAATATAGTGATTACATCCCCCAGATCAATGTACATATAACAACAACATCATTCATACTATATCTACATTGGATATAATGTAATATACTGATCCCTTCCCAAAGGTCAATGTACATATAATAGCATAATCGTTATTACTATATCTACATTAGGTATAATGTAATGTATTAACTACATCCTACAGATCATTGTACATTTAATAACATCATTCATGCTATAGCTAAATTGGATATAATGTAATATACTGATCCTTTCCCACAGATCAAGGTAGCTACATTTAATAACATTATCATTAATACTATATCTACATGAGATATAATGTTATATACTAATCCCTGCCCACAGATCAATGTATATTTAATAGCGATATCATTATTACTATATCTACATTAGATATAATGTTATATACTGATCCCTGCCCACAGTTCAATGTACCTATACTTAATAACAATATCATTAGTACTATATCCACATCATATATAATGTAATATACCGATTCCTTCCCACAGATCAACGTAGATTTAATAACAACATCATTCATACTATATCAACACTAGGTATAATGTAATATAGTGATTACATCCCACAGATCAAGGTACATTTAATAACAACATCATTCATACTATATCTACATTGGATATAATGTATTATACCGATCCCTTCCCACAGATCAAGGTGCCTACATTTAGTACCAATATCATTATTACTATATCTTCATTACATATAATGTAATATACTAATCCCTGCCCACAGATCAATGTATATTTAGTAGCGATATCATTATTACTATATCTACATTGGATATAATGTAATATACTGAACCCTCCCCACAGATCAATGTACCTACATTTAACAACAATATCATTAGTACTACGTCCACATTGCATATAATGTAATATACTGATTCCTTGCCACAGATCAGTGTACATTTAATAACAACATCATTCATTACATATCTATTTTGGGTACAATGTAATATAGTGATTACATCCCACAGATCAATGTACATGTAATATCGATATCATTATTACTATATCTACATTAGATATAATGTAATATACTGATCCCTGCCCATAGTTCAATGTACCTATATTTAATAACAATATCATTAGTACTATATCCACATCACATATAATGTAATATACTGATCCCTTCCCACAGATCAATGTACATTTAGTAACACCATCATTCATACTATATCTACACTAGGTATAATGTAACATAGTGATTACAGCCCACAGATCAATGTACATTTAATAACAACATCATTCATACTATAACTACATTGGATATAATGTAATATACTGATCCCTCCCCACAGATCAATGTACATTTTATAACAACATCATTCATACTATATCTACATTGGATATAATGTAATATACTGATCCCTTCCCATACGTCAATGTACATATAATAGCAAAATCGTTATTACTATATCTACATTAGGTATAATGTAATATACTGATCCCTGCTCACAGATCAATGTACCTATATTTAATAACAATATCCTTAGTACTATATCCACATTACACATAATGTAATATACTGATTCCTTCCCACAGATCAATGTACATTTAATAACAACAGCATTCATACTATATCAACACTAGGTATAATGTAATATAGTGATTACATCCCACAGATCAAGGTACATTCAATATCGATATCATTATTACTATATCTACATTAGATAAAATGTAATATACTGATCCCTTCCCACAGATCAATGTACATTTAATAACAACATTATTCATACTATATCGATACTAGGTAGAATGTAACATAGTGATTACATCCCACAGATCAATGTACACTTAAAAACAACATCATTCATACTATAACTACATTGGATATAATGTAATATACTGATCCCTTCCCACAGATCAAGGTATCTACATTTAATAACAATATCATTAGTACTATATCTACACTAGATATAATGCAATATACGGATTCCTTCCCACAGATCAATGTACATTTAATAACAACATCATTCATACTATATCTGCATTGGATATAACGTAATATACTGATCCCTTCCCACAGGTCAATGTACATACAATAGCAAAATCGTTATTACTATATCCACATTAGGTATAATGTAATGTATTTACTACATCCAACAGATCATTGTACATTTAATAACATCGTTCATGCTATAGCTAAATTGGATATAATGTAATATACTCACCCCTTCCCACAGATCAAGGTATCTACATTTAATAACAACATCATTATTACTACATCTACATTGGATATAAAGTAATATACTGATCCCTGCCCACAGTTCAATGTACCTATATTTAATAATAATATCATTAGTACTATATCCACATCATATATAATGTAATATACTGATTCCTTCCCACAGATCAATGTGCATTAACAACAACATCATTCATGCTATAGCTAAATTGGAAAGAATGTAATATACTGATCCCTGCCCACAGATCAATGTACCTACATTTAATAACAATATCATTAGTACTCTATCTACATTAGATATAATGTAATATACTGATCCCTGCCCACAGTTCAATGTACCTATATTTAATAATAATATCATTAGTACTATATCCACATCATATATAATGTAATATACTGATTCCTTCCCACAGATCAATGTACATTAACAACAACATCATTCATGCTATAGCTAAATTGGATATAATGTAATATACTGATCCCTGCCCACCGGTCAATGTACATTTAATAACAACATCGTTCATACTATATCCACATTAGGTATAATGTAATATAGTGATTACGTCCCACAGATCAATGTACCTACATTTAATAACAATATCCTTAGTACTATACCCACATTACACATAATGTAATATACTGATTCCTTCCCACAGATCAATGTACATTTAACAACAACATCATTCATACTATAACTACATTGGATATAATGTAATATACTGATCCCTTCCCACAGATCAAGGTATCTACATTTAATAACAACATCATTATTACTATATCTACACTAGATATAATGCAATATACGGATTCCTTCCCACAGATCAATGTACATTTAATAACAACATCATTCATACTATATCTGCATTGGATATAATGTAATATACTGATCCCTGCCCACCGGTCAATGTACATTTAATAACAACATCGTTCATACTATATCCACATTAGGTATAATGTAACATAGTGATTACGTCCCACAGATCAATGTACCTACATTTAATAACAATATCCGTAGTACTATATCCACATTACACATAATGTAATATACTGATTCCTTCCCACAGATCAATGTACATTGAACAACAACATCATTCATACTATATCTACAATGGATATAATGTAATATACTGATCCCTTCCCACAGATCAATGTACCTACATTTAATAACAATATCCTTAGTACTGTATCCACATTACACATAATGTAATATACTGATTCCTTCCCACAGATCAATGTACATTTAATAACAACATTATTCATACTATATCTACACTAGGGATAATGTAACATAGTGATTACATCCCGCAGATCAATGTACACTTAATAACAACATCATTCATACTATAACTACATTGGATATAATGTAATATACTGATCCCTTCCCACAGATTAAGGTATCTACATTTAATAACAATATCATTATTACTATATCTACACTAGATATGATGCAATATACGGATTCCTTCCCACAGATCAATGTACATTTAATAACAACATCATTCATACTATATCTGCATTGGATATAATGTAATATACTGATCCCTTCCCACAGGTCAATGTACATACAATAGCAAAATCGTTATTACTATATCTACATTAGGTATAATGTAATGTATTTACTACATCCTACAGATCATTGTACATTTAATAGCATCATTCATGCTATAGCTAAATTGGATATAATGTAATATACTCACCCCTTCCCACAGATCAAGGTACCTACATTTAATAACAATATCATTAGTACTATATCTACATTAGATATAATGTAATATACTGATCCCTGCCCACAGTTCAATGTAACTATATTTAATAACAATATCATTAGTACTATATCCACATCATATATAATGTAATATACTGATTCCTTCCCACAGATCAATGTACATATAATAACAATATCATTATTACTATAACTACACTAGATATAATGTAATATACTGATTCCTTCCCTCAGATCAATGTACATTTAATATCGATATCATTATTACTATTTCTACATTAGATATAATGTAATATACTGATCCCTTCCCACAGATCAATGTACCTACCGTTTAATAACAATACCATTAGTACTACGTCCACATTACATATAATGTAGTATACTGATTCCTTCTCTCAGATCAGTGTAGATTTAATAACAACATCCTTCATACTATATCAACACTAGGTATAATGTAATATACTGATCCCTTCCCACAGACCAAGGTGCCTACATTTAGTAACAATATCATGATTACTATATCTACATTAGATATAATGTAATATACTAATCCCTGCCCACAGATCAATGTATATTTAGTAGCGATATCATTATTACTATATCTACATTGGATATAATGTAATATACTGAACCCTCCCCACAGATCAATGTACCTACATTTAACAACAATATCATTAGTACTACGTCCACATTGCATATAATGTAATATACTGATTCCTTGCCACAGATCAGTGTACATTTAATAACAACATCATTCATTACATATCTATATTGGGTACAATGTAATATAGTGATTACATCCCACAGATCGATGTACATGTAATATCGATATCATTATTACTATATCTACATTAGATATAATGTAATATACTGATCCCTGCCCATAGTTCAATGTACCTATATTTAATAACAATATCATTAGTACTATATCCACATCACATATAATGTAATATACTGATCCCTTCCCGCAGATCAATGTACATTTAGTAACACCATCATTCATACTATATCTACACTAGGTATAATGTAACATAGTGATTACATCCCACAGATCAATGTACATTTAATAACAACATCATTCATACTATAACTACATTGGATATAATGTAATATACTGATCCCTTCCCACAGATCAATGTACATATAACAGCAACATCGTTATTACTATATCTGCATTAGGTATAATGTAATCTAGTGACTACATCCCACAGATCATTGTACGTTTAATAACACCATCATTCATGCTATAGCTAAATTGGATATAATGTAATATACTGATCCCTTCCCACAGATCAATGTATCTACATTTAATAACAATATCATTATTACTATATCTACAATAGATATAATGTAATATACTGATCCCTTCGCACAGATCAAGGTACCTACATTTAATAACAATATCACTAGTATTACGTCCACATTACATATAATGTAGTATACTGATTCCTTCTCACAGATCAGTGTAGATTTAATAACAACATCCTTCATACTATATCAACACTAGGTATAATGTAATATACTGATCCCTTCCCACAGACCAAGGTGCCTACATTTAGTAACAATATCATTATTACTATATCTGCATTAGATATAATGTAATATACTGATTCCTTCCCACAGATCAATGTACATTTAACAACAACATCATTCATACTATATCTACATTGGATATAATGTAATATACTGATCCCCTCCCACAGATCAATGTACCTACATTTAATAACAATATCCTTAGTACTATATCCACATTTCACATAATGTAATATACTGATCCCTTCCCACAGAACAATGTACATTTAATAACACCATCATTCATACTATATCTACACGAGGTATAATGTAATATAGTGATTACATCCCACAGATCAATGTACATATAACAACAACATCATTCATACTATATCTACATTGGATATAATGTAATATACTGATCCCTTCCCACAGATCAATGTACATTTAGTAACACCATCATTCATACTATATCTACACTGGATATAATACAATATACGGATTCCTACCCAAAGATCAATGTACATTTTATAACAACATCATTCATACTATATCTACATCGGATATAATGTAATATACTGATCCCTTCCCATACGTCAATGTACATATAATAGCAAAATCGTTATTACTATATCTACATTAGGTATATTGTAATATACTGATCCCTGCTCACAGATCAATGTACCTATATTTAATAACAATATCCTTAGTACTATATCCACATTACCCATAATGTAATATACTGATTCCTTCCCACAGATCAATGTACATTAACAACAACATCATTCATGCTATAGCTAAATTGGATATAATGTAATATACTGATCCCTGCCCACAGATCAATGTACCTACATTTAATAACAATATCATTAGTACTATATCTACATTAGATATAATGTAATATACTGATCCCTGCCCACAGATCAATGTACCTACATTTAGTAACAATATCATTATTACTATATCTACATTAGATATAATGTAATATACTGATCCCTGCCCACCGGTCAATGTACATTTAATAACAACATCGTTCATACTATATCCACATTAGGTATAATGTAATATAGTGATTACGTCCCACAGATCAATGTACCTACATTTAGTAACAATATCCTTAGTACTATATCCACATTACACATAATGTAATATACTGATTCCTTCCCACAGATCAATGTACATTTAACAACAACATCATTCGTACTATATCTACACGAGGTATAATGTAATATAGTGATTACATCCCCCAGATCAATGTACATATAACAACAACATCATTCATACTATATCTACATTGGATATAATGTAATATACTGATCCCTTCCCAAAGGTCAATGTACATATAATAGCATAATCGTTATTACTATATCTACATTAGGTATAATGTAATGTATTAACTACATCCTACAGATCATTGTACATTTAATAACATCATTCATGCTATAGCTAAATTGGATATAATGTAATATACTGATCCTTTCCCACAGATCAAGGTAGCTACATTTAATAACATTATCATTAATACTATATCTACATGAGATATAATGTTATATACTAATCCCTGCCCACAGATCAATGTATATTTAATAGCGATATCATTATTACTATATCTACATTAGATATAATGTTATATACTGATCCCTGCCCACAGTTCAATGTACCTATACTTAATAACAATATCATTAGTACTATATCCACATCATATATAATGTAATATACCGATTCCTTCCCACAGATCAACGTAGATTTAATAACAACATCATTCATACTATATCAACACTAGGTATAATGTAATATAGTGATTACATCCCACAGATCAAGGTACATTTAATAACAACATCATTCATACTATATCTACATTGGATATAATGTATTATACTGATCCCTTCCCACAGATCAAGGTGCCTACATTTAGTAACAATATCATTATTACTATATCTTCATTAGATATAATGTAATATACTAATCCCTGCCCACAGATCAATGTATATTTAGTAGCGATATCATTATTACTATATCTACATTGGATATAATGTAATATACTGAACCCTCCCCACAGATCAATGTACCTACATTTAACAACAATATCATTAGTACTACGTCCACATTGCATATAATGTAATATACTGATTCCTTGCCACAGATCAGTGTACATTTAATAACAACATCATTCATTACATATCTATTTTGGGTACAATGTAATATAGTGATTACATCCCACAGATCAATGTACATGTAATATCGATATCATTATTACTATATCTACATTAGATATAATGTAATATACTGATCCCTGCCCATAGTTCAATGTACCTATATTTAATAACAATATCATTAGTACTATATCCACATCACATATAATGTAATATACTGATCCCTTCCCACAGATCAATGTACATTTAGTAACACCATCATTCATACTATATCTACACTAGGTATAATGTAACATAGTGATTACAGCCCACAGATCAATGTACATTTAATAACAACATCATTCATACTATAACTACATTGGATATAATGTAATATACTGATCCCTCCCCACAGATCAATGTACATTTTATAACAACATCATTCATACTATATCTACATTGGATATAATGTAATATACTGATCCCTTCCCATACGTCAATGTACATATAATAGCAAAATCGTTATTACTATATCTACATTAGGTATAATGTAATATACTGATCCCTGCTCACAGATCAATGTACCTATATTTAATAACAATATCCTTAGTACTATATCCACATTACACATAATGTAATATACTGATTCCTTCCCACAGATCAATGTACATTTAATAACAACAGCATTCATACTATATCAACACTAGGTATAATGTAATATAGTGATTACATCCCACAGATCAAGGTACATTCAATATCGATATCATTATTACTATATCTACATTAGATAAAATGTAATATACTGATCCCTTCCCACAGATCAAGGTGCCTACATTTAGTAACAATATCATTATTACTATATCTACATTAGATATAATGTAATATACTGATCCCTGCCCACCGGTCAATGTACATTTAATAACAACATCGATCATACTATATCCACATTAGGTATAATGTAATATAGTGATTACGTCTCACAGATCAATGTACCTACATTTAATAACAATATCCTTAGTACTATATCCACATTACACATAATGTAATATACTGATTCCTTCCCACAGATCAATGTACATTTAACAACAACATCATTCATACTATATCTACAATGGATATAATGTAATATACTGATCCCTGCCCATAGTTCAATGTACCTATATTTAATAACAATATCATTAGTACTATATCCACATCACATATAATGTAATATACTGATTCCTTCTCACAGATCAATGTACATTTAATAACAACATTATTCATACTATATCGACACTAGGTAGAATGTAACATAGTGATTACATCCCACAGATCAATGTACACTTAAAAACAACATCATTCATACTATAACTACATTGGATATAATGTAATATACTGATCCCTTCCCACAGATCAAGGTATCTACATTTAATAACAATATCATTAGTACTATATCTACACTAGATATAATGCAATATACGGATTCCTTCCCACAGATCAATGTACATTTAATAACAACATCATTCATACTATATCTGCATTGGATATAACGTAATATACTGATCCCTTCCCACAGGTCAATGTACATACAATAGCAAAATCGTTATTACTATATCCACATTAGGTATAATGTAATGTATTTACTACATCCAACAGATCATTGTACATTTAATAACATCGTTCATGCTATAGCTAAATTGGATATAATGTAATATACTCACCCCTTCCCACAGATCAAGGTACCTACATTTAATAACAATATCATTATTACTACATCTACATTAGATATAAAGTAATATACTGATCCCTGCCCACGGTTCAATGTACCCATATTTAATAATAATATCATTAGTACTATATCCACATCATATATAATGTAATATACTGATTCCTTCCCACAGATCAATGTACATTAACAACAACATCATTCATGCTATAGCTAAATTGGATATAATGTAATATACTGATCCCTGCCCACAGATCAATGTACCTACATTTAATAACAATATCATTAGTACTATATCTACATTAGATATAATGTAATATACTGATCCCTGCCCACAGATCAATGTACCTACATTTAGTAACAATATCATTATTACTATATCTACATTAGATATAATGTAATATACTGATCCCTGCCCACCGGTCAATGTACATTTAATAACAACATCGTTCATACTATATCCACATTAGGTATAATGTAATATAGTGATTACGTCCCACAGATCAATGTACCTACATTTAGTAACAATATCCTTAGTACTATATCCACATTACACATAATGTAATATACTGATTCCTTCCCACAGATCAATGTACATTTAACAACAACATCATTCGTACTATATCTACACGAGGTATAATATAATATAGTGATTACATCCCCCAGATCAATGTACATATAACAACAACATCATTCATACTATATCTACATTGGATATAATGTAATATACTGATCCCTTCCCAAAGGTCAATGTACATATAATAGCATAATCGTTATTACTATATCTACATTAGGTATAATGTAATGTATTAACTACATCCTACAGATCATTGTACATTTAATAACATCATTCATGCTATAGCTAAATTGGATATAATGTAATATACTGATCCTTTCCCACAGATCAAGGTAGCTACATTTAATAACATTATCATTAATACTATATCTACATGAGATATAATGTTATATACTAATCTCTGCCCACAGATCAATGTATATTTAATAGCGATATCATTATTACTATATCTACATTAGATATAATGTTATATACTGATCCCTGCCCACAGTTCAATGTACCTATATTTAATAACAATATCATTAGTACTATATCCACATCATATATAATGTAATATACCGATTCCTTCCCACAGATCAACGTAGATTTAATAACAACATCATTCATACTATATCAACACTACGTATAATGTAATATAGTGATTACATCCCACAGATCAAGGTACATTTAATAACAACATCATTCATACTATATCTACATTGGATATAATGTATTATACTGATCCCTTCCCACAGATCAAGGTGCCTACATTTAGTAACAATATCATTATTACTATATCTTCATTAGATATAATGTAATATACTAATCCCTGCCCACAGATCAATGTACCTACATTTAACAACAATATCATTAGTACTACGTCCACATTGCATATAATGTAATATACTGATTCCTTGCCACAGATCAGTGTACATTTAATAACAACATCATTCATTACATATCTATTTTGGGTACAATGTAATATAGTGATTACATCCCACAGATCAATGTACATGTAATATCGATATCATTATTACTATATCTACATTAGATATAATGTAATATACTGATCCCTGCCCATAGTTCAATGTACATATAATAGCAAAATCGTTATTACTATATCTACATTAGGTATAATGTAACATACTGATCCCTGCTCACAGATCAATGTACCTATATTTAATAACAATATCCTTAGTACTATATCCACATTACACATAATGTAATATACTGATTCCTTCCCACAGATCAATGTACATTTAATAACAACAGCATTCATACTATATCCACACTAGGTATAATGTAATATAGTGATTACATCCCACAGATCAAGGTACATTCAATATCGATATCATTATTACTATATCTACATTAGATAAAATGTAATATACTGATTCCTTCCCACAGATCAATGTACATTTAACAACAACATCATTCATACTATATCTACATTGGATATAATGTAATATACTGATCCCTTCCCACAGATCAATGTACCTACATTTAATAACAATATCCTTAGTACTATATCCACATTACACATAATGTAATATACTGATTCCTTCCCACAGAACAATGTACATTTAATAACACCATCATTCATACTATATCTACACGAGGTATAATGTAATATAGTGATTACATCCCACAGATCAATGTACATATAACAACAACATCATTCATACTATATCTACATTGGATATAATGTAATATACTTATCCCTTCCCACAGGTCAATGTACATATAATAGCATAATCGTTATTACTATATGTACATTAGGTATAATGTAATGTATTAACTACATCCTACAGATCATTGTACATTTAATATCATCATTCATGCTATAGCTAAATTGGATATAATGTTATATACTGATTCCTTCCCACAGATCAATGTACATTTAATAACAACACTATTCATACTATATCTACACTAGGTATAATGTAACGTGGTGATTACATCCCACAGATCAATGTACATTTGATAATATCATTCATACTATAACTACATTGGATATAATGTAATATACTGATCCCTTCCCACAGATCAAGGTATCTACATTTAATAACAATATCATTATTACTATATCTGCACTAGATATAATGCAATATACGGATTCCTTCCCACAGATCAATGTACATTTAATAACAACATCATTCATACTATAACTACATTGGATATAATGTAATATACTGATCCCTTCCCACAGATCAATGTACCTACATTTAATAACAATATCATTAGTACTACGTCCACATTACATATAATGTAGTATACTGATTCCTTCTCTCAGATCAGTGTAGATTTAATAACAACATCCTTCATACTATATCAACATTAGATATAATGTAATATACTGATCCCTGCCCACAGACCAAGGTGCCTACATTTAGTAACAATATCATTATTACTATACCCACATTACACATAATGTAATATACTGATTCCTTCCCACAGATCAATGTACATTTAACAACAACATCATTCATACTATAACTACATTGGATATAATGTAATATACTGATCCCTTCCCACAGATCAAGGTATCTACATTTAATAACAACATCATTATTACTATATCTACACTAGATATAATGCAATATACGGATTCCTTCCCACAGATCAATGTACATTTAATAACAACATCATTCATACTATAACTGCATTGGATATAATGTAATATACTGATCCCTGCCCACCGGTCAATGTACATTTAATAGCAACATCGTTCATACTATATCCACATTAGGTATAATGTAACATAGTGATTACGTCCCACAGATCAATGTACCTACATTTAATAACAATATCCGTAGTACTATATCCACATTACACATAATGTAATATACTGATTCCTTCCCACAGATCAATGTACATTGAACAACAACATCATTCATACTATATCTACAATGGATATAATGTAATATACTGATTCCTTCCCTCAGATCAATGTACATTTAATATCGATATCATTATTACTATTTCTACATTAGATATAATGTAATATACTGATCCCTTCCCACAGATCAATGTACCTACATTTAATAACAATACCATTAGTACTACGTCCACATTACATATAATGTAGTATACTGATTCCTTCTCTCAGATCAGTGTAGATTTAATAACAACATCCTTCATACTATATCAACACTAGGTATAATGTAATATACTGATCCCTTCCCACAGACCAAGGTGCCTACATTTAGTAACAATATCATTATTACTATATCTACATTAGATATAATGTAATATACTGATCCCTGCCCACCGGTCAATGTACATTTAATAACAACATCGTTCATACTATATCCACATTAGGTATAATGTAATATAGTGATTACGTCCCACAGATCAATGTACCTACATTTAATAACAATATCCTTAGTACTATACCCACATTACACATAATGTAATATACTGATTCCTTCCCACAGATCAATGTACATTTAACAACAACATCATTCATACTATATCTACAATGGATATAATGTAATATACTGATCCCTGCTCATAGTTCAATGTACCTATATTTAATAACAATATCATTAGTACTATATCCACATCACATATAATGTAATATACTGATTCCTTCCCACAGATCAATGTGCATTAACAACAACATCATTCATGCTATAGCTAAATTGGAAAGAATGTAATATACTGATCCCTGCCCACAGATCAATGTACCTACATTTAATAACAATATCATTAGTACTCTATCTACATTAGATATAATGTAATATACTGATCCCTGCCCACAGTTCAATGTACCTATATTTAATAATAATATCATTAGTACTATATCCACATCATATATAATGTAATATACTGATTCCTTCCCACAGATCAATGTACATTAACAACAACATCATTCATGCTATAGCTAAATTGGATATAATGTAATATACTGATCCCTGCCCACCGGTCAATGTACATTTAATAACAACATCGTTCATACTATATCCACATTAGGTATAATGTAATATAGTGATTACGTCCCACAGATCAATGTACCTACATTTAATAACAATATCCTTAGTACTATACCCACATTACACATAATGTAATATACTGATTCCTTCCCACAGATCAATGTACATTTAACAACAACATCATTCATACTATAACTACATTGGATATAATGTAATATACTGATCCCTTCCCACAGATCAAGGTATCTACATTTAATAACAACATCATTATTACTATATCTACACTAGATATAATGCAATATACGGATTCCTTCCCACAGATCAATGTACATTTAATAACAACATCATTCATACTATATCTGCATTGGATATAATGTAATATACTGATCCCTGTCCACCGGTCAATGTACATTTAATAACAACATCGTTCATACTATATCCACATTAGGTATAATGTAACATAGTGATTACGTCCCACAGATCAATGTACCTACATTTAATAACAATATCCGTAGTACTATATCCACATTACACATAATGTAATATACTGATTCCTTCCCACAGATCAATGTACATTGAACAACAACATCATTCATACTATATCTACAATGGATATAATGTAATATACTGATCCCTTCCCACAGATCAATGTACCTACATTTAATAACAATATCCTTAGTACTGTATCCACATTACACATAATGTAATATACTGATTCCTTCCCACAGATCAATGTACATTTAATAACAACATTATTCATACTATATCTACACTAGGGATAATGTAACATAGTGATTACATCCCGCAGATCAATGTACACTTAATAACAACATCATTCATACTATAACTACATTGGATATAATGTAATATACTGATCCCTTCCCACAGATTAAGGTATCTACATTTAATAACAATATCATTATTACTATATCTACACTAGATATGATGCAATATACGGATTCCTTCCCACAGATCAATGTACATTTAATAACAACATCATTCATACTATATCTGCATTGGATATAATGTAATATACTGATCCCTTCCCACAGGTCAATGTACATACAATAGCAAAATCGTTATTACTATATCTACATTAGGTATAATGTAATGTATTTACTACATCCTACAGATCATTGTACATTTAATAGCATCATTCATGCTATAGCTAAATTGGATATAATGTAATATACTCACCCCTTCCCACAGATCAAGGTACCTACATTTAATAACAATATCATTAGTACTATATCTACATTAGATATAATGTAATATACTGATCCCTGCCCACAGTTCAATGTAACTATATTTAATAACAATATCATTAGTACTATATCCACATCATATATAATGTAATATACTGATTCCTTCCCACAGATCAATGTACATTTAAGAACCGCATCATTCATACCATGTCTACATTGGACATAATGTAATATACTGTTCCCTTCCCACAGATCAATGTACATATAATAACAATATCATTATTACTATAACTACACTAGATATAATGTAATATACTGATTCCTTCCCTCAGATCAATGTACATTTAATATCGATATCATTATTACTATTTCTACATTAGATATAATGTAATATACTGATCCCTTCCCACAGATCAATGTACCTACCGTTTAATAACAATACCATTAGTACTACGTCCACATTACATATAATGTAGTATACTGATTCCTTCTCTCAGATCAGTGTAGATTTAATAACAACATCCTTCATACTATATCAACACTAGGTATAATGTAATATACTGATCCCTTCCCACAGACCAAGGTGCCTACATTTAGTAACAATATCATGATTACTATATCTACATTAGATATAATGTAATATACTGATCCCTGCCCACCGGTCAATGTACATTTAATAACAACATCGTTCATACTATATCTACACGAGGTATAATGTAATATAGTGATTACATCCCCCAGATCAATGTACATATAACAACAACATCATTCATACTATATCTACATTGGATATAATGTAATATACTGATCCCTTCCCACAGGTCAATGTACATATAATAGTATAATTGTTATTACTATATCTACATTAGGTATAATGTAATGTATTTACTACATCCTACAGATCATTGTACATTTAATAACATCATTCATGCTATAGCTAAATTGGCTATAATGTAATATACTCACCCCTTCCCACAGATCAAGGTACCTACATTTAATAACAATATCATTATTACTACATCTACATTAGATATAAAGTAATATGCTGATCCCTTGCCACAGTTCAATGTACCTATATTTAATAATAATATCATTAGTACTATATCCACATCATATATAATGTAATATACTGATTCCTTCCCACAGATCAATGTACATTAACAACAACATCATTCATGCTATAGCTAAATTGGATATAATGTAATATACTGATCCCTGCCCACCGGTCAATGTACATTTAATAACAACATCGTTCATACTATATCCACATTAGGTATAATGTAATATAGTTATTACGTCCCACAGATCAATGTACCTACATTTAATAACAATATCCTTAGTACTATACCCACATTACACATAATGTAATATACTGATTCCTTCCCACAGATCAATGTACATTTAACAACAACATCATTCATACTATATCTACAATGGATATAATGTAATATACTGATCCCTTCCCACAGATCAAGGTATCTAAATTTAATAACAACATCATTATTACTATATCTACACTAGATATAATGCAATATACGGATTCCTTCCCACAGATCAATGTACATTTAATAACAACATCATTCATACTATATCTGCATTGGATATAATGTAATATACTGATCCCTTCCCGCAGGTCAATGTACATACAATAGCAAAATCGTTATTACTATATCTACATTAGGTATAATGTAATGTATTTACTACATCCTACAGATCATTGTACATTTAATAAGATCATTCATGCTTTAGCTAAATTGGATATAATGTAATATACCCACCCCTTCCCACAGATCAAGGTAGCTACATTTAATAACATTATCATTAATACTATATCTACATGAGATATAATGTTATATACTAATCCCTGCCCACAGATCAATGTATATTTAATAGCGATATCATTATTACTATATCTACATTAGATATAATGTTATATACTGATCCCTGCCCACAGTTCAATGTACCTATACTTAATAACAATATCATTAGTACTATATCCACATCATATATAATGTAATATAGCGATTCCTTCCCACAGATCAACGTAGATTTAATAACATCATTCATACTATATCAACACTAGGTATAATGTAATATAGTGATTACATCCCACAGATCAAGGTACATTTAATAACAACATCATTCATACTATATCTACATTGGATATAATGTATTATACTGGTCCCTTCCCACAGATCAAGGTGCCTACATTTAATAACAACATCATTCATACTATATCTTCATTGGATATAATGTAATATACTGATCCCTTCCCACAGGTCAATGTACATACAATAGCAAAATCGTTATTACTATATCTACATTAGGTATAATGTAATGTATTTACTACATCCTACAGATCATTGTACATTTAATAAGATCATTCATGCTATAGCTAAATTGGATATAATGTAATATACTCACCCCTTCCCACAGATCAAGGTACCTACATTTAATAACAATATCATTATTACTACATCTACATTAGATATAATGCAATATACGGATTCCTTCCCACAGATCAATGTACATTTAATAACAACATCATTCATACAATATCAACACTAGGTATAATGTAATATAGTGATTACATCCCACAGATCAAGGTACATTTTATAACAACATCGTTCATACTATATCTACGGTGGATATAATATAATATACTGATCCCTTCCCACAGACCAAGGTGCCTACATTTAGTAACAATATCATTATTACTATAACTACATTAGATATAATGTTATATACTGATCCCTGCCCACAGTTCATTGTACCTATACTTAATAACAATATCATTAGTAGTATATCCACATCATATATAATGTAATATACTGATTCCTTCCCACAGATCAACGTAGATTTAATAACAACATCATTCATACTATATCAACACTAGCTATAATGTAATATAGTGATTACATCCCACAGATCAAGGTACATTTAGTAACACCATCATTCATACTATATCTACACTGGATATAATACAATATACGGATTCCTCCCCACAGATCAATGTACATTTTATAACAACATCATTCATACTATATCTACATTGGATATAATGTATTATACTGATCCCTTCCCACAGATCGAGGTGCCTACATTTAGTAACAATATCATTATTACTATATCTTCATTAGATATAATGTAATATACTAATCCCTGCCCGCAGATCAATGTATATTTAGTAGCGATATCATTATTACTATATCTACATTGGATATAATGTAATATACTGAACCCTCCCCACAGATCAATGTACCTACATTTAACAACAATATCATTAGTACTACGTCCACATTGCATATAATGTAATATACTGATTCCTTGCCACAGATCAGTGTACATTTAATAACAACATCATTCATTACATATCTATTTTGGGTACAATGTAATATAGTGATTACATCCCACAGATCAATGTACATGTAATATCGATATCATTATTACTATATCTACATTAGATATAATGTAATATACTGATCCCTGCCCATAATTCAATGTACCTATATTTAATAACAATATCATTAGTACTATATCCACATCACATATAATGTAATATACTGATCCCTTCCCACAGATCAATGTACATTTAGTAACACCATCATTCATACTATATCTACACTGGATATAATACAATATACGGATTCCTCCCCACAGATCAATGTACATTTTATAACAACATCATTCATACTATATCTACATTGGATATAATGTAATATACTGATCCCTTCCCATACGTCAATGTACATATAATAGCAAAATCGTTATTACTATATCTACATTAGGTATAATGTAATATACTGATCCCTGCTCACAGATCAATGTACCTATATTTTATAACAATATCCTTAGTACTATATCCACATTACACATAATGTAATATACTGATTCCTTCCCACAGATCAATGTACATTTAATAACAACAGCATTCATACTATATCAACACTAGGTATAATGTAATATAGTGATTACATCCCACAGATCAAGGTACATTCAATATCGATATCATTATTACTGTATCTACATTAGATAAAATGTAATATACTGATTCCTTCCCACAGATCAATGTACATTTAACAACAACATCATTCATACTATATCTACATTGGATATAATGTAATATACTGATCCCTTCCCACAGATCAATGTACCTACATTTAATAACAATATCCTTAGTACTATATCCACATTACACATAATGTAATATACTGATTCCTTCCCACAGAACAATGTACATTTAATAACACCATCATTCATACTATATCTACACGAGGTATAATGTAGTATAGTGATTACATCCCACAGATCAATGTACATATAACAACAACATCATTCATACTATATCTACATTGGATATAATGTAATATACTTATCCCTTCCCACAGGTCAATGTACATATAATAGCATAATCGTTATTACTATATCTACATTAGGTATAATGTAATGTATTAACTACATCCTACAGATCATTGTACATTTAATATCATCATTCATGCTATAGCTAAATTGGATATAATGTAATATACTGATTCCTTCCCACAGATCAATGTACATTTAATAACAACACTATTCATACTATATCTACACTAGGTATAACGTAACGTGGTGGTTACATCCCACAGATCAATGTACATTTAATAATATCATTCATAGTATAACTACATGGGATATAATGTAATATACTGATCCCTTCCCACAGATCAAGGTATCTACATTTAATAACAATATCATTATTACTATATCTGCACTAGATATAATGCAATATACGGATTCCTTCCCACAGATCAATGTACATATAATAACAACATCATTCATACTATAACTACATTGGATATAATGTAATATACTGATCCCTTCCCACAGATCAATGTACCTACATTTAATAACAATATCATTAGTACTACGTCCACATTACATATAATGTAGTATACTGATTCCTTCTCTCAGATCAGTGTAGATTTAATAACAACATCCTTCATACTATATCAACACTAGGTATAATGTAATATACTGATCCCTTCCCACAGACCAAGGTGCCTACATTTAGTAACAATATCATTATTACTATATCTACATTAGATATAATGTAATATACTGATCCCTGCCCACCGGTCAATGTACATTTAATAACAACATCGTTCATACTATATCCACATTAGGTATAATGTAATATAGTGATTACGTCCCACAGATCAATGTACCTACATTTAACAACAATATCCTTAGTACTATATCCACATTACACATAATGTAATATACTGATTCCTTCCCACAGATCAATGTACATTTAACAACAACATCATTCGTACTATATCTACATTGGATATAATGTAATATACTGATCCCTTCCCACAGATCAATGTACCTACATTTAATAACAATATCCTTAGTACTATATCCACATAACACATAATGTAATACACTGATTCCTTCCCACAGAACAATGTACATTTAATAACACCATCATTCATACTATATCTACACGAGGTATAATGTAATATAGTGATTACATCCCACAGATCAATGTACATATAACAACAACATCATTCATACTATATCTACATTGGATATAATGTAATATACTGATCCCTTCCCACAGGTCAATGTACATATAATAGTATAATTGTTATTACTATATCTACATTAGGTATAATGTAATGTATTTACTACATCCTACAGATCATTGTACATTTAATAACATCATTCATGCTATAGCTAAATTGGCTATAATGTAATATACTCACCCCTTCCCACAGATCAAGGTACCTACATTTAATAACAATATCATTATTACTACATCTACATTAGATATAAAGTAATATACTGATCCCTGCCCACAGTTCAATGTACCTATATTTAATAATAATATCATTAGTACTATATCCACATCATATATAATGTAATATACTGATTCCTTCCCACAGATCAATGTACATTAACAACAACATCATTCATGCTATAGCTAAATTGGATATAATGTAATATACTGATCCCTGCCCACCGGTCAATGTACATTTAATAACAACATCGTTCATACTATATCCACATTAGGTATAATGTAATATAGTGATTACGTCCCTCAGATCAATGTACCTACATTTAATAACAATATCCTTAGCACTATACCCACATTACACATAATGTAATATACTGATTCCTTCCCACAGATCAATGTACATTTAACAACAACATCATTCATACTATAACTACATTGGATATAATGTAATATACTGATCCCTTCCCACAGATCAAGGTATCTACATTTAATAACAACATCATTATTACTATATCTACACTAGATATAATGCAATATACGGATTCCTTCCCACAGATCAATGTACATTTAATAACAACATCATTCATACTATATCTGCATTGGATATAATGTAATATACTGATCCCTGCCCACCGGTCAATGTACATTTAATAACAACATCGTTCATACTATATCCACATTAGGTATAATGTAACATAGTGATTACGTCCCACAGATCAATGTACCTACATTTAATAACAATATCCGTAGTACTATATCCACATTACACATAATGTAATATACTGATTCCTTCCCACAGATCAATGTACATTGAACAACAACATCATTCATACTATATCTACAATGGATATAATGTAATATACTGATCCCTTCCCACAGATCAATGTACCTACATTTAATAACAATATCCTTAGTACTGTATCCACATTACACATAATGTAATATACTGATTCCTTCCCACAGATCAATGTACATTTAATAACAACAGCATTCATACTATATCAACACTAGGTATAATGTAATATAGTGATTACATCCCACAGATCAAGGTACATTCAATATCGATATCATTATTACTGTATCTACATTAGATAAAATGTAATATACTGATTCCTTCCCACAGATCAATGTACATTTAACAACAACATCATTCATACTATATCTACATTGGATATAATGTAATATACTGATCCCTTCCCACAGATCAATGTACCTACATTTAATAACAATATCCTTAGTACTATATCCACATTACACATAATGTAATATACTGATTCCTTCCCACAGAACAATGTACATTTAATAACACCATCATTCATACTATATCTACACTAGGGATAATGTAACATAGTGATTACATCCCGCAGATCAATGTACACTTAATAACAACATCATTCATACTATAACTACATTGGATATAATGTAATATACTGATCCCTTCCCACAGATCAAGGTATCTACATTTAATAACAATATCATTATTACTATATCTACACTAGATATAATGCAATATACGGATTCCTTCCCACAGATCAATGTACATTTAATAACAACATCATTCATTACATATCTATTTTGGGTACAATGTAATATAGTGATTACATCCCACAGATCAATGTACATGTAATATCGATATCATTATTACTATATCTACATTAGATATAATGTAATATACTGATCCCTGCCCATAGTTCAATGTACCTATATTTAATAACAATATCATTAGTACTATATCCACCTCACATATAATGTAATATACTGATCCCTTCCCACAGATCAATGTACATTTAGTAACACCATCATTCATACTATATCTACACTGGATATAATACAATATACGGATTCCTCCCCACAGATCAATGTACATTTTATAACAACATCATTCATACTATATCTGCATTGGATATAATGTAATATACTGATCCCTTCCCACAGGTCAATGTACATACAATAGCAAAATCGTTATTACTATATCTACATTAGGTATAATGTAATGTATTTACTACATCCTACAGATCATTGTACATTTAATAACATCATTCATGCTATAGCTAAATTGGATATAATGTAATATACTCACCCCTTCCCACAGATCAAGGTACCTACATTTACTAACAATATCATTATTACTACATCTACATTAGATATAAAGTAATATACTGATCCCTGCCCACAGATCAATGTACCTACATTTAATAACAATATCATTAGTACTATATCTACATTAGATATAATGTAATATACTGATGGCTGCCCACAGTTCAATGTAACTATATTTAATAACAATATCATTAGTGCTATATCCACATCATATATAATGTAATATACTGATTCCTTCCCACAGATCAATGTACATTTAACAACCGCATCATTCATACTATGTCTACATTGGATATAATGTAATATACTGTTCCCTTCCCACAGATCAATGTACATATAATAACAATATCATTATTACTATAACTACACTAGATATAATGTAATATACTGATTCCTTCCCTCAGATCAATGTACATTTAATATCGATATCATTATTACTATTTCTACATTAGATATAATGTAATATACTGATCCCTTCCCACAGATCAATGTACCTACATTTAATAACAATACCATTAGTACTACGTCCACATTACATATAATGTAGTATACTGATTCCTTCTCTCAGATCAGTGTAGATTTAATAACAACATCCTTCATACTATATCAACACTAGGTATAATGTAATATACTGATCCCTTCCCACAGACCAAGGTGCCTACATTTAGTAACAATATCATTATTACTATATCTACATTAGATATAATGTAATATACTGATCCCTGCCCACCGGTCAATGTACATTTAATAACAACATCGTTCATACTGTATCCACATTAGGTATAATGTAATATAGTGATTACGTCCCACAGATCAATGTACCTACATTTAATAACAATATCCTTAGTACTATATCCACATTACACATAATGTAATATACTGATTCCTTCCCACAGATCAATGTACATTTAACAACGACATCATTCGTACTATATCTACATTGGATATAATGTAATATACTGATCCCTTCCCACAGATCAATGTACCTACATTTAATAACAATATCCTTAGTACTATATCCACATCACACATAATGTAATATACTGATTCCTTCCCACAGATCAGTGTAGATTTAATAACACCATCATTCATACTATATCTACACGAGGTATAATGTAATATAGTGATTACATCCCACAGATCAATGTACATATAACAACAACATCATTCATACTATATCTACATTGGATATAATGTAATATACTGATCCCTTCCCACAGACCAAGGTGCCTACATTTAGTAACAATATCATTATTACTATATCTACATTAGATATAATGTAATATACTGATCCCTGCCCACCGGTCAATGTACATTTAATAACAACATCGTTCATACTATATCCACATTAGGTATAATGTAATATAGTGATTACGTCCCACAGATCAATGTACCTACATTTAACAACAATATCCTTAGTACTATATCCACATTACACATAATGTAATATACTGATTCCTTCCCACAGATCAATGTACATTTAACAACAACATCATTCGTACTATATCTACATTGGATATAATGTAATATACTGATCCCTTCCCACAGATCAATGTACCTACATTTAATAACAATATCCTTAGTACTATATCCACATTACACATAATGTAATATACTGATTCCTTCCCACAGAACAATGTACATTTAATAACACCATCATTCATACTATATCTACACGAGGTATAATGTAATATAGTGATTACATCCCACAGATCAGTGTACATATAACAACAACATCATTCATACTATATCTACATTGGATATAATGTAATATACTGATCCCTTCCCACAGGTCAATGTACATATAATAGTATAATTGTTATTACTATATCTACATTAGGTATAATGTAATGTATTTACTACATCCTACAGATCATTGTACATTTAATAACATCATTCATGCTATAGCTAAATTGGCTATAATGTAATATACTCACCCCTTCCCACAGATCAAGGTACCTACATTTAATAACGATATCATTATTACTACATCTACATTAGATATAAAGTAATATACTGATCCCTGCCCACAGTTCAACGTACCTATATTTAATAATAATACCATTAGTACTATATCCACATCATATATAATGTAATATACTGATTCCTTCCCACAGATCAATGTACATTAACAACAACATCATTCATGCTATAGCTAAATTGGATATAATGTAATATACTGATCCCTGCCCACCGGTCAATGTACATTTAATAACAACATCGTTCATACTATATCCACATTAGGTATAATGTAATATAGTGATTACGTCCCACAGATCAAGGTACCTACATTTAATAACAATATCCTTAGTACTATACCCACATTACACATAATGTAATATACTGATTCCTTCCCACAGATCAATGTACATTTAACAACAACATCATTCATACTATAACTACATTGGATATAATGTAATATACTGATCCCTTCCCACAGATCAAGGTATCTACATTTAATAACAACATCATTATTACTATATCTACACTAGATATAATGCAATATACGGATTCCTTCCCACAGATCAATGTACATTTAATAACAACATCATTCATACTATATCTGCATTGGATATAATGTAATATACTGATCCCTGCCCACCGGTCAATGTACATTTAATAACAACATCGTTCATACTATATCCACATTAGGTATAATGTCACATAGTGATTACGTCCCACAGTTCAATGTACCTACATTTAATAACAATATCCGTACTACTATATCCACATTACACATAATGTAATATACTGATTCCTTCCCACAGATCAATGTACATTGAACAACAACATCATTCATACTATATCTACAATGGATATAATGTAATATACTGATCCCTTCCCACAGATCAATGCACCTACATTTAATAACAATATCCTTAGTACTGTATCCACATTACACATAATGTAATATACTGATTCCTTCCCACAGATCAATGTACATTTAATAACAACATTATTCATACTATATCTACACTAGGGATAATGTAACATAGTGATTACATCCCGCAGATCAATGTACACTTAATAACAACATCATTCATACTATATCTGCATTGGATATAATGTAATATACTGATCCCTTCCCACAGGTCAATGTACATACAATAGCAAAATCGTTATTACTATATCTACATTAGGTATAATGTAATGTATTTACTACATCCTACAGATCATTGTACATTTAATAAGATTATTCATGCTATAGCTAAATTGGATATAATGTAATATACTCACCCCTTCCCACAGATCAAGGTAGCTACATTTAATAACATTATCATTAATACTATATCTACATGAGATATAATGTTATATACTAATCCCTGCCCACAGATCAATGTATATTTAATAGCGATATCATTATTACTATATCTACATTAGATATAATGTTATATACTGATCCCTGCCCACAGTTCAATGTACCTATACTTAATAACAATATCATTAGTAGTATATCCACATCATATATAATGTAATATACTGATTCCTTCCCACAGATCAACGTAGATTTAATAACAACATCATTCATACTATATCAACACTAGGTATAATGTAATATAGTGATTACATCCCACAGATCAAGGTACATTTTATAACAACATCGTTCATACTATGTCTACATTGGATATAATATAATATACTGATCCCTTCCGACAGATCAATGTACATTTAGTAACACCATCATTCATACTATATCTACACTGGATATAATACAATATACGGATTCCTCCCCACAGATCAATGTACATTTTATAACAACATCATTCATACTATATCTACATTGGATATAATGTAATATACTGATCCCTTCCCATACATCAATGTACATATAATAGCAAAATCGTTATTACTATATCTACATTACGTATAATGTAATATACTGATCCCTGCTCACAGATCATTGTACCTATATTTAATAACAATATCCTTAGTACTATATCCACATTACACATAATGTAATATACTGATTCCTTCCCACAGATCAACGTACATTTAATAACAACAGCATTCATACTATATCAACACTGGGTATAACGTAATATAGTGATTACATCCCACAGATCAAGGTACATTCAATATCGATATCATTATTACTATATCTACATTAGATAAAATGTAATATACTGATCCCTTCCCACAGATGAAGGTGCCTACATTTTGTAACAATATCATTATTACTATATCTTCATTAGATATAATGTAATATACTAATCCCTGCCCACAGATCAATGTATATTTAGTAGCGATATCATTATTACTATATCTACATTGGATATAATGTAATATACTGAACCCTCCCCACAGATCAATGTACCTACATTTAACAACAATATCATTAGTACTACGTCCACATTGCATATAATGTAATATACTGATTCCTTGCCACAGATCAGTGTACATTTAATAACAACATCATTCATTACATATCTATATTGGGTACAATGTAATATAGTGATTACATCCCACAGATTGATGTACATGTAATATCGATATCATTATTACTATATCTACATTAGATATAATGTAATATACTGATCCCGGCCCATAGTTCAATGTACCTATATTTAATAACAATATCATTAGTACTATATCCACATCACATATAATGTAATATACTGATCCCTTCCCACAGATCAATGTACATTTAGTAACACCATCATTCATACTATATCTACCACAGGTATAATGTAACATAGTGATTACATCCCACAGATCAATGTACATTTAATAACAACATCATTCATAATATAACTACATTGGATATAATGTAATATACTGATCGCTTCCCACAGATCAATGTACATATAACAGCAACATCGTTAGTACTATATCTGCATTAGGTATAATGTAATCTAGTGACTACATCCCACAGATCATTGTACGTTTAATAACACCATCATTCATGCTATAGCTAAATTGGATATAATGTAATATACTCACCCCTTCCCACAGATCAAGGTACCTACATTTAATAACAATATCATTATTACTGCATCTTCATTAGATATAAAGTAATATACTGATCCCTGCCCACAGTTCAATGTACCTATATTTAATAATAATATCATTAGTACTATATCCACATCATATATAATGTAATATACTGATTCCTTCCCACAGATCAATGTACATTAACAACAACATCATTCATGCTATAGCTAAATTGGATATAATGTAATATACTGATCCCTGCCCACAGATCAAGGTATCTACATTTAATAACAACATCATTATTACTATATCTACACTAGATATAATGCAATATACGGATTCCTTCCCACAGATCAATGTACATTTAATAACAACATCATTCATACTATATCTGCATTGGATATAATGTAATATACTGATCCCTGCCCACCGGTCAATGTACATTTAATAACAACATCGTTCATACTATATCCACATTAGGTATAATGTAACATAGTGATTACGTCCCACAGATCAATGTACCTACATTTAATAACAATATCCGTAGTACTATATCCACATTACACATAATGTAATATACTGATTCCTTCCCACAGATCAATGGACATTGAACAACAACATCATTCATACTATATCTACAATGGATATAATGTAATATACTGATTCCTTCCCACAGATCAATGTACATTTAATAACAACATTATTCATACTATATCTACACTAGGGATAATGTAACATAGTGATTACATCCCGCAGATCAATGTACACTTAATAACAACATCATTCATACTATAACTACATTGGATATAATGTAATATACTGATCCCTTCCCACAGATTAAGGTATCTACATTTAATAACAATATCATTATTACTACATCTACATTAGATATAAAGTAATATACTGATCCCTGCCCACAGTTCAATGTACCTATATTTAATAATAATATCATTAGTACTATATCCACATCATATATAATGTAATATACTGATTCCTTCCCACAGATCAATGTACATTAACAACAACATCATTCATGCTATAGCTAAATTGGATATAATGTAATATACTGATCCCTGCCCACAGATCAATGTACCTACATTTAATAACAATATCATTAGTACTATATCTACATTAGATATAATGTAATATACTGATCCCTGCCCACAGTTCAATGTAACTATATTTAATAACAATATCATTAGTACTATATCCACATCATATATAATGTAATATACTGATTCCTTCCCACAGATCAATGTACATTTAACAACCGCATCATTCATACTATGTCTACATTGGATATAATGTAATATACTGTTCCCTTCCCACAGATCAATGTACATATAATAACAATATCATTATTACTATAACTACACTAGATATAATGTAATATACTGATTCCTTCCCTCAGATCAATGTACATTTAATATCGATATCATTATTACTATTTCTACATTAGATATAATGTAATATACTGATTCCTTCCCTCAGATCAATGTACATTTAATATCGATATCATTATTACTATTTCTACATTAGATATAATGTAATATACTGATCCCTTCCCACAGATCAATGTACCTACATTTAATAACAATACCATTAGTACTACGTCCACATTACATATAATGTAGTATACTGATTCCTTCTCACAGATCAGTGTAGATTTAATAACAACATCCTTCATACTATATCAACACTAGGTATAATGTAATATACTGATCCCTTCCCACAGACCAAGGTGCCTACATTTAGTAGCAATATCATTATTACTATATCTACATTAGATATAATGTAATATACTGATCCCTGCCCACCGGTCAATGTACATTTAATAACAACATCGTTCATACTATATCCACATTAGGTATAATGCAATATAGTGATTACGTCCCACAGATCAATGTACCTACATTTAATAACAATATCCTTAGTACTATATCCACATCACACATAATGTAATATACTGATTCCTTCCCACAGATCAATGTACATTTAACAACGACATCATTCGTACTATATCTACATTGGATATAATGTAATATACTGATCCCTTCCCACAGATCAATGTACCTACATTTAATAACAATATCCTTAGTACTATATCCACATCACACATAATGTAATATACTGATTCCTTCCCACAGAACAATGTACATTTAATAACCCCATCATTCATACTATATCTACACGAGGTATAATGTAATATAGTGATTACATCCCCCAGATCAATGTACATATAACAACAACATCATTCATACTATATCTACATTGGATATAATGTAATATACTGATCCCTTCCCACAGGTCAATGTACATATAATAGTATAACTGTTATTACTATATCTACATTGGGTATAATGTAATGTATTTACTACATCCTACAGATCATTGTACATTTAATAACATCATTCATGCTATAGCTAAATTGGCTATAATGTATTATACTCACCCCTTCCCACAGATCAAGGTACCTACATTTAATAACAATATCATTATTACTACATCTACATTAGATATAAAGTAATATACTGATCCCTGCCCACAGTTCAATGTACCTATATTTAATAATAATATCATTAGTACTATATCCACATCATATATAATGTAGTATACTGATTCCTTCCCACAGATCAATGTACATTAACAACAACATCATTCATGCTATAGCTAAATTGGATGTAATGTAATATACTGATCCCTCCCCACAGATCAATGTACATTTTATAACAACATCATTCATACTATGTCTACATTGGATATAATGTAATATACTGATCCCTGCCCATAGTTCAAGGTACCTATATTTAATAACAATATCATTAGTACTATATCCAAATCACATATAATGTAATATACTGATTCCTTCCCACAGATCAATGTACATTTAATAACAACATTATTCATACTATATCTACACTAGGTATAATGTAACATAGTGATTACATCCCACAGATCAATGTACACTTAAAAACAACATCATTCATACTATAACTACATTGGATATAATGTAATATACTGATCCCTTCCCACAGATCAAGGTATCTACATTTAATAACAACATCATTATTACTATATATACACTAGATATAATGTAATATACTGATCCCTTCCCACAGGTCAATGTACATATAATAGTATAATTGTTATTACTATATCTACATTAGGTATAATGTAATGTATTTACTACATCCTACAGATCATTGTACATTTAATAACATCATTCATGCTATAGCTAAATTGGCTATAATGTAATATACTCACCCCTTCCCACAGATCAAGGTACCTACATTTAATAACGATATCATTATTACTACATCTACATTAGATATAAAGTAATATACTGATCCCTGCCCACAGTTCAACGTACCTATATTTAATAATAATACCATTAGTACTATATCCACATCATATATAATGTAATATACTGATTCCTTCCCACAGATCAATGTACATTAACAACAACATCATTCATGCTATAGCTAAATTGGATATAATGTAATATACTGATCCCTGCCCACCGGTCAATGTACATTTAATAACAACATCGTTCATACTATATCCACATTAGGTATAATGTAATATAGTGATTACGTCCCACAGATCAATGTACCTACATTTAATAACAATATCCTTAGTACTATACCCACATTACACATAATGTAATATACTGATTCCTTCCCACAGATCAATGTACATTTAACAACAACATCATTCATACTATAACTACATTGGATATAATGTAATATACTGATCCCTTCCCACAGATCAAGGTATCTACATTTAATAACAACATCATTATTACTATATCTACACTAGATATAATGCAATATACGGATTCCTTCCCACAGATCAATGTACATTTAATAACAACATCATTCATACTATATCTGCATTGGATATAATGTAATATACTGATCCCTGCCCACCGGTCAATTTACATTTAATAACAACATCGTTCATACTATATCCACATTAGGTATAATGTAACATAGTGATTACGTCCCACAGTTCAATGTACCTACATTTAATAACAATATCCGTACTACTATATCCACATTACACATAATGTAATATACTGATTCCTTCCCACAGATCAATGTACATTGAACAACAACATCATTCATACTATATCTACAATGGATATAATGTAATATACTGATCCCTTCCCACAGATCAATGCACCTACATTTAATAACAATATCCTTAGTACTGTATCCACATTACACATAATGTAATATACTGATTCCTTCCCACAGATCAATGTACATTTAATAACAACATTATTCATACTATATCTACACTAGGGATAATGTAACATAGTGATTACATCCCGCAGATCAATGTACACTTAATAACAACATCATTCATACTATATCTGCATTGGATATAATGTAATATACTGATCCCTTCCCACAGGTCAATGTACATACAATAGCAAAATCGTTATTACTATATCTACATTAGGTATAATGTAATGTATTTACTACATCCTACAGATCATTGTACATTTAATAAGATTATTCATGCTATAGCTAAATTGGATATAATGTAATATACTCACCCCTTCCCACAGATCAAGGTAGCTACATTTAATAACATTATCATTAATACTATATCTACATGAGATATAATGTTATATACTAATCCCTGCCCACAGATCAATGTATATTTAATAGCGATATCATTATTACTATATCTACATTAGATATAATGTTATATACTGATCCCTGCCCACAGTTCAATGTACCTATACTTAATAACAATATCATTAGTAGTATATCCACATCATATATAATGTAATATACTGATTCCTTCCCACAGATCAACGTAGATTTAATAACAACATCATTCATACTATATCAACACTAGGTATAATGTAATATAGTGATTACATCCCACAGATCAAGGTACATTTTATAACAACATCGTTCATACTATGTCTACATTGGATATAATATAATATACTGATCCCTTCCGACAGATCAATGTACATTTAGTAACACCATCATTCATACTATATCTACACTGGATATAATACAATATACGGATTCCTCCCCACAGATCAATGTACATTTTATAACAACATCATTCATACTATATCTACATTGGATATAATGTAATATACTGATCCCTTCCCATACATCAATGTACATATAATAGCAAAATCGTTATTACTATATCTACATTACGTATAATGTAATATACTGATCCCTGCTCACAGATCATTGTACCTATATTTAATAACAATATCCTTAGTACTATATCCACATTACACATAATGTAATATACTGATTCCTTCCCACAGATCAACGTACATTTAATAACAACAGCATTCATACTACATCAACACTGGGTATAACGTAATATAGTGATTACATCCCACAGATCAAGGTACATTCAATATCGATATCATTATTACTATATCTACATTAGATAAAATGTAATATACTGATCCCTTCCCACAGATGAAGGTGCCTACATTTTGTAACAATATCATTATTACTATATCTTCATTAGATATAATGTAATATACTAATCCCTGCCCACAGATCAATGTATATTTAGTAGCGATATCATTATTACTATATCTACATTGGATATAATGTAATATACTGAACCCTCCCCACAGATCAATGTACCTACATTTAACAACAATATCATTAGTACTACGTCCACATTGCATATAATGTAATATACTGATTCCTTGCCACAGATCAGTGTACATTTAATAACAACATCATTCATTACATATCTATATTGGGTACAATGTAATATAGTGATTACATCCCACAGATTGATGTACATGTAATATCGATATCATTATTACTATATCTACATTAGATATAATGTAATATACTGATCCCGGCCCATAGTTCAATGTACCTATATTTAATAACAATATCATTAGTACTATATCCACATCACATATAATGTAATATACTGATCCCTTCCCACAGATCAATGTACATTTAGTAACACCATCATTCATACTATATCTACCACAGGTATAATGTAACATAGTGATTACATCCCACAGATCAATGTACATTTAATAACAACATCATTCATAATATAACTACATTGGATATAATGTAATATACTGATCGCTTCCCACAGATCAATGTACATATAACAGCAACATCGTTAGTACTATATCTGCATTAGGTATAATGTAATCTAGTGACTACATCCCACAGATCATTGTACGTTTAATAACACCATCATTCATGCTATAGCTAAATTGGATATAATGTAATATACTCACCCCTTCCCACAGATCAAGGTACCTACATTTAATAACAATATCATTATTACTACATCTTCATTAGATATAAAGTAATATACTGATCCCTGCCCACAGTTCAATGTACCCATATTTAATAATAATATCATTAGTACTATATCCACATCATATATAATGTAATATACTGATTCCTTCCCACAGATCAATGTACATTAACAACAACATCATTCATGCTATAGCTAAATTGGATATAATGTAATATACTGATCCCTGCCCACAGATCAATGTACCTACATTTAATAACAATATCATTAGTACTATATCTACATTAGATATAATGTAATATACTGATCCCTGTCCACAGATCAATGTACCTACATTTAGTAACAATATCATTATTACTATATCTACATTAGATATAATGTAATATACTGATCCCTGCCCACCGGTCAATGTACATTTAATAACAACATCGTTCATACTATATCCACATTAGGTATAATGTAATATAGTGATTACGTCCCACAGATCAATGTACATACATTTAATAACAATATCCTTAGTACTATATCCACATTACACATAATGTAATATACTGATTCCTTCCCACAGATCAATCTACATATAACAACAACATCATTCATACTATATCTACACGAGGTATAATGTAATATAGTGATTAAATCCCACAGATCAATGTTCATATAACAACAACATCATTCATACTATATCTACATTGGATATAATGTAATATACTGATCCCTTCCCACAGGTCAATGTACATATAATAGTATAATTGTTATTACTACATCTACATTAGATATAAAGTAATATACCGATCCCTGCCCACAGTTCAATGTACCTATATTTAATAATAATATCATTAGTACTATATCCACATCATATATAATGTAATATACTGATTCCTTCCCACAGATCAATGTACATTAACAACAACATCATTCATGCTATAGCTAAATTGGATATAATGTAATATACTGATCCCTGCCCACCGGTCAATGTACATTTAATAACAACATCGTTCATACTATATCCACATTAGGTATAATGTAATATAGTGATTACGTCCCACAGATCAATGTACCTACATTTAATAACAATATCCTTAGTACTATATCCACATTACACATAATGTAATATACTGATTCCTTCCCACAGATCAATGTACATTTAACAACAACATCATTCATACTATATCTACAATGGATATAATGTAATATACTGATCCCTGCCCATAGTTCAATGTACCTATATTTAATAACAATATCATTAGTACTATATCCACATCAGATATAATGTAATATACTGATTCCTTCCCACAGATCAATGTACATTTAATAACAACATCATTCATACTATAACTACATTGGATATAATGTAATATACTGATCCCTTCCCACAGATCAATGTACATATAATAGCAACATCGTTATTACTATATCTGCATAAGGTATAATGTAATCTAGTGACTACATCCCACAGATCATTGTACGTTAAATAACACCATCATTCATGCTATAGCTAAATTGGATATAAAGTAATATACTGATCCCTTCCCACAGACCAAGGTGCCTACATTTAGTAACAATATCATTATTACGATATCTACATTAGATATAATGTAATATACTGATCCCTGCCCACCGGTCAATGTACATTTAATAACAACATCATTCATACTATATCTACACGAGGTATAATGTAATATAGTGATTACGTCCCACAGATCAATGTACATATAACAACAACATCATTCATACTATATCTACATTGGATATAATGTAATATACTGATCCCTTCCCACAGGTCAATGTACATACAATAGCAAAATCGTTATTACTATATCTGCATTAGGTATAATGTAATGTATTCACTACATCCTACAGATCATTGTACATTTAATAACATCATTCATGCTATAGCTAAGTTGGATATAATGTAATATACTGATCCCTTCCCACAGATTAAGGTATCTACATTTAATAACAATATCATTATTACTATATCTACACTAGATATGATGCAATATACGGATTCCTTCCCACAGATCAATGTACATTTAATAACAACATCATTAGCACTATATCTACATTAGATATAATGTAATATACTGATGGCTGCCCACAGTTCAATGTAACTATATTTAATAACAATATCATTAGTGCTATATCCACATCATATATAATGTAATATACTGATTCCTTCCCACAGATCAATGTACATTTAACAACCGCATCATTCATACTATGTCTACATTGGATATAATGTAATATACTGTTCCCTTCCCACAGATCAATGTACATATAATAACAATATCATTATTACTATAACTACACTAGATATAATGTAATATACTGATTCCTTCCCTCAGATCAATGTACATTTAATATCGATATCATTATTACTATTTCTACATTAGATATAATGTAATATACTGATCCCTTCCCACAGATCAATGTACCTACATTTAATAACAATACCATTAGTACTACGTCCACATTACATATAATGTAGTATACTGATTCCTTCTCTCAGATCAGTGTAGATTTAATAACAACATCCTTCATACTATATCAACACTAGGTATAATGTAATATACTGATCCCTTCCCACAGACCAAGGTGCCTACATTTAGTAACAATATCATTATTACTATATCTACATTAGATATAATGTAATATACTGATCCCTGCCCACCGGTCAATGTACATTTAATAACAACATCGTTCATACTGTATCCACATTAGGTATAATGTAATATAGTGATTACGTCCCACAGATCAATGTACCTACATTTAATAACAATATCCTTAGTACTATATCCACATTACACATAATGTAATATACTGATTCCTTCCCACAGATCAATGTACATTTAACAACAGCATCATTCATACTATGTCTACATTGGATATAATGTAATATACTGATCCCTTCCCACAGATCAATGTACATATAATAACAATATCATTATTACTATAACTACACTAGATATAATGTAATATACTGATTCCTTCCCTCAGATCAATGTACATTTAATATCGATATCATTATTACTATTTCTACATTAGATATAATGTAATATACTGATTCCTTCCCACAGATCAATGTACATTTGGTAACACCATCATTCATACTATATCTACACTGGATATAATACAATATACGGATTCCTTCCCACAGATCATTGTACATTTAATAACATCATTCATGCTATAGCTAAATTGGATATAATGTAATATATTGATCCTCTCCCACAGATCAAGGTAGCTACATTTAATAACATTATCATTAATACTATATCTACATGAGATATAATTTTATATACTAATCCCTGCCCACAGATCAATGTATATTTAATAGCGATATCATTATTACTATATCTACATTAGATATAATGTACTATACTGATCCCTGCCCACCGGTCAATGTACATTTAATAACAACATAGTTCATACTATATCCACATTAGGTATAATGTAATATAGTGATTAGGTCCCACAGATCAATGTACCTACATTTAATAACAATATCCTTAGTACTATATCCACATTACACATAATGTAATATACTGATTCCTTCCCACAGATCAAGGTATCTACAGTTAATAACAACATCATTATTACTATATCTACACTAGATATAATGCAATATACGGATTCCTTCCCACAGATCAATGTACATTTAATAACAACATCATTCATACTATATCTGCATTGGATATAATGTAATATACTGATCCCTTCCCAGAGGTCAATGTACATACAATAGCAAAATCGTTATTACTATATCTACATTAGGTATAATGTAATGTATTTACTACATCCTACAGATCATTGTACATTTAATATCATCATTCATGCTATAGCTAAATTGGATATAATGTAATATACTCACCCCTTCCCACAGATCAAGGTACCTACATTTAATAACAATATCATTATTACTACATCTACATTAGATATAAAGTAATATACTGATCCCGGACCACAGTTCAATGTACCTATATTTAATAATAATATCATTAGTACTATATCCACATCATATATAATGTAATATACTGATTCCTTCCCACAGATCAATGTACATTAACAACAACATCATTCATGCTATAGCTAAATTGGATATAATGTAATATACTGATCCCTGCCCACCGGTCAATGTTCATTTAATAACAACATCGTTCATACTATATCCACATTAGGTATAATGTAATATAGTGATTACGTCCCACAGATCAATACACCTACATTTAATAACAATATCCTTAGTACTATACCCACATTACACATAATGTAATATACTGATTCCTTCCCACAGATCAATGTACATTTAACAACAACATCATTCATACTATAACTACATTGGATATAATGTAATATACTGATCCCTTCCCACAGATCAAGGTATCTACATTTAATAACAACATCATTATTACTATATCTACACTAGATATAATGCAATATACGGATTCCTTCCCACAGATCAATGTACATTTAATAACAACATCATTCATACTATATCTGCATTGGATATAATGTAATATACTGATCCCTGCCCACCGGTCAATGTACATTTAATAACAACATCGTTCATACTATATCCACATTAGGTATAATGTAACATAGTGATTACGTCCCACAGATCAATGTACCTACATTTAATAACAATATCCGTAGTACTATATCCACATTACACATAATGTAATATACTGATTCCTTCCCACAGATCAATGGACATTGAACAACAACATCATTCATACTATATCTACAATGGATATAATGTAATATACTGATTCCTTCCCACAGATCAATGTACATTTAATAACAACATTATTCATACTATATCTACACTAGGGATAATGTAACATAGTGATTACATCCCGCAGATCAATGTACACTTAATAACAACATCATTCATACTATAACTACATTGGATATAATGTAATATACTGATCCCTTCCCACAGATTAAGGTATCTACATTTAATAACAATATCATTATTACTACATCTACATTAGATATAAAGTAATATACTGATCCCTGCCCACAGTTCAATGTACCTATATTTAATAATAATATCATTAGTACTATATCCACATCATATATAATGTAATATACTGATTCCTTCCCACAGATCAATGTACATTAACAACAACATCATTCATGCTATAGCTAAATTGGATATAATGTAATATACTGATCCCTGCCCACAGATCAATGTACCTACATTTAATAACAATATCATTAGTACTATATCTACATTAGATATAATGTAATATACTGATCCCTGCCCACAGTTCAATGTAACTATATTTAATAACAATATCATTAGTACTATATCCACATCATATATAATGTAATATACTGATTCCTTCCCACAGATCAATGTACATTTAACAACCGCATCATTCTTACTATGTCTACATTGGATATAATGTAATATACTGTTCCCTTCCCACAGATCAATGTACATATAATAACAATATCATTATTACTATAACTACACTAGATATAATGTAATATACTGATTCCTTCCCTCAGATCAATGTACATTTAATATCGATATCATTATTACTATTTCTACATTAGATATAATGTAATATACTGATTCCTTCCCTCAGATCAATGTACATTTAATATCGATATCATTATTACTATTTCTACATTAGATATAATGTAATATACTGATCCCTTCCCACAGATCAATGTACCTACATTTAATAACAATACCATTAGTACTACGTCCACATTACATATAATGTAGTATACTGATTCCTTCTCACAGATCAGTGTAGATTTAATAACAACATCCTTCATACTATATCAACACTAGGTATAATGTAATATACTGATCCCTTCCCACAGACCAAGGTGCCTACATTTAGTAGCAATATCATTATTACTATATCTACATTAGATATAATGTAATATACTGATCCCTGCCCACCGGTCAATGTACATTTAATAACAACATCGTTCATACTATATCCACATTAGGTATAATGCAATATAGTGATTACGTCCCACAGATCAATGTACCTACATTTAATAACAATATCCTTAGTACTATATCCACATCACACATAATGTAATATACTGATTCCTTCCCACAGATCAATGTACATTTAACAACGACATCATTCGTACTATATCTACATTGGATATAATGTAATATACTGATCCCTTCCCACAGATCAATGTACCTACATTTAATAACAATATCCTTAGTACTATATCCACATCACACATAATGTAATATACTGATTCCTTCCCACAGAACAATGTACATTTAATAACCCCATCATTCATACTATATCTACACGAGGTATAATGTAATATAGTGATTACATCCCCCAGATCAATGTACATATAACAACAACATCATTCATACTATATCTACATTGGATATAATGTAATATACTGATCCCTTCCCACAGGTCAATGTACATATAATAGTATAACTGTTATTACTATATCTACATTGGGTATAATGTAATGTATTTACTACATCCTACAGATCATTGTACATTTAATAACATCATTCATGCTATAGCTAAATTGGCTATAATGTATTATACTCACCCCTTCCCACAGATCAAGGTACCTACATTTAATAACAATATCATTATTACTACATCTACATTAGATATAAAGTAATATACTGATCCCTGCCCACAGTTCAATGTACCTATATTTAATAATAATATCATTAGTACTATATCCACATCATATATAATGTAGTATACTGATTCCTTCCCACAGATCAATGTACATTAACAACAACATCATTCATGCTATAGCTAAATTGGATGTAATGTAATATACTGATCCCTCCCCACAGATCAATGTACATTTTATAACAACATCATTCATACTATGTCTACATTGGATATAATGTAATATACTGATCCCTGCCCATAGTTCAAGGTACCTATATTTAATAACAATATCATTAGTACTATATCCAAATCACATATAATGTAATATACTGATTCCTTCCCACAGATCAATGTACATTTAATAACAACATTATTCATACTATATCTACACTAGGTATAATGTAACATAGTGATTACATCCCACAGATCAATGTACACTTAAAAACAACATCATTCATACTATAACTACATTGGATATAATGTAATATACTGATCCCTTCCCACAGATCAAGGTATCTACATTTAATAACAACATCATTATTACTATATATACACTAGATATAATGTAATATACTGATCCCTTCCCACAGGTCAATGTACATATAATAGTATAATTGTTATTACTATATCTACATTAGGTATAATGTAATGTATTTACTACATCCTACAGATCATTGTACATTTAATAACATCATTCATGCTATAGCTAAATTGGCTATAATGTAATATACTCACCCCTTCCCACAGATCAAGGTACCTACATTTAATAACGATATCATTATTACTACATCTACATTAGATATAAAGTAATATACTGATCCCTGCCCACAGTTCAACGTACCTATATTTAATAATAATACCATTAGTACTATATCCACATCATATATAATGTAATATACTGATTCCTTCCCACAGATCAATGTACATTAACAACAACATCATTCATGCTATAGCTAAATTGGATATAATGTAATATACTGATCCCTGCCCACCGGTCAATGTACATTTAATAACAACATCGTTCATACTATATCCACATTAGGTATAATGTAATATAGTGATTACGTCCCACAGATCAATGTACCTACATTTAATAACAATATCCTTAGTACTATACCCACATTACACATAATGTAATATACTGATTCCTTCCCACAGATCAATGTACATTTAACAACAACATCATTCATACTATAACTACATTGGATATAATGTAATATACTGATCCCTTCCCACAGATCAAGGTATCTACATTTAATAACAACATCATTCATACTATATCTGCATTGGATATAATGTAATATACTGATCCCTGCCCACCGGTCAATGTACATTTAATAACAACATCGTTCATACTATATCCACATTAGGTATAATGTAACATAGTGATTACGTCCCACAGTTCAATGTACCTACATTTAATAACAATATCCGTACTACTATATCCACATTACACATAATGTAATATACTGATTCCTTCCCACAGATCAATGTACATTGAACAACAACATCATTCATACTATATCTACAATGGATATAATGTAATATACTGATCCCTTCCCACAGATCAATGCACCTACATTTAATAACAATATCCTTAGTACTGTATCCACATTACACATAATGTAATATACTGATTCCTTCCCACAGATCAATGTACATTTAATAACAACATTATTCATACTATATCTACACTAGGGATAATGTAACATAGTGATTACATCCCGCAGATCAATGTACACTTAATAACAACATCATTCATACTATATCTGCATTGGATATAATGTAATATACTGATCCCTTCCCACAGGTCAATGTACATACAATAGCAAAATCGTTATTACTATATCTACATTAGGTATAATGTAATGTATTTACTACATCCTACAGATCATTGTACATTTAATAAGATTATTCATGCTATAGCTAAATTGGATATAATGTAATATACTCACCCCTTCCCACAGATCAAGGTAGCTACATTTAATAACATTATCATTAATACTATATCTACATGAGATATAATGTTATATACTAATCCCTGCCCACAGATCAATGTATATTTAATAGCGATATCATTATTACTATATCTACATTAGATATAATGTTATATACTGATCCCTGCCCACAGTTCAATGTACCTATACTTAATAACAATATCATTAGTAGTATATCCACATCATATATAATGTAATATACTGATTCCTTCCCACAGATCAACGTACATTTAATAACAACAGCATTCATACTATATCAACACTGGGTATAACGTAATATAGTGATTACATCCCACAGATCAAGGTACATTCAATATCGATATCATTATTACTATATCTACATTAGATAAAATGTAATATACTGATCCCTTCCCACAGATGAAGGTGCCTACATTTTGTAACAATATCATTATTACTATATCTTCATTAGATATAATGTAATATACTAATCCCTGCCCACAGATCAATGTATATTTAGTAGCGATATCATTATTACTATATCTACATTGGATATAATGTAATATACTGAACCCTCCCCACAGATCAATGTACCTACATTTAACAACAATATCATTAGTACTACGTCCACATTGCATATAATGTAATATACTGATTCCTTGCCACAGATCAGTGTACATTTAATAACAACATCATTCATTACATATCTATATTGGGTACAATGTAATATAGTGATTACATCCCACAGATTGATGTACATGTAATATCGATATCATTATTACTATATCTACATTAGATATAATGTAATATACTGATCCCGGCCCATAGTTCAATGTACCTATATTTAATAACAATATCATTAGTACTATATCCACATCACATATAATGTAATATACTGATCCCTTCCCACAGATCAATGTACATTTAGTAACACCATCATTCATACTATATCTACCACAGGTATAATGTAACATAGTGATTACATCCCACAGATCAATGTACATTTAATAACAACATCATTCATAATATAACTACATTGGATATAATGTAATATACTGATCGCTTCCCACAGATCAATGTACATATAACAGCAACATCGTTAGTACTATATCTGCATTAGGTATAATGTAATCTAGTGACTACATCCCACAGATCATTGTACGTTTAATAACACCATCATTCATGCTATAGCTAAATTGGATATAATGTAATATACTCACCCCTTCCCACAGATCAAGGTACCTACATTTAATAACAATATCATTATTACTACATCTTCATTAGATATAAAGTAATATACTGATCCCTGCCCACAGTTCAATGTACCTATATTTAATAATAATATCATTAGTACTATATCCACATCATATATAATGTAATATACTGATTCCTTCCCACAGATCAATGTACATTAACAACAACATCATTCATGCTATAGCTAAATTGGATATAATGTAATATACTGATCCCTGCCCACCGGTCAATGTTCATTTAATAACAACATCGTTCATACTATATCCACATTAGGTATAATGTAATATAGTGATTACGTCCCACAGATCAATATACCTACATTTAATAACAATATCCTTAGTACTATACTCACATTACACATAATGTAATATACTGATTCCTTCCCACAGATCAATGTACATTTAACAACAACATTATTCATACTATATCTACACTAGGGATAATGTAACATAGTGATTACATCCCACAGATCAATGTACATTTAATAACAACATCATTCATACTATAACTACATTGGATATAATGTAATATACTGATCCCTCCCCACAGATCAATGTACATTTTATAACAACATCATTCATACTATAACTACATTGGATATAATGTAATATACTGATCCCTTCCCACAGATCAAGGTATCTACATTTAATAACAACATCATTATTACTATATCTACACTAGATATAATGCAATATACGGATTCCTTCCCACAGATCAATGTACATTTAATAACAACATCATTCATACTATATCTGCATTGGATATAATGTAATATACTGATCCCTGCCCACCGGTCAATGTACATTTAATAACAACATCGTTCATACTATATCCACATTAGGTATAATGTAACATAGTGATTACGTCCCACAGATCAATGTACCTACATTTAATAACAATATCCGTAGTACTATATCCACATTACACATAATGTAATATACTGATTCCTTCCCACAGATCAATGGACATTGAACAACAACATCATTCATACTATATCTACAATGGATATAATGTAATATACTGATTCCTTCCCACAGATCAATGTACATTTAATAACAACATTATTCATACTATATCTACACTAGGGATAATGTAACATAGTGATTACATCCCGCAGATCAATGTACACTTAATAACAACATCATTCATACTATAACTACATTGGATATAATGTAATATACTGATCCCTTCCCACAGATTAAGGTATCTACATTTAATAACAATATCATTATTACTACATCTACATTAGATATAAAGTAATATACTGATCCCTGCCCACAGTTCAATGTACCTATATTTAATAATAATATCATTAGTACTATATCCACATCATATATAATGTAATATACTGATTCCTTCCCACAGATCAATGTACATTAACAACAACATCATTCATGCTATAGCTAAATTGGATACAATGTAATATACTGATCCCTGCCCACAGATCAATGTACCTACATTTAATAACAATATCATTAGTACTATATCTACATTAGATATAATGTAATATACTGATCCCTGCCCACAGTTCAATGTAACTATATTTAATAACAATATCATTAGTACTATATCCACATCATATATAATGTAATATACTGATTCCTTCCCACAGATCAATGTACATTTAACAACCGCATCATTCATACTATGTCTATATTGGATATAATGTAATATACTGTTCCCTTCCCACAGATCAATGTACATATAATAACAATATCATTATTACTATAACTACACTAGATATAATGTAATATACTGATTCCTTCCCTCAGATCAATGTACATTTAATATCGATATCATTATTACTATTTCTACATTAGATATAATGTAATATACTGATTCCTTCCCTCAGATCAATGTACATTTAATATCGATATCATTATTACTATTTCTACATTAGATATAATGTAATATACTGATCCCTTCCCACAGATCAATGTACCTACATTTAATAACAATACCATTAGTACTACGTCCACATTACATATAATGTAGTATACTGATTCCTTCTCACAGATCAGTGTAGATTTAATAACAACATCCTTCATACTATATCAACACTAGGTATAATGTAATATACTGATCCCTTCCCACAGACCAAGGTGCCTACATTTAGTAGCAATATCATTATTACTATATCTACATTAGATATAATGTAATATACTGATCCCTGCCCACCGGTCAATGTACATTTAATAACAACATCGTTCATACTATATCCACATTAGGTATAATGTAATATAGTGATTACGTCCCACAGATCAATGTACCTACATTTAATAACAATATCCTTAGTACTATATCCACATCACACATAATGTAATATACTGATTCCTTCCCACAGAGCAATGTACATTTAACAACGACATCATTCGTACTATATCTACATTGGATATAATGTAATATACTGATCCCTTCCCACAGATCAATGTACCTACATTTAATAACAATATCCTTAGTACTATATCCACATCACACATAATGTAATATACTGATTCCTTCCCACAGAACAATGTACATTTAATAACCCCATCATTCATACTATATCTACACGAGGTATAATGTAATATAGTGATTACATCCCCCAGATCAATGTACATATAACAACAACATCATTCATACTATATCTACATTGGATATAATGTAATATACTGATCCCTTCCCACAGGTCAATGTACATATAATAGTATAACTGTTATTACTATATCTACATTGGGTATAATGTAATGTATTTACTACATCCTACAGATCATTGTACATTTAATAACATCATTCATGCTATAGCTAAATTGGCTATAATGTATTATACTCACCCCTTCCCACAGATCAAGGTACCTACATTTAATAACAATATCATTATTACTACATCTACATTAGATATAAAGTAATATACTGATCCCTGCCCACAGTTCAATGTACCTATATTTAATAATAATATCATTAGTACTATATCCACATCATATATAATGTAGTATACTGATTCCTTCCCACAGATCAATGTACATTAACAACAACATCATTCATGCTATAGCTAAATTGGATGTAATGTAATATACTGATCCCTCCCCACAGATCAATGTACATTTTATAACAACATCATTCATACTATGTCTACATTGGATATAATGTAATATACTGATCCCTGCCCATAGTTCAAGGTACCTATATTTAATAACAATATCATTAGTACTATATCCAAATCACATATAATGTAATATACTGATTCCTTCCCACAGATCAATGTACATTTAATAACAACATTATTCATACTATATCTACACTAGGTATAATGTAACATAGTGATTACATCCCACAGATCAATGTACACTTAAAAACAACATCATTCATACTATAACTACATTGGATATAATGTAATATACTGATCCCTTCCCACAGATCAAGGTATCTACATTTAATAACAACATCATTATTACTATATATACACTAGATATAATGCAATATACGGATTCCTTCCCACAGATCAATGTACATTTAATAACAACATCATTCATACTATATCTGCATTGGATATAATGTAATATACTGATCCCATCCCACAGGTCAATGTACATACAATAGCAAAATCGTTATTACTATATCTACATTACGTATAATGTAATGTATTTACTACATCCTACAGATCATTGTACATTTAATAAGATCATTCATGCTATAGCTAAATTGGATATAATGTAATATACTCACCCCTTCCCACAGATCAAGGTAGCTACATTTAATAACATTATCATTAATACTATATCTACATGAGATATAATGTTATATACTAATCCCTGCCCACAGATCAATGTATATTTAATAGCGATATCATTATTACTATATCTACATTAGATATAATGTTATATACTGATCCCTGCCCACAGTTCAATGTACCTATACTTTATAACAATATCATTAGTACTATATCCACATCATATATAATGTAATATACCGATTCCTTCCCACAGATCAACGTAGATTTAATAACATCATTCATACTATATCAACACTAGGTATAATGTAATATAGTGATTACATCCCACAGATCAAGGTACATTTAATAACAACATCATTCATACTATATCTACATTGGATATAATGTATTATACTGGTCCCTTCCCACAGATCAAGGTACCTACATTTAATAACAACATCATTCATACTATATCTTCATTGGATATAATGTAATATACTGATCCCTTCCCACAGGTCAATGTACATACAATAGCAAAATCGTTATTACTATATCTACATTAGGTATAATGTAATGTATTTACTACATCCTACAGATCATTGTACATTTAATAAGATCATTCATGCTATAGCTAAATTGGATATAATGTAATATACTCACCCCTTCCCACAGATCAAGGTACCTACATTTAATAACAATATCATTATTACTACATCTACATTAGATATAATGCAATATACGGATTCCTTCCCACAGATCAATGTACATTTTATAACAACATCATTCATACTATGTCTACATTGGATATAATGTGATATACTGATCCCTTCCCATACGTCAATGTACATATAATAGCAAAATCGTTATTACTATATCTACATTAGGTATAATGTAATATACTGATCCCTGCCCACAGTTCAATGTTCCTATACTTAATAACAATATCATTAGTACTATATCCACATCATATATAATGTAATATACTGATTCCTTCCCACAGATCAACGTAGATTTAATAACAACATCATTCATACAATATCAACACTAGGTATAATGTAATATAGTGATTACATCCCACAGATCAAGGTACATTTTATAACAACATCGTTCATACTATATCTACGGTGGATATAATGTAATATACTGATCCCTTCCCACAGACCAAGGTGCCTACATTTAGTAACAATATCATTCATACTATATCAACACTAGGTATAATGTAATATAGTGATTACATCCCACAGATCAAGGTACATTTTATAACAACATCGTTCATACTATATCTACATTGGATATAATGTAATATAATGATCCCTTCCCACAGACCAAGGTGCCTACATTTAGTAACAATATCATTATTACTATAACTACATTAGATATAATGTTATATACTGATCCCTGCCCACAGTTCATTGTACCTATACTTAATAACAATATCATTAGTAGTATATCCACATCATATATAATGTAATATACTGATTCCTTCCCACAGATCAACGTAGATTTAATAACAACATCATTCATACTATATCAACACTAGGTATAATGTAATATAGTGATTACATCCCACAGATCAAGGTACATTTTATAACAACATCGTTCATACTATATCTACATTGGATATAATATAATATACTGATCCCTTCCCACAGATCAATGTACATTTAGTAACACCATCATTCATACTATATCTACACTGGATATAATACAATATACGGATTCCTCCCCACAGATCAATGTACATTTTATAACAACATCATTCATACTATATCTACATTGGATATAATGTAATATACTGATCCCTTCCCATACGTCAATGTACATATAATAGCAAAATCGTTATTACTATATCTACATTACGTATAATGTAATATACTGATCCCTGCTCACAGATCATTGTACCTATATTTAATAACAATATCCTTAGTACTATATCCACATTACACATAATGTAATATACTGATTCCTTCCCACAGATCAACGTACATTTAATAACAACAGCATTCATACTATATCAACACTAGGTATAACGTAATATAGTGATTACATCCCACAGATCAAGGTACATTCAATATCGATATCATTATTACTATATCTACATTAGATAAAATGTAATATACTGATCCCATCCCACAGATGAAGGTGCCTACATTTTGTAACAATATCATTATTACTATATCTTCATTAGATATAATGTAATATACTAATCCCTGCCCACAGATCAATGTATATTTAGTAGCGATATCATTATTACTATATCTACATTGGATATAATGTAATATACTGAACCCTCCCCACAGATCAATGTACCTACATTTAACAACAATATCATTAGTACTACGTCCACATTGCATATAATGTAATATACTGATTCCTTGCCACAGATCAGTGTACATTTAATAACAACATCATTCATTACATATCTATATTGGGTACAATGTAATATAGTGATTACATCCCACAGATTGATGCACATGTAATATCGATATCATTATTACTATATCTACATTAGATATAATGTAATATACTGATCCCGGCCCATAGTTCAATGTACCTATATTTAATAACAATATCATTAGTACTATATCCACATCACATATAATGTAATATACTGATCCCTTCCCACAGATCAATGTACATTTAGTAACACCATCATTCATACTATATCTACACTAGGTATAATGTAACATAGTGATTACATCCCACAGATCAATGTACATTTAATAACAACATCATTCATAATATAACTACATTGGATATAATGTAATATACTGATCCCTTCCCACAGATCAATGTACATATAACAGCAACATCGTTAGTACTATATCTGCATTAGGTATAATGTAATCTAGTGACTACATCCCACAGATCATTGTACGTTTAATAACACCATCATTCATGCTATAGCTAAATTGGATATAATGTAATATACTCACCCCTTCCCACAGATCAAGGTACCTACATTTAATAACAATATCATTATTACTACATCTACATTAGATATAAAGTAATATACTGATCCCTGCCCACAGTTCAATGTACCTATATTTAATAATAATACCATTAGTACTATATCCACATCATATATAATGTAATATACTGATTCCTTCCCACAGATCAATGTACATTTAACAACCGCATCATTCATACTATGTCTACATTGGATATAATGTAATATACTGTTCCCTTCCCACAGATCAATGTACATATAATAACAATATCATTATTACTATAACTACACTAGATATAATGTAATATACTGATTCCTTCCCTCAGATCAATGTACATTTAATATCGATATCATTATTACTATTTCTACATTAGATATAATGTAATATACTGATCCCTTCCCACAGATCAATGTACCTACATTTAATAACAATACCATTAGTACTACGTCCACATTACATATAATGTAGTATACTGATTCCTTCTCTCAGATCAGTGTAGATTTAATAACAACATCCTTCATACTATATCAACACTAGGTATAATGTAATATACTGATCCCTTCCCACAGACCAAGGTGCCAACATTTAGTAACAATATCATTATTACTATATCTACATTAGATATAATGTAATATACTGATCCCTGCCCACCGGTCAATGTACATTTAATAACAACATCGTTCATACTATATCCACATTAGGTATAATGTAATATAGTGATTACGTCCCACAGATCAATGTACCTACATTTAATAACAATATCCTTAGTACTATATCCACATTACACATAATGTAATATACTGATTCCTTCCCACAGATCAATGTACATTTAACAACGACATCATTCGTACTATATCTACATTGGATATAATGTAATATACTGATCCCTTCCCACAGATCAATGTACCTACATTTCATAACAATATCCTTAGTACTATATCCACATCACACATAATGTAATATACTGATTCCTTCCCACAGAACAATGTACATTTAATAACCCCATCATTCATACTATATCTACACGAGGTATAATGTAATATAGTGATTACATCCCCCAGATCAATGTACATATAACAACAACATCATTCATACTATATCTACATTGGATATAATGTAATATACTGATTCCTTCCCACAGATCAATGTACATTTAATAACAACATTATTCATACTATATCTAAACTAGGTATAATGTAACATAGTGATTACATCCCACAGATCAATGTACACTTAAAAACAACATCATTCATACTATAACTACATTGGATATAATGTAATATACTGATCCCTTCCCACAGATCAAGGTATCTACATTTAATAACAACATCATTATTACTATATATACACTAGATATAATGCAATATACGGATTCCTTCCCACAGATCAATGTACATTTAATAACAACATCATTCATACTATATCTGCATTGGATATAATGTAATATACTGATCCCTTCCCACAGGTCAATGTACATACAATAGCAAAATCGTTATTACTATATCTACATTAGGTATAATGTAATGTATTTACTACATCCTACAGATCATTGTACATTTAATAAGATCATTCATGCTATAGCTAAATTGGATATAATGTAATATACTCACCCCTTCCCACAGATCAAGGTAGCTACATTTAATAACATTATCATTAATACTATATCTACATGAGATATAATGTTATATACTAATCCCTGCCCACAGATCAATGTATATTTAATAGCGATATCATTATTACTATATCTACATTAGATATAATGTTATATACTGATCCCTGCCCACAGTTCAATGTACCTATACTTAATAACAATATCATTAGTACTATATCCACATCACACATAATGTAATATACTGATTCCTTCCCACAGAACAATGTACATTTAATAACCCCATCATTCATACTATATCTACACGAGGTATAATGTAATATAGTGATTACATCCCCCAGATCAATGTACATATAACAACAACATCATTCATACTATATCTACATTGGATATAATGTAATATACTGATCCCTTCCCACAGGTCAATGTACATATAATAGTATAATTGTTATTACTATATCTACATTAGGTATAAGTTAATGTATCTACTACATCCTACAGATCATTGTACATTTCATAACATCATTCATGCTATAGCTAAATTGGCTATAATGTAATATACTCACCCCTTCCCACAGATCAAGGTACCTACATTTAATAACAATATCATTATTACTACATCTACATTAGATATAAAGTAATATACTGATCCCTGCCCACAGTTCAATGTACCTATATTTAATAATAATATCATTAGTACTATATCCACATCATATATAATGTAATATACAGATTCCTTCCCACAGATCAATGTACCTACATTTAACAACAATATCATTAGTACTACGTCCACATTGCATATAATGTAATATACTGATTCCTTGCCACAGATCAGTGTACATTTAATAACAACATCATTCATTACATATCTATATTGGGTACAATGTAATATAGTGATTACATCCCACAGATCGATGTACATGTAATATCGATATCATTATTACTATATCTACATTAGATATAATGTAATATACTGATCCCTGCCCATAGTTCAATGTACCTATATTTAATAACAATATCATTAGTACTATATCCACATCACATATAATGTAATATACTGATTCCTTCCCACAGATCAATGTACATTTAATAACAACATTATTCATACTATATCTACACTAGGTATAATGTAACATAGTGATTACATCCCACAGATCAATGTACACTTAAAAACAACATCATTCATACTATAACTACATTGGATATAATGTAATATACTGATCCCTTCCCACAGATCAAGGTATCTACATTTAATAACAACATCATTATTACTATATATACACTAGATATAATGCAATATACGGATTCCTTCCCACAGATCAATGTACATTTACTAACAACATCATTCATACTATATCTGCATTGGATATAATGTAATATACTGATCCCTTCCCACAGGTCAATGTACATACAATAGCAAAATCGTTATTACTATATCTACATTAGGTATAATGTAATGTATTTACTACATCCTACAGATCATTGTACATTTAATAAGATCATTCATGCTATAGCTAAATTGGATATAATGTAATATACTCACCCCTTCCCACAGATCAAGGTAGCTACATTTAATAACATTATCATTAATACTATATCTACATGAGATATAATGTTATATACTAATCCCTGCCCACAGATCAATGTATATTTAATAGCGATATCATTATTACTATATCTACATTAGATATAATGTTATATACTGATCCCTGCCCACAGTTCAATGTACCTATACTTAATAACAATATCATTAGTACTATATCCACATCACACATAATGTAATATACTGATTCCTTCCCACAGAACAATGTACATTTAATAACCCCATCATTCATACTATATCTACACGAGGTATAATGTAATATAGTGATTACATCCCCCAGATCAATGTACATATAACAACAACATCATTCATACTATATCTACATTGGATATAATGTAATATACTGATCCCTTCCCACAGGTCAATGTACATATAATAGTATAATTGTTATTACTATATCTACATTAGGTATAAGTTAATGTATCTACTACATCCTACAGATCATTGTACATTTCATAACATCATTCATGCTATAGCTAAATTGGCTATAATGTAATATACTCACCCCTTCCCACAGATCAAGGTACCTACATTTAATAACAATATCATTATTACTACATCTACATTAGATATAAAGTAATATACTGATCCCTGCCCACAGTTCAATGTACCTATATTTAATAATAATATCATTAGTACTATATCCAAATCATATATAATGTAATATACTGATTCCTTCCCACAGATCAATGTACATTAACAACAACATCATTCATGCTATAGCTAAATTGGATATAATGTAATATACTGATCCCTGCCCACCGGTCAATGTACATTTAATAACAACATCGTTCATACTATATCCACATTAGGTATAATGTAATATAGTGATTACGTCCCACAGATCAATGTACCTACATTTAATAACAATATCCTTAGTACTATACCCACATTACACATAATGTAATATACTGATTCCTTCCCACAGATCAATGTACATTTAACAACAACATCATTCATACTATATCTACAATGGATATAATGTAATATACTGATCCCTGCCCATAGTTCAAGGTACCTATATTTAATAACAATATCATTAGTACTATATCCACATCACATATAATGTAATATACTGATTACTTCCCACAGATCAATGTACATTTAATAACAACATTATTCATACTATATCTACACTAGGTATAATGTAACATAGTGATTACATCCCACAGATCAATGTACACTTAAAAACAACATCATTCATACTATAACTACATTGGATATAATGTAATATACTGATCCCTTCCCACAGATCAAGGTATCTACATTTAATAACAACATCATTATTACTATATATACACTAGATATAATGCAATATACGGATTCCTTCCCACAGATCAATGTACATTTAATAACAACATCATTCATACTATATCTGCATTGGATATAATGTAATATACTGATCCCTTCCCACAGGTCAATGTACATACAATAGCAAAATCGTTATTACTATATCTACATTAGGTATAATGTAATGTATTTACTACATCCTACAGATCATTGTACATTTAATAAGATCATTCATGCTATAGCTAAATTGGATATAATGTAATATACTCACCCCTTCCCACAGATCAAGGTAGCTACATTTAATAACATTATCATTAATACTATATCTACATGAGATATAATGTTATATACTAATCCCTGCCCACAGATCAATGTATATTTAATAGCGATATCATTATTACTATATCTACATTAGATATAATGTTATATACTGATCCCTGCCCACAGTTCAATGTACCTATACTTAATAACAATATCATTAGTACTATATCCACATCACACATAATGTAATATACTGATTCCTTCCCACAGAACAATGTACATTTAATAACCCCATCATTCATACTATATCTACACGAGGTATAATGTAATATAGTGATTACATCCCCCAGATCAATGTACATATAACAACAACATCATTCATACTATATCTACATTGGATATAATGTAATATACTGATCCCTTCCCACAGGTCAATGTACATATAATAGTATAATTGTTATTACTATATCTACATTAGGTATAAGTTAATGTATCTACTACATCCTACAGATCATTGTACATTTCATAACATCATTCATGCTATAGCTAAATTGGCTATAATGTAATATACTCACCCCTTCCCACAGATCAAGGTACCTACATTTAATAACAATATCATTATTACTACATCTACATTAGATATAAAGTAATATACTGATCCCTGCCCACAGTTCAATGTACCTATATTTAATAATAATATCATTAGTACTATATCCACATCATATATAATGTAATATACTGATTCCTTCCCACAGATCAATGTACATAAACAACAACATCATTCATGCTATAGCTAAATTGGATATAATGTAATATACTGATCCCTGCCCACCGGTCAATGTACATTTAATAACAACATCGTTCATACTATATCCACATTAGGTATAATGTAATATAGTGATTACGTCCCACAGATCAATGTACACTTAAAAACAACATCATTCATACTATAACTACATTCGATATAATGTAATATACTGATCCCTTCCCACAGATCAAGGTATCTACATTTAATAACAACATCATTATTACTATATATACACTAGATATAATGCAATATACGGACTCCTTCCCACAGATCAATGTACATTTAATAACAACATCATTCATACTATATCTGCATTGGATATAATGTAATATACTGATCCCTTCCCACAGGTCAATGTACATACAATAGCAAAATCGTTATTACTATATCTACATTAGGTATAATGTAATGTATTTACTACATCCTACAGATCATTGTACATTTAATAAGATCATTCATGCTATAGCTAAATTGGATATAATGTAATATACTCACCCCTTCCCACAGATCAAGGTAGCTACATTTAATAACATTATCATTAATACTATATCTACATGAGATATAATGTTATATACTAATCCCTGCCCACAGATCAATGTATATTTAATAGCGATATCATTATTACTATATCTACATTAGATATAATGTTATATACTGATAACAATATCATTAGTACTATATCCACATCATATATAATGTAATATACCGATTCCTTCCCACAGATCAACGTAGATTTAATAACATCATTCATACTATATCAACACTAGGTATAATGTAATATAGTGATTACATCCCACAGATCAAGGTACATTTAATAACAACATCATTCATACTATATCTACATTGGATATAATGTATTATACTGGTCCCTTCCCACAGATCAAGGTGCCTACATTTAATAACAACATCATTCATACTATATCTTCATTGGATATAATGTAATATACTGATCCCTTCCCACAGGTCAATGTACATACAATAGCAAAATCGTTATTACTATATCTACATTAGGTATAATGTAATGTATTTACTACATCCTACAGATCATTGTACATTTAATAAGATCATTCATGCTATAGCTAAATTGGATATAATGTAATATACTCACCCCTTCCCACAGATCAAGGTACCTACATTTAATAACAATATCATTATTACTACATCTACATTAGATATAATGCAATATACGGATTCCTTCCCACAGATCAATGTACATTTAATAACAACATCATTCATACTATAACTACATTGGATATAATGTAATATACTGATCCCTCCCCACAGATCAATGTACATTTTATAACAACATCATTCATACTATATCTACATTCGATATAATGTAATATACTGATCCCTTCCCATACGTCAATGTACATATAATAGCAAAATCGTTATTACTATATCTACATTAGGTATAATGTAATATACTGATCCCTGCCCACAGATCAATGTACCTACATTTAATAACAATATCATTAGTACTACGTCCACATTACATATAATGTAGTATACTGATTCCTTCTCACAGATCAGTGTAGATTTAATAACAACATCCTTCATACTATATCAACACTAGGTATAATGTAATATACTGATCCCTTCCCACAGACCAAGGTGCCTACATTTAGTAACAATATCATTATTACTATATCTACATTAGATATAATGTAATATCCTGATCCCTGCCCACCGGTCAATGTACATTTAATAACAACATCGTTCATACTATATCCACATTAGGTATAATGTAATATAGTGATTACGTCCCACAGATCAATGTACCTACATTTAATAACATTATCATTAATACTATATCTACATGAGACATAATGATATATACTATTCCCTGCCCACAGATCAATGTATATTTAATAGCGATATCATTATTACTATATCTACATTAGATATAATGTTATATACTGATCCCTGCCCACAGTTCAATGTTCCTATACTTAATAACAATATCATTAGTACTATATCCACATCATATATAATGTAATATACTGATTCCTTCCCACAGATCAACGTAGATTTAATAACAACATCATTCATACAATATCAATACTAGGTATAATGTAATATAGTGATTACATCCCACAGATCAAGGTACATTTTATAACAACATCGTTCATACTATATCTACGGTGGATATAATGTAATATACTGATCCCTTCCCACAGACCAAGGTGCCTACATTTAGTAACAATATCATTCATACTATATCAACACTAGGTATAATGTAATATAGTGATTACATCCCACAGATCAAGGTACATTTTATAACAACATCGTTCATACTATATCTACATTGGATATAATGTAATATAATGATCCCTTCCCACAGACCAAGGTGCCTACATTTAGTAACAATATCATTATTACTATAACTACATTAGATATAATGTTATATACTGATCCCTGCCCACAGTTCATTGTACCTATACTTAATAACAATATCATTAGTAGTATATCCACATCATATATAATGTAATATACTGATTCCTTCCCACAGATCAACGTAGATTTAATAACAACATCATTCATACTATATCAACACTAGGTATAATGTAATATAGTGATTACATTCCACAGATCAAGGTACATTTTATAACAACATCGTTCATACTATATCTACATTGGATATAATATAATATACTGATCCCTTCCGACAGATCAATGTACATTTAGTAACACCATCATTCATACTATATCTACACTGGATATAATACAATATACGGATTCCTCCCCACAGATCAATGTACATTTTATAACAACATCATTCATACTATATCTACATTGGATATAATGTAATATACTGATCCCTTCCCATACATCAATGTACATATAATAGCAAAATCGTTATTACTATATCTACATTACGTATAATGTAATATACTGATCCCTGCTCACAGATCATTGTACCTATATTTAATAACAATATCCTTAGTACTATATCCACATTACACATAATGTAATATACTGATTCCTTCCCACAGATCAACGTACATTTAATAACAACAGCATTCATACTATATCAACACTGGGTATAACGTAATATAGTGATTACATCCCACGGATCATGGTACATTCAATATCGATATCATTATTACTATATCTACATTAGATAAAATGTAATATACTGATCCCATCCCACAGATGAAGGTGCCTACATTTTGTAACAATATCATTATTACTATATCTTCATTAGATATAATGTAATATACTAATCCCTGCCCACAGATCAATGTATATTTAGTAGCGATATCATTATTACTATATCTACATTGGATATAATGTAATATACTGAACCCTCCCCACAGATCAATGTACCTACATTTAACAACAATATCATTAGTACTACGTCCACATTGCATATAATGTAATATACTGATTCCTTGCCACAGATCAGTGTACATTTAATAACAACATCATTCATTACATATCTATATTGGGTACAATGTAATATAGTGATTACATCCCACAGATTGATGCACATGTAATATCGATATCATTATTACTATATCTACATTAGATATAATGTAATATACTGATCCCGGCCCATAGTTCAATGTACCTATATTTAATAACAATATCATTAGTACTATATCCACATCACATATAATGTAATATACTGATCCCTTCCCACAGATCAATGTACATTTAGTAACACCATCATTCATACTATATCTACACTAGGTATAATGTAACATAGTGATTACATCCCACAGATCAATGTACATTTAATAACAACATCATTCATAATATAACTACATTGGATATAATGTAATATACTGATCCCTTCCCACAGATCAATGTACATATAACAGCAACATCGTTAGTACTATATCTGCATTAGGTATAATGTAATCTAGTGACTACATCCCACAGATCATTGTACGTTTAATAACACCATCATTCATGCTATAGCTAAATTGGATATAATGTAATATACTCACCCCTTCCCACAGATCAAGGTACCTACATTTAATAACAATATCATTATTACTACATCTACATTAGATATAAAGTAATATACTGATCCCTGCCCACAGTTCAATGTACCTATATTTAATAATAATACCATTAGTACTATATCCACATCATATATAATGTAATATACTGATTCCTTCCCACAGATCAATGTACATTTAACAACCGCATCATTCATACTATGTCTACATTGGATATAATGTAATATACTGTTCCCTTCCCACAGATCAATGTACATATAATAACAATATCATTATTACTATAACTACACTAGATATAATGTAATATACTGATTCCTTCCCTCAGATCAATGTACATTTAATATCGATATCATTATTACTATTTCTACATTAGATATAATGTAATATACTGATCCCTTCCCACAGATCAATGTACCTACATTTAATAACAATACCATTAGTACTACGTCCACATTACATATAATGTAGTATACTGATTCCTTCTCTCAGATCAGTGTAGATTTAATAACAACATCCTTCATACTATATCAACACTAGGTATAATGTAATATACTGATCCCTTCCCACAGACCAAGGTGCCAACATTTAGTAACAATATCATTATTACTATATCTACATTAGATATAATGTAATATACTGATCCCTGCCCACCGGTCAATGTACATTTAATAACAACATCGTTCATACTATATCCACATTAGGTATAATGTAATATAGTGATTACGTCCCACAGATCAATGTACCTACATTTAATAACAATATCCTTAGTACTATATCCACATTACACATAATGTAATATACTGATTCCTTCCCACAGATCAATGTACATTTAACAACGACATCATTCGTACTATATCTACATTGGATATAATGTAATATACTGATCCCTTCCCACAGATCAATGTACCTACATTTCATAACAATATCCTTAGTACTATATCCACATCACACATAATGTAATATACTGATTCCTTCCCACAGAACAATGTACATTTAATAACCCCATCATTCATACTATATCTACACGAGGTATAATGTAATATAGTGATTACATCCCCCAGATCAATGTACATATAACAACAACATCATTCATACTATATCTACATTGGATATAATGTAATATACTGATTCCTTCCCACAGATCAATGTACATTTAATAACAACATTATTCATACTATATCTAAACTAGGTATAATGTAACATAGTGATTACATCCCACAGATCAATGTACACTTAAAAACAACATCATTCATACTATAACTACATTGGATATAATGTAATATACTGATCCCTTCCCACAGATCAAGGTATCTACATTTAATAACAACATCATTATTACTATATATACACTAGATATAATGCAATATACGGATTCCTTCCCACAGATCAATGTACATTTAATAACAACATCATTCATACTATATCTGCATTGGATATAATGTAATATACTGATCCCTTCCCACAGGTCAATGTACATACAATAGCAAAATCGTTATTACTATATCTACATTAGGTATAATGTAATGTATTTACTACATCCTACAGATCATTGTACATTTAATAAGATCATTCATGCTATAGCTAAATTGGATATAATGTAATATACTCACCCCTTCCCACAGATCAAGGTAGCTACATTTAATAACATTATCATTAATACTATATCTACATGAGATATAATGTTATATACTAATCCCTGCCCACAGATCAATGTATATTTAATAGCGATATCATTATTACTATATCTACATTAGATATAATGTTATATACTGATCCCTGCCCACAGTTCAATGTACCTATACTTAATAACAATATCATTAGTACTATATCCACATCACACATAATGTAATATACTGATTCCTTCCCACAGAACAATGTACATTTAATAACCCCATCATTCATACTATATCTACACGAGGTATAATGTAATATAGTGATTACATCCCCCAGATCAATGTACATATAACAACAACATCATTCATACTATATCTACATTGGATATAATGTAATATACTGATCCCTTCCCACAGGTCAATGTACATATAATAGTATAATTGTTATTACTATATCTACATTAGGTATAAGTTAATGTATCTACTACATCCTACAGATCATTGTACATTTCATAACATCATTCATGCTATAGCTAAATTGGCTATAATGTAATATACTCACCCCTTCCCACAGATCAAGGTACCTACATTTAATAACAATATCATTATTACTACATCTACATTAGATATAAAGTAATATACTGATCCCTGCCCACAGTTCAATGTACCTATATTTAATAATAATATCATTAGTACTATATCCACATCATATATAATGTAATATACAGATTCCTTCCCACAGATCAATGTACCTACATTTAACAACAATATCATTAGTACTACGTCCACATTGCATATAATGTAATATACTGATTCCTTGCCACAGATCAGTGTACATTTAATAACAACATCATTCATTACATATCTATATTGGGTACAATGTAATATAGTGATTACATCCCACAGATCGATGTACATGTAATATCGATATCATTATTACTATATCTACATTAGATATAATGTAATATACTGATCCCTGCCCATAGTTCAATGTACCTATATTTAATAACAATATCATTAGTACTATATCCACATCACATATAATGTAATATACTGATTCCTTCCCACAGATCAATGTACATTTAATAACAACATTATTCATACTATATCTACACTAGGTATAATGTAACATAGTGATTACATCCCACAGATCAATGTACACTTAAAAACAACATCATTCATACTATAACTACATTGGATATAATGTAATATACTGATCCCTTCCCACAGATCAAGGTATCTACATTTAATAACAACATCATTATTACTATATATACACTAGATATAATGCAATATACGGATTCCTTCCCACAGATCAATGTACATTTACTAACAACATCATTCATACTATATCTGCATTGGATATAATGTAATATACTGATCCCTTCCCACAGGTCAATGTACATACAATAGCAAAATCGTTATTACTATATCTACATTAGGTATAATGTAATGTATTTACTACATCCTACAGATCATTGTACATTTAATAAGATCATTCATGCTATAGCTAAATTGGATATAATGTAATATACTCACCCCTTCCCACAGATCAAGGTAGCTACATTTAATAACATTATCATTAATACTATATCTACATGAGATATAATGTTATATACTAATCCCTGCCCACAGATCAATGTATATTTAATAGCGATATCATTATTACTATATCTACATTAGATATAATGTTATATACTGATCCCTGCCCACAGTTCAATGTACCTATACTTAATAACAATATCATTAGTACTATATCCACATCACACATAATGTAATATACTGATTCCTTCCCACAGAACAATGTACATTTAATAACCCCATCATTCATACTATATCTACACGAGGTATAATGTAATATAGTGATTACATCCCCCAGATCAATGTACATATAACAACAACATCATTCATACTATATCTACATTGGATATAATGTAATATACTGATCCCTTCCCACAGGTCAATGTACATATAATAGTATAATTGTTATTACTATATCTACATTAGGTATAAGTTAATGTATCTACTACATCCTACAGATCATTGTACATTTCATAACATCATTCATGCTATAGCTAAATTGGCTATAATGTAATATACTCACCCCTTCCCACAGATCAAGGTACCTACATTTAATAACAATATCATTATTACTACATCTACATTAGATATAAAGTAATATACTGATCCCTGCCCACAGTTCAATGTACCTATATTTAATAATAATATCATTAGTACTATATCCAAATCATATATAATGTAATATACTGATTCCTTCCCACAGATCAATGTACATTAACAACAACATCATTCATGCTATAGCTAAATTGGATATAATGTAATATACTGATCCCTGCCCACCGGTCAATGTACATTTAATAACAACATCGTTCATACTATATCCACATTAGGTATAATGTAATATAGTGATTACGTCCCACAGATCAATGTACCTACATTTAATAACAATATCCTTAGTACTATACCCACATTACACATAATGTAATATACTGATTCCTTCCCACAGATCAATGTACATTTAACAACAACATCATTCATACTATATCTACAATGGATATAATGTAATATACTGATCCCTGCCCATAGTTCAAGGTACCTATATTTAATAACAATATCATTAGTACTATATCCACATCACATATAATGTAATATACTGATTACTTCCCACAGATCAATGTACATTTAATAACAACATTATTCATACTATATCTACACTAGGTATAATGTAACATAGTGATTACATCCCACAGATCAATGTACACTTAAAAACAACATCATTCATACTATAACTACATTGGATATAATGTAATATACTGATCCCTTCCCACAGATCAAGGTATCTACATTTAATAACAACATCATTATTACTATATATACACTAGATATAATGCAATATACGGATTCCTTCCCACAGATCAATGTACATTTAATAACAACATCATTCATACTATATCTGCATTGGATATAATGTAATATACTGATCCCTTCCCACAGGTCAATGTACATACAATAGCAAAATCGTTATTACTATATCTACATTAGGTATAATGTAATGTATTTACTACATCCTACAGATCATTGTACATTTAATAAGATCATTCATGCTATAGCTAAATTGGATATAATGTAATATACTCACCCCTTCCCACAGATCAAGGTAGCTACATTTAATAACATTATCATTAATACTATATCTACATGAGATATAATGTTATATACTAATCCCTGCCCACAGATCAATGTATATTTAATAGCGATATCATTATTACTATATCTACATTAGATATAATGTTATATACTGATCCCTGCCCACAGTTCAATGTACCTATACTTAATAACAATATCATTAGTACTATATCCACATCACACATAATGTAATATACTGATTCCTTCCCACAGAACAATGTACATTTAATAACCCCATCATTCATACTATATCTACACGAGGTATAATGTAATATAGTGATTACATCCCCCAGATCAATGTACATATAACAACAACATCATTCATACTATATCTACATTGGATATAATGTAATATACTGATCCCTTCCCACAGGTCAATGTACATATAATAGTATAATTGTTATTACTATATCTACATTAGGTATAAGTTAATGTATCTACTACATCCTACAGATCATTGTACATTTCATAACATCATTCATGCTATAGCTAAATTGGCTATAATGTAATATACTCACCCCTTCCCACAGATCAAGGTACCTACATTTAATAACAATATCATTATTACTACATCTACATTAGATATAAAGTAATATACTGATCCCTGCCCACAGTTCAATGTACCTATATTTAATAATAATATCATTAGTACTATATCCACATCATATATAATGTAATATACTGATTCCTTCCCACAGATCAATGTACATAAACAACAACATCATTCATGCTATAGCTAAATTGGATATAATGTAATATACTGATCCCTGCCCACCGGTCAATGTACATTTAATAACAACATCGTTCATACTATATCCACATTAGGTATAATGTAATATAGTGATTACGTCCCACAGATCAATGTACACTTAAAAACAACATCATTCATACTATAACTACATTCGATATAATGTAATATACTGATCCCTTCCCACAGATCAAGGTATCTACATTTAATAACAACATCATTATTACTATATATACACTAGATATAATGCAATATACGGACTCCTTCCCACAGATCAATGTACATTTAATAACAACATCATTCATACTATATCTGCATTGGATATAATGTAATATACTGATCCCTTCCCACAGGTCAATGTACATACAATAGCAAAATCGTTATTACTATATCTACATTAGGTATAATGTAATGTATTTACTACATCCTACAGATCATTGTACATTTAATAAGATCATTCATGCTATAGCTAAATTGGATATAATGTAATATACTCACCCCTTCCCACAGATCAAGGTAGCTACATTTAATAACATTATCATTAATACTATATCTACATGAGATATAATGTTATATACTAATCCCTGCCCACAGATCAATGTATATTTAATAGCGATATCATTATTACTATATCTACATTAGATATAATGTTATATACTGATAACAATATCATTAGTACTATATCCACATCATATATAATGTAATATACCGATTCCTTCCCACAGATCAACGTAGATTTAATAACATCATTCATACTATATCAACACTAGGTATAATGTAATATAGTGATTACATCCCACAGATCAAGGTACATTTAATAACAACATCATTCATACTATATCTACATTGGATATAATGTATTATACTGGTCCCTTCCCACAGATCAAGGTGCCTACATTTAATAACAACATCATTCATACTATATCTTCATTGGATATAATGTAATATACTGATCCCTTCCCACAGGTCAATGTACATACAATAGCAAAATCGTTATTACTATATCTACATTAGGTATAATGTAATGTATTTACTACATCCTACAGATCATTGTACATTTAATAAGATCATTCATGCTATAGCTAAATTGGATATAATGTAATATACTCACCCCTTCCCACAGATCAAGGTACCTACATTTAATAACAATATCATTATTACTACATCTACATTAGATATAATGCAATATACGGATTCCTTCCCACAGATCAATGTACATTTAATAACAACATCATTCATACTATAACTACATTGGATATAATGTAATATACTGATCCCTCCCCACAGATCAATGTACATTTTATAACAACATCATTCATACTATATCTACATTCGATATAATGTAATATACTGATCCCTTCCCATACGTCAATGTACATATAATAGCAAAATCGTTATTACTATATCTACATTAGGTATAATGTAATATACTGATCCCTGCCCACAGATCAATGTACCTACATTTAATAACAATATCATTAGTACTACGTCCACATTACATATAATGTAGTATACTGATTCCTTCTCACAGATCAGTGTAGATTTAATAACAACATCCTTCATACTATATCAACACTAGGTATAATGTAATATACTGATCCCTTCCCACAGACCAAGGTGCCTACATTTAGTAACAATATCATTATTACTATATCTACATTAGATATAATGTAATATCCTGATCCCTGCCCACCGGTCAATGTACATTTAATAACAACATCGTTCATACTATATCCACATTAGGTATAATGTAATATAGTGATTACGTCCCACAGATCAATGTACCTACATTTAATAACATTATCATTAATACTATATCTACATGAGACATAATGATATATACTATTCCCTGCCCACAGATCAATGTATATTTAATAGCGATATCATTATTACTATATCTACATTAGATATAATGTTATATACTGATCCCTGCCCACAGTTCAATGTTCCTATACTTAATAACAATATCATTAGTACTATATCCACATCATATATAATGTAATATACTGATTCCTTCCCACAGATCAACGTAGATTTAATAACAACATCATTCATACAATATCAATACTAGGTATAATGTAATATAGTGATTACATCCCACAGATCAAGGTACATTTTATAACAACATCGTTCATACTATATCTACGGTGGATATAATGTAATATACTGATCCCTTCCCACAGACCAAGGTGCCTACATTTAGTAACAATATCATTCATACTATATCAACACTAGGTATAATGTAATATAGTGATTACATCCCACAGATCAAGGTACATTTTATAACAACATCGTTCATACTATATCTACATTGGATATAATGTAATATAATGATCCCTTCCCACAGACCAAGGTGCCTACATTTAGTAACAATATCATTATTACTATAACTACATTAGATATAATGTTATATACTGATCCCTGCCCACAGTTCATTGTACCTATACTTAATAACAATATCATTAGTAGTATATCCACATCATATATAATGTAATATACTGATTCCTTCCCACAGATCAACGTAGATTTAATAACAACATCATTCATACTATATCAACACTAGGTATAATGTAATATAGTGATTACATTCCACAGATCAAGGTACATTTTATAACAACATCGTTCATACTATATCTACATTGGATATAATATAATATACTGATCCCTTCCGACAGATCAATGTACATTTAGTAACACCATCATTCATACTATATCTACACTGGATATAATACAATATACGGATTCCTCCCCACAGATCAATGTACATTTTATAACAACATCATTCATACTATATCTACATTGGATATAATGTAATATACTGATCCCTTCCCATACATCAATGTACATATAATAGCAAAATCGTTATTACTATATCTACATTACGTATAATGTAATATACTGATCCCTGCTCACAGATCATTGTACCTATATTTAATAACAATATCCTTAGTACTATATCCACATTACACATAATGTAATATACTGATTCCTTCCCACAGATCAACGTACATTTAATAACAACAGCATTCATACTATATCAACACTGGGTATAACGTAATATAGTGATTACATCCCACGGATCATGGTACATTCAATATCGATATCATTATTACTATATCTACATTAGATAAAATGTAATATACTGATCCCTTCCCACAGATGAAGGTGCCTACATTTTGTAACAATATCATTATTACTATATCTTCATTAGATATAATGTAATATACTAATCCCTGCCCACAGATCAATGTATATTTAGTAGCGATATCATTATTACTATATCTACATTGGATATAATGTAATATACTGAACCCTCCCCACAGATCAATGTACCTACATTTAACAACAATATCATTAGTACTACGTCCACATTGCATATAATGTAATATACTGATTCCTTGCCACAGATCAGTGTACATTTAATAACAACATCATTCATTACATATCTATATTGGGTACAATGTAATATAGTGATTACATCCCACAGATTGATGTACATGTAATATCGATATCATTATTACTATATCTACATTAGATATAATGTAATATACTGATCCCGGCCCATAGTTCAATGTACCTATATTTAATAACAATATCATTAGTACTATATCCACATCACATATAATGTAATATACTGATCCCTTCCCACAGATCAATGTACATTTAGTAACACCATCATTCATACTATATCTACACCAGGTATAATGTAACATAGTGATTACATCCCACAGATCAATGTACATTTAATAACAACATCATTCATAATATAACTACATTGGATATAATGTAATATACTGATCGCTTCCCACAGATCAATGTACATATAACAGCAACATCGTTAGTACTATATCTGCATTAGGTATAATGTAATCTAGTGACTACATCCCACAGATCATTGTACGTTTAATAACACCATCATTCATGCTATAGCTAAGTTGGATATAATGTAATATACTCACCCCTTCCCACAGATCAAGGTACCTACATTTAATAACAATATCATTATTACTACATCTTCATTAGATATAAAGTAATATACTGATCCCTGCCCACAGTTCAATGTACCTATATTTAATAATAATATCATTAGTACTATATCCACATCATATATAATGTAATATACTGATTCCTTCCCACAGATCAATGTACATTAACAACAACATCATTCATGCTATAGCTAAATTGGATATAATGTAATATACTGATCCCTGCCCACCGGTCAATGTTCATTTAATAACAACATCGTTCATACTATATCCACATTAGGTATAATGTAATATAGTGATTACGTCCCACAGATCAATGTACCTACATTTAATAACAATATCCTTAGTACTATACCCACATTACACATAATGTAATATACTGATTCCTTCCCACAGATCAATGTACATTTAACAACAACATCATTCATACTATAACTACATTGGATATAATGTAATATACTGATCCCTTCCCACAGATCAAGGTATCTACATTTAATAACAACATCATTATTACTATATCTACACTAGATATAATGCAATATACGGATTCCTTCGCACAGATCAATGTACATTTAATAACAACATCATTCATACTATATCTGCATTGGATATAATGTAATATACTGATCCCTGCCCACCGGTCAATGTACATTTAATAACAACATCGTTCATACTATATCCACATTAGGTATAATGTAACATAGTGATTACGTCCCACAGATCAATGTACCTACATTTAATAACAATATCCGTAGTACTATATCCACATTACACATAATGTAATATACTGATTCCTTCCCACAGATCAATGTACATTGAACAACAACATCATTCATACTATATCTACAATGGATATAATGTAATATACTGATCCCTTCCCACAGATCAATGTACCTACATTTAATAACAATATCCTTAGTACTATATCCACATCACACATAATGTAATATACTGATTCCTTCCCACAGAACAATGTACATTTAATAACCCCATCATTCATACTATATCTACACGAGGTATAATGTAATATAGTGATTACATCCCCCAGATCAATGTACATATAACAACAACATCATTCATACTATATCTACATTGGATATAATGTAATATACTGACCCCTTCCCACAGGTCAATGTACATATAATAGTATAATTGTTATTACTATATCTACATTAGGTATAATGTAATGTATTTACTACATCCTACAGATCATTGTACATTTAATAACATCATTCATGCTATAGCTAAATTGGCTATAATGTAATATACTCACCCCTTCCCACAGATCAAGGTACCTACATTTAATAACAATATCATTATTACTACATCTACATTAGATATAAAGTAATATACTGATCCCTGCCCACAGTTCAATGTACCTATATTTAATAATAATATCATTAGTACTATATCCACATCATATATAATGTAATATACTGATCCCTTCCCATACGTCAATGTACATATAATAGCAAAATCGTTATTACTATATCTACATTAGGTATAATGTAATATACTGATCCCTGCCCACAGTTCAATGTTCCTATACTTAATAACAATATCATTAGTACTATATCCACATCATATATAATGTAATATACTGATTCCTTCCCACAGATCAACGTAGATTTAATAACAACATCATTCATACAATATCAACACTAGGTATAATGTAATATAGTGATTACATCCCACAGATCAAGGTACATTTTATAACAACATCGTTCATACTGTATCTACATTGGATATAATGTAATATACTGATCCCTTCCCACAGATCAAGGTGCCTACATTTTGTAACAATATCATTATTACTATATCTTCATAAGATATAATGAAATATACTAATCCCTGCCCACAGATCAATGTATATTTAGTAGCCATATCATTATTACTATATTTACATTGGATATAATGTAATATACTGAACCCTCCCCACAGATCAATGTACCTATATTTAACAACAACATCATTAGTACTACGTCCACATTGCATATAATGTAATATACTGATTCCTTGCCACAGATCAGTGTCCATTTAATAACAACATCATTCATTACATATCTACATGGGGCACAATGTAATATAGTGATTACATCCCACAGAACAATGTACATGTAATATCGATATCATTATTACTATATCTACATTAGATATAATGTAATATACTGATCCCTGCCCATAGTTCCATGTACCTATATTTAATAACAATATCATTAGTACTATATCCACGTCACATATAATGTAATATACTGATTCCTTCCCACAGATCAATGTACATTTAATAACAACATTATTCATACTATATCTACACTATTTATAATGTAACATAGTGATTACATCCCACAGATCAAGGTACATTTAATAACAACATCGTTCATACTGTATCTACATTGGATATAATGTAATATACTGATCCCTTCCCACAGATCAAGGTATCTACATTTAATAACAACATCATTATTACTATATATACACTAGATATAATGCAATATACGGATTCCTTCCCACAGATCAATGTACATTTAATAACAACATCATTCATACTATATCTGCATTGGATATAATGTAATATACTGATCCCTTCCCACAGGTCAATGTACATACAATAGCAAAATCGTTATTACTATATCTACATTAGGTATAATGTAATGTATTTACTACATCCTACAGATCATTGTACATTTAATAAGATCATTCATGCTATAGCTAAATTGGATATAATGTAATATACTCACCCCTTCCCACAGATCAAGGTAGCTACATTTAATAACATTATCATTAATACTATATCTACATGAGATATAATGTTATATACTAATCCCTGCCCACAGATCAATGTATATTTAATAGCGATATCATTATTACTATATCTACATTAGATATAATGTTATATACTGATCCCTGCCCACAGTTCAATGTACCTATACTTAATAACAATATCATTAGTACTATATCCACATCATATATAATGTAATATACCGATTCCTTCCCACAGATCAACGTAGATTTAATAACATCATTCATACTATATCAACACTAGGTATAATGTAATATAGTGATTACATCCCACAGATCAAGGTACATTTAATAACAACATCATTCATACTATATCTACATTGGATATAATGTATTATACTGGTCCCTTCCCACAGATCAAGGTGCCTACATTTAATAACAACATCATTCATACTATATCTTCATTGGATATAATGTAATATACTGATCCCTTCCCACAGGTCAATGTACATACAATAGCAAAATCGTTATTACTATATCTACATTAGGTATAATGTAATGTATTTACTACATCCTACAGATCATTGTACATTTAATAAGATCATTCATGCTATAGCTAAATTGGATATAATGTAATATACTCACCCCTTCCCACAGATCAAGGTACCTACATTTAATAACAATATCATTATTACTACATCTACATTAGATATAATGCAATATACGGATTCCTTCCCACAGATCAATGTACATTTAATAACAACATCATTCATACTATAACTACATTGGATATAATGTAATATACTGATCCCTCCCCACAGATCAATGTACATTTTATAACAACATCATTCATACTATATCTACATTCGATATAATGTAATATACTGATCCCTTCCCATACGTCAATGTACATATAATAGCAAAATCGTTATTACTATATCTACATTAGGTATAATGTAATATACTGATCCCTGCCCACAGATCAATGTACCTACATTTAATAACAATATCATTAGTACTACGTCCACATTACATATAATGTAGTATACTGATTCCTTCTCACAGATCAGTGTAGATTTAATAACAACATCCTTCATACTATATCAACACTAGGTATAATGTAATATACTGATCCCTTCCCACAGACCAAGGTGCCTACATTTAGTAACAATATCATTATTACTATATCTACATTAGATATAATGTAAGATCCTGATCCCTGCCCACCGGTCAATGTACATTTAATAACAACATCGTTCATACTATATCCACATTAGGTATAATGTAATATAGTGATTACGTCCCACAGATCAATGTACCTACATTTAATAACATTATCATTAATTCTATATCTACATGAGACATAATGATATATACTAATCCCTGCCCACAGATCAATGTATATTTAATAGCGATATCATTATTACTATATATACATTAGATATAATGTTATATACTGATCCCTGCCCACAGTTCAATGTTCCTATACTTAATAACAATATCATTAGTACTATATCCACATCATATATAATGTAATATACTGATTCCTTCCCACAGATCAACGTAGATTTAATAACAACATCATTCATACAATATCAACACTAGGTATAATGTAATATAGTGATTACATCCCACAGATCAAGGTACATTTTATAACAACATCGTTCATACTATATCTACGGTGGATATAATGTAATATACTGATCCCTTCCCACAGACCAAGGTGCCTACATTTAGTAACAATATCATTCATACTATATCAACACTAGGTATAATGTAATATAGTGATTACATCCCACAGATCAAGGTACATTTTATAACAACATCGTTCATACTATATCTACATTGGATATAATGTAATATAATGATCCCTTCCCACAGACCAAGGTGCCTACATTTAGTAACAATATCATTATTACTATAACTACATTAGATATAATGTTATATACTGATCCCTGCCCACAGTTCATTGTACCTATACTTAATAACAATATCATTAGTAGTATATCCACATCATATATAATGTAATATACTGATTCCTTCCCACAGATCAACGTAGATTTAATAACAACATCATTCATACTATATCAACACTAGGTATAATGTAATATAGTGATTACATCCCACAGATCAAGGTACATTTTATAACAACATCGTTCATACTATATCTACATTGGATATAATATAATATACTGATCCCTTCCGACAGATCAATGTACATTTAGTAACACCATCATTCATTACATATCTATATTGGGTACAATGTAATATAGTGATTACATCCCACAGATTGATGTACATGTAATATCGATATCATTATTACTATATCTACATTAGATATAATGTAATATACTGATCCCGGCCCATAGTTCAATGTACCTATATTTAATAATAATATCATTAGTACTATATCCACATCATATATAATGTAATATACTGATTCCTTCCCACAGATCAATGTACATTAACAACAACATCATTCATGCTATAGCTAAATTGGATATAATGTAATATACTGATCCCTGCCCACCGGTCAATGTTCATTTAATAACAACATCGTTCATACTATATCCACATTAGGTATAATGTAATATAGTGATTACGTCCCACAGATCAATGTACCTACATTTAATAACAATATCCTTAGTACTATACCCACATTACACATAATGTAATATACTGATTCCTTCCCACAGATCAATGTACATTTAACAACAACATCATTCATACTATAACTACATTGGATATAATGTAATATACTGATCCCTTCCCACAGATCAAGGTATCTACATTTAATAACAACATCATTATTACTATATCTACACTAGATATAATGCAATATACGGATTCCTTCCCACAGATCAATGTACATTTAATAACAACATCATTCATACAATATCAACACTAGGTATAATGTAATATAGTGATTACATCCCACAGATCAAGGTACATTTTATAACAACATCGTTCATACTATATCTACGGTGGATATAATGTAATATACTGATCCCTGCCCACAGTTCAATGTAACTATATTTAATAACAATATCCTTAGTACTGTATCCACATTACACATAATGTAATATACTGATTCCTTCCCACAGATCAATGTACATTTAACAACGACATCATTCGTACTATATCTACATTGGATATAATGTAATATACTGATCCCTTCCCACAGATCAATGTACCTACATTTAATAACAATATCCTTAGTACTATATCCACATCACACATAATGTAATATACTGATTCCTTCCCACAGAACAATGTACATTTAATAACCCCATCATTCATACTATATCTACACGAGGTATAATGTAATATAGTGATTACATCCCCCAGATCAATGTACATATAACAACAACATCATTCATACTATATCTACATTGGATATAATGTAATATACTGATCCCTTCCCACAGGTCAATGTACATATAATAGTATAATTGTTATTACTATATCTACATTAGGTATAATGTAATGTATTTACTACATCCTACAGATCATTGTACATTTAATAACATCATTCATGCTATAGCTAAATTGGCTATAATGTAATATACTCACCCCTTCCCACAGATCAAGGTACCTACATTTAATAACAATATCATTATTACTACATCTACATTAGATATAAAGTAATATACTGATCCCTGCCCACAGTTCAATGTACCTATATTTAATAATAATATCATTAGTACTATATCCACATCATATATAATGTAATATACTGATTCCTTCCCACAGATCAACGTAGATTGAATAACAACATCATTCATTCAATATCAACACTAGGTATAATGTAATATAGTGATTACATCCCACAGATCAAGGTACATTTTATAACAACATCGTTCATACTATATCTACGGTGGATATAATGTAATATACTGATCCCTGCCCACAGTTCAATGTAACTATATTTAATAACAATATCATTAGTACTATATCCACATCATATATAATGTAATATACTGATTCCTTCCCACAGATCAATGTACATTTAACAACCGCATCATTCATACTATGTCTACATTGGATATAATGTAATATACTGTTCCCTTCCCACAGATCAATGTACATATAATAACAATATCATTATTACTATAACTACACTAGATATAATGTAATATACTGATTCCTTCCCTCAGATCAATGTACATTTAATATCGATATCATTATTACTATTTCTACATTAGATATAATGTAATATACTGATCCCTTCCCACAGATCAATGTACCTACATTTAATAACAATACCATTAGTACTACGTCCACATTACATATAATGTAGTATACTGATTCCTTCTCTCAGATCAGTGTAGATTTAATAACAACATCCTTCATACTATATCAACATTAGGTATAATGTAATATACTGATCCCTTCCCACAGACCAAGGTGCCTACATTTAGTAACAATATCATTATTACTATATCTACATTAGATATAATGTAATATACTGATCCCTGCCCACCGGTCAATGTACATTTAATAACAACATCGTTCATACTATATCCACATTAGGTATAATGTAATATAGTGATTACGTCCCACAGATCAATGTACCTACATTTAATAACAATATCCTTAGTACTCTATCCACATTACACATAATGTAATATACTGATTCCTTCCCACAGATCAATGTACATTTAACAACGACATCATTCGTACTATATCTACATTGGATATAATGTAATAGACTGATCCCTTCCCACAGATCAATGTACCTACATTTAATAACAATATCCTTAGTACTATATCCACATCACACATAATGTAATATACTGATTCCTTCCCACAGAACAATGTACATTTAATAACCCCATCATTCATACTATATCTACACGAGGTATAATGTAATATAGTGATTACATCCCCCAGATCAATGTACATATAACCACAACATCATTCATACTATATCTACATTGGATATAATGTAATATACTGATCCCTTCCCACAGGTCAATGTACATATAATAGTATAATTGTTATTACTATATCTACATTAGGTATAAGTTAATGTATCTACTACATCCTACAGATCATTGTACATTTCATAACATCATTCATGCTATAGCTAAATTGGCTATAATGTAATATACTCACCCCTTCCCACAGATCAAGGTACCTACATTTAATAACAATATCATTATTACTACATCTACATTAGATATAATGTAATATACTGATCCCTGCCCACAGTTCAATGTACCTATATTTAATAATAATATCATTAGTACTATATCCACATCATATATAATGTAATATACTGATTCCTTCCCACAGATCAATGTACATAAACAACAACATCATTCATGCTATAGCTAAATTGGATATAATGTAATATACTGATCCCTGCCCACCGGTCAATGTACATTTAATAACAACATCGTTCATACTATATCCACATTAGGTATAATGTAATATAGTGATTACGTCCCACAGATCAATGTACCTACATTTAATAACAATATCCTTAGTACTATACCCACATTACACATAATGTAATATACTGATTCCTTCCCACAGATCAATGTACATTTAACAACAACATCATTCATACTATATCTACAATGGATATAATGTAATATACTGATCCCTGCCCATAGTTCAAGGTACCTATATTTAATAACAATATCATTAGTACTATATCCACATCACATATAATGTAATATACTGATTCCTTCCCACAGATCAATGTACATTTAATAACAACATTATTCATACTATATCTACACTAGGTATAATGTAACATAGTGATTACATCCCACAGATCAATGTACACTTAAAAACAACATCATTCATACTATAACTACATTCGATATAATGTAATATACTGATCCCTTCCCACAGATCAAGGTATCTACATTTAATAACAACATCATTATTACTATATATACACTAGATATAATGCAATATACGGATTCCTTCCCACAGATCAATGTACATTTAATAACAACATCATTCATACTATATCTGCATTGGATATAATGTAATATACTGATCCCTTCCCACAGGTCAATGTACATACAATAGCAAAATCGTTATTACTATATCTACATTAGGTATAATGTAATGTATTTACTACATCCTACAGATCATTGTACATTTAATAAGATCATTCATGCTATAGCTAAATTGGATATAATGTAATATACTCACCCCTTCCCACAGATCAAGGTAGCTACATTTAATAACATTATCATTAATACTATATCTACATGAGATATAATGTTATATACTAATCCCTGCCCACAGATCAATGTATATTTAATAGCGATATCATTATTACTATATCTACATTAGATATAATGTTATATACTGATCCCTGCCCACAGTTCAATGTACCTATACTTAATAACAATATCATTAGTACTATATCCACATCATATATAATGTAATATACCGATTCCTTCCCACAGATCAACGTAGATTTAATAACATCATTCATACTATATCAACACTATGTATAATGTAATATAGTGATTACATCCCACAGATCAAGGTACATTTAATAACAACATCATTCATACTATATCTACATTGGATATAATGTATTATACTGGTCCCTTCCCACAGATCAAGGTGCCTACATTTAATAACAACATCATTCATACTATATCTTCATTGGATATAATGTAATATACTGATCCCTTCCCACAGGTCAATGTACATACAATAGCAAAATCGTTATTACTATATCTACATTAGGTATAATGTAATGTATTTACTACATCCTACAGATCATTGTACATTTAATAAGATCATTCATGCTATAGCTAACTTGGATATAATGTAATATACTCACCCCTTCCCACAGATCAAGGTACCTACATTTAATAACAATATCATTATTACTACATCTACATTAGATATAAAGTAATATACTGATCCCTGCCCACAGTTCAATGTACCTATATTTAATAATAATATCATTAGTACTATATCCACATCATATATAATGTAATATACTGATTCCTTCCCACAGATCAACGTAGATTGAATAACAACATCATTCATACAATATCAACACTAGGTATAATGTAATATAGTGATTACATCCCACAGATCAAGGTACATTTTATAACAACATCGTTCATACTATATCTACGGTGGATATAATGTAATATACTGATCCCTGCCCACAGTTCAATGTAACTATATTTAATAACAATATCATTAGTACTATATCCACATCATATATAATGTAATATACTGATTCCTTCCCACAGATCAATGTACATTTAACAACCGCATCATTCATACTATGTCTACATTGGATATAATGTAATATACTGTTCCCTTCCCACAGATCAATGTACATATAATAACAATATCATTATTACTATAACTACACTAGATATAATGTAATATACTGATTCCTTCCCTCAGATCAATGTACATTTAATATCGATATCATTATTACTATTTCTACATTAGATATAATGTAATATACTGATCCCTTCCCACAGATCAATGTACCTACATTTAATAACAATACCATTAGTACTACGTCCACATTACATATAATGTAGTATACTGATTCCTTCTCTCAGATCAGTGTAGATTTAATAACAACATCCTTCATACTATATCAACATTAGGTATAATGTAATATACTGATCCCTTCCCACAGACCAAGGTGCCTACATTTAGTAACAATATCATTATTACTATATCTACATTAGATATAATGTAATATACTGATCCCTGCCCACCGGTCAATGTACATTTAATAACAACATCGTTCATACTATATCCACATTAGGTATAATGTAATATAGTGATTACGTCCCACAGATCAATGTACCTACATTTAATAACAATATCCTTAGTACTCTATCCACATTACACATAATGTAATATACTGATTCCTTCCCACAGATCAATGTACATTTAACAACGACATCATTCGTACTATATCTACATTGGATATAATGTAATAGACTGATCCCTTCCCACAGATCAATGTACCTACATTTAATAACAATATCCTTAGTACTATATCCACATCACACATAATGTAATATACTGATTCCTTCCCACAGAACAATGTACATTTAATAACCCCATCATTCATACTATATCTACACGAGGTATAATGTAATATAGTGATTACATCCCCCAGATCAATGTACATATAACCACAACATCATTCATACTATATCTACATTGGATATAATGTAATATACTGATCCCTTCCCACAGGTCAATGTACATATAATAGTATAATTGTTATTACTATATCTACATTAGGTATAAGTTAATGTATCTACTACATCCTACAGATCATTGTACATTTCATAACATCATTCATGCTATAGCTAAATTGGCTATAATGTAATATACTCACCCCTTCCCACAGATCAAGGTACCTACATTTAATAACAATATCATTATTACTACATCTACATTAGATATAATGTAATATACTGATCCCTGCCCACAGTTCAATGTACCTATATTTAATAATAATATCATTAGTACTATATCCACATCATATATAATGTAATATACTGATTCCTTCCCACAGATCAATGTACATAAACAACAACATCATTCATGCTATAGCTAAATTGGATATAATGTAATATACTGATCCCTGCCCACCGGTCAATGTACATTTAATAACAACATCGTTCATACTATATCCACATTAGGTATAATGTAATATAGTGATTACGTCCCACAGATCAATGTACCTACATTTAATAACAATATCCTTAGTACTATACCCACATTACACATAATGTAATATACTGATTCCTTCCCACAGATCAATGTACATTTAACAACAACATCATTCATACTATATCTACAATGGATATAATGTAATATACTGATCCCTGCCCATAGTTCAAGGTACCTATATTTAATAACAATATCATTAGTACTATATCCACATCACATATAATGTAATATACTGATTCCTTCCCACAGATCAATGTACATTTAATAACAACATTATTCATACTATATCTACACTAGGTATAATGTAACATAGTGATTACATCCCACAGATCAATGTACACTTAAAAACAACATCATTCATACTATAACTACATTCGATATAATGTAATATACTGATCCCTTCCCACAGATCAAGGTATCTACATTTAATAACAACATCATTATTACTATATATACACTAGATATAATGCAATATACGGATTCCTTCCCACAGATCAATGTACATTTAATAACAACATCATTCATACTATATCTGCATTGGATATAATGTAATATACTGATCCCTTCCCACAGGTCAATGTACATACAATAGCAAAATCGTTATTACTATATCTACATTAGGTATAATGTAATGTATTTACTACATCCTACAGATCATTGTACATTTAATAAGATCATTCATGCTATAGCTAAATTGGATATAATGTAATATACTCACCCCTTCCCACAGATCAAGGTAGCTACATTTAATAACATTATCATTAATACTATATCTACATGAGATATAATGTTATATACTAATCCCTGCCCACAGATCAATGTATATTTAATAGCGATATCATTATTACTATATCTACATTAGATATAATGTTATATACTGATCCCTGCCCACAGTTCAATGTACCTATACTTAATAACAATATCATTAGTACTATATCCACATCATATATAATGTAATATACCGATTCCTTCCCACAGATCAACGTAGATTTAATAACATCATTCATACTATATCAACACTATGTATAATGTAATATAGTGATTACATCCCACAGATCAAGGTACATTTAATAACAACATCATTCATACTATATCTACATTGGATATAATGTATTATACTGGTCCCTTCCCACAGATCAAGGTGCCTACATTTAATAACAACATCATTCATACTATATCTTCATTGGATATAATGTAATATACTGATCCCTTCCCACAGGTCAATGTACATACAATAGCAAAATCGTTATTACTATATCTACATTAGGTATAATGTAATGTATTTACTACATCCTACAGATCATTGTACATTTAATAAGATCATTCATGCTATAGCTAACTTGGATATAATGTAATATACTCACCCCTTCCCACAGATCAAGGTACCTACATTTAATAACAATATCATTATTACTACATCTACATTAGATATAATGCAATATACGGATTCCTTCCCACAGATCAATGTACATTTAATAACAACATCATTCATACTATAACTACATTGGATATAATGTAATATACTGATCCCTCCCCACAGATCAATGTACATTTTATAACAACATCATTCATACTATATCTACATTCGATATAATGTAATATACTGATCCCTTCCCATACGTCAATGTACATATAATAGCAAAATCGTTATTACTATATCTACATTAGGTATAATGTAATATACTGATCCCTGCCCACAGATCAATGTACCTACATTTAATAACAATATCATTAGTACTACGTCCACATTACATATAATGTAGTATACTGATTCCTTCTCACAGATCAGTGTAGATTTAATAACAACATCCTTCATACTATATCAACACTAGGTATAATGTAATATACTGATCCCTTCCCACAGACCAAGGTGCCTACATTTAGTAACAATATCATTATTACTATATCTACATTAGATATAATGTAATATCCTGATCCCTGCCCACCGGTCAATGTACATTTAATAACAACATCGTTCATACTATATCCACATTAGGTATAATGTAATATAGTGATTACGTCCCACAGATCAATGTACCTACATTTAATAACATTATCATTAATACTATATCTACATGAGACATAATGATATATACTAATCCCTGCACACAGATCAATGTATATTTAATAGCGATATCATTATTACTATATCTACATTAGATATAATGTTATATACTGATCCCTGCCCACAGTTCAATGTTCCTATACTTAATAACAATATCATTAGTACTATATCCACATCATATATAGTGTAATATACTGATCCCTTCCCATACATCAATGTACATATAATAGCAAAATCGTTATTACTATATCTACATTACGTATAATGTAATATACTGATCCCTGCTCACAGATCATTGTACCTATATTTAATAACAATATCCTTAGTACTATATCCACATTACACATAATGTAATATACTGATTCCTTCCCACAGATCAACGTACATTTAATAACAACAGCATTCATACTATATCAACACTGGGTATAACGTAATATAGTGATTACATCCCACAGATCAAGGTACATTCAATATCGATATCATTATTACTATATCTACATTAGATAAAATGTAATATACTGATCCCTTCCCACAGATGAAGGTGCCTACATTTTGTAACAATATCATTATTACTATATCTTCATTAGATATAATGTAATATACTAATCCCTGCCCACAGATCAATGTATATTTAGTAGCGATATCATTATTACTATATCTACATTGGATATAATGTAATATACTGAACCCTCCCCACAGATCAATGTACCTACATTTAACAACAATATCATTAGTACTACGTCCACATTGCATATAATGTAATATACTGATTCCTTGCCACAGATCAGTGTACATTTAATAACAACATCATTCATTACATATCTATATTGGGTACAATGTAATATAGTGATTACATCCCACAGATTGATGTACATGTAATATCGATATCATTATTACTATATCTACATTAGATATAATGTAATATACTGATCCCGGCCCATAGTTCAATGTACCTATATTTAATAACAATATCATTAGTACTATATCCACATCACATATAATGTAATATACTGATCCCTTCCCACAGATCAATGTACATTTAGTAACACCATCATTCATACTATATCTACACCAGGTATAATGTAACATAGTGATTACATCCCACAGATCAATGTACATTTAATAACAACATCATTCATAATATAACTACATTGGATATAATGTAATATACTGATCGCTTCCCACAGATCAATGTACATATAACAGCAACATCGTTAGTACTATATCTGCATTAGGTATAATGTAATCTAGTGACTACATCCCACAGATCATTGTACGTTTAATAACACCATCATTCATGCTATAGCTAAGTTGGATATAATGTAATATACTCACCCCTTCCCACAGATCAAGGTACCTACATTTAATAACAATATCATTATTACTACATCTTCATTAGATATAAAGTAATATACTGATCCCTGCCCACAGTTCAATGTACCTATATTTAATAATAATATCATTAGTACTATATCCACATCATATATAATGTAATATACTGATTCCTTCCCACAGATCAATGTACATTAACAACAACATCATTCATGCTATAGCTAAATTGGATATAATGTAATATACTGATCCCTGCCCACCGGTCAATGTTCATTTAATAACAACATCGTTCATACTATATCCACATTAGGTATAATGTAATATAGTGATTACGTCCCACAGATCAATGTACCTACATTTAATAACAATATCCTTAGTACTATACCCACATTACACATAATGTAATATACTGATTCCTTCCCACAGATCAATGTACATTTAACAACAACATCATTCATACTATAACTACATTGGATATAATGTAATATACTGATCCCTTCCCACAGATCAAGGTATCTACATTTAATAACAACATCATTATTACTATATCTACACTAGATATAATGCAATATACGGATTCCTTCCCACAGATCAATGTACATTTAATAACAACATCATTCATACTATATCTGCATTGGATATAATGTAATATACTGATCCCTGCCCACCGGTCAATGTACATTTAATAACAACATCGTTCATACTATATCCACATTAGGTATAATGTAACATAGTGATTACGTCCCACAGATCAATGTACCTACATTTAATAACAATATCCGTAGTACTATATCCACATTACACATAATGTAATATACTGATTCCTTCCCACAGATCAATGTACATTGAACAACAACATCATTCATACTATATCTACAATGGATATAATGTAATATACTGATCCCTTCCCACAGATCAATGTACCTACATTTAATAACAATATCCTTAGTACTGTATCCACATTACACATAATGTAATATACTGATTCCTTCCCACAGATCAATGTACATTTAATAACAACATTATTCATACTATATCTACACTAGGGATAATGTAACATAGTGATTACATCCCGCAGATCAATGTACACTTAATAACAACATCATTCATACTATAACTACATTGGATATAATGTAATATACTGATCCCTTCCCACAGATTAAGGTATCTACATTTAATAACAATATCATTATTACTATATCTACACTAGATATGATGCAATATACGGATTCCTTCCCACAGATCAATGTACATTTAATAACAACATCATTCATACTATATCTGCATTGGATATAATGTAATATACTGATCCCTTCCCACAGGTCAATGTACATACAATAGCAAAATCGTTATTACTATATCTACATTAGGTATAATGTAATGTATTTACTACATCCTACAGATCATTGTACATTTAATAACATCATTCATGCTATAGCTAAATTGGATATAATGTAATATACTCACCCCTTCCCACAGATCAAGGTACCTACATTTAATAACAATATCATTATTACTGCATCTACATTAGATATAAAGTAATATACTGATCCCTGCCCACAGTTCAATGTACCTATATTTAATAATAATATCATTAGTACTATATCCACATCATATATAATGTAATATACTGATTCCTTCCCACAGATCAATGTACATTAACAACAACATCATTCATGCTATAGCTAAATTGGATATAATGTAATATACTGATCCCTGCCCACAGATCAATGTACCTACATTTAATAACAATATCATTAGTACTATATCTACATTAGATATAATGTAATATACTGATCCCTTCCCACAGATCAATGTACCTACATTTAATAACAATACCATTAGTACTACGTCCACATTACATATAATGTAGTATACTGATTCCTTCTCACAGATCAGTGTAGATTTAATAACAACATCCTTCATACTATATCAACACTAGGTATAATGTAATATACTGATCCCTTCCCACAGACCAAGGTGCCTACATTTAGTAACAATATCATTATTACTATATCTACATTAGATATAATGTAATATACTGATCCCTGCCCACCGGTCAATGTACATTTAATAACATCATCGTTCATACTATATCCACATTAGGTATAATGTAATATAGTGATTACGTCCCACAGATCAATGTACCTACATTTGATAACAATATCCTTAGTACTATATCCACATTACACATAATGTAATATACTGATTCCTTCCCACAGATCAATGTACATTTAACAACGACATCATTCGTACTATATCTACATTGGATATAATGTAATATACTGATCCCTTCCCACAGATCAATGTACCTACATTTAATAACAATATCCTTAGTACTATATCCACATCACACATAATGTAATATACTGATTCCTTCCCACAGAACAATGTACATTTAATAACCCCATCATTCATACTATATCTACACGAGGTATAATGTAATATAGTGATTACATCCCCCAGATCAATGTACATATAACAACAACATCATTCATACTATATCTACATTGGATATAATGTAATATACTGACCCCTTCCCACAGGTCAATGTACATATAATAGTATAATTGTTATTACTATATCTACATTAGGTATAATGTAATGTATTTACTACATCCTACAGATCATTGTACATTTAATAACATCATTCATGCTATAGCTAAATTGGCTATAATGTAATATACTCACCCCTTCCCACAGATCAAGGTACCTACATTTAATAACAATATCATTATTACTACATCTACATTAGATATAAAGTAATATACTGATCCCTGCCCACAGTTCAATGTACCTATATTTAATAATAATATCATTAGTACTATATCCACATCATATATAATGTAATATACTGATTCCTTCCCACAGATCAATGTACATTAACAACAACATCATTCATGCTATAGCTAAATTGGATGTAATGTAATATACTGATCCCTCCCCACAGATCAATGTACATTTTATAACAACATCATTCATACTATGTCTACATTGGATATAATGTAATATACTGATCCCTTCCCATACGTCAATGTACATATAATAGCAAAATCGTTATTACTATATCTACATTAGGTATAATGTAATATACTGATCCCTGCCCACAGTTCAATGTTCCTATACTTAATAACAATATCATTAGTACTATATCCACATCATATATAATGTAATATACTGATTCCTTCCCACAGATCAACGTAGATTTAATAACAACATCATTCATACAATATCAACACTAGGTATAATGTAATATAGTGATTACATCCCACAGATCAAGGTACATTTTATAACAACATCGTTCATACTGTATCTACATTGGATATAATGTAATATACTGATCCCTTCCCACAGATCAAGGTGCCTACATTTTGTAACAATATCATTATTACTATATCTTCATAAGATATAATGAAATATACTAATCCCTGCCCACAGATCAATGTATATTTAGTAGCGATATCATTAATACTATATTTACATTGGATATAATGTAATATACTGAACCCTCCCCATAGATCAATGTACCTATATTTAACAACAATATCATTAGTACTACGTCCACATTGCATATAATGTAATATACTGATTCCTTGCCACAGATCAGTGTCCATTTAATAACAACATCATTCATTACATATCTACATGGGGCACAATGTAATATAGTGATTACATCCCACAGAACAATGTACATGTAATATCGATATCATTATTACTATATCTACATTAGATATAATGTAATATACTGATCCCTGCCCATAGTTCCATGTACCTATATTTAATAACAATATCATTAGTACTATATCCACGTCACATATAATGTAATATACTGATTCCTTCCCACAGATCAATGTACATTTAATAACAACATTATTCATACTATATCTACACTATTTATAATGTAACATAGTGATTACATCCCACAGATCAAGGTACATTTAATAACAACATCGTTCATACTGTATCTACATTGGATATAATGTAATATACTGATCCCTTCCCACAGATCAATGTACATTTAATAACAACAGCATTCATACTATATCAACACTAGGTATAATGTAATATATTGATTACATCCCACAGATCAAGGTACATTCAATATCGATATCATTATTACTATATCTACATTAGATAAAATGTAATATACTGATCCCTTCCCACAGATCAAGGTGACTACATTTAGTAACAATATCATTATTACCATATCTACATTAGATATTATGTAATATACTCATTCCTTCCCACAGATCAATGTACATTTAGTAACAATATCATTAGTACTATATCTGCATTAGATATGTAATGTACATTTAATACCAATATCATTAGTAGTATGTCTACATTAGATATGTAATGTACGTTTAATAACAATATCATTATTACCATATCCACATTAGATATAAGGTAATCTACTGATTACTACACACAGATCAGTGTACATTTAATAAGAATATCATTGGTACTATATCTACATTCGATATAATGCAATATACTGATTCATTCCCACAGATCAGTGTACACTTAATACCAATATCATTAGTACTATATCTACATTCGATATAATGTAATATACTGATTCATTCCGACAGATTAATGTACATTTAATAACAATATCATTATTACTATATCTACAATAGATATGTAATGTTCATTTAATATGAATATCATTGGTACTATATCTACATTCGATATAATGTATTATACCGATTCCTTCCCATAGATCAATGTACATCTAATACCAATATCATTAGTACCATATCTACATTCGACATAATGTAATATACTGATTCCTCCCGACAGATCAATGTTCATTTGATAATAATATCATTAGTACTATATCTACATTGGATATAATGTTATATACTGATTCATTCCCACAGATCAATGTAGATATAATACCAATATCATTAGTACTATATCTACGTTAGATATGTAATGTACAATTAATAGCAATATTATTATTACCATATCTACATTAGATATAATGCAATATACTGATTCATTCCCATAGATCAATGTACATTTAATAACAATATCGTTAGTACTATACCTACATTAAATATGTAATGTAGATTTAATAACAATATCATTATTACTATATCTACAATAGATATAATGTCCTGTACAGATTCATTCCAACAGATCAATGTACATTTAATCACAATATCATTATTACCATATCTACAATAGATATTATGTAATATACTCATTCCTTCCCACAGATCAATGTACATTTAATAACAATATCATTAGTACTATATCCGCATTAGATATGTAATGTACATTTAATACCAATATCATTAGTAGTATATCTACATTAGATATGTAATGTACGTTTAATAACAATATCATTATTACCATATCCACATTAGATATAAGGTAATCTACTGATTACTACACACAGATCAGTGTACAATTAATAACAATGTCATTAGTACTACATCTACATTCGATATTATTTAATATACTGATTTATTCCCACAGATCAATGTACATTTAATAACAATATCATTATTACCATATCTACATTAGATATTATGTAATATACTGATTCCTTCCCACAGATCAATGTACATTTAATACCAATATCATTAGTACTATATCTACATTAGATATAAGGTAATCTACTGATTACTACACACAGATCAGTGTACTATTAATAACAATGTCATTAGTACTACATCTACATTCGATATTATTTAATATACTGATTTATTCCCACAGATCAATGTACATTTAATAACAATATCATTATTACCATATCTACATTAGATATAATGTAATATACTGATTCCTTCCCACAGATCAATGTACACTTAATACCAATATCATTAGTACTATATCTACATTCGATATAATGTAATATACTGATTCATTCCGACAGATTAATGTACATTTAATAACAATATCATTATTACTATATCTACAATAGATATGTAATGTTCATTTAATATGAATATCATTATTACCATACCTACAGTAGATATAATGTCATTTACAGATTCATTCCCACAGATCAATGTACCTTTAATAACAATATCATTAGTACTATATCTACATTAGATATGTAATGATCATTTAAAAACAATATCATTATTACCATATCTACATTAGATATGTAATGTACATGTAATACCAATATTATTAGTAGTATATCTACATTAGATATGTAATGTAGATTTAATAACAATATCATTATTACCATATCTACATTAGATATAATGCCATATACTGATTCCTTTCCACACATCAATGTAGATTTAATAACAATATCATTAGTACTATATCTACATTCGATATAATGTGATATACTTATTCGTTCCCACAGATCAATGTACATTTAATAACAATATCATTAGTACTATATCTACATTAGATATGTAATGTTCATTTAATAACAATATCATTAGTACTACATCTACATCCGATATAATGTAATATACTGATTCCTTCCCACAGATCAATGTACGTTTGATAACAATATCATTATTACTACATCCACATTAGATATGTAATGTACATTTAATATGAATATCATTGGTACTATATCTACATTCGATATAATGTATTATACCGATTCCTTCCCATAGATCAATGTACATCTAATACCAATATCATTAGTACCATATCTACATTCGACATAATGTAATATACTGATTCCTCCCGACAGATCAATGTTCATTTGATAATAATATCATTAGTACTATATCTACATTGGATATAATGTTATATACTGATTCATTCCCACAGATCAATGTAGATATAATACCAATATCATTAGTACTATATCTACGTTAGATATGTAATGTACAATTAATAGCAATATTATTATTACCATATCTACATTAGATATAATGTAATATACTGATTCATTCCCATAGATCAATGTACATTTAATAACAACAGCATTCATACTATATCAACACTGGGTATAATGTAATATAGTGATTACATCCCACAGATCAAGGTACATTTAATAACAACATCATTCATACTATATCTACATTGGATATAATGTATTATACTGGTCCCTTCCCACAGATCAAGGTGCCTACATTTAATAACAACATCATTCATACTATATCTTCATTGGATATAATGTAATATACTGATCCCTTCCCACAGGTCAATGTACATACAATAGCAAAATCGTTATTACTATATCTACATTAGGTATAATGTAATGTATTTACTACATCCTACAGATCATTGTACATTTAATAAGATCATTCATGCTATAGCTAAATTGGATATAATGTAATATACTCACCCCTTCCCACAGATCAAGGTACCTACATTTAATAACAATATCATTATTACTACATCTACATTAGATATAATGCAATATACGGATTCCTTCCCACAGATCAATGTACATTTAATAACAACATCATTCATACAATAACTACATTGGATATAATGTAATATACTGATCCCTCCCCACAGATCAATGTACATTTTATAACAACATCATTCATACTATATCTACATTCGATATAATGTAATATACTGATCCCTTCCCATACGTCAATGTACATATAATAGCAAAATCGTTATTACTATATCTACATTAGGTATAATGTAATATACTGATCCCTGCCCACAGATCAATGTACCTACATTTAATAACAATATCATTAGTACTACGTCCACATTACATATAATGTAGTATACTGATTCCTTCTCACAGATCAGTGTAGATTTAATAACAACATCCTTCATACTATATCAACACTAGGTATAATGTAATATACTGATCCCTTCCCACAGACCAAGGTGCCTACATTTAGTAACAATATCATTATTACTATATCTACATTAGATATAATGTAATATCCTGATCCCTGCCCACCGGTCAATGTACATTTAATAACAACATCGTTCATACTATATCCACATTAGGTATAATGTAATATAGTGATTACGTCCCACAGATCAATGTACCTACATTTAATAACATTATCATTAATTCTATATCTACATGAGACATAATGATATATACTAATCCCTGCCCACAGATCAATGTATATTTAATAGCGATATCATTATTACTATATATACATTAGATATAATGTTATATACTGATCCCTGCCCACAGTTCAATGTTCCTATACTTAATAACAATATCATTAGTACTATATCCACATCATATATAATGTAATATACTGATTCCTTCCCACAGATCAACGTAGATTTAATAACAACATCATTCATACAATATCAACACTAGGTATAATGTAATATAGTGATTACATCCCACAGATCAAGGTACATTTTATAACAACATCGTTCATACTATATCTACGGTGGATATAATGTAATATACTGATCCCTTCCCACAGACCAAGGTGCCTACATTTAGTAACAATATCATTCATACTATATCAACACTAGGTATAATGTAATATAGTGATTACATCCCACAGATCAAGGTACATTTTATAACAACATCGATCATACTATATCTACATTGGATATAATGTAATATAATGATCCCTTCCCACAGACCAAGGTGCCTACATTTAGTAACAATATCATTATTACTATAACTACATTAGATATAATGTTATATACTGATCCCTGCCCACAGTTCATTGTACCTATACTTAATAACAATATCATTAGTAGTATATCCACATCATATATAATGTAATATACTGATTCCTTCCCACAGATCAACGTAGATTTAATAACAACATCATTCATACTATATCAACACTAGGTATAATGTAATATAGTGATTACATCCCACAGATCAAGGTACATTTTATAACAACATCGTTCATACTATATCTACATTGGATATAATATAATATACTGATCCCTTCCGACAGATCAATGTACATTTAGTAACACCATCATTCATACTATATCTACACTGGATATAATACAATATACGGATTCCTCCCCACAGATCAATGTACATTTTATAACAACATCATTCATACTATATCTACATTGGATATAATGTAATATACTGATCCCTTCCCATACATCAATGTACATATAATAGCAAAATCGTTATTACTATATCTACATTACGTATAATGTAATATACTGATCCCTGCTCACAGATCATTGTACCTATATTTAATAACAATATCCTTAGTACTGTATCCACATTACACATAATGTAATATACTGATTCCTTCCCACAGATCAACGTACATTTAATAACAACAGCATTCATACTATATCAACACTGGGTATAACGTAATATAGTGATTACATCCCACAGATCAAGGTACATTCAATATCGATATCATTATTACTATATCTACATTAGATAAAATGTAATATACTGATCCCTTCCCACAGATGAAGGTGCCTACATTTTGTAACAATATCATTATTACTATATCTTCATTAGATATAATGTAATATACTAATCCCTGCCCACAGATCAATGTATATTTAGTAGCGATATCATTATTACTATATCTACATTGGATATAATGTAATATACTGAACCCTCCCCACAGATCAATGTACCTACATTTAACAACAATATCATTAGTACTACGTCCACATTGCATATAATGTAATATACTGATTCCTTGCCACAGATCAGTGTACATTTAATAACAACATCATTCATTACATATCTATATTGGGTACAATGTAATATAGTGATTACATCCCACAGATTGATGTACATGTAATATCGATATCATTATTACTATATCTACATTAGATATAATGTAATATACTGATCCCGGCCCATAGTTCAATGTACCTATATTTAATAACAATATCATTAGTACTATATCCACATCACATATAATGTAATATACTGATCCCTTCCCACAGATCAATGTACATTTAGTAACACCATCATTCATACTATATCTACACCAGGTATAATGTAACATAGTGATTACATCCCACAGATCAATGTACATTTAATAACAACATCATTCATAATATAACTACATTGGATATAATGTAATATACTGATCGCTTCCCACAGATCAATGTACATATAACAGCAACATCGTTAGTACTATATCTGCATTAGGTATAATGTAATCTAGTGACTACATCCCACAGATCATTGTACGTTTAATAACACCATCATTCATGCTATAGCTAAATTGGATATAATGTAATATACTCACCCCTTCCCACAGATCAAGGTACCTACATTTAATAACAATATCATTATTACTGCATCTACATTAGATATAAAGTAATATACTGATCCCTGCCCACAGTTCAATGTACCTATATTTAATAATAATATCATTAGTACTATATCCACATCATATATAATGTAATATACTGATTCCTTCCCACAGATCAATGTACATTAACAACAACATCATTCATGCTATAGCTAAATTGGATATAATGTAATATACTGATCCCTGCCCACAGATCAATGTACCTACATTTAATAACAATATCATTAGTACTATATCTACATTAGATATAATGTAATATACTGATCCCTGCCCACAGTTCAATGTAACTATATTTAATAACAATATCATTAGTACTATATCCACATCATATATAATGTAATATACTGACTCCTTCCCACAGATCAATGTACATTTAACAACCGCATCATTCATACTATGTCTACATTGGATATAATGTAATATACTGTTCCCTTCCCACAGATCAATGTACCTACATTTAATAACAATACCATTAGTACTACGTCCACATTACATATAATGTAGTATACTGATTCCTTCTCACAGATCAGTGTAGATTTAATAACAACATCCTTCATACTATATCAACACTAGGTATAATGTAATATACTGATCCCTTCCCACAGACCAAGGTGCCTACATTTAGTAACAATATCATTATTACTATATCTACATTAGATATAATGTAATATACTGATCCCTGCCCACCGGTCAATGTACATTTAATAACATCATCGTTCATACTATATCCACATTAGGTATAATGTAATATAGTGATTACGTCCCACAGATCAATGTACCTACATTTGATAACAATATCCTTAGTACTATATCCACATTACACATAATGTAATATACTGATTCCTTCCCACAGATCAATGTACATTTAGCAACGACATCATTCGTACTATATCTACATTGGATATAATGTAATATACTGATCCCTTCCCACAGATCAATGTACCTACATTTAATAACAATATCCTTAGTACTATATCCACATCACACATAATGTAATATACTGATTCCTTCCCACAGAACAATGTACATTTAATAACCCCATCATTCATACTATATCTACACGAGGTATAATGTAATATAGTGATTACATCCCCCAGATCAATGTACATATAACAACAACATCATTCATACTATATCTACATTGGATATAATGTAATATACTGACCCCTTCCCACAGGTCAATGTACATATAATAGTATAATTGTTATTACTATATCTACATTAGGTATAATGTAATGTATTTACTACATCCTACAGATCATTGTACATTTAATAACATCATTCATGCTATAGCTAAATTGGCTATAATGTAATATACTCACCCCTTCCCACAGATCAAGGTACCTACATTTAATAACAATATCATTATTACTACATCTACATTAGATATAAAGTAATATACTGATCCCTGCCCACAGTTCAATGTACCTATATTTAATAATAATATCATTAGTACTATATCCACATCATATATAATGTAATATACTGATTCCTTCCCACAGATCAATGTACATTAACAACAACATCATTCATGCTATAGCTAAATTGGATGTAATGTAATATACTGATCCCTCCCCACAGATCAATGTACATTTTATAACAACATCATTCATACTATGTCTACATTGGATATAATGTAATATACTGATCCCTTCCCATACGTCAATGTACATATAATAGCAAAATCGTTATTACTATATCTACATTAGGTATAATGTAATATACTGATCCCTGCCCACAGTTCAATGTTCCTATACTTAATAACAATATCATTAGTACTATATCCACATCATATATAATGTAATATACTGATTCCTTCCCACAGATCAACGTAGATTTAATAACAACATCATTCATACAATATCAACACTAGGTATAATGTAATATAGTGATTACATCCCACAGATCAAGGTACATTTTATAACAACATCGTTCATACTGTATCTACATTGGATATAATGTAATATACTGATCCCTTCCCACAGATCAAGGTGCCTACATTTTGTAACAATATCATTATTACTATATCTTCATAAGATATAATGAAATATACTAATCCCTGCCCACAGATCAATGTATATTTAGTAGCGATATCATTAATACTATATTTACATTGGATATAATGTAATATACTGAACCCTCCCCACAGATCAATGTACCTATATTTAACAACAATATCATTAGTACTACGTCCACATTGCATATAATGTAATATACTGATTCCTTGCCACAGATCAGTGTCCATTTAATAACAACATCATTCATTACATATCTACATGGGGCACAATGTAATATAGTGATTACATCCCACAGAACAATGTACATGTAATATCGATATCATTATTACTATATCTACATTAGATATAATGTAATATACTGATCCCTGCCCATAGTTCCATGTACCTATATTTAATAACAATATCAATAGTACTATATCCACGTCACATATAATGTAATATACTGATTCCTTCCCACAGATCAATGTACATTTAATAACAACATTATTCATACTATATCTACACTATTTATAATGTAACATAGTGATTACATCCCACAGATCAAGGTACATTTAATAACAACATCGTTCATACTGTATCTACATTGGATATAATGTAATATACTGATCCCTTCCCACAGATCAATGTACATTTAATAACAACAGCATTCATACTATATCAACACTAGGTATAATGTAATATAGTGATTACATCCCACAGATCAAGGTACATTCAATATCGATATCATTATTACTATATCTACATTAGATAAAATGTAATATACTGATCCCTTCCCACAGATCAAGGTGACTACATTTAGTAACAATATCATTATTACCATATCTACATTAGATATTATGTAATATACTCATTCCTTCCCACAGATCAATGTACATTTAGTAACAATATCATTAGTACTATATCTGCATTAGATATGTAATGTACATTTAATACCAATATCATTAGTAGTATGTCTACATTAGATATGTAATGTACGTTTAATAACAATATCATTATTACCATATCCACATTAGATATAAGGTAATCTACTGATTACTACACACAGATCAGTGTACATTTAATAAGAATATCATTGGTACTATATCTACATTCGATATAATGCAATATACTGATTCATTCCCACAGATCAGTGTACACTTAATACCAATATCATTAGTACTATATCTACATTCGATATAATGTAATATACTGATTCATTCCGACAGATTAATGTACATTTAATAACAATATCATTATTACTATATCTACAATAGATATGTAATGTTCATTTAATATGAATATCATTGGTACTATATCTACATTCGATATAATGTATTATACCGATTCCTTCCCATAGATCAATGTACATCTAATACCAATATCATTAGTACCATATCTACATTCGACATAATGTAATATACTGATTCCTCCCGTCAGATCAATGTTCATTTGATAATAATATCATTAGTACTATATCTACATTGGATATAATGTTATATACTGATTCATTCCCACAGATCAATGTAGATATAATACCAATATCATTAGTACTATATCTACGTTAGATATGTAATGTACAATTAATAGCAATATTATTATTACCATATCTACATTAGATATAATGCAATATACTGATTCATTCCCATAGATCAATGTACATTTAATAACAATATCGTTAGTACTATACCTACATTAAATATGTAATGTAGATTTAATAACAATATCATTATTACTATATCTACAATAGATATAATGTCCTGTACAGATTCATTCCAACAGATCAATGGACATTTAATCACAATATCATTATTACCATATCTACAATAGATATTATGTAATATACTCATTCCTTCCCACAGATCAATGTACATTTAATAACAATATCATTAGTACTATATCTGCATTAGATATGTAATGTACATTTAATACCAATATCATTAGTAGTATATCTACATTAGATATGTAATGTACGTTTAATAACAATATCATTATTACCATATCCACATTAGATATAAGGTAATCTACTGATTACTACACACAGATCAGTGTACAATTAATAACAATGTCATTAGTACTACATCTACATTCGATATTATTTAATATACTGATTTATTCCCACAGATCAATGTACATTTAATAACAATATCATTATTACCATATCTACATTAGATATTATGTAATATACTGATTCCTTCCCACAGATCAATGTACATTTAATACCAATATCATTAGTACTATATCTACATTAGATATAAGGTAATCTACTGATTACTACACACAGATCAGTGTACTATTAATAACAATGTCATTAGTACTACATCTACATTCGATATTATTTAATATACTGATTTATTCCCACAGATCAATGTACATTTAATAACAATATCATTATTACCATATCTACATTAGATATAATGTAATATACTGATTCCTTCACACAGATCAATGTACACTTAATACCAATATCATTAGTACTATATCTACATTCGATATAATGTAATATACTGATTCATTCCGACAGATTAATGTACATTTAATAACAATATCATTATTACTATATCTACAATAGATATGTAATGTTCATTTAATATGAATATCATTATTACCATACCTACAGTAGATATAATGTCATTTACAGATTCATTCCCACAGATCAATGTACCTTTAATAACAATATCATTAGTACTATATCTACATTAGATATGTAATGATCATTTAAAAACAATATCATTATTACCATATCTACATTAGATATGTAATGTACATTTAATACCAATATTATTAGTAGTATATCTACATTAGATATGTAATGTAGATTTAATAACAATATCATTATTACCATATCTACATTAGATATAATGCCATATACTGATTCCTTTCCACACATCAATGTAGATTTAATAACAATATCATTAGTACTATATCTACATTCGATATAATGTGATATACTTATTCGTTCCCACAGATCAATGTACATTTAATAACAATATCATTAGTACTATATCTACATTAGATATGTAATGTTCATTTAATAACAATATCATTAGTACTACATCTACATCCGATATAATGTAATATACTGATTCCTTCCCACAGATCAATGTACGTTTGATAACAATATCATTATTACTACATCCACATTAGATATGTAATGTACATTTAATATGAATATCATTGGTACTATATCTACATTCGATATAATGTATTATACCGATTCCTTCCCATAGATCAATGTACATCTAATACCAATATCATTAGTACCATATCTACATTCGACATAATGTAATATACTGATCCCTGCCCACAGTTCAATGTAACTATATTTAATAACAATATCATTAGTACTATATCCACATCATATATAATGTAATATACTGACTCCTTCCCACAGATCAATGTACATTTAACAACCGCATCATTCATACTATGTCTACATTGGATATAATGTAATATACTGTTCCCTTCCCACAGATCAATGTACATATAATAACAATATCATTATTACTATAACTACACTAGATATAATGTAATATACTGATTCCTTCCCTCAGATCAATGTACATTTAATATCGATATCATTATTACTATTTCTACATTAGATATAATGTAATATACTGATTCCTTCCCACAGATCAATGTACATTTAATAGCAATATCATTAGTACTATATCTACATTAGATATAATGTAATATACTGATCCCTGCCCACAGATCAATGTATCTACATTTAATAACAATATCATTAGTACTACGTCCACATTACATATAATGTAGTATACTGATTCCTTCTCACAGATCAGTGTAGATTTAATAACAACATCCTTCATACTATATCAACACGGGGAATAATGTAATATACTGATCCCTTCCCACAGACCAAGGTGCCTACATTTAGTAACAATATCATTATCACTATATCTACATTAGATATAATGTGATATACTGATCCCTGCCCACCGGTCAATGTACATTTAATAACAACATCGTTCATACTATATCCACATTAGGTATAATGTAATATAGTGATTACGTCCACAGATCAATGTAACTACATTTAATAACAATATCCTTAGTACTATATCCACACGGGGAATAATGTAATATACTGATCCCTTCCCACAGACCAAGGTGCCTACATTTAGTAACAATATCATTATCACTATATCTACATTAGATATAATGTGATATACTGATCCCTGCCCACCGGTCAATGTACATTTAATAACAACATCGTTCATACTATATCCACATTAGGTATAATGTAATATAGTGATTACTTCCACAGATCAATGTAACTACATTTAATAACAATATCCTTAGTACTATATCCACATTACACATAATGTAATATACTGATTCCTTCCCACAGAACAATGTACATTTAATAACACCATCATTCATACTATATCTACACGAGGTATAATGTAATATAGTGATTACATATAATAACAACATCGTTCATACTATATCCACATTAGGTATAATGTAATATAGTGATTACGTCTAACAGATCAATGTACCTACATTTAATAACAATATCCTTAGTACTATATCCACATTACACATAATGTAATATACTGATTCCTTCCCACAGATCAATGTACATTTAAAAACAACATCAATCATACTATATCTACAATGGATATAATGTAATATACTGATCCCTGCCCATAGTTCAATGTACCTATATTTAATAACAATATCATTAGTACTATATCCACATCACATATAATGTAATATACTGATTCCTTCTCACAGATCAATGTACATTTAATAACAACATTATTCATACTATATCTACACTAGGTAGAATGTAACATAGTGATTACATCCCACAGATCAATGTACACTTAAAAACAACATCATTCATACTATAACTACATTGGATATAATGTAATATACTGATCCCTTCCCACAGATCAAGGTATCTACATTTAATAACAATATCATTATTACTATATCTACACTAGATATAATGCAATATACGGATTCCTTCCCACAGATCAATGTACATTTAATAACAACATCATTCATACTATATCTGCATTGGATATAACGTAATATACTGATCCCTTCCCACAGGTCAATGTACATACAATAGCAAAATCGTTATTACTATATCCACATTAGGTATAATGTAATGTATTTACTACATCCAACAGATCATTGTACATTTAATAACATCATTCATGCTATAGCTAAATTGGATATAATGTAATATACTCACCCCTTCCCACAGATCAAGGTACCTACATTTAATAACAATATCATTATTACTACATCTACATTAGATATAAAGTAATATACTGATCCCTGCCCACAGTTCAATGTACCCATATTTAATAATAATATCATTAGTACTATATCCACATCATATATAATGTAATATACTGATTCCTTCCCACAGATCAACGTAGATTTAATAACAACATCATTCATACAATATCAACACTAGGTATAATGTAATATAGTGATTACATCCCACAGATCAAGGTACATTTAATAACAACATCATTCATACTATATCTACATTGGATATTATGTAATATACTGATCTCTGCCCACAGATCAATGTACCTACATTTAATAACAATATCATTAGTACTATATCTACATTAGATATAATGTAATATACTGATCCCTGCCCACAGTTCAATGTAAGTATATTCAATAACAATATCATTAGTACTATATCCACATCATATATAATGTAATATACTGATTCCTTCCCACAGATCAATGTACATATAATAGCAATATCGTTATTACTATATCAACATCAGATATGTAATATACATTTAAAAACAAATCATTATTACTATATCTACGCCGGTTATAACGAAATGTACTGATTCCTTCCCAAGGATCAATGTACATATAATCGCAATATCATTATTAGTTACTATATCTACATCGGTTGTAACGCAATATACTGATTCCTTCCCACAGATCAATGTACATTTAATAGCAATATCATTAGTACTATATCTACATTAGATATAATGTAATATACTGATCCCTGCCCACAGATCAATGTATCTACATTTAATAACAATATCATTAGTACTACGTCCACATTACATATAATGTAGTATACTGATTCCTTCTCACAGATCAGTGTAGATTTAATAACAACATCCTTCATACTATATCAACACGGGGTATAATGTAATATACTGATCCCTTCCCACAGATCAATGTACCTACATTTAATAACAATATCCTTAGTACTATATCCACATCACACATAATGTAATATACTGATTCCTTCCCACAGAACAATGTACATTTAATAACCCCATCATTCATACTATATCTACACGAGGTATAATGTAATATAGTGATTACATCCCCCAGATCAATGTACATATAACAACAACATCATTCATACTATATCTACATTGGATATAATGTAATATACTGACCCCTTCCCACAGGTCAATGTACATATAATAGTATAATTGTTATTACTATATCTACATTAGGTATAATGTAATGTATTTACTACATCCTACAGATCATTGTACATTTAATAACATCATTCATGCTATAGCTAAATTGGCTATAATGTAATATACTCACCCCTTCCCACAGATCAAGGTACCTACATTTAATAACAATATCATTATTACTACATCTACATTAGATATAAAGTAATATACTGATCCCTGCCCACAGTTCAATGTACCTATATTTAATAATAATATCATTAGTACTATATCCACATCATATATAATGTAATATACTGATTCCTTCCCACAGATCAATGTACATTAACAACAACATCATTCATGCTATAGCTAAATTGGATGTAATGTAATATACTGATCCCTCCCCACAGATCAATGTACATTTTATAACAACATCATTCATACTATGTCTACATTGGATATAATGTAATATACTGATCCCTTCCCATACGTCAATGTACATATAATAGCAAAATCGTTATTACTATATCTACATTAGGTATAATGTAATATACTGATCCCTGCCCACAGTTCAATGTTCCTATACTTAATAACAATATCATTAGTACTATATCCACATCATATATAATGTAATATACTGATTCCTTCCCACAGATCAACGTAGATTTAATAACAACATCATTCATACAATATCAACACTAGGTGTAATGTAATATAGTGATTACATCCCACAGATCAAGGTACATTTTATAACAACATCGTTCATACTGTATCTACATTGGATATAATGTAATATACTGATCCCTTCCCACAGATCAAGGTGCCTACATTTTGTAACAATATCATTATTACTATATCTTCATAAGATATAATGAAATATACTAATCCCTGCCCACAGATCAATGTATATTTAGTAGCGATATCATTAATACTATATTTACATTGGATATAATGTAATATACTGAACCCTCCCCATAGATCAATGTACCTATATTTAACAACAATATCATTAGTACTACGTCCACATTGCATATAATGTAATATACTGATTCCTTGCCACAGATCAGTGTCCATTTAATAACAACATCATTCATTACATATCTACATGGGGCACAATGTAATATAGTGATTACATCCCACAGAACAATGTACATGTAATATCGATATCATTATTACTATATCTACATTAGATATAATGTAATATACTGATCCCTGCCCATAGTTCCATGTACCTATATTTAATAACAATATCATTAGTACTATATCCACGTCACATATAATGTAATATACTGATTCCTTCCCACAGATCAATGTACATTTAATAACAACATTATTCATACTATATCTACACTATTTATAATGTAACATAGTGATTACATCCCACAGATCAAGGTACATTTAATAACAACATCGTTCATACTGTATCTACATTGGATATAATGTAATATACTGATCCCTTCCCACAGATCAATGTACATTTAATAACAACAGCATTCATACTATATCAACACTAGGTATAATGTAATATAGTGATTACATCCCACAGATCAAGGTACATTCAATATCGATATCATTATTACTATATCTACATTAGATAAAATGTAATATACTGATCCCTTCCCACAGATCAAGGTGACTACATTTAGTAACAATATCATTATTACCATATCTACATTAGATATTATGTAATATACTCATTCCTTCCCACAGATCAATGTACATTTAGTAACAATATCATTAGTACTATATCTGCATTAGATATGTAATGTACATTTAATACCAATATCATTAGTAGTATGTCTACATTAGATATGTAATGTACGTTTAATAACAATATCATTATTACCATATCCACATTAGATATAAGGTAATCTACTGATTACTACACACAGATCAGTGTACATTTAATAAGAATATCATTGGTACTATATCTACATTCGATATAATGCAATATACTGATTCATTCCCACAGATCAGTGTACACTTAATACCAATATCATTAGTACTATATCTACATTCGATATAATGTAATATACTGATTCATTCCGACAGATTAATGTACATTTAATAACAATATCATTATTACTATATCTACAATAGATATGTAATGTTCATTTAATATGAATATCATTGGTACTATATCTACATTCGATATAATGTATTATACCGATTCCTTCCCATAGATCAATGTACATCTAATACCAATATCATTAGTACCATATCTACATTCGACATAATGTAATATACTGATTCCTCCCGACAGATCAATGTTCATTTGATAATAATATCATTAGTACTATATCTACATTGGATATAATGTTATATACTGATTCATTCCCACAGATCAATGTAGATATAATACCAATATCATTAGTACTATATCTACGTTAGATATGTAATGTACAATTAATAGCAATATTATTATTACCATATCTACATTAGATATAATGCAATATACTGATTCATTCCCATAGATCAATGTACATTTAATAACAATATCGTTAGTACTATACCTACATTAAATATGTAATGTAGATTTAATAACAATATCATTATTACTATATCTACAATAGATATAATGTCCTGTACAGATTCATTCCAACAGATCAATGTACATTTAATCACAATATCATTATTACCATATCTACAATAGATATTATGTAATATACTCATTCCTTCCCACAGATCAATGTACATTTAATAACAATATCATTAGTACTATATCCGCATTAGATATGTAATGTACATTTAATACCAATATCATTAGTAGTATATCTACATTAGATATGTAATGTACGTTTAATAACAATATCATTATTACCATATCCACATTAGATATAAGGTAATCTACTGATTACTACACACAGATCAGTGTACAATTAATAACAATGTCATTAGTACTACATCTACATTCGATATTATTTAATATACTGATTTATTCCCACAGATCAATGTACATTTAATAACAATATCATTATTACCATATCTACATTAGATATTATGTAATATACTGATTCCTTCCCACAGATCAATGTACATTTAATACCAATATCATTAGTACTATATCTACATTAGATATAAGGTAATCTACTGATTACTACACACAGATCAGTGTACTATTAATAACAATGTCATTAGTACTACATCTACATTCGATATTATTTAATATACTGATTTATTCCCACAGATCAATGTACATTTAATAACAATATCATTATTACCATATCTACATTAGATATAATGTAATATACTGATTCCTTCCCACAGATCAATGTACACTTAATACCAATATCATTAGTACTATATCTACATTCGATATAATGTAATATACTGATTCATTCCGACAGATTAATGTACATTTAATAACAATATCATTATTACTATATCTACAATAGATATGTAATGTTCATTTAATATGAATATCATTATTACCATACCTACAGTAGATATAATGTCATTTACAGATTCATTCCCACAGATCAATGTACCTTTAATAACAATATCATTAGTACTATATCTACATTAGATATGTAATGATCATTTAAAAACAATATCATTATTACCATATCTACATTAGATATGTAATGTACATGTAATACCAATATTATTAGTAGTATATCTACATTAGATATGTAATGTAGATTTAATAACAATATCATTATTACCATATCTACATTAGATATAATGCCATATACTGATTCCTTTCCACACATCAATGTAGATTTAATAACAATATCATTAGTACTATATCTACATTCGATATAATGTGATATACTTATTCGTTCCCACAGATCAATGTACATTTAATAACAATATCATTAGTACTATATCTACATTAGATATGTAATGTTCATTTAATAACAATATCATTAGTACTACATCTACATCCGATATAATGTAATATACTGATTCCTTCCCACAGATCAATGTACGTTTGATAACAATATCATTATTACTACATCCACATTAGATATGTAATGTACATTTAATATGAATATCATTGGTACTATATCTACATTCGATATAATGTATTATACCGATTCCTTCCCATAGATCAATGTACATCTAATACCAATATCATTAGTACCATATCTACATTCGACATAATGTAATATACTGATTCCTCCCGACAGATCAATGTTCATTTGATAATAATATCATTAGTACTATATCTACATTGGATATAATGTTATATACTGATTCATTCCCACAGATCAATGTAGATATAATACCAATATCATTAGTACTATATCTACGTTAGATATGTAATGTACAATTAATAGCAATATTATTATTACCATATCTACATTAGATATAATGTAATATACTGATTCATTCCCATAGATCAATGTACATTTAATAACAACAGCATTCATACTATATCAACACTGGGTATAATGTAATATAGTGATTACATCCCACAGATCAAGGTACATTTAATAACAACATCATTCATACTATATCTACATTGGATATAATGTATTATACTGGTCCCTTCCCACAGATCAAGGTGCCTACATTTAATAACAACATCATTCATACTATATCTTCATTGGATATAATGTAATATACTGATCCCTTCCCACAGGTCAATGTACATACAATAGCAAAATCGTTATTACTATATCTACATTAGGTATAATGTAATGTATTTACTACATCCTACAGATCATTGTACATTTAATAAGATCATTCATGCTATAGCTAAATTGGATATAATGTAATATACTCACCCCTTCCCACAGATCAAGGTACCTACATTTAATAACAATATCATTATTACTACATCTACATTAGATATAATGCAATATACGGATTCCTTCCCACAGATCAATGTACATTTAATAACAACATCATTCATACAATAACTACATTGGATATAATGTAATATACTGATCCCTCCCCACAGATCAATGTACATTTTATAACAACATCATTCATACTATATCTACATTCGATATAATGTAATATACTGATCCCTTCCCATACGTCAATGTACATATAATAGCAAAATCGTTATTACTATATCTACATTAGGTATAATGTAATATACTGATCCCTGCCCACAGATCAATGTACCTACATTTAATAACAATATCATTAGTACTACGTCCACATTACATATAATGTAGTATACTGATTCCTTCTCACAGATCAGTGTAGATTTAATAACAACATCCTTCATACTATATCAACACTAGGTATAATGTAATATACTGATCCCTTCCCACAGACCAAGGTGCCTACATTTAGTAACAATATCATTATTACTATATCTACATTAGATATAATGTAATATCCTGATCCCTGCCCACCGGTCAATGTACATTTAATAACAACATCGTTCATACTATATCCACATTAGGTATAATGTAATATAGTGATTACGTCCCACAGATCAATGTACCTACATTTAATAACATTATCATTAATTCTATATCTACATGAGACATAATGATATATACTAATCCCTGCCCACAGATCAATGTATATTTAATAGCGATATCATTATTACTATATATACATTAGATATAATGTTATATACTGATCCCTGCCCACAGTTCAATGTTCCTATACTTAATAACAATATCATTAGTACTATATCCACATCATATATAATGTAATATACTGATTCCTTCCCACAGATCAACGTAGATTTAATAACAACATCATTCATACAATATCAACACTAGGTATAATGTAATATAGTGATTACATCCCACAGATCAAGGTACATTTTATAACAACATCGTTCATACTATATCTACGGTGGATATAATGTAATATACTGATCCCTTCCCACAGACCAAGGTGCCTACATTTAGTAACAATATCATTCATACTATATCAACACTAGGTATAATGTAATATAGTGATTACATCCCACAGATCAAGGTACATTTTATAACAACATCGATCATACTATATCTACATTGGATATAATGTAATATAATGATCCCTTCCCACAGACCAAGGTGCCTACATTTAGTAACAATATCATTATTACTATAACTACATTAGATATAATGTTATATACTGATCCCTGCCCACAGTTCATTGTACCTATACTTAATAACAATATCATTAGTAGTATATCCACATCATATATAATGTAATATACTGATTCCTTCCCACAGATCAACGTAGATTTAATAACAACATCATTCATACTATATCAACACTAGGTATAATGTAATATAGTGATTACATCCCACAGATCAAGGTACATTTTATAACAACATCGTTCATACTATATCTACATTGGATATAATATAATATACTGATCCCTTCCGACAGATCAATGTACATTTAGTAACACCATCATTCATACTATATCTACACTGGATATAATACAATATACGGATTCCTCCCCACAGATCAATGTACATTTTATAACAACATCATTCATACTATATCTACATTGGATATAATGTAATATACTGATCCCTTCCCATACATCAATGTACATATAATAGCAAAATCGTTATTACTATATCTACATTACGTATAATGTAATATACTGATCCCTGCTCACAGATCATTGTACCTATATTTAATAACAATATCCTTAGTACTGTATCCACATTACACATAATGTAATATACTGATTCCTTCCCACAGATCAACGTACATTTAATAACAACAGCATTCATACTATATCAACACTGGGTATAACGTAATATAGTGATTACATCCCACAGATCAAGGTACATTCAATATCGATATCATTATTACTATATCTACATTAGATAAAATGTAATATACTGATCCCTTCCCACAGATGAAGGTGCCTACATTTTGTAACAATATCATTATTACTATATCTTCATTAGATATAATGTAATATACTAATCCCTGCCCACAGATCAATGTATATTTAGTAGCGATATCATTATTACTATATCTACATTGGATATAATGTAATATACTGAACCCTCCCCACAGATCAATGTACCTACATTTAACAACAATATCATTAGTACTACGTCCACATTGCATATAATGTAATATACTGATTCCTTGCCACAGATCAGTGTACATTTAATAACAACATCATTCATTACATATCTATATTGGGTACAATGTAATATAGTGATTACATCCCACAGATTGATGTACATGTAATATCGATATCATTATTACTATATCTACATTAGATATAATGTAATATACTGATCCCGGCCCATAGTTCAATGTACCTATATTTAATAACAATATCATTAGTACTATATCCACATCACATATAATGTAATATACTGATCCCTTCCCACAGATCAATGTACATTTAGTAACACCATCATTCATACTATATCTACACCAGGTATAATGTAACATAGTGATTACATCCCACAGATCAATGTACATTTAATAACAACATCATTCATAATATAACTACATTGGATATAATGTAATATACTGATCGCTTCCCACAGATCAATGTACATATAACAGCAACATCGTTAGTACTATATCTGCATTAGGTATAATGTAATCTAGTGACTACATCCCACAGATCATTGTACGTTTAATAACACCATCATTCATGCTATAGCTAAATTGGATATAATGTAATATACTCACCCCTTCCCACAGATCAAGGTACCTACATTTAATAACAATATCATTATTACTGCATCTACATTAGATATAAAGTAATATACTGATCCCTGCCCACAGTTCAATGTACCTATATTTAATAATAATATCATTAGTACTATATCCACATCATATATAATGTAATATACTGATTCCTTCCCACAGATCAATGTACATTAACAACAACATCATTCATGCTATAGCTAAATTGGATATAATGTAATATACTGATCCCTGCCCACAGATCAATGTACCTACATTTAATAACAATATCATTAGTACTATATCTACATTAGATATAATGTAATATACTGATCCCTGCCCACAGTTCAATGTAACTATATTTAATAACAATATCATTAGTACTATATCCACATCATATATAATGTAATATACTGACTCCTTCCCACAGATCAATGTACATTTAACAACCGCATCATTCATACTATGTCTACATTGGATATAATGTAATATACTGTTCCCTTCCCACAGATCAATGTACATATAATAACAATATCATTATTACTATAACTACACTAGATATAATGTAATATACTGATTCCTTCCCTCAGATCAATGTACATTTAATATCGATATCATTATTACTATTTCTACATTAGATATAATGTAATATACTGATTCCTTCCCTCAGATCAATGTACATTTAATATCGATATCATTATTACTATTTCTACATTAGATATAATGTAATATACTGATCCCTTCCCACAGATCAATGTACCTACATTTAATAACAATACCATTAGTACTACGTCCACATTACATATAATGTAGTATACTGATTCCTTCTCACAGATCAGTGTAGATTTAATAACAACATCCTTCATACTATATCAACACTAGGTATAATGTAATATACTGATCCCTTCCCACAGACCAAGGTGCCTACATTTAGTAACAATATCATTATTACTATATCTACATTAGATATAATGTAATATACTGATCCCTGCCCACCGGTCAATGTACATTTAATAACATCATCGTTCATACTATATCCACATTAGGTATAATGTAATATAGTGATTACGTCCCACAGATCAATGTACCTACATTTGATAACAATATCCTTAGTACTATATCCACATTACACATAATGTAATATACTGATTCCTTCCCACAGATCAATGTACATTTAGCAACGACATCATTCGTACTATATCTACATTGGATATAATGTAATATACTGATCCCTTCCCACAGATCAATGTACCTACATTTAATAACAATATCCTTAGTACTATATCCACATCACACATAATGTAATATACTGATTCCTTCCCACAGAACAATGTACATTTAATAACCCCATCATTCATACTATATCTACACGAGGTATAATGTAATATAGTGATTACATCCCCCAGATCAATGTACATATAACAACAACATCATTCATACTATATCTACATTGGATATAATGTAATATACTGACCCCTTCCCACAGGTCAATGTACATATAATAGTATAATTGTTATTACTATATCTACATTAGGTATAATGTAATGTATTTACTACATCCTACAGATCATTGTACATTTAATAACATCATTCATGCTATAGCTAAATTGGCTATAATGTAATATACTCACCCCTTCCCACAGATCAAGGTACCTACATTTAATAACAATATCATTATTACTACATCTACATTAGATATAAAGTAATATACTGATCCCTGCCCACAGTTCAATGTACCTATATTTAATAATAATATCATTAGTACTATATCCACATCATATATAATGTAATATACTGATTCCTTCCCACAGATCAACGTAGATTTAATAACAACATCATTCATACAATATCAACACTAGGTATAATGTAATATAGTGATTACATCCCACAGATCAAGGTACATTTTATAACAACATCGTTCATACTGTATCTACATTGGATATAATGTAATATACTGATCCCTTCCCACAGATCAAGGTGCCTACATTTTGTAACAATATCATTATTACTATATCTTCATAAGATATAATGAAATATACTAATCCCTGCCCACAGATCAATGTATATTTAGTAGCGATATCATTAATACTATATTTACATTGGATATAATGTAATATACTGAACCCTCCCCACAGATCAATGTACCTATATTTAACAACAATATCATTAGTACTACGTCCACATTGCATATAATGTAATATACTGATTCCTTGCCACAGATCAGTGTCCATTTAATAACAACATCATTCATTACATATCTACATGGGGCACAATGTAATATAGTGATTACATCCCACAGAACAATGTACATGTAATATCGATATCATTATTACTATATCTACATTAGATATAATGTAATATACTGATCCCTGCCCATAGTTCCATGTACCTATATTTAATAACAATATCAATAGTACTATATCCACGTCACATATAATGTAATATACTGATTCCTTCCCACAGATCAATGTACATTTAATAACAACATTATTCATACTATATCTACACTATTTATAATGTAACATAGTGATTACATCCCACAGATCAAGGTACATTTAATAACAACATCGTTCATACTGTATCTACATTGGATATAATGTAATATACTGATCCCTTCCCACAGATCAATGTACATTTAATAACAACAGCATTCATACTATATCAACACTAGGTATAATGTAATATAGTGATTACATCCCACAGATCAAGGTACATTCAATATCGATATCATTATTACTATATCTACATTAGATAAAATGTAATATACTGATCCCTTCCCACAGATCAAGGTGACTACATTTAGTAACAATATCATTATTACCATATCTACATTAGATATTATGTAATATACTCATTCCTTCCCACAGATCAATGTACATTTAGTAACAATATCATTAGTACTATATCTGCATTAGATATGTAATGTACATTTAATACCAATATCATTAGTAGTATGTCTACATTAGATATGTAATGTACGTTTAATAACAATATCATTATTACCATATCCACATTAGATATAAGGTAATCTACTGATTACTACACACAGATCAGTGTACATTTAATAAGAATATCATTGGTACTATATCTACATTCGATATAATGCAATATACTGATTCATTCCCACAGATCAGTGTACACTTAATACCAATATCATTAGTACTATATCTACATTCGATATAATGTAATATACTGATTCATTCCGACAGATTAATGTACATTTAATAACAATATCATTATTACTATATCTACAATAGATATGTAATGTTCATTTAATATGAATATCATTGGTACTATATCTACATTCGATATAATGTATTATACCGATTCCTTCCCATAGATCAATGTACATCTAATACCAATATCATTAGTACCATATCTACATTCGACATAATGTAATATACTGATTCCTCCCGTCAGATCAATGTTCATTTGATAATAATATCATTAGTACTATATCTACATTGGATATAATGTTATATACTGATTCATTCCCACAGATCAATGTAGATATAATACCAATATCATTAGTACTATATCTACGTTAGATATGTAATGTACAATTAATAGCAATATTATTATTACCATATCTACATTAGATATAATGCAATATACTGATTCATTCCCATAGATCAATGTACATTTAATAACAATATCGTTAGTACTATACCTACATTAAATATGTAATGTAGATTTAATAACAATATCATTATTACTATATCTACAATAGATATAATGTCCTGTACAGATTCATTCCAACAGATCAATGTACATTTAATCACAATATCATTATTACCATATCTACAATAGATATTATGTAATATACTCATTCCTTCCCACAGATCAATGTACATTTAATAACAATATCATTAGTACTATATCTGCATTAGATATGTAATGTACATTTAATACCAATATCATTAGTAGTATATCTACATTAGATATGTAATGTACGTTTAATAACAATATCATTATTACCATATCCACATTAGATATAAGGTAATCTACTGATTACTACACACAGATCAGTGTACAATTAATAACAATGTCATTAGTACTACATCTACATTCGATATTATTTAATATACTGATTTATTCCCACAGATCAATGTACATTTAATAACAATATCATTATTACCATATCTACATTAGATATTATGTAATATACTGATTCCTTCCCACAGATCAATGTACATTTAATACCAATATCATTAGTACTATATCTACATTAGATATAAGGTAATCTACTGATTACTACACACAGATCAGTGTACTATTAATAACAATGTCATTAGTACTACATCTACATTCGATATTATTTAATATACTGATTTATTCCCACAGATCAATGTACATTTAATAACAATATCATTATTACCATATCTACATTAGATATAATGTAATATACTGATTCCTTCCCACAGATCAATGTACACTTAATACCAATATCATTAGTACTATATCTACATTCGATATAATGTAATATACTGATTCATTCCGACAGATTAATGTACATTTAATAACAATATCATTATTACTATATCTACAATAGATATGTAATGTTCATTTAATATGAATATCATTATTACCATACCTACAGTAGATATAATGTCATTTACAGATTCATTCCCACAGATCAATGTACCTTTAATAACAATATCATTAGTACTATATCTACATTAGATATGTAATGATCATTTAAAAACAATATCATTATTACCATATCTACATTAGATATGTAATGTACATTTAATACCAATATTATTAGTAGTATATCTACATTAGATATGTAATGTAGATTTAATAACAATATCATTATTACCATATCTACATTAGATATAATGCCATATACTGATTCCTTTCCACACATCAATGTAGATTTAATAACAATATCATTAGTACTATATCTACATTCGATATAATGTGATATACTTATTCGTTCCCACAGATCAATGTACATTTAATAACAATATCATTAGTACTATATCTACATTAGATATGTAATGTTCATTTAATAACAATATCATTAGTACTACATCTACATCCGATATAATGTAATATACTGATTCCTTCCCACAGATCAATGTACGTTTGATAACAATATCATTATTACTACATCCACATTAGATATGTAATGTACATTTAATATGAATATCATTGGTACTATATCTACATTCGATATAATGTATTATACCGATTCCTTCCCATAGATCAATGTACATCTAATACCAATATCATTAGTACCATATCTACATTCGACATAATGTAATATACTGATCCCTGCCCACAGTTCAATGTAACTATATTTAATAACAATATCATTAGTACTATATCCACATCATATATAATGTAATATACTGACTCCTTCCCACAGATCAATGTACATTTAACAACCGCATCATTCATACTATGTCTACATTGGATATAATGTAATATACTGTTCCCTTCCCACAGATCAATGTACATATAATAACAATATCATTATTACTATAACTACACTAGATATAATGTAATATACTGATTCCTTCCCTCAGATCAATGTACATTTAATATCGATATCATTATTACTATTTCTACATTAGATATAATGTAATATACTGATTCCTTCCCACAGATCAATGTACATTTAATAGCAATATCATTAGTACTATATCTACATTAGATATAATGTAATATACTGATCCCTGCCCACAGATCAATGTATCTACATTTAATAACAATATCATTAGTACTACGTCCACATTACATATAATGTAGTATACTGATTCCTTCTCACAGATCAGTGTAGATTTAATAACAACATCCTTCATACTATATCAACACGGGGAATAATGTAATATACTGATCCCTTCCCACAGACCAAGGTGCCTACATTTAGTAACAATATCATTATCACTATATCTACATTAGATATAATGTGATATACTGATCCCTGCCCACCGGTCAATGTACATTTAATAACAACATCGTTCATACTATATCCACATTAGGTATAATGTAATATAGTGATTACGTCCACAGATCAATGTAACTACATTTAATAACAATATCCTTAGTACTATATCCACACGGGGAATAATGTAATATACTGATCCCTTCCCACAGACCAAGGTGCCTACATTTAGTAACAATATCATTATCACTATATCTACATTAGATATAATGTGATATACTGATCCCTGCCCACCGGTCAATGTACATTTAATAACAACATCGTTCATACTATATCCACATTAGGTATAATGTAATATAGTGATTACTTCCACAGATCAATGTAACTACATTTAATAACAATATCCTTAGTACTATATCCACATTACACATAATGTAATATACTGATTCCTTCCCACAGAACAATGTACATTTAATAACACCATCATTCATACTATATCTACACGAGGTATAATGTAATATAGTGATTACATATAATAACAACATCGTTCATACTATATCCACATTAGGTATAATGTAATATAGTGATTACGTCTAACAGATCAATGTACCTACATTTAATAACAATATCCTTAGTACTATATCCACATTACACATAATGTAATATACTGATTCCTTCCCACAGATCAATGTACATTTAAAAACAACATCAATCATACTATATCTACAATGGATATAATGTAATATACTGATCCCTGCCCATAGTTCAATGTACCTATATTTAATAACAATATCATTAGTACTATATCCACATCACATATAATGTAATATACTGATTCCTTCTCACAGATCAATGTACATTTAATAACAACATTATTCATACTATATCTACACTAGGTAGAATGTAACATAGTGATTACATCCCACAGATCAATGTACACTTAAAAACAACATCATTCATACTATAACTACATTGGATATAATGTAATATACTGATCCCTTCCCACAGATCAAGGTATCTACATTTAATAACAATATCATTATTACTATATCTACACTAGATATAATGCAATATACGGATTCCTTCCCACAGATCAATGTACATTTAATAACAACATCATTCATACTATATCTGCATTGGATATAACGTAATATACTGATCCCTTCCCACAGGTCAATGTACATACAATAGCAAAATCGTTATTACTATATCCACATTAGGTATAATGTAATGTATTTACTACATCCAACAGATCATTGTACATTTAATAACATCATTCATGCTATAGCTAAATTGGATATAATGTAATATACTCACCCCTTCCCACAGATCAAGGTACCTACATTTAATAACAATATCATTATTACTACATCTACATTAGATATAAAGTAATATACTGATCCCTGCCCACAGTTCAATGTACCCATATTTAATAATAATATCATTAGTACTATATCCACATCATATATAATGTAATATACTGATTCCTTCCCACAGATCAACGTAGATTTAATAACAACATCATTCATACAATATCAACACTAGGTATAATGTAATATAGTGATTACATCCCACAGATCAAGGTATATTTAATAACAACATCATTCATACTATATCTACATTGGATATTATGTAATATACTGATCTCTGCCCACAGTTCAATGTAAGTATATTCAATAACAATATCATTAGTACTATATCCACATCATATATAATGTAATATACTGATTCCTTCCCACAGATCAATGTACATTAACAACAACATCATTCATGCTATAGCTAAATTGGATATAATGTAATATACTGATCCCTGCCTACCGGTCAATGTACATTTAATAACAACATCGTTCATACTATATCCACATTAGGTATAATGTAATATAGTGATTACGTCCCACAGATCAATGTACCTACATTTAATAACAATATCATTAGTACTACGTCCACATTACATATAATGTAGTATACTGATTCCTTCTCACAGATCAGTGTAGATTTAATAACAACATCCTTCATACTATATCAACACTAGGTATAATGTAATATACTGATCCCTTCCCACAGACCAAGGTGCCTACATTTAATAACAATATCATTAGTACTATATCCACATCATATATAATGTAATATACTGATTCCTTCCCACAGATCAACGTAGATTTAATAACAACATCATTCATACAATATCAACACTAGGTATAATGTAATATAGTGATTCCTCCCCACATATCAATGTACATTTTATAACAACATCATTCATACTATATCTACATTGGATATAATGTAATATACTGATCCCTTCCCATACGTCAATGTACATATAATAGTAAAATCGTTATTACTATATCTACATTAGGTATAATGTAATATACTGATCCCTGCTCACAGATCAGTGTACGTTTAGTAACAACATCATTCATTACATATCTATATTGGGTACAATGTAATATAGTGATTATATCCCACAGATCAATGTACATGTAATATCGATATCATTATTACTATATCTACATTAGATATAATGTAATATACTGATCCCTGCCCACAGTTCAATGTAACTATACTCAATAACAATATCATTAGTACTATATCCACATCATATATAATGTAATATACTGATTCCTTGCCACAGATCAATGTACATATAATAGCAATATCGTTATTACTATATCAACATCAGATATGTAATATACATTTAAAAACAAATCATTATTACTATATCTACGCCGGTTATAACGAAATGTACTGATTCCTTCCCAAGGATCAATGTACATATAATCGCAATATCATTATTAGTTACTATATCTACATCGGTTGTAACGCAATATACTGATTCCTTCCCACAGATCAATGTACATTTAATAGCAATATCATTAGTACTATATCTACATTAGATATAATGTAATATACTGATCCCTGCCCACAGATCAATGTATCTACATTTAATAACAATATCATTAGTACTACGTCCACATTACATATAATGTAGTATACTGATTCCTTCTCACAGATCAGTGTAGATTTAATAACAACATCCTTCATACTATATCAACACGGGGTATAATGTAATATACTGATCCCTTCCCACAGATCAATGTACCTACATTTAATAACAATATCCTTAGTACTATATCCACATTACACATAATGTAATATACTGATTCCTTCCCACAGAACAATGTACATTTAATAACACCATCATTCATACTATATCTACACGAGGTATAATGTAATATAGTGATTACATCCCACAGATCAATGTACATATAACAACAACATCATTCATACTATATCTACGTTGGATATAATGTAATATACTGATCCCTTCCCACAGATCAAGGTAGCTACATTTAATAACATTATCATTAATACTATATCTACATGAGATATAATGTTATATACTAATCCCTGCCCACAGATCAATGTATATTTAATAGCGATATCATTATTACTATATCTTCATTAGATATAATGTAATATACTAATCCCTGCCCACAGATCAATGTATATTTAGTAGCGATATCATTATTACTATATCTACATTGGATATAATGTAATATACTGAACCCTCCCCACAGATCAATGTACCTATATTGAACAACAATATCATTAGTACTACATCATTAGTACTATTACATTGCATATAATGTAATATACTGATTCCTTGCCACAGATCAATGTACATTTAATAACCATATCATTAGTACCATATCTACATTAGATATGTAATGTACATTTAATAACAATATCACTATTACTATATCTACATTAGATATAATGTAATATACTAATCCCTGCCCACAGATCAATGTATATTTAGTAGCGATATCATTATTACTATATCTACATTGGATATAATGTAATATACTGAACCCTCCCCACAGATCAATGTACCTACATTTAACAACAATATCATTAGTACTACGTCCACATTGCATATAATGTAATATACTGATTCCTTGCCACAGATCAGTGTACATTTAATAACAACATCATTCATTACATATCTATATTGGGTACAATGTAATATAGTGATTACATCCCACAGATCGATGTACATGTAATATCGATATCATTATTACTATATCTACATTAGATATAATGTAATATACTGATCCCTGCCCATAGTTCGATGTACCTATATTTAATAACAATACCATTAGTACTATATCCACATCACATATAATGTAATATACTGATCCCTTCCCGCAGATCAATGTACATTTAGTAACACCATCATTCATACTATATCTACACTAGGTATAATGTAACATAGTGATTACATCCCACAGATCAATGTACATTTAATAACAACATCATTCATACTATAACTACATTGGATATAATGTAATATACTGATCCCTTCCCACAGATCAATGTACATATAACAGCAACATCGTTATTACTATATCTGCATTAGGTATAATGTAATCTAGTGACTACATCCCACAGATCATTGTACGTTTAATAACACCATCATTCATGCTATAGCTAAATTGGATATAATGTAATATACTGATCCCTTCGCACAGATCAAGGTACCTACATTTAATAACAATATCACTAGTATTACGTCCACATTACATATAATGTAGTATACTGATTCCTTCTCACAGATCAGTGTAGATTTAATAACAACATCCTTCATACTATATCAACACTAGGTATAATGTAATATACTGATCCCTTCCCACAGACCAAGGTGCCTACATTTAGTAACAATATCATTATTACTATATCTGCATCAGATATAATGTAATATACTGATTCCTTCCCACAGATCAATGTACATTTAACAACAACATCATTCATACTATATCTACATTGGATATAATGTAATATACTGATCCCCTCCCACAGATCAATGTACCTACATTTAATAACAATATCCTTAGTACTATATCCACATTTCACATAATGTAATATACTGATTCCTTCCCACAGAACAATGTACATTTAATAACACCATCATTCATACTATATCTACACGAGGTATAATGTAATATAGTGATTACATCCCACAGATCAATGTACATATAACAACAACATCATTCATACTATATCTACATTGGATATAATGTAATATACTGATCCCTTCCCACAGATCAATGTACATTTAGTAACACCATCATTCATACTATATCTACACTGGATATAATACAATATACGGATTCCTACCCAAAGATCAATGTACATTTTATAACAACATCATTCATACTATACCTACATCGGATATAATGTAATATACTGATCCCTTCCCATACGTCAATGTACATATAATAGCAAAATCGTTATTACTATATCTACATTAGGTATATTGTAATATACTGATCCCTGCTCACAGATCAATGTACCTATATATAATAACAATACCCTTAGTACTATATCCACATTACCCATAATGTAATATACTGATTCCTTCCCACAGATCAATGTACATTAACAACAACATCATTCATGCTATAGCTAAATTGGATATAATGTAATATACTGATCCCTGCCCACAGATCAATGTACCTACATTTAATAACAATATCATTAGTACTATATCTACATTCGATATAATGTAATATACTGATTCATTCCGACAGATTAATGTACATTTAATAACAATATCATTATTACTATATCTACAATAGATATGTAATGTTCATTTAATATGAATATCATTGGTACTATATCTACATTCGATATAATGTATTATACCGATTCCTTCCCATAGATCAATGTACATCTAATACCAATATCATTAGTACCATATCTACATTCGACATAATGTAATATACTGATTCCTCCCGACAGATCAATGTTCATTTGATAATAATATCATTAGTACTATATCTACATTGGATATAATGTTATATACTGATTCATTCCCACAGATCAATGTAGATATAATACCAATATCATTAGTACTATATCTACGTTAGATATGTAATGTACAATTAATAGCAATATTATTATTACCATATCTACATTAGATATAATGCAATATACTGATTCATTCCCATAGATCAATGTACATTTAATAACAATATCGTTAGTACTATACCTACATTAAATATGTAATGTAGATTTAATAACAATATCATTATTACTATATCTACAATAGATATAATGTCCTGTACAGATTCATTCCAACAGATCAATGTACATTTAATCACAATATCATTATTACCATATCTACAATAGATATTATGTAATATACTCATTCCTTCCCACAGATCAATGTACATTTAATAACAATATCATTAGTACTATATCCGCATTAGATATGTAATGTACATTTAATACCAATATCATTAGTAGTATATCTACATTAGATATGTAATGTACGTTTAATAACAATATCATTATTACCATATCCACATTAGATATAAGGTAATCTACTGATTACTACACACAGATCAGTGTACAATTAATAACAATGTCATTAGTACTACATCTACATTCGATATTATTTAATATACTGATTTATTCCCACAGATCAATGTACATTTAATAACAATATCATTATTACCATATCTACATTAGATATTATGTAATATACTGATTCCTTCCCACAGATCAATGTACATTTAATACCAATATCATTAGTACTATATCTACATTAGATATAAGGTAATCTACTGATTACTACACACAGATCAGTGTACTATTAATAACAATGTCATTAGTACTACATCTACATTCGATATTATTTAATATACTGATTTATTCCCACAGATCAATGTACATTTAATAACAATATCATTATTACCATATCTACATTAGATATAATGTAATATACTGATTCCTTCCCACAGATCAATGTACACTTAATACCAATATCATTAGTACTATATCTACATTCGATATAATGTAATATACTGATTCATTCCGACAGATTAATGTACATTTAATAACAATATCATTATTACTATATCTACAATAGATATGTAATGTTCATTTAATATGAATATCATTATTACCATACCTACAGTAGATATAATGTCATTTACAGATTCATTCCCACAGATCAATGTACCTTTAATAACAATATCATTAGTACTATATCTACATTAGATATGTAATGATCATTTAAAAACAATATCATTATTACCATATCTACATTAGATATGTAATGTACATGTAATACCAATATTATTAGTAGTATATCTACATTAGATATGTAATGTAGATTTAATAACAATATCATTATTACCATATCTACATTAGATATAATGCCATATACTGATTCCTTTCCACACATCAATGTAGATTTAATAACAATATCATTAGTACTATATCTACATTCGATATAATGTGATATACTTATTCGTTCCCACAGATCAATGTACATTTAATAACAATATCATTAGTACTATATCTACATTAGATATGTAATGTTCATTTAATAACAATATCATTAGTACTACATCTACATCCGATATAATGTAATATACTGATTCCTTCCCACAGATCAATGTACGTTTGATAACAATATCATTATTACTACATCCACATTAGATATGTAATGTACATTTAATATGAATATCATTGGTACTATATCTACATTCGATATAATGTATTATACCGATTCCTTCCCATAGATCAATGTACATCTAATACCAATATCATTAGTACCATATCTACATTCGACATAATGTAATATACTGATTCCTCCCGACAGATCAATGTTCATTTGATAATAATATCATTAGTACTATATCTACATTGGATATAATGTTATATACTGATTCATTCCCACAGATCAATGTAGATATAATACCAATATCATTAGTACTATATCTACGTTAGATATGTAATGTACAATTAATAGCAATATTATTATTACCATATCTACATTAGATATAATGTAATATACTGATTCATTCCCATAGATCAATGTACATTTAATAACAACAGCATTCATACTATATCAACACTGGGTATAATGTAATATAGTGATTACATCCCACAGATCAAGGTACATTTAATAACAACATCATTCATACTATATCTACATTGGATATAATGTATTATACTGGTCCCTTCCCACAGATCAAGGTGCCTACATTTAATAACAACATCATTCATACTATATCTTCATTGGATATAATGTAATATACTGATCCCTTCCCACAGGTCAATGTACATACAATAGCAAAATCGTTATTACTATATCTACATTAGGTATAATGTAATGTATTTACTACATCCTACAGATCATTGTACATTTAATAAGATCATTCATGCTATAGCTAAATTGGATATAATGTAATATACTCACCCCTTCCCACAGATCAAGGTACCTACATTTAATAACAATATCATTATTACTACATCTACATTAGATATAATGCAATATACGGATTCCTTCCCACAGATCAATGTACATTTAATAACAACATCATTCATACAATAACTACATTGGATATAATGTAATATACTGATCCCTCCCCACAGATCAATGTACATTTTATAACAACATCATTCATACTATATCTACATTCGATATAATGTAATATACTGATCCCTTCCCATACGTCAATGTACATATAATAGCAAAATCGTTATTACTATATCTACATTAGGTATAATGTAATATACTGATCCCTGCCCACAGATCAATGTACCTACATTTAATAACAATATCATTAGTACTACGTCCACATTACATATAATGTAGTATACTGATTCCTTCTCACAGATCAGTGTAGATTTAATAACAACATCCTTCATACTATATCAACACTAGGTATAATGTAATATACTGATCCCTTCCCACAGACCAAGGTGCCTACATTTAGTAACAATATCATTATTACTATATCTACATTAGATATAATGTAATATCCTGATCCCTGCCCACCGGTCAATGTACATTTAATAACAACATCGTTCATACTATATCCACATTAGGTATAATGTAATATAGTGATTACGTCCCACAGATCAATGTACCTACATTTAATAACATTATCATTAATTCTATATCTACATGAGACATAATGATATATACTAATCCCTGCCCACAGATCAATGTATATTTAATAGCGATATCATTATTACTATATATACATTAGATATAATGTTATATACTGATCCCTGCCCACAGTTCAATGTTCCTATACTTAATAACAATATCATTAGTACTATATCCACATCATATATAATGTAATATACTGATTCCTTCCCACAGATCAACGTAGATTTAATAACAACATCATTCATACAATATCAACACTAGGTATAATGTAATATAGTGATTACATCCCACAGATCAAGGTACATTTTATAACAACATCGTTCATACTATATCTACGGTGGATATAATGTAATATACTGATCCCTTCCCACAGACCAAGGTGCCTACATTTAGTAACAATATCATTCATACTATATCAACACTAGGTATAATGTAATATAGTGATTACATCCCACAGATCAAGGTACATTTTATAACAACATCGATCATACTATATCTACATTGGATATAATGTAATATAATGATCCCTTCCCACAGACCAAGGTGCCTACATTTAGTAACAATATCATTATTACTATAACTACATTAGATATAATGTTATATACTGATCCCTGCCCACAGTTCATTGTACCTATACTTAATAACAATATCATTAGTAGTATATCCACATCATATATAATGTAATATACTGATTCCTTCCCACAGATCAACGTAGATTTAATAACAACATCATTCATACTATATCAACACTAGGTATAATGTAATATAGTGATTACATCCCACAGATCAAGGTACATTTTATAACAACATCGTTCATACTATATCTACATTGGATATAATATAATATACTGATCCCTTCCGACAGATCAATGTACATTTAGTAACACCATCATTCATACTATATCTACACTGGATATAATACAATATACGGATTCCTCCCCACAGATCAATGTACATTTTATAACAACATCATTCATACTATATCTACATTGGATATAATGTAATATACTGATCCCTTCCCATACATCAATGTACATATAATAGCAAAATCGTTATTACTATATCTACATTACGTATAATGTAATATACTGATCCCTGCTCACAGATCATTGTACCTATATTTAATAACAATATCCTTAGTACTGTATCCACATTACACATAATGTAATATACTGATTCCTTCCCACAGATCAACGTACATTTAATAACAACAGCATTCATACTATATCAACACTGGGTATAACGTAATATAGTGATTACATCCCACAGATCAAGGTACATTCAATATCGATATCATTATTACTATATCTACATTAGATAAAATGTAATATACTGATCCCTTCCCACAGATGAAGGTGCCTACATTTTGTAACAATATCATTATTACTATATCTTCATTAGATATAATGTAATATACTAATCCCTGCCCACAGATCAATGTATATTTAGTAGCGATATCATTATTACTATATCTACATTGGATATAATGTAATATACTGAACCCTCCCCACAGATCAATGTACCTACATTTAACAACAATATCATTAGTACTACGTCCACATTGCATATAATGTAATATACTGATTCCTTGCCACAGATCAGTGTACATTTAATAACAACATCATTCATTACATATCTATATTGGGTACAATGTAATATAGTGATTACATCCCACAGATTGATGTACATGTAATATCGATATCATTATTACTATATCTACATTAGATATAATGTAATATACTGATCCCGGCCCATAGTTCAATGTACCTATATTTAATAACAATATCATTAGTACTATATCCACATCACATATAATGTAATATACTGATCCCTTCCCACAGATCAATGTACATTTAGTAACACCATCATTCATACTATATCTACACCAGGTATAATGTAACATAGTGATTACATCCCACAGATCAATGTACATTTAATAACAACATCATTCATAATATAACTACATTGGATATAATGTAATATACTGATCGCTTCCCACAGATCAATGTACATATAACAGCAACATCGTTAGTACTATATCTGCATTAGGTATAATGTAATCTAGTGACTACATCCCACAGATCATTGTACGTTTAATAACACCATCATTCATGCTATAGCTAAATTGGATATAATGTAATATACTCACCCCTTCCCACAGATCAAGGTACCTACATTTAATAACAATATCATTATTACTGCATCTACATTAGATATAAAGTAATATACTGATCCCTGCCCACAGTTCAATGTACCTATATTTAATAATAATATCATTAGTACTATATCCACATCATATATAATGTAATATACTGATTCCTTCCCACAGATCAATGTACATTAACAACAACATCATTCATGCTATAGCTAAATTGGATATAATGTAATATACTGATCCCTGCCCACAGATCAATGTACCTACATTTAATAACAATATCATTAGTACTATATCTACATTAGATATAATGTAATATACTGATCCCTGCCCACAGTTCAATGTAACTATATTTAATAACAATATCATTAGTACTATATCCACATCATATATAATGTAATATACTGACTCCTTCCCACAGATCAATGTACATTTAACAACCGCATCATTCATACTATGTCTACATTGGATATAATGTAATATACTGTTCCCTTCCCACAGATCAATGTACATATAATAACAATATCATTATTACTATAACTACACTAGATATAATGTAATATACTGATTCCTTCCCTCAGATCAATGTACATTTAATATCGATATCATTATTACTATTTCTACATTAGATATAATGTAATATACTGATTCCTTCCCTCAGATCAATGTACATTTAATATCGATATCATTATTACTATTTCTACATTAGATATAATGTAATATACTGATCCCTTCCCACAGATCAATGTACCTACATTTAATAACAATACCATTAGTACTACGTCCACATTACATATAATGTAGTATACTGATTCCTTCTCACAGATCAGTGTAGATTTAATAACAACATCCTTCATACTATATCAACACTAGGTATAATGTAATATACTGATCCCTTCCCACAGACCAAGGTGCCTACATTTAGTAACAATATCATTATTACTATATCTACATTAGATATAATGTAATATACTGATCCCTGCCCACCGGTCAATGTACATTTAATAACATCATCGTTCATACTATATCCACATTAGGTATAATGTAATATAGTGATTACGTCCCACAGATCAATGTACCTACATTTGATAACAATATCCTTAGTACTATATCCACATTACACATAATGTAATATACTGATTCCTTCCCACAGATCAATGTACATTTAGCAACGACATCATTCGTACTATATCTACATTGGATATAATGTAATATACTGATCCCTTCCCACAGATCAATGTACCTACATTTAATAACAATATCCTTAGTACTATATCCACATCACACATAATGTAATATACTGATTCCTTCCCACAGAACAATGTACATTTAATAACCCCATCATTCATACTATATCTACACGAGGTATAATGTAATATAGTGATTACATCCCCCAGATCAATGTACATATAACAACAACATCATTCATACTATATCTACATTGGATATAATGTAATATACTGACCCCTTCCCACAGGTCAATGTACATATAATAGTATAATTGTTATTACTATATCTACATTAGGTATAATGTAATGTATTTACTACATCCTACAGATCATTGTACATTTAATAACATCATTCATGCTATAGCTAAATTGGCTATAATGTAATATACTCACCCCTTCCCACAGATCAAGGTACCTACATTTAATAACAATATCATTATTACTACATCTACATTAGATATAAAGTAATATACTGATCCCTGCCCACAGTTCAATGTACCTATATTTAATAATAATATCATTAGTACTATATCCACATCATATATAATGTAATATACTGATTCCTTCCCACAGATCAACGTAGATTTAATAACAACATCATTCATACAATATCAACACTAGGTATAATGTAATATAGTGATTACATCCCACAGATCAAGGTACATTTTATAACAACATCGTTCATACTGTATCTACATTGGATATAATGTAATATACTGATCCCTTCCCACAGATCAAGGTGCCTACATTTTGTAACAATATCATTATTACTATATCTTCATAAGATATAATGAAATATACTAATCCCTGCCCACAGATCAATGTATATTTAGTAGCGATATCATTAATACTATATTTACATTGGATATAATGTAATATACTGAACCCTCCCCACAGATCAATGTACCTATATTTAACAACAATATCATTAGTACTACGTCCACATTGCATATAATGTAATATACTGATTCCTTGCCACAGATCAGTGTCCATTTAATAACAACATCATTCATTACATATCTACATGGGGCACAATGTAATATAGTGATTACATCCCACAGAACAATGTACATGTAATATCGATATCATTATTACTATATCTACATTAGATATAATGTAATATACTGATCCCTGCCCATAGTTCCATGTACCTATATTTAATAACAATATCAATAGTACTATATCCACGTCACATATAATGTAATATACTGATTCCTTCCCACAGATCAATGTACATTTAATAACAACATTATTCATACTATATCTACACTATTTATAATGTAACATAGTGATTACATCCCACAGATCAAGGTACATTTAATAACAACATCGTTCATACTGTATCTACATTGGATATAATGTAATATACTGATCCCTTCCCACAGATCAATGTACATTTAATAACAACAGCATTCATACTATATCAACACTAGGTATAATGTAATATAGTGATTACATCCCACAGATCAAGGTACATTCAATATCGATATCATTATTACTATATCTACATTAGATAAAATGTAATATACTGATCCCTTCCCACAGATCAAGGTGACTACATTTAGTAACAATATCATTATTACCATATCTACATTAGATATTATGTAATATACTCATTCCTTCCCACAGATCAATGTACATTTAGTAACAATATCATTAGTACTATATCTGCATTAGATATGTAATGTACATTTAATACCAATATCATTAGTAGTATGTCTACATTAGATATGTAATGTACGTTTAATAACAATATCATTATTACCATATCCACATTAGATATAAGGTAATCTACTGATTACTACACACAGATCAGTGTACATTTAATAAGAATATCATTGGTACTATATCTACATTCGATATAATGCAATATACTGATTCATTCCCACAGATCAGTGTACACTTAATACCAATATCATTAGTACTATATCTACATTCGATATAATGTAATATACTGATTCATTCCGACAGATTAATGTACATTTAATAACAATATCATTATTACTATATCTACAATAGATATGTAATGTTCATTTAATATGAATATCATTGGTACTATATCTACATTCGATATAATGTATTATACCGATTCCTTCCCATAGATCAATGTACATCTAATACCAATATCATTAGTACCATATCTACATTCGACATAATGTAATATACTGATTCCTCCCGTCAGATCAATGTTCATTTGATAATAATATCATTAGTACTATATCTACATTGGATATAATGTTATATACTGATTCATTCCCACAGATCAATGTAGATATAATACCAATATCATTAGTACTATATCTACGTTAGATATGTAATGTACAATTAATAGCAATATTATTATTACCATATCTACATTAGATATAATGCAATATACTGATTCATTCCCATAGATCAATGTACATTTAATAACAATATCGTTAGTACTATACCTACATTAAATATGTAATGTAGATTTAATAACAATATCATTATTACTATATCTACAATAGATATAATGTCCTGTACAGATTCATTCCAACAGATCAATGTACATTTAATCACAATATCATTATTACCATATCTACAATAGATATTATGTAATATACTCATTCCTTCCCACAGATCAATGTACATTTAATAACAATATCATTAGTACTATATCTGCATTAGATATGTAATGTACATTTAATACCAATATCATTAGTAGTATATCTACATTAGATATGTAATGTACGTTTAATAACAATATCATTATTACCATATCCACATTAGATATAAGGTAATCTACTGATTACTACACACAGATCAGTGTACAATTAATAACAATGTCATTAGTACTACATCTACATTCGATATTATTTAATATACTGATTTATTCCCACAGATCAATGTACATTTAATAACAATATCATTATTACCATATCTACATTAGATATTATGTAATATACTGATTCCTTCCCACAGATCAATGTACATTTAATACCAATATCATTAGTACTATATCTACATTAGATATAAGGTAATCTACTGATTACTACACACAGATCAGTGTACTGTTAATAACAATGTCATTAGTACTACATCTACATTCGATATTATTTAATATACTGATTTATTCCCACAGATCAATGTACATTTAATAACAATATCATTATTACCATATCTACATTAGATATAATGTAATATACTGATTCCTTCCCACAGATCAATGTACACTTAATACCAATATCATTAGTACTATATCTACATTCGATATAATGTAATATACTGATTCATTCCGACAGATTAATGTACATTTAATAACAATATCATTATTACTATATCTACAATAGATATGTAATGTTCATTTAATATGAATATCATTATTACCATACCTACAGTAGATATAATGTCATTTACAGATTCATTCCCACAGATCAATGTACCTTTAATAACAATATCATTAGTACTATATCTACATTAGATATGTAATGATCATTTAAAAACAATATCATTATTACCATATCTACATTAGATATGTAATGTACATTTAATACCAATATTATTAGTAGTATATCTACATTAGATATGTAATGTAGATTTAATAACAATATCATTATTACCATATCTACATTAGATATAATGCCATATACTGATTCCTTTCCACACATCAATGTAGATTTAATAACAATATCATTAGTACTATATCTACATTCGATATAATGTGATATACTTATTCGTTCCCACAGATCAATGTACATTTAATAACAATATCATTAGTACTATATCTACATTAGATATGTAATGTTCATTTAATAACAATATCATTAGTACTACATCTACATCCGATATAATGTAATATACTGATTCCTTCCCACAGATCAATGTACGTTTGATAACAATATCATTATTACTACATCCACATTAGATATGTAATGTACATTTAATATGAATATCATTGGTACTATATCTACATTCGATATAATGTATTATACCGATTCCTTCCCATAGATCAATGTACATCTAATACCAATATCATTAGTACCATATCTACATTCGACATAATGTAATATACTGATCCCTGCCCACAGTTCAATGTAACTATATTTAATAACAATATCATTAGTACTATATCCACATCATATATAATGTAATATACTGACTCCTTCCCACAGATCAATGTACATTTAACAACCGCATCATTCATACTATGTCTACATTGGATATAATGTAATATACTGTTCCCTTCCCACAGATCAATGTACATATAATAACAATATCATTATTACTATAACTACACTAGATATAATGTAATATACTGATTCCTTCCCTCAGATCAATGTACATTTAATATCGATATCATTATTACTATTTCTACATTAGATATAATGTAATATACTGATTCCTTCCCACAGATCAATGTACATTTAATAGCAATATCATTAGTACTATATCTACATTAGATATAATGTAATATACTGATCCCTGCCCACAGATCAATGTATCTACATTTAATAACAATATCATTAGTACTACGTCCACATTACATATAATGTAGTATACTGATTCCTTCTCACAGATCAGTGTAGATTTAATAACAACATCCTTCATACTATATCAACACGGGGAATAATGTAATATACTGATCCCTTCCCACAGACCAAGGTGCCTACATTTAGTAACAATATCATTATCACTATATCTACATTAGATATAATGTGATATACTGATCCCTGCCCACCGGTCAATGTACATTTAATAACAACATCGTTCATACTATATCCACATTAGGTATAATGTAATATAGTGATTACGTCCACAGATCAATGTAACTACATTTAATAACAATATCCTTAGTACTATATCCACACGGGGAATAATGTAATATACTGATCCCTTCCCACAGACCAAGGTGCCTACATTTAGTAACAATATCATTATCACTATATCTACATTAGATATAATGTGATATACTGATCCCTGCCCACCGGTCAATGTACATTTAATAACAACATCGTTCATACTATATCCACATTAGGTATAATGTAATATAGTGATTACTTCCACAGATCAATGTAACTACATTTAATAACAATATCCTTAGTACTATATCCACATTACACATAATGTAATATACTGATTCCTTCCCACAGAACAATGTACATTTAATAACACCATCATTCATACTATATCTACACGAGGTATAATGTAATATAGTGATTACATATAATAACAACATCGTTCATACTATATCCACATTAGGTATAATGTAATATAGTGATTACGTCTAACAGATCAATGTACCTACATTTAATAACAATATCCTTAGTACTATATCCACATTACACATAATGTAATATACTGATTCCTTCCCACAGATCAATGTACATTTAAAAACAACATCAATCATACTATATCTACAATGGATATAATGTAATATACTGATCCCTGCCCATAGTTCAATGTACCTATATTTAATAACAATATCATTAGTACTATATCCACATCACATATAATGTAATATACTGATTCCTTCTCACAGATCAATGTACATTTAATAACAACATTATTCATACTATATCTACACTAGGTAGAATGTAACATAGTGATTACATCCCACAGATCAATGTACACTTAAAAACAACATCATTCATACTATAACTACATTGGATATAATGTAATATACTGATCCCTTCCCACAGATCAAGGTATCTACATTTAATAACAATATCATTATTACTATATCTACACTAGATATAATGCAATATACGGATTCCTTCCCACAGATCAATGTACATTTAATAACAACATCATTCATACTATATCTGCATTGGATATAACGTAATATACTGATCCCTTCCCACAGGTCAATGTACATACAATAGCAAAATCGTTATTACTATATCCACATTAGGTATAATGTAATGTATTTACTACATCCAACAGATCATTGTACATTTAATAACATCATTCATGCTATAGCTAAATTGGATATAATGTAATATACTCACCCCTTCCCACAGATCAAGGTACCTACATTTAATAACAATATCATTATTACTACATCTACATTAGATATAAAGTAATATACTGATCCCTGCCCACAGTTCAATGTACCCATATTTAATAATAATATCATTAGTACTATATCCACATCATATATAATGTAATATACTGATTCCTTCCCACAGATCAACGTAGATTTAATAACAACATCATTCATACAATATCAACACTAGGTATAATGTAATATAGTGATTACATCCCACAGATCAAGGTACATTTAATAACAACATCATTCATACTATATCTACATTGGATATTATGTAATATACTGATCTCTGCCCACAGATCAATGTACCTACATTTAATAACAATATCATTAGTACTATATCTACATTAGATATAATGTAATATACTGATCCCTGCCCACAGTTCAATGTAAGTATATTCAATAACAATATCATTAGTACTATATCCACATCATATATAATGTAATATACTGATTCCTTCCCACAGATCAATGTACATATAATAGCAATATCGTTATTACTATATCAACATCAGATATGTAATATACATTTAAAAACAAATCATTATTACTATATCTACGCCGGTTATAACGAAATGTACTGATTCCTTCCCAAGGATCAATGTACATATAATCGCAATATCATTATTAGTTACTATATCTACATCGGTTGTAACGCAATATACTGATTCCTTCCCACAGATCAATGTACATTTAATAGCAATATCATTAGTACTATATCTACATTAGATATAATGTAATATACTGATCCCTGCCCACAGATCAATGTATCTACATTTAATAACAATATCATTAGTACTACGTCCACATTACATATAATGTAGTATACTGATTCCTTCTCACAGATCAGTGTAGATTTAATAACAACATCCTTCATACTATATCAACACGGGGTATAATGTAATATACTGATCCCTTCCCACAGATCAATGTACCTACATTTAATAACAATATCCTTAGTACTATATCCACATTACACATAATGTAATATACTGATTCCTTCCCACAGAACAATGTACATTTAATAACACCATCATTCATACTATATCTACACGAGGTATAATGTAATATAGTGATTACATCCCACAGATCAATGTACATATAACAACAACATCATTCATACTATATCTACGTTGGATATAATGTAATATACTGATCCCTTCCCACAGATCAAGGTAGCTACATTTAATAACATTATCATTAATACTATATCTACATGAGATATTATGTTATATACTAATCCCTGCCCACAGATCAATGTATATTTAATAGCGATATCATTATTACTATATCTTCATTGGATATAATGTAATATACTGATCCCTTCCCACAGATCAAGGTATCTACATTTAATAACAATATCATTATTACTATATCTACACTAGATATAATGCAATATACGGATTCCTTCCCACAGATCAATGTACATTTAATAACAACATCATTCATACTATATCTGCATTGGATATAACGTAATATACTGATCCCTTCCCACAGGTCAATGTACATACAATAGCAAAATCGTTATTACTATATCCACATTAGGTATAATGTAATGTATTTACTACATCCAACAGATCATTGTACATTTAATAACATCATTCATGCTATAGCTAAATTGGATATAATGTAATATACTCACCCCTTCCCACAGATCAAGGTACCTACATTTAATAACAATATCATTATTACTACATCTACATTAGATATAAAGTAATATACTGATCCCTGCCCACAGTTCAATGTACCCATATTTAATAATAATATCATTAGTACTATATCCACATCATATATAATGTAATATACTGATTCCTTCCCACAGATCAACGTAGATTTAATAACAACATCATTCATACAATATCAACACTAGGTATAATGTAATATAGTGATTACATCCCACAGATCAAGGTATATTTAATAACAACATCATTCATACTATATCTACATTGGATATTATGTAATATACTGATCTCTGCCCACAGATCAATGTACCTACATTTAATAACAATATCATTAGTACTATATCTACATTAGATATAATGTAATATACTGATCCCTGCCCACAGTTCAATGTAAGTATATTCAATAACAATATCATTAGTACTATATCCACATCATATATAATGTAATATACTGATTCCTTCCCACAGATCAATGTACATTAACAACAACATCATTCATGCTATAGCTAAATTGGATATAATGTAATATACTGATCCCTGCCCACAGATCAATGTACCTACATTTAATAACAATATCATTAGTACTATATCTACATTAGATATAATGTAATATACTGATCCCTGCCCACAGATCAATGTACCTACATTTAGTAACAATATCATTATTACTATATCTACATTAGATATAATGTAATATACTGATCCCTGCCCACCGGTCAATGTACATTTAATAACAACATCGTTCATACTATATCCACATTACACATAATGTAATATACTGATTCCTTCCCACAGATCAATGTACATTTAACAACAACATCATTCGTACTATATCTACATTGGATATAATGTAATATACTGATCCCTTCCCACAGATCAATGTACCTACATTTAATAACAATATCCTTAGTACTATATCCACATTACACATAATGTAATATACTGATTCCTTCCCACAGAACAATGTACATTTAATAACACCATCATTCATACTATATCTATACGAGGTATAATGTAATATAGTGATTACATCCCACAGATCAATGTACATATAACAACAACATCATTCATACTATATCTACATTGGATATAATGTAATATACTCACCCCTTCCCACAGATCAAGGTACCTACATTTAATAACAATATCATTATTACTACATCTACATTAGATATAAAGTAATATACTGATCCCTGCCCACAGTTCAATGTACCTATATTTAATAATAATATCATTAGTACTATATCCACATCATATATAATGTAATATACTGATTCCTTCCCACAGATCAATGTACATTAACAACAACATCATTCATGCTATAGCTAAATTGGATATAATGTAATATACTGATCCCTGCCCACCGGTCAATGTACATTTAATAACAACATCGTTCATACTATATCCACATTAGGTATAATGTAATATAGTGATTACGTCCCACAGATCAATGTACCTACATTTAATAACAATATCATTAGTACTACGTCCACATTACATATAATGTAGTATACTGATTCCTTCTCACAGATCAGTGTAGATTTAATAACAACATCCTTCATACTATATCAACACTAGGTATAATGTAATATACTGATCCCTTCCCACAGACCAAGGTGCCTACATTTAATAACAATATCATTAGTACTATATCCACATCATATATAATGTAATATACTGATTCCTTCCCACAGATCAACGTAGATTTAATAACAACATCATTCATACAATATCAACACTAGGTATAATGTAATATAGTGATTCCTCCCCACATATCAATGTACATTTTATAACAACATCATTCATACTATATCTACATTGGATATAATGTAATATACTGATCCCTTCCCATACGTCAATGTACATATAATAGTAAAATCGTTATTACTATATCTACATTAGGTATAATGTAATATACTGATCCCTGCTCACAGATCAGTGTACGTTTAGTAACAACATCATTCATTACATATCTATATTGGGTACAATGTAATATAGTGATTATATCCCACAGATCAATGTACATGTAATATCGATATCATTATTACTATATCTACATTAGATATAATGTAATATACTGATCCCTGCCCACAGTTCAATGTAACTATACTCAATAACAATATCATTAGTACTATATCCACATCATATATAATGTAATATACTGATTCCTTGCCACAGATCAATGTACATATAATAGCAATATCGTTATTACTATATCAACATCAGATATGTAATATACATTTAAAAACAAATCATTATTACTATATCTACGCCGGTTATAACGAAATGTACTGATTCCTTCCCAAGGATCAATGTACATATAATCGCAATATCATTATTAGTTACTATATCTACATCGGTTGTAACGCAATATACTGATTCCTTCCCACAGATCAATGTACATTTAATAGCAATATCATTAGTACTATATCTACATTAGATATAATGTAATATACTGATCCCTGCCCACAGATCAATGTATCTACATTTAATAACAATATCATTAGTACTACGTCCACATTACATATAATGTAGTATACTGATTCCTTCTCACAGATCAGTGTAGATTTAATAACAACATCCTTCATACTATATCAACACGGGGAATAATGTAATATACTGATCCCTTCCCACAGACCAAGGTGCCTACATTTAGTAACAATATCATTATCACTATATCTACATTAGATATAATGTGATATACTGATCCCTGCCCACCGGTCAATGTACATTTAATAACAACATCGTTCATACTATATCCACATTAGGTATAATGTAATATAGTGATTACGTCCACAGATCAATGTAACTACATTTAATAACAATATCCTTAGTACTATATCCACACGGGGAATAATGTAATATACTGATCCCTTCCCACAGACCAAGGTGCCTACATTTAGTAACAATATCATTATCACTATATCTACATTAGATATAATGTGATATACTGATCCCTGCCCACCGGTCAATGTACATTTAATAACAACATCGTTCATACTATATCCACATTAGGTATAATGTAATATAGTGATTACTTCCACAGATCAATGTAACTACATTTAATAACAATATCCTTAGTACTATATCCACATTACACATAATGTAATATACTGATTCCTTCCCACAGAACAATGTACATTTAATAACACCATCATTCATACTATATCTACACGAGGTATAATGTAATATAGTGATTACATATAATAACAACATCGTTCATACTATATCCACATTAGGTATAATGTAATATAGTGATTACGTCTAACAGATCAATGTACCTACATTTAATAACAATATCCTTAGTACTATATCCACATTACACATAATGTAATATACTGATTCCTTCCCACAGATCAATGTACATTTAAAAACAACATCAATCATACTATATCTACAATGGATATAATGTAATATACTGATCCCTGCCCATAGTTCAATGTACCTATATTTAATAACAATATCATTAGTACTATATCCACATCACATATAATGTAATATACTGATTCCTTCTCACAGATCAATGTACATTTAATAACAACATTATTCATACTATATCTACACTAGGTAGAATGTAACATAGTGATTACATCCCACAGATCAATGTACACTTAAAAACAACATCATTCATACTATAACTACATTGGATATAATGTAATATACTGATCCCTTCCCACAGATCAAGGTATCTACATTTAATAACAATATCATTATTACTATATCTACACTAGATATAATGCAATATACGGATTCCTTCCCACAGATCAATGTACATTTAATAACAACATCATTCATACTATATCTGCATTGGATATAACGTAATATACTGATCCCTTCCCACAGGTCAATGTACATACAATAGCAAAATCGTTATTACTATATCCACATTAGGTATAATGTAATGTATTTACTACATCCAACAGATCATTGTACATTTAATAACATCATTCATGCTATAGCTAAATTGGATATAATGTAATATACTCACCCCTTCCCACAGATCAAGGTACCTACATTTAATAACAATATCATTATTACTACATCTACATTAGATATAAAGTAATATACTGATCCCTGCCCACAGTTCAATGTACCCATATTTAATAATAATATCATTAGTACTATATCCACATCATATATAATGTAATATACTGATTCCTTCCCACAGATCAACGTAGATTTAATAACAACATCATTCATACAATATCAACACTAGGTATAATGTAATATAGTGATTACATCCCACAGATCAAGGTATATTTAATAACAACATCATTCATACTATATCTACATTGGATATTATGTAATATACTGATCTCTGCCCACAGTTCAATGTAAGTATATTCAATAACAATATCATTAGTACTATATCCACATCATATATAATGTAATATACTGATTCCTTCCCACAGATCAATGTACATTAACAACAACATCATTCATGCTATAGCTAAATTGGATATAATGTAATATACTGATCCCTGCCTACCGGTCAATGTACATTTAATAACAACATCGTTCATACTATATCCACATTAGGTATAATGTAATATAGTGATTACGTCCCACAGATCAATGTACCTACATTTAATAACAATATCATTAGTACTACGTCCACATTACATATAATGTAGTATACTGATTCCTTCTCACAGATCAGTGTAGATTTAATAACAACATCCTTCATACTATATCAACACTAGGTATAATGTAATATACTGATCCCTTCCCACAGACCAAGGTGCCTACATTTAATAACAATATCATTAGTACTATATCCACATCATATATAATGTAATATACTGATTCCTTCCCACAGATCAACGTAGATTTAATAACAACATCATTCATACAATATCAACACTAGGTATAATGTAATATAGTGATTCCTCCCCACATATCAATGTACATTTTATAACAACATCATTCATACTATATCTACATTGGATATAATGTAATATACTGATCCCTTCCCATACGTCAATGTACATATAATAGTAAAATCGTTATTACTATATCTACATTAGGTATAATGTAATATACTGATCCCTGCTCACAGATCAGTGTACGTTTAGTAACAACATCATTCATTACATATCTATATTGGGTACAATGTAATATAGTGATTATATCCCACAGATCAATGTACATGTAATATCGATATCATTATTACTATATCTACATTAGATATAATGTAATATACTGATCCCTGCCCACAGTTCAATGTAACTATACTCAATAACAATATCATTAGTACTATATCCACATCATATATAATGTAATATACTGATTCCTTGCCACAGATCAATGTACATATAATAGCAATATCGTTATTACTATATCAACATCAGATATGTAATATACATTTAAAAACAAATCATTATTACTATATCTACGCCGGTTATAACGAAATGTACTGATTCCTTCCCAAGGATCAATGTACATATAATCGCAATATCATTATTAGTTACTATATCTACATCGGTTGTAACGCAATATACTGATTCCTTCCCACAGATCAATGTACATTTAATAGCAATATCATTAGTACTATATCTACATTAGATATAATGTAATATACTGATCCCTGCCCACAGATCAATGTATCTACATTTAATAACAATATCATTAGTACTACGTCCACATTACATATAATGTAGTATACTGATTCCTTCTCACAGATCAGTGTAGATTTAATAACAACATCCTTCATACTATATCAACACGGGGTATAATGTAATATACTGATCCCTTCCCACAGATCAATGTACCTACATTTAATAACAATATCCTTAGTACTATATCCACATTACACATAATGTAATATACTGATTCCTTCCCACAGAACAATGTACATTTAATAACACCATCATTCATACTATATCTACACGAGGTATAATGTAATATAGTGATTACATCCCACAGATCAATGTACATATAACAACAACATCATTCATACTATATCTACGTTGGATATAATGTAATATACTGATCCCTTCCCACAGATCAAGGTAGCTACATTTAATAACATTATCATTAATACTATATCTACATGAGATATAATGTTATATACTAATCCCTGCCCACAGATCAATGTATATTTAATAGCGATATCATTATTACTATATCTTCATTAGATATAATGTAATATACTAATCCCTGCCCACAGATCAATGTATATTTAGTAGCGATATCATTATTACTATATCTACATTGGATATAATGTAATATACTGAACCCTCCCCACAGATCAATGTACCTATATTGAACAACAATATCATTAGTACTACATCATTAGTACTATTACATTGCATATAATGTAATATACTGATTCCTTGCCACAGATCAATGTACATTTAATAACCATATCATTAGTACCATATCTACATTAGATATGTAATGTACATTTAATAACAATATCACTATTACTATATCTACATTAGATATAATGTAATATACTAATCCCTGCCCACAGATCAATGTATATTTAGTAGCGATATCATTATTACTATATCTACATTGGATATAATGTAATATACTGAACCCTCCCCACAGATCAATGTACCTACATTTAACAACAATATCATTAGTACTACGTCCACATTGCATATAATGTAATATACTGATTCCTTGCCACAGATCAGTGTACATTTAATAACAACATCATTCATTACATATCTATATTGGGTACAATGTAATATAGTGATTACATCCCACAGATCGATGTACATGTAATATCGATATCATTATTACTATATCTACATTAGATATAATGTAATATACTGATCCCTGCCCATAGTTCGATGTACCTATATTTAATAACAATACCATTAGTACTATATCCACATCACATATAATGTAATATACTGATCCCTTCCCGCAGATCAATGTACATTTAGTAACACCATCATTCATACTATATCTACACTAGGTATAATGTAACATAGTGATTACATCCCACAGATCAATGTACATTTAATAACAACATCATTCATACTATAACTACATTGGATATAATGTAATATACTGATCCCTTCCCACAGATCAATGTACATATAACAGCAACATCGTTATTACTATATCTGCATTAGGTATAATGTAATCTAGTGACTACATCCCACAGATCATTGTACGTTTAATAACACCATCATTCATGCTATAGCTAAATTGGATATAATGTAATATACTGATCCCTTCGCACAGATCAAGGTACCTACATTTAATAACAATATCACTAGTATTACGTCCACATTACATATAATGTAGTATACTGATTCCTTCTCACAGATCAGTGTAGATTTAATAACAACATCCTTCATACTATATCAACACTAGGTATAATGTAATATACTGATCCCTTCCCACAGACCAAGGTGCCTACATTTAGTAACAATATCATTATTACTATATCTGCATCAGATATAATGTAATATACTGATTCCTTCCCACAGATCAATGTACATTTAACAACAACATCATTCATACTATATCTACATTGGATATAATGTAATATACTGATCCCCTCCCACAGATCAATGTACCTACATTTAATAACAATATCCTTAGTACTATATCCACATTTCACATAATGTAATATACTGATTCCTTCCCACAGAACAATGTACATTTAATAACACCATCATTCATACTATATCTACACGAGGTATAATGTAATATAGTGATTACATCCCACAGATCAATGTACATATAACAACAACATCATTCATACTATATCTACATTGGATATAATGTAATATACTGATCCCTTCCCACAGATCAATGTACATTTAGTAACACCATCATTCATACTATATCTACACTGGATATAATACAATATACGGATTCCTACCCAAAGATCAATGTACATTTTATAACAACATCATTCATACTATACCTACATCGGATATAATGTAATATACTGATCCCTTCCCATACGTCAATGTACATATAATAGCAAAATCGTTATTACTATATCTACATTAGGTATATTGTAATATACTGATCCCTGCTCACAGATCAATGTACCTATATATAATAACAATACCCTTAGTACTATATCCACATTACCCATAATGTAATATACTGATTCCTTCCCACAGATCAATGTACATTAACAACAACATCATTCATGCTATAGCTAAATTGGATATAATGTAATATACTGATCCCTGCCCACAGATCAATGTACCTACATTTAATAACAATATCATTAGTACTATATCTACATTAGATATAATGTAATATACTGATCCCTGCCCACAGATCAATGTACCTACATTTAGTAACAATATCATTATTACCATATCTACATTAGATATAATGTAATATACTGATCCCTGCCCACCGGTCAATGTACATTTAATAACAACATCGTTCATACTATATCCACATTAGGTATAATGTAATATAGTGATTACATCCCCCAGATCAATGTACATATAACAACAACATCATTCATACTATATCTACATTGGATATAATGTAATATACTGATCCCTTCCCAAAGGTCAATGTACATATAATAGCATAATCGTTATTACTATATCTACATTAGGTATAATGTAATGTATTAACTACATCCTACAGATCATTGTACATTTAATAACATCATTCATGCTATAGCTAAATTGGATATAATGTAATATACTGATCCCTTCCCACAGATCAAGGTGCCTACATTTAGTAACAATATCATTATTACTATATCTTCATTAGATATAATGTAATATACTAATCCCTGCCCACAGATCAATGTATATTTAGTAGCGATATCATTATTACTATATCTACATTGGATATAATGTAATATACTGAACCCTCCCCACAGATCAATGTACCTACATTTAACAACAATATCATTAGTACTACGTCCACATTGCATATAATGTAATATACTGACTCCTTGCCACAGATCAGTGTACATTTAATAACAACATCATTCATTACATATCTATTTTGGGTACAATGTAATATAGTGATTACATCCCACAGATCAATGTACATGTAATGTCGATATCATTATTACTATATCTACATTAGATATAATGTAATATACTGATCCCTGCCCATAGTTCAATGTACCTATATTTAATAACAATATCCTTAGTACTATATCCACATTACACATAATGTAATATACTGATTCCTTCCCACAGATCAATGAACATTTAATAACAACAGCATTCATACTATATCAACACTAGGTATAATGTAATATAGTGATTACAGCCCACAGATCAAGGTACATTCAATATCGATATCATTATTACTATATCTACATTAGATAAAATGTAATATACTGATCCCTTCCCACAGATCAAGGTGCCTACATTTAGTAACAATATCATTATTACTATATCTACATTAGATATAATGTAATATACTGATCCCTGCCCACCGGTCAATGTACATTTAATAACAACATCGATCATACTATATCCACATTAGGTATAATGTAATATAGTGATTACGTCTCACAGATCAATGTACCTACATTTAATAACAATATCCTTAGTACTATATCCACATTACACATAATGTAATATACTGATTCCTTCCCACAGATCAATGTACATTTAACAACAACATCATTCATACTATATCTACAATGGATATAATGTAATATACTGATCCCTGCCCATAGTTCAATGTACCTATATTTAATAACAATATCATTAGTACTATATCCACATCACATATAATGTAATATACTGATTCCTTCTCACAGATCAATGTACATTTAATAACAACATTAATCATACTATATCTACACTAGGTAGAATGTAACATAGTGATTACATCCCACAGATCAATGTACACTTAAAAACAACATCATTCATACTATAACTACATTGGATATAATGTAATATACTGATCCCTTCCCACAGATCAAGGTATCTACATTTAATAACAATATCATTATTACTATATCTACACTAGATATAATGCAATATACGGATTCCTTCCCACAGATCAATGTACATTTAATAACAACATCATTCATACTATATCTGCATTGGATATAACGTAATATACTGATCCCTTCCCACAGGTCAATGTACATACAATAGCAAAATCGTTATTACTATATCCACATTAGGTATAATGTAATGTATTTACTACATCCAACAGATCATTGTACATTTAATAACATCATTCATGCTATAGCTAAATTGGATATAATGTAATATACTCACCCCTTCCCACAGATCAAGGTACCTACATTTAATAACAATATCATTATTACTACATCTACATTAGATATAAAGTAATATACTGATCCCTGCCCACAGTTCAATGTACCCATATTTAATAATAATATCATTAGTACTATATCCACATCATATATAATGTAATATACTGATTCCTTCCCACAGATCAATGTACATTAACAACAACATCATTCATGCTATAGCTAAATTGGATATAATGTAATATACTGATCCCTACCCACAGATCAATGTACCTACATTTAATAACAATATCATTAGTACTATATCTACATTAGATATAATGTAATATACTGATCCCTGCCCACAGATCAATGTACCTACATTTAGTAACAATATCATTATTACTATATCTACATTAGATATAATGTAATATACTGATCCCTGCCCACCGGTCAATGTACATTTAATAACAACATCGTTCAAACTATATCCACATTACACATAATGTAATATACTGATTCCTTCCCACAGATCAATGTACATTTAACAACAACATCATTCGTACTATATCTACATTGGATATAATGTAATATACTGATCCCTTCCCACAGATCAATGTACCTACATTTAATAACAATATCCTTAGTACTATATCCACATTACACATAATGTAATATACTGATTCCTTCCCACAGAACAATGTACATTTAATAACACCATCATTCATACTATATCTACACGAGGTATAATGTAATATAGTGATTACATCCCACAGATCAATGTACATATAACAACAACATCATTCATACTATATCTACATTGGATATAATGTAATATACTCACCCCTTCCCACAGATCAAGGTACCTACATTTAATAACAATATCATTATTACTACATCTACATTAGATATAAAGTAATATACTGATCCCTGCCCACAGTTCAATGTACCTATATTTAATAATAATATCATTAGTAATATATCCACATCATATATAATGTAATATACTGATTCCTTCCCACAGATCAATGTACATTAACAACAACATCATTCATGCTATAGCTAAATTGGATATAATGTAATATACTGATCCCTGCCCACCGGTCAATGTACATTTAATAACAACATCGTTCATACTATATCCACATTAGGTATAATGTAATATAGTGATTACGTCCCACAGATCAATGTACCTACATTTAATAACAATATCATTAGTACTACGTCCACATTACATATAATGTAGTATACTGATTCCTTCTCACAGATCAGTGTAGATTTAATAACAACATCCTTCATACTATATCAACACTAGGTATAATGTAATATACTGATCCCTTCCCACAGACCAAGCTGCCTACATTTAATAACAATATCATTAGTACTATATCCACATCATATATAATGTAATATACTGATTCCTTCCCACAGATCAACGTAGATTTAATAACAACATCATTCATACAATATCAACACTAGGTATAATGTAATATAGTGATTCCTCCCCACATATCAATGTACATTTTATAACAACATCATTCATACTATATCTACATTGGATATAATGTAATATACTGATCCCTGCCCACAGTTCAATGTAACTATACTCAATAACAATATCATTAGTACTATATCCACATCATATATAATGTAATATACTGATTCCTTCCCACAGATCAATGTACATATAATAGCAATATCGTTATTACTATATCAACATCAGATATGTAATATACATTTAAAAACAAATCATTATTACTATATCTACGCCGGTTATAACGAAATGTACTGATTCCTTCCCAAGGATCAATGTACATATAATCGCAATATCATTATTAGTTACTATATCTACATCGGTTGTAACGCAATATACTGATTCCTTCCCACAGATCAATGTACATTTAATAGCAATATCATTAGTACTATATCTACATTAGATATAATGTAATATACTGATCCCTGCCCACAGATCAATGTATCTACATTTAATAACAATATCATTAGTACTACGTCCACATTACACATAATGTAATATACTGATTCCTTCCCACAGATCAATGTACATTTAACAACAACATCATTCATACTATATCTACAATGGATATAATGTAATATACTGATCCCTGCCCATAGTTCAATGTACCTATATTTAATAACAATATCATTAGTACTATATCCACATCACATATAATGTAATATACTGATCCCTTCCCACAGATCAATGTACATTTAGTAACACCATCATTCATACTATATCTACACTGGATTAATACAATATACGGATTCCTCCCCACAGATCAATGTACATTTTATAACATCATTCATACTATATCTACATTGGATATAATGTAATATACTGATCCCTTCCCATACGTCAATGTACATATAATAGCAAAATCGTTATTACTATATCTACATTAGGTATAATGTAATATACTGATCCCTGCTCACAGATCAATGTACCTATATTTAATAACAATATCCTTAGTACTATATCCACATTACACATAATGTAATATACTGATTCCTTCCCACAGATCAATGTACATTTAATAACAACAGCATTCATACTATATCAACACTAGGTATAATGTAATATAGTGATTACATCCCACAGATCAAGGTACATTCAATATCGATATCATTATTGCTATATCTACATTAGATAAAATGTAATATACTGATCCCTTCCCACAGATCAAGGTGCCTACATTTAGTAACAATATCATTATTACTATATCTACATTAGATATAATGTAATATACTGATCCCTGCCCACCGGTCAATGTACATTTAATAACAACATCGTTCATACTATATCCACATTAGGGATAATGTAATATAGTGATTACGTCTCACAGATCAATGTACCTACATTTAATAACAATATCCTTAGTACTATATCCACATTACACATAATGTAATATACTGATTCCTTCCCACAGATCAATGTACATTTAACAACAACATCATTCATACTATATCTACAATGGATATAATGTAATATACTGATCCCTGCCCATAGTTCAATGTACCTATATTTAATAACAATATCATTAGTACTATATCCACATCACATATAATGTAATATACTGATTCCTTCTCACAGATCAATGTACATTTAATAACAACATTATTCATACTATATCTACACTAGGGATAATGTAATATAGTGATTACATCCCACAGATCAATGTACATATAACAACAACATCATTCATGCTATAGCTAAATTGGATATAATGTAATATACTGATTCCTTCCCACAGATCAATGTACATTTAATAACAACATTATTCATACTATATCTACACTAGGGATAATGTAACATAGTGATTACATCCCGCAGATCAATGTACACTTAATAACAACATCATTCATACTATAACTACATTGGATATAATGTAATATACTGATCCCTTCCCACAGATTAAGGTATCTACATTTAATAACAATATCATTATTACTATATCTACACTAGATATGATGCAATATACGGATTCCTTCCCACAGATCAATGTACATTTAATAACAACATCATTCATACTATATCTGCATTGGATATAATGTAATATACTGATCCCTTCCCACAGGTCAATGTACATACAATAGCAAAATCGTTATTACTATATCTACATTAGGTATAATGTAATGTATTTACTACATCCTACAGATCATTGTACATTTAATAACATCATTCATGCTATAGCTAAATTGGATATAATGTAATATACTCACCCCTTCCCACAGATCAAGGTACCTACATTTAATAACAATATCATTATTACTACATCTACATTAGATATAAAGTAATATACCGATCCCTGCCCACAGTTCAATGTACCTATATTTAATAATAATATCATTAGTACTATCTCCACATCATTTATAATGTTATATACTGATTCCTTCCCACAGATCAATGTACATTAACAACAACATCATTCATGCTATAGCTAAATTGGATATAATGTAATATACTGATCCCTGCCCACCGGTCAATGTACATTTAATAACAACATCGTTCATACTATATCCACATTAGGTATAATGTAATATAGTGATTACGTCCCACAGATCAATGTACCTACATTTAATAACAATATCCTTAGTACTATACCCACATTACACATAATGTAATATACTGATTCCTTCCCACAGATCAATGTACATTTAACAACAACATCATTCATACTATATCTACAATGGATATAATGTAATATACTGATCCCTGCCCATAGTTCCATGTACCTATATTTAATAACAATATCATTAGTACTATATCCACATCACATATAATATAATATACTGATTCCTTCCCACAGATCAATGTACATTTAATAACAACATTATTCATACTATATCTACACTAGGTATAATGTAACATAGTGATTACATCCCACAGATCAATGTACACTTAAAAACAACATCATTCATACTATAACTACATTGGATATAATGTAATATACTGATCCCTTCCCACAGATCAAGGTATCTACATTTAATAACAACATCATTATTACTATATCTACACTAGATATAATGCAATATACGGATTCCTTCCCACAGATCAATGTACATTTAATAACAACATCATTCATACTATATCTGCATTGGATATAATGTAATATACTGATCCCTTCCCACAGGTCAATGTACATACAATAGCAAAATCGTTATTACTATATCTACATTAGGTATAATGTAATTTATTTACTACGTCCTACAGATCATTGTACATTTAATAAGATCATTCATGCTATAGCTAAATTGGATATAATGTAATATACTCACCCCTTCCCACAGATCAAGGTACCTACATTTAATAACAATATCATTATTACTACATCTACATTAGATATAATGCAATATACGGATTCCTTCCCACAGATCAATGTACATTTAATAACAACATCATTCATACTATAACTACATTGGATATAATGTAATATACTGATCCCTCCCCACAGATCAATGTACATTTTATAACAACATCATTCATACTATATCTACAATGGATATAATGTAATATACTGATCCCTGCCCATAGTTCAATGTACCTATATTTAATAACAATATCATTAGTACTATATCCACATCACATATAATGTAATATACTGATTCCTTCTCACAGATCAATGTACATTTAATAACAACATTATTCATACTATATCTACACTAGGTAGAATGTAACATAGTGATTACATCCCACAGATCAATGTACACTTAAAAACAACATCATTCATACTATAACTACATTGGATATAATGTAATATACTGATCCCTTCCCACAGATCAAGGTATCTACATTTAATAACAATATCATTATTACTATATCTACACTAGATATAATGCAATATACGGATTCCTTCCCACAGATCAATGTACATTTAATAACAACATCATTCATACTATATCTGCATTGGATATAACGTAATATACTGATCCCTTCCCACAGGTCAATGTACATACAATAGCAAAATCGTTATTACTATATCCACATTAGGTATAATGTAATGTATTTACTACATCCAACAGATCATTGTACATTTAATAACATCATTCATGCTATAGCTAAATTGGATATAATGTAATATACTCACCCCTTCCCACAGATCAAGGTACCTACATTTAATAACAATATCATTGTTACGTGGCCGACGGCTTGGCAGCGCGCGTGGCTATCAGAGGCTTTCTGATTGGCGGCCGCGTAACTTATTTTATTATCAATACAACCCGAGCGGTAAGATTGTATTGTGGTAGGAACTGTCACAAGGTTTCACTGGGTTTAAAGGAGAATGCTAATGTGGGTTTGACACAGCAATGTATATATTCTACAATCTTGGTCTATTACAGATGTTGTTGTCGCGAATATAGGTGTATAATGTGATATATTACCTATTTCCACTATGCTCGGTGTTCACGCACTGGCAATGCGGGGGTGTTGTGTGTGGTTGATTGTAATGCCAAATAGAAACACGACTCGCGGATTCTATAAGGTGAATGTTGCTCGAAGGGGACTTCAACCCGATCTCACTAATAGTAACCAACTCACTACCGTACACGTCGTGCTCGACACGAGATGAACTCTGGTACTGCCCCCGATCGTTGGTACGAACGGGTTTATATACTAATTAAGAAGGGTGGTCTGGTTACTATTCGAGTGATCAGGCTGGGTCCACCTGCCTCTGCGACAGTTTAGAGTGGTTGCATCTGCTATTTGATTACGGCGGACCCATTGCTTTCCCAAGTGTTTGGTTCTGCTATCGGTGGGCCCTCTGTTTATTACGAGAGTAAATGGTCGGTTTGCCCGAGAGTTTTCCTTTCCAGATGTTTAAGCTTATTTGAAAGGAGACACGTTTGATAAAAACGGTCTGTCTACGTGACACCTCCCCCCTTAGATGAAACATCGCGGTAATCGTGATGCTTTCAATTGGAAAGGAAAACACTCACTAGAATGTGTTGAAGTTTTGGTGTTGTAATGCAATATGTCGGGTGTTATGTGTGATGTGTGTGTACTTATCACTACGTGTGATGGTTGGTGATGCTGCTAACTGCGGTATGAAGTCGAAGCGTACGTCTGGGTCCAGGCTGCCTCGATCGGATTTGTCTCTCGGTGTACCAGGTTGGTACTATTGCAGGCGGTGGTATGGGTTGGTTTGCTCTTTGGTATTCCATTTCCATGATGATGGCGGCAATACACTCCTCGCAGTAGTAGGCGGCCTGCAACTCCATCCGGGGCGCGCTGCAAATATCGCAGGCCCCAGGCGGATATGCCGTTGGTAGTGGATAGTGTACCTCCACCATGTCATAGATCCTTGCTGCTCCAAGGGCTGCTTCGAGAGCACATTTCGGTCCGCTCAGATAAGTGTTTTGGAAGAATGGTGTTGTGGTCTGCTTTTATACCCGGCCTGGAACCGCGTATCTCATGCCCAACCACGCCTCCGCCACGTTGAAAGGTGGTTGTCCTGGTAGACGATCGAGGGCTACATCTGCCACGACCTCACCCTCGCCTCTGATGTTGGTTAGCAGACCCCTCCTTCCTTCCAACACCCTCTTGGCCTGCTCTATCTTCCAGGTCCTGCATACTGGGTGGATACCCCGTACCCGTACCTTGAAGACCTGCCACGGTAGATTTTGAAAGCGTGGCGGCAAGGTCCGAAGTTGGTCGACCGGTGCCCTTACCACCTTGCCGTGGTCACGAAGAGCCACCTCGAACTGGCCGTCCACCAGGTGTTGAACTTCTCCTCGGACCCAGGTACCTTCTTTACTTCTGTACGCCACCAGACGTCCAGTGGTCAGTCTTCCCTGGTTTGGAAAGTGGAGGTGGCCGCGATCGCTCATGTACCGATACAGGTCCCGGTACAGTCGCCTAGCTTCTTCCCGACCGTCGTCCACCTGCGCCCAGAATTCTACCGGATTGTCCACGTGGACAATTCCGATCCGAACAGAACTGCTCAAAACTATATTTTTGATGGTGTTCATTTTCTTGAGGATGTCTACTGATGAGACTATGGTGCCGAGAACTGCTTATATAGTCTGAAAACCCTTATCTTACCCCACTCTTATTTCGACTCTTAGAGGAGGGATGTGTAGGAGTGGCTACGGCCCCTTAGAATATTGTGGCACTTGGTCTAGGTGCTGAAGATTTTTCCCTTGGTAAATTTATATTATTTGAATTTGATTCTTCTGAGTTTTTAGGTATTTCTTCCAGTTGCAATTCAATTTCGTTCGGTTTGTCCAAAGGTTTTAGTTTATTAATGATTTTGTGTATATTACTTTTTATTATTGTCCCAATTATTAATAGTAGGATCAAAGATACTACTCCAAACGAGGAAAATGTTGATATTTTTATACGATTTGTGGAAATTTCTTGAAGTTCCAATTCTTTCGCCCGATGCTCCAATTCCTCTAGGTTTGGTGCTGTCGGAAGGTTCTTCCAATTTGTGATTACTTGATCTGTATTAGTGTAATTGGTTTCTAAAACTGATAGGTGATGTTCTGTTATTTTCGGAATGATTACTGATAAATTGTATGACGCGGATGGGTAATGTATAATATTTTCCATGCTGAGGCAAGTTTCTAAACCGTGTTTTTTGCAAAGTTGGTTCATGGCCAGAATTATCTGTTCTACTGGTGGTGCATGTGCAAGGTATTTATCAACATCCAATGACGTGACCAATCGCCATTGCGATTGATATGTCCGTATGTCTGACAATTTATCGTAAAACAAACCCGTTGATTGCGCCAGTGGTAACACCTTTGAACCGCCTTTAATCGCTGTCTGACTCATAACCAGAGCCAGAGGTATCAGAAGTAGTTGTGCCGGAATCATGATTTCCCGTTATTTCCGTTTTTTCCGCTGTGGATGGAAAATAAGCGTGTTTTAATTTATCTTGGTGTTTTGTTATCGTTTTGTCAGGTGTTCGCAATACAATGTTGTTCATATCTGTTACATTAATGATCTCATATGGCCCTACATAATGTGGATCAAATTTACTAATTCGTGGTTCTAGCAATGCATAAGCATAATCGCCTACATTGAATTCTACCGGTCGGGAATGTTTATCATAGTACTTCTTCGAACGGTGCTTGGAGGCAATCAAATTATCGGCTGCTATGTTGCGGATTTTTATAGTATGAGTTATTAATTCTGTTAAATAGTCGCCATATGATTTTAACCTTTCGCCAGTTGGAAACGAACTTGGTTCACGGGCTGGTTTTCCAAATATTAATTCATATGGAGAGAAATTTGTTGCTTCATGTACGGAAGTATTATAAGAAAACATGGCAAATGGTATTAATAGGTCCCAATCTTCATAATTATCCATGTAATGTTTAAGATATTCTGTTAGTACTATATGACTTCGTTCTAGTGATCCATTAGTTTGTGGTCTGTATCCAGAAGTTGTGATTTGTTTGATTTTGAATATTTCTGAAAGATTTTTCATTAAGCTTCCGATAAAACTAGTTCCCTTGTCTGTTAATATTGCTCGTGGTGTTCCATATATGGCAATAAAATGTCTCGCGAAAGCGTCTGCTATTGTGGCTGCTCTAATGTTTGGTATTGCTACTGCTATACAATATTTCGTTAAACAATCTTGCATTGTGAGAATGTATTTATTTCCGCTAGGCGTTAAAGGTAAAGGTCCTACGGTGTCTAAAGCAACTTTATCAAATGGTTCTATCGGGGTATCGGTAATTAACATTGGTTGACGAGTTTTTGCTCTAACTAATTTCTCTTCTTGACAGCTTGGACATTTCCTGATATAATTTCGTATTTCGTTGTGCATTTCTGGCCATTGATATTTCGCTCTGATGCGTTTATATGTTTTTGTGACTCCTTTATGTCCTCCTATCAAACTGTCGTGAGCTTCGCGAATTATTTGTAATCGATCTTCTTCTGATGGTGTAATCGTTGAACAATTGCATATGATGATTTTCTGTGTTGTACCGTTGAAAACGTCCTTTATTAATTTAGTTAATTCATTGGTTGGTAATTTATGAAAATCTCCGACTGCTGATATTCTAAATGATTTAATTGGATTTTGATCTAAATGCTGTTTCAGTGTTTGTAGTCCGTTTAGTATATCTTCACTTTTAATGGTGTCGTAAAAATTATCTGATATTATTATACTGTAAACTTTGTATGAGCCATTTGCTGATTCTATTACGTCTCCTTTCTGCGGTTTCTTTGACATGAGCTGTTGTAAATCTATTGCTTCTGTGTCCAGTAACAGTTTTCCAATGGGGGTTACCAATTTACAGTCCGCAGGTATGAAATGTGCGTAATGACCTTCCTCGGTGGTCAGGGTGTTTGGAGAGATAATAACCTCAAGTGTCTGTGAAGGTTGCACTTTTCTTCGCAGGTCATCTCCCTCCGTGGAAAGAGTGTCTGTGTCAAGAAGTGTGAACGGATAAGGGTCAACGGTACGGTCAAAGTTTTCCTGTGGTTGCTGGATTGCCGTTCCTATTGTTTCGTTAACAGGTTGTGGTTGTAAAATTCCCTCATTTGTTACAAGTGATAATGGTGTATGGTTAAGTAAATCCTGTTGCGGGTTTGCGATTATCGTGTTTTCCGTAATGGTATTTTCTGATGGTTCTTCGAATGAAATCAAGTTTACGTCTTCTTCTGTCGATGTGATTTTAGTAGAATTTGCTTGCGGATGAAAGTTTATTGTTTCCATGTGTTCATCTGGCATACTTATCTCGTGCGATAAGTTAGGTAAGACTCTCGGTCTATCTGCTATTGGAGAATGTTGAACCTTCCCACGGGCTGGTTCTTCATCAGAGCTAGTGTTTTCCTCTTGATATTTTGGTCTCCTTTCCCTGTCCCTTTGTAGTTGCCGCACACGAAATCCTATGGAATCCGTGTCGATTTCTGGTTTCTGTCCTATGTGCTTGTAATCGGGGTCTTGAGGATCTCGGGGTATAAGTGGTAAGCAAGATGGTACTGGGTTACGTGATAATGCGTCTGCGTTCTTGTTCGTCTTTCCTGCTTTATGGATAACCTGATATTCGTACTCTAAGAGTCTGAGTCTCCACTTCATAAGTCGTGATGTCGGATCCTTGACAGAGTGTAACCAGACTAACGGTCGGTGATCTGTGACGAGTGTGAATTTTGTTCCATAAAGATACGGTCTGAAATATTGTACTGCGTAAACCATTGCAAGACATTCCTTTTCTGTAGCAGAATAATTCCTTTCGGCTTTATTTAAGGTACGAGATGCGTAGGCAATTGGTAGATCGTTTCCTATTTCTCCTTGACTAAGTACAGCTCCAATTGCGTAATCTGATGCGTCAGTGGTAACAATGAACGGTCGATTAAAATCCGGATATTGTAAAATTGGTTGTGTACAGAGTTCGTCGCGTAAATTTTCAAAACTTTTTTGCTGGTCTTCGGTCCACTTAAAACGAATTCCTTTACTTAATAATTGAACTAATGGTTTTGATTTAATAGAATAATCTTTTATGAAACGGCGATAATATCCTGTCAGTCCCAAGAACTGCTGGACATTTTTCTGTGTTTTAGGAATGGGAAATTCTTTTACAGCTTGTAATTTACGAGGATCTGGCTTAACACCATTTTCTGTTAAAATGTGTCCTAAATAAGTAACCTCCTTACGTAAGAATTCGCATTTATCAATCTGCAGTGTAAGTCCAAATTCTCTGAGCCGATTGAGTAATTTTTTTACTTTTATTTCATGTTCTCGTAGTGATGAAGAGAAAACAACCATATCGTCTATGAATACATGAGCGTTCTCTAGACCAGATATAACTTGATTCATTAAGCGTTGAAATGTCGGTGGTGCATTTTTTAAACCAAATGGCATGCGTACAAATTCAAAATGCCCATCCGGTGTTGTGAATGCTGTTTTCGGACAATCCTTAGGATCCATTTGAACTTGATGAAATCCATTTGCTATATCAAAAATTGTGAAATATTTTGCTCCTCCCAATTTATCTAGAATTTCGGTGATATTCGGCAAAGGAAATTTATCACTCAAAGTCTTTTCGTTTAAGGCTCGGAAATCGATTACCATACGCCAACGCTTATTGCCCTTAGCGTCTGGTTTCTTTGGCACAATCCATAACGGAGAATTATATGGTGAACTAGATGGCTGTATGACTCCTTGTAATAACAGAGCCTTTACTTGACGTTGTATTTCGTCTTGGTGTACTGGTGGATATCGGTATTGTCTTGTATTAATCGGTACGTCATCTGTTGTATGAATTGAATGGTAAAAATTCGGTACTTCTCCTAGTTTGTCTCCAGGCAAGTAAAATCTGTCTGAAAATTCGTCGACGATGTTGAATACATGTTTACGTTCTTCTGCATTGAGATGATCGGTTCTTAAAAGATTTCTAATTCGTGTTGCTCTATTTTCTGGTGTGTTTTCGGTCATATATGAAGAAATTGGGTCGTCGTCCGACGAGTCGTAAATATCGTAAGGATGAATGTATTGAGGTTCAATTTCGATGTCTACATCGTCTTCTCCGGTATTCGTTGCTAACGCGTAACAAATGCCGTCACGATTATATACTGCTGCTTCGCCAATGTATATATTTTCTGATGTTTTGAGTCGCGGTAAGTATCCCTCTTTAATATTTGGATTAGCTATGTGAATTGCAATTTGTTTTGTTGTTCGAGCTTCGATACGGTGTTTAGTCGATTTCGGATTTTTCTGCTGAGCTAAATCTCGGTAATTTGAAAAACGAAGTGGTCGAATAGGTTTATCTTTCAATACTAGTGTTCCATGATAATATGAAATTTCTGCTTCTTCTTGTAATAAAAATGGGCTGCCTATAATTCCATCGGCTTCTATTGCAAGGTTCTCTACTACGTAAAATAATGCAGGCTTACCGTGAATGTGAAGAATTGTGGTTCCTATGCTATAAATAGGTGATTTTGTAAGTCCTGTGATTTCAATAACTTCTTTAGTGATACGTTTGGCTTGATCTCCGAGAACATCGCGCACTATTAAGTTAACTGCCGCGCCACCGTCAATTAAAAATTCAGCTGTTTCTAATTCTAATTCCGGAACTTTGATTTTTATTCTTGGTGCTGGGGTTTCCTTGATGAGGATTCTCCCGTGAATCTGACTATCTTTTGGCGAGGTCTTTGCAGATCGCTCACCGCCTCGCCTTTCCGTTGAGCGTTTTCTGAGTTTAAAGACTTGTTTGATTCGACTGAAGAATTTCGAGAGTATGATCGCTGTCTGAAATTTTGCGAATTCCTCCTACAACGTTTTTCATCGTGTCCTTGGGTATCACATCGCCAACAATATAGCTGCGAAGTATCATCCTTTTCACTGCGTTTTAAAACTGTAAACCGTTTTTCATCTTGATCTGTGCGTGGTGAATTTGAACGATAAGAAGGTGAATTCGATTGATTCCTGGATCGCACAGTCCATGCTGATGTACGTGGTCGTCCTTCTCTCTCGTCTTCAGAGTTAGATGGTCTCCTCTGTCGATCTCTATATCGATCGTGTCGTGTTGGAGATTGAGGGTATGAAATTTCATTTCGACGTTCGTTGCTGTGGTGATCCCTGTTGTTCCAGCCTCCTGGTGATGTGTTTCGTGCCAAATCACGACGACTTCTTAATTTCCTGTCTACCTCTAGCACAGCGTCAAAAGCTTCCTCTAAGTTTTTAATGTCTCTATTTTGTGCTGATACCTTAAAAGAGATGCGGTCTGGTAATCCATCTAGGAAATTTTCTAAAATATCCATTTCCATTTGTTTAATATTTTCCTCTGAATGTCTAGGATATTTCTCTTTAATCGCTCCTCTTGTACAATAAACAAGATGGCTTGTTCTATCGATGTAGTTTCTCAAACTTTCGTATTCCCTAATTTGAAGCCTGGCAATTTCTGTTTGAAATTGCGATAAGCTCTTTCCTGGTCCAAATCTTCTCTTCAAATGCTTGATCAACGCGGATACCGAAGTGAATTGATGTTCTAAAGTACTTCTTCGCGCCGGACCGGTGAGTTTAGTTAAAATAATTGTAAGGTATTCCCTTTCTGTTCCCTCAGGAATCAAGGTCAATCCGTCTTCTACCAGTTGTGCAAAACGTGATAAAGGTGGATTCTCACCATCAAATGTTGGTATTGTTAACGCAACATTTTGTATGCAGGATCTTTGTGTCAAAAGTGTCATAGAATTTGCGATCGAAACTGTTAAGTTCATAAGATCGGCTGAAGAAATATTGGCTTGTTCATTCGCCATGTTGAATGAATTTGTTGGTTAAAGAATGTAACTAGGAAAACTAGTATATACCTCTTGTTACCCGATTGACTAGGAAAACTAGTATACAATCGTTGTTCAACAAAGTAATAGCCGTGTGTCAAATTCCACGAAAGTAATTATGCCAGTGAAAATGATCTATGTGACTATATCCCACCGCTGTCACCAGTTCTGTTACGTGGCCGACGGCTTGGCAGCGCGCGTGGCTATCAGAGGCTTTCTGATTGGCGGCCGCGTAACTTATTTTATTATCAATACAACCCGAGCGGTAAGATTGTATTGTGGTAGGAACTGTCACAAGGTTTCACTGGGTTTAAAGGAGAATGCTAATGTGGGTTTGACACAGCAATGTATATATTCTACAATCTTGGTCTATTACAGATGTTGTTGTCGCGAATATAGGTGTATAATGTGATATATTACCTATTTCCACTATGCTCGGTGTTCACGCACTGGCAATGCGGGGGTGTTGTGTGTGGTTGATTGTAATGCCAAATAGAAACACGACTCGCGGATTCTATAAGGTGAATGTTGCTCGAAGGGGACTTCAACCCGATCTCACTAATAGTAACCAACTCACTACCGTACACGTCGTGCTCGACACGAGATGAACTCTGGTACTGCCCCCGATCGTTGGTACGAACGGGTTTATATACTAATTAAGAAGGGTGGTCTGGTTACTATTCGAGTGATCAGGCTGGGTCCACCTGCCTCTGCGACAGTTTAGAGTGGTTGCATCTGCTATTTGATTACGGCGGACCCATTGCTTTCCCAAGTGTTTGGTTCTGCTATCGGTGGGCCTTCTGTTTATTACGAGAGTAAATGGTCGGTTTGCCCGAGAGTTTTCCTTTCCAGATGTTTAAGCTTATTTGAAAGGAGACACGTTTGATAAAAACGGTCTGTCTACGTGACATCATTATTACTACATCTACATTAGATATAAAGTAATATACTGATCCCTGCCCACGGTTCAATGTACCCATATTTAATAATAATATCATTAGTACTATATCCACATCATATATAATGTAATATACTGATTCCTTCCCACAGATCAATGTACATTAACAACAACATCATTCATGCTATAGCTAAATTGGATATAATGTAATATACTGATCCCTGCCCACAGATCAATGTACCTACATTTAATAACAATATCATTAGTACTATATCTACATTAGATATAATGTAATATACTGATCCCTGCCCACAGATCAATGTACCTACATTTAGTAACAATATCATTATTACTATATCTACATTAGATATAATGTAATATACTGATCCCTTCCCACAGATCAAGGTGCCTACATTTAGTAACAATATCATTATTACTATATCTTCATTAGATATAATGTAATATACTAATCCCTGCCCACAGATCAATGTATATTTAGTAGCGATATCATTATTACTATATCTACATTGGATATAATGTAATATACTGAACCCTCCCCACAGATCAATGTACCTCCATTTAACAACAATATCATTAGTACTACGTCCACATTGCATATAATGTAATATACTGATTCCTTGCCACAGATCAGTGTACATTTAATAACAACATCATTCATTACATATCTATTTTGGGTACAATGTAATATAGTGATTACATCCCACAGATCAATGTACATGTAATATCGATATCATTATTACTATATCTACATTAGATATAATGTAATATACTGATCCCTGCCCATAGTTCAATGTACCTATATTTAATAACAATATCATTAGTACTATATCCACATCACATATAATGTAATATACTGATCCCTTCCCACAGATCAATGTACATTTAGTAACACCATCATTCATACTATATCTACACTAGGTATAATGTAACATAGTGATTACATCCCACAGATCAATGTACAATTAATAACAACATCATTCATACTATAACTACATTGGATATAATGTAATATACTGATCCCTCCCCACAGATCAATGTACATTTTATAACAACATCATTCATACTATATCTACATTGGATATAATGTAATATACTGATCCCTTCCCATACGTCAATGTACATATAATAGCAAAATCGTTATTACTATATCTACATTAGGTATAATGTAATATACTGATCCCTGCTCACAGATCAATGTACCTATATTTAATAACAATATCCTTAGTACTATATCCACATTACACATAATGTAATATACTGATTCCTTCCCACAGATCAATGTACACTTAATAACAACAGCATTCATACTATATCAACACTAGGTATAATGTAATATAGTGATTACATCCCACAGATCAAGGTACATTCAATATCGATATCATTATTACTATATCTACATTAGATAAAATGTAATATACTGATCCCTTCCCACAGATCAAGGTGCCTACATTTAGTAACAATATCATTATTACTATATCTACATTAGATATAATGTAATATACTGATCCCTGCCCACCGGTCAATGTACATTTAATAACAACATCGATCATACTATATCCACATTAGGTATAATGTAATATAGTGATTACGTCTCACAGATCAATGTACCTACATTTAATAACAATATCCTTAGTACTATATCCACATTACACATAATGTAATATACTGATTCCTTCCCACAGATCAATGTACATTTAACAACAACATCATTCATACTATATCTACAATGGATATAATGTAATATACTGATCCCTGCCCATAGTTCAATGTACCTATATTTAATAACAATATCATTAGTACTATATCCACATCACATATAATGTAATATACTGATCCCTTCCCACAGATCAATGTACATTTAGTAACACCATCATTCATACTATATCTACACTGGATATAATACAATATACGGATTCCTCCCCACAGATCAATGTACATTTAATAACAACATCATTCATACTATATCTGCATTGGATATAATGTAATATACTGGTCCCTGCCCACCGGTCAATGTACATTTAATAACAACATCGTTCATACTATATCCACATTAGGTATAATGTAACATAGTGATTACGTCCCACAGATCAATGTACCTACATTTAATAACAATATCCGTAGTACTATATCCACATTACACATAATGTAATATACTGATTCCTTCCCACAGATCAATGTACATTGAACAACAACATCATTCATACTATATCTACAATGGATATAATGTAATATACTGATCCCTTCCCACAGATCAATGTACCTACATTTAATAACAATATCCTTAGTACTGTATCCACATTACACATAATGTAATATACTGATTCCTTCCCACAGATCAGTGTACATTTAATAACAACATTATTCATACTATATCTACACTAGGGATAATGTAACATAGTGATTACATCCCGCAGATCAATGTACACTTAATAACAACATCATTCATACTATATCTGCATTGGATATAACGTAATATACTGATCCCTTCCCACAGGTCAATGTACATACAATAGCAAAATCGTTATTACTATATCCACATTAGGTATAATGTAATGTATTTACTACATCCAACAGATCATTGTACATTTAATAACATCATTCATGCTATAGCTAAATTGGATATAATGTAATATACTCACCCCTTCCCACAGATCAAGGTACCTACATTTAATAACAATATCATTATTACTACATCTACATTAGATATAAAGTAATATACTGATCCCTGCCCACGGTTCAATGTACCCATATTTAATAATAATATCATTAGTACTATATCCACATCATATATAATGTAATATACTGATTCCTTCCCACAGATCAATGTACATTAACAACAACATCATTCATGCTATAGCTAAATTGGATATAATGTAATATACTGATCCCTGCCCACAGATCAATGTACCTACGTTTAATAACAATATCATTAGTACTATATCTACATTAGATATAATGTAATATACTGATCCCTGCCCACAGATCAATGTACCTACATTTAGTAACAATATCATTATTACTATATCTACATTAGATATAATGTAATATACTGATCCCTGCCCACCGGTCAATGTACATTTAATAACAACATCGTTCATACTATATCCACATTAGGTATAATGTAATATAGTGATTACGTCCCACAGATCAATGTACCTACATTTAGTAACAATATCCTTAGTACTATATCCACATTACACATAATGTAATATACTGATTCCTTCCCACAGATCAATGTACATTTAACAACAACATCATTCGTACTATATCTACACGAGGTATAATGTAATATAGTGATTACATCCCACAGATCAAGGTACATTTAATAACAACATCATTCATACTATATCTACATTGGATATAATGTATTATACTGATCCCTTCCCACAGATCAAGGTGCCTACATTTAGTAACAATATCATTATTACTATATCTTCATTAGATATAATGTAATATACTGAACCCTCCCCACAGATCAATGTACCTCCATTTAACAACAATATCATTAGTACTACGTCCACATTGCATATAATGTAATATACTGATTCCTTGCCACAGATCAGTGTACATTTAATAACAACATCATTCATTACATATCTATTTTGGGTACAATGTAATATAGTGATTACATCCCACAGATCAATGTACATGTAATATCGATATCATTATTACTATATCTACATTAGATATAATGTAATATACTGATCCCTGCTCACAGATCAATGTACCTATATTTAATAACAATATCCTTAGTACTATATCCACATTACACATAATGTAATATACTGATTCCTTCCCACAGATCAATGTACATTTAATAACAACAGCATTCATACTATATCAACACTAGGTATAATGTAATATAGTGATTACATCCCACAGATCAAGGTACATTCAATATCGATATCATTATTACTATATCTACATTAGATAAAATGTAATATACTGATCCCTTCCCACAGATCAAGGTGCCTACATTTAGTAACAATATCATTATTACTATATCTACATTAGATATAATGTAATATACTGATCCCTGCCCACCGGTCAATGTACATTTAATAACAACATCGATCATACTATATCCACATTAGGTATAATGTAATATAGTGATTACGTCTCACAGATCAATGTACCTACATTTAATAACAATATCCTTAGTACTATATCCACATTACACATAATGTAATATACTGATTCCTTCCCACAGATCAATGTACATTTAACAACAACATCATTCATACTATATCTACAATGGATATAATGTAATATACTGATCCCTTCCCACAGATCAAGGTGCCTACATTTAGTAACAATATCATTATTACTATATCTACATTAGATATAATGTAATATACTGATCCCTGCCCACCGGTCAATGTACATTTAATAACAACATCGATCATACTATATCCACATTAGGTATAATGTAATATAGTGATTACGTCTCACAGATCAATGTACCTACATTTAATAACAATATCCTTAGTACTATATCCACATTACACATAATGTAATATACTGATTCCTTCCCACAGATCAATGTACATTTAACAACAACATCATTCATACTATATCTACAATGGATATAATGTAATATACTGATCCCTGCCCATAGTTCAATGTACCTATATTTAATAACAATATCATTAGTACTATATCCACATCACATATAATGTAATATACTGATTCCTTCTCACAGATCAATGTACATTTAATAACAACATTATTCATACTATATCTACACTAGGTAGAATGTAACATAGTGATTACATCCCACAGATCAATGTGCACTTAAAAACAACATCATTCATACTATAACTACATTGGATATCATGTAATATACTGATCCCTTCCCACAGATCAAGGTATCTACATTTAATAAGAATATCATTATTACTATATCTACACTAGATATAATGCAATATACGGATTCCTTCCCACAGATCAATGTACATTTAATAACAACATCATTCATACTATATCTGCATTGGATATAACGTAATATACTGATCCCTTCCCACAGGTCAATGTACATACAATAGCAAAATCGTTATTACTATATCCACATTAGGTATAATGTAATGTATTTACTACATCCAACAGATCATTGTACATTTAATAACATCATTCATGCTATAGCTAAATTGGATATAATGTAATATACTCACCCCTTCCCACAGATCAAGGTACCTACATTTAATAACAATATCATTATTACTATATCTACATTAGATATAATGTAATATACTGATCCCTGCCCACCGGTCAATGTACATTTAATAACAACATCGTTCATACTATATCCACATTAGGTATAATGTAATATAGTGATTACGTCCCACAGATCAATGTACCTACATTTAGTAACAATATCCTTAGTACTATATCCACATTACACATAATGTAATATACTGATTCCTTCCCACAGATCAATGTACATTTAACAACAACATCATTCGTACTATATCTACACGAGGTATAATGTAATATAGTGATTACATCCCCCAGATCAATGTACATATAACAACAACATCATTCATACTATATCTACATTGGATATAATGTAATATACTGATCCCTTCCCAAAGGTCAATGTACATATAATAGCATAATCGTTATTACTATATCTACATTAGGTATAATGTAATGTATTAACTACATCCTACAGATCAGTGTACATTTAATAACAACATCATTCATTACATATCTATTTTGGGTACAATGTAATATAGTGATTACATCCCACAGATCAATGTACATGTAATATCGATATCATTATTACTATATCTACATTAGATATAATGTAATATACTGATCCCTGCCCATAGTTCAATGTACCTATATTTAATAACAATATCATTAGTACTATATCCACATCACATATAATGTAATATACTGATCCCTTCCCACAGATCAATGTACATTTAGTAACACCATCATTCATACTATATCTACACTGGATATAATACAATATACGGATTCCTCCCCACAGATCAATGTACATTTTATAACAACATCATTCATACTATATCTACATTGGATATAATGTAATATACTGATCCCTTCCCACAGATCAATGTACCTACATTTAATAACAATATCCTTAGTACTATATCCACATTACACATAATGTAATATACTGATTCCTTCCCACAGATCAATGTACATTTAATAACAACAGCATTCATACTATATCAACACTAGGTATAATGTAATATAGTGATTACATCCCACAGATCAAGGTACATTCAATATCGATATCATTATTACTGTATCTACATTAGATAAAATGTAGTATACTGATTCCTTCCCACAGATCAATGTACATTTAACAACAACATCATTCATACTATATCTACATTGGATATAATGTAATATACTGATCCCTTCCCACAGATCAATGTACCTACATTTAATAACAATATCCTTAGTACTATATCCACATTACACATAATGTAATATACTGATTCCTTCCCACAGAACAATGTACATTTAATAACACCATCATTCATACTATATCTACACGAGGTATAATGTAATATAGTGATTACATCCCACAGATCAATGTACATTTAATAACAACATTATTCATACTATATCTACACTAGGTATAATGTAACATAGTGATTACATCCCACAGATCAATGTACACTTAAAAACAACATCATTCATACTATAACTACATTGGATATAATGTAATATACTGATTCCTTCCCACAGATCAATGTACATTTAACAACAACATCATTCATACTATATCTACAATGGATATAATGTAATATACTGATCCCTTCCCACAGATCAAGGTGCCTACATTTAGTAACAATATCATTATTACTATATCTACATTAGATATAATGTAATATACTGATCCCTGCCCACCGGTCAATGTACATTTAATAACAACATCGATCATACTATATCCACATTAGGTATAATGTAATATAGTGATTACGTCTCACAGATCAATGTACCTACATTTAATAACAATATCCTTAGTACTATATCCACATTACACATAATGTAATATACTGATTCCTTCCCACAGATCAATGTACATTTAACAACAACATCATTCATACTATATCTACAATGGATATAATGTAATATACTGATCCCTGCCCATAGTTCAATGTACCTATATTTAATAACAATATCATTAGTACTATATCCACATCACATATAATGTAATATACTGATTCCTTCTCACAGATCAATGTACATTTAATAACAACATTATTCATACTATATCTACACTAGGTAGAATGTAACATAGTGATTACATCCCACAGATCAATGTGCACTTAAAAACAACATCATTCATACTATAACTACATTGGATATCATGTAATATACTGATCCCTTCCCACAGATCAAGGTATCTACATTTAATAAGAATATCATTATTACTATATCTACACTAGATATAATGCAATATACGGATTCCTTCCCACAGATCAATGTACATTTAATAACAACATCATTCATACTATATCTGCATTGGATATAACGTAATATACTGATCCCTTCCCACAGGTCAATGTACATACAATAGCAAAATCGTTATTACTATATCCACATTAGGTATAATGTAATGTATTTACTACATCCAACAGATCATTGTACATTTAATAACATCATTCATGCTATAGCTAAATTGGATATAATGTAATATACTCACCCCTTCCCACAGATCAAGGTACCTACATTTAATAACAATATCATTATTACTATATCTACATTAGATATAATGTAATATACTGATCCCTGCCCACCGGTCAATGTACATTTAATAACAACATCGTTCATACTATATCCACATTAGGTATAATGTAATATAGTGATTACGTCCCACAGATCAATGTACCTACATTTAGTAACAATATCCTTAGTACTATATCCACATTACACATAATGTAATATACTGATTCCTTCCCACAGATCAATGTACATTTAACAACAACATCATTCGTACTATATCTACACGAGGTATAATGTAATATAGTGATTACATCCCCCAGATCAATGTACATATAACAACAACATCATTCATACTATATCTACATTGGATATAATGTAATATACTGATCCCTTCCCAAAGGTCAATGTACATATAATAGCATAATCGTTATTACTATATCTACATTAGGTATAATGTAATGTATTAACTACATCCTACAGATCAGTGTACATTTAATAACAACATCATTCATTACATATCTATTTTGGGTACAATGTAATATAGTGATTACATCCCACAGATCAATGTACATGTAATATCGATATCATTATTACTATATCTACATTAGATATAATGTAATATACTGATCCCTGCCCATAGTTCAATGTACCTATATTTAATAACAATATCATTAGTACTATATCCACATCACATATAATGTAATATACTGATCCCTTCCCACAGATCAATGTACATTTAGTAACACCATCATTCATACTATATCTACACTGGATATAATACAATATACGGATTGCTCCCCACAGATCAATGTACATTTTATAACAACATCATTCATACTATATCTACATTGGATATAATGTAATATACTGATCCCTTCCCATACGTCAATGTACATATAATAGCAAAGTCGTTATTACTATATCTACATTAGGTATAATGTAATATACTGATCCCTGCTCACAGATCAATGTACCTATATTTAATAACAATATCCTTAGTACTATATCCACATTACACATAATGTAATATACTGATTCCTTCCCACAGATCAATGTACATTTAATAACAACAGCATTCATACTATATCAACACTAGGTATAATGTAATATAGTGATTACATCCCACAGATCAAGGTACATTCAATATCGATATCATTATTACTGTATCTACATTAGATAAAATGTAGTATACTGATTCCTTCCCACAGATCAATGTACATTTAACAACAACATCATTCATACTATATCTACATTGGATATAATGTAATATACTGATCCCTTCCCACAGATCAATGTACCTACATTTAATAACAATATCCTTAGTACTATATCCACATTACACATAATGTAATATACTGATTCCTTCCCACAGAACAATGTACATTTAATAACACCATCATTCATACTATATCTACACGAGGTATAATGTAATATAGTGATTACATCCCACAGATCAATGTACATTTAATAACAACATTATTCATACTATATCTACACTAGGTATAATGTAACATAGTGATTACATCCCACAGATCAATGTACACTTAAAAACAACATCATTCATACTATAACTACATTGGATATAATGTAATATACTGATCCCTTCCCACAGATCAAGGTATCTACATTTAATAACAACATCATTATTACTATATCTACACTAGATATAATGCAATATACGGATTCCTTCCCACAGATCAATGTACATTTAATAACAACATCATTCATACTATATCTGCATTGGATATAATGTAATATACTGATCCCTTCCCACAGGTCAATGTACATACAATAGCAAAATCGTTATTACTATATCTACATTAGGTATAATGTAATTTATTTACTACGTCCTACAGATCATTGTACATTTAATAAGATCATTCATGCTATAGCTAAATTGGATATAATGTAATATACTCACCCCTTCCCACAGATCAAGGTACCTACATTTAATAACAATATCATTATTACTACATCTACATTAGATATAAAGTAATATACTGATCCCTGCCCACGGTTCAATGTACCCATATTTAATAATAATATCATTAGTACTATATCCACATCATATATAATGTAATATACTGATTCCTTCCCACAGATCAATGTACATTAACAACAACATCATTCATGCTATAGCTAAATTGGATATAATGTAATATACTGATCCCTGCCCACAGATCAATGTACCTACATTTAATAACAATATCATTAGTACTATATCTACATTAGATATAATGTAATATACTGATCCCTGCCCACAGATCAATGTACCTACATTTAGTAACAATATCATTATTACTATATCTACATTAGATATAATGTAATATACTGATCCCTTCCCACAGATCAAGGTGCCTACATTTAGTAACAATATCATTATTACTATATCTTCATTAGATATAATGTAATATACTAATCCCTGCCCACAGATCAATGTATATTTAGTAGCGATATCATTATTACTATATCTACATTGGATATAATGTAATATACTGAACCCTCCCCACAGATCAATGTACCTGCATTTAACAACAATATCATTAGTACTACGTCCACATTGCATATAATGTAATATACTGATTCCTTGCCACAGATCAGTGTACATTTAATAACAACATCATTCATTACATATCTATTTTGGGTACAATGTAATATAGTGATTACATCCCACAGATCAATGTACATGTAATATCGATATCATTATTACGATATCTACATTAGATATAATGTAATATACTGATCCCTGCCCATAGTTCAATGTACCTATATTTAATAACAATATCATTAGTACTATATCCACATCACATATAATGTAATATACTGATCCCTTCCCACAGATCAATGTACATTTAGTAACACCATCATTCATACTATATCTACACTAGGTATAATGTAACATAGTGATTACATCCCACAGATCAATGTACATTTAATAACAACATCATTCATACTATAACTACATTGGATATAATGTAATATACTGATCCCTCCCCACAGATCAATGTACATTTTATAACAACATCATTCATACTATATCTACATTGGATATAATGTAATATACTGATCCCTTCCCATACGTCAATGTACATATAATAGCAAAATCGTTATTACTATATCTACATTAGGTATAATGTAATATACTGATCCCTGCTCACAGATCAATGTACCTATATTTAATAACAATATCCTTAGTACTATATCCACATTACACATAATGTAATATACTGATTCCTTCCCACAGATCAATGTACATTTAATAACAACAGCATTCATATTATATCAACACTAGGTATAATGTAATATAGTGATTACATCCCACAGATCAAGGTACATTCAATATCGATATCATTATTACTATATCTACATTAGATAAAATGTAATATACTGATCCCTTCCCACAGATCAAGGTGCCTACATTTAGTAACAATATCATTATTACTATATCTACATTAGATATAATGTAATATACTGATCCCTGCCCACCGGTCAATGTACATTTAATAACAACATCGATCATACTATATCCACATTAGGTATAATGTAATATAGTGATTACGTCTCACAGATCAATGTACCTACATTTAATAACAATATCCTTAGTACTATATCCACATTACACATAATGTAATATACTGATTCCTTCCCACAGATCAATGTACATTTAACAACAACATCATTCATACTATATCTACAATGGATATAATGTAATATACTGATCCCTGCCCATAGTTCAATGTACCTATATTTAATAACAATATCATTAGTACTATATCCACATCACATATAATGTAATATACTGATCCCTTCCCACAGATCAATGTACATTTAGTAACACCATCATTCATACTATATCTACACTGGATATAATACAATATACGGATTCCTCGCCACAGATCAATGTACATTTAATAACAACATCATTCATACTATATCTGCATTGGATATAATGTAATATACTGGTCCCTGCCCACCGGTCAATGTACATTTAATAACAACATCGTTCATACTATATCCACATTAGGTATAATGTAACATAGTGATTACGTCCCACAGATCAATGTACCTACATTTAATAACAATATCCGTAGTACTATATCCACATTACACATAATGTAATATACTGATTCCTTCCCACAGATCAATGTACATTGAACAACAACATCATTCATACTATATCTACAATGGATATAATGTAATATACTGATCCCTTCCCACAGATCAATGTACCTACATTTAATAACAATATCCTTAGTACTGTATCCACATTACACATAATGTAATATACTGATTCCTTCCCACAGATCAATGTACATTTAATAACAACATTATTCATACTATATCTACACTAGGGATAATGTAACATAGTGATTACATCCCGCAGATCAATGTACACTTAATAACAACATCATTCATACTATATCTGCATTGGATATAACGTAATATACTGATCCCTTCCCACAGGTCAATGTACATACAATAGCAAAATCGTTATTACTATATCCACATTAGGTATAATGTAATGTATTTACTACATCCAACAGATCATTGTACATTTAATAACATCATTCATGCTATAGCTAAATTGGATATAATGTAATATACTCACCCCTTCCCACAGATCAAGGTACCTACATTTAATAACAATATCATTATTACTACATCTACATTAGATATAAAGTAATATACTGATCCCTGCCCACGGTTCAATGTACCCATATTTAATAATAATATCATTAGTACTATATCCACATCATATATAATGTAATATACTGATTCCTTCCCACAGATCAATGTACATTAACAACAACATCATTCATGCTATAGCTAAATTGGATATAATGTAATATACTGATCCCTGCCCACAGATCAATGTACCTACGTTTAATAACAATATCATTAGTACTATATCTACATTAGATATAATGTAATATACTGATCCCTGCCCACAGATCAATGTACCTACATTTAGTAACAATATCATTATTACTATATCTACATTAGATATAATGTAATATACTGATCCCTGCCCACCGGTCAATGTACATTTAATAACAACATCGTTCATACTATATCCACATTAGGTATAATGTAATATAGTGATTACGTCCCACAGATCAATGTACCTACATTTAGTAACAATATCCTTAGTACTATATCCACATTACACATAATGTAATATACTGATTCCTTCCCACAGATCAATGTACATTTAACAACAACATCATTCGTACTATATCTACACGAGGTATAATGTAATATAGTGATTACATCCCACAGATCAAGGTACATTTAATAACAACATCATTCATACTATATCTACATTGGATATAATGTATTATACTGATCCCTTCCCACAGATCAAGGTGCCTACATTTAGTAACAATATCATTATTACTATATCTTCATTAGATATAATGTAATATACTGAACCCTCCCCACAGATCAATGTACCTCCATTTAACAACAATATCATTAGTACTACGTCCACATTGCATATAATGTAATATACTGATTCCTTGCCACAGATCAGTGTACATTTAATAACAACATCATTCATTACATATCTATTTTGGGTACAATGTAATATAGTGATTACATCCCACAGATCAATGTACATGTAATATCGATATCATTATTACTATATCTACATTAGATATAATGTAATATACTGATCCCTGCCCATAGTTCAATGTACCTATATTTAATAACAATATCATTAGTACTATATCCACATCACATATAATGTAATATACTGATCCCTTCCCACAGATCAATGTACATTTAGTAACACCATCATTCATACTATATCTACACCAGGTATAATGTAACATAGTGATTACATCCCACAGATCAATGTACATTTAATAACAACATCATTCATACTATAACTACATTGGATATAATGTAATATACTGATCCCTCCCCACAGATCAATGTACATTTTATAACAACATCATTCATACTATATCTACATTGGATATAATGTAATATACTGATCCCTTCCCATATGTCAATGTACATATAATAGCAAAATCGTTATTACTATATCTACATTAGGTATAATGTAATATACTGATCCCTGCTCACAGATCAATGTACCTATATTTAATAACAATATCCTTAGTACTATATCCACATTACACATAATGTAATATACTGATTCCTTCCCACAGATCAATGTACATTTAATAACAACAGCATTCATACTATATCAACACTAGGTATAATGTAATATAGTGATTACATCCCACAGATCAAGGTACATTCAATATCGATATCATTATTACTATATCTACATTAGATAAAATGTAATATACTGATCCCTTCCCACAGATCAAGGTGCCTACATTTAGTAACAATATCATTATTACTATATCTACATTAGATATAATGTAATATACTGATCCCTGCCCACCGGTCAATGTACATTTAATAACAACATCGATCATACTATATCCACATTAGGTATAATGTAATATAGTGATTACGTCTCACAGATCAATGTACCTACATTTAATAACAATATCCTTAGTACTATATCCACATTACACATAATGTAATATACTGATTCCTTCCCACAGATCAATGTACATTTAACAACAACATCATTCATACTATATCTACATTGGATATCATGTAATATACTGATCCGTTCCCACAGATCAAGGTATCTACATTTAATAAGAATATCATTATTACTATATCTACACTAGATATAATGCAATATACGGATTCCTTCCCACAGATCAATGTACATTTAATAACAACATCATTCATACTATATCTGCATTGGATATAACGTAATATACTGATCCCTTCCCACAGGTCAATGTACATACAATAGCAAAATCGTTATTACTATATCCACATTAGGTATAATGTAATGTATTTACTACATCCAACAGATCATTGTACATTTAATAACATCATTCATGCTATAGCTAAATTGGATATAATGTAATATACTCACCCCTTCCCACAGATCAAGGTACCTACATTTAATAACAATATCATTATTACTATATCTACATTAGATATAATGTAATATACTGATCCCTGCCCACCGGTCAATGTACATTTAATAACAACATCGTTCATACTATATCCACATTAGGTATAATGTAATATAGTGATTACGTCCCACAGATCAATGTACCTACATTTAGTAACAATATCCTTAGTACTATATCCACATTACACATAATGTAATATACTGATTCCTTCCCACAGATCAATGTACATTTAACAACAACATCATTCGTACTATATCTACACGAGGTATAATGTAATATAGTGATTACATCCCCCAGATCAATGTACATATAACAACAACATCATTCATACTATATCTACATTGGATATAATGTAATATACTGATCCCTTCCCAAAGGTCAATGTACATATAATAGCATAATCGTTATTACTATATCTACATTAGGTATAATGTAATGTATTAACTACATCCTACAGATCAGTGTACATTTAATAACAACATCATTCATTACATATCTATTTTGGGTACAATGTAATATAGTGATTACATCCCACAGATCAATGTACATGTAATATCGATATCATTATTACTATATCTACATTAGATATAATGTGATATACTGATCCCTGCCCATAGTTCAATGTACCTATATTTAATAACAATATCATTAGTACTATATCCACATCACATATAATGTAATATACTGATCCCTTCCCACAGATCAATGTACATTTAGTAACACCATCATTCATACTATATCTACACTGGATATAATACAATATACGGATTCCTCCCCACAGATCAATGTACATTTTATAACAACATCATTCATACTATATCTACATTGGATATAATGTAATATACTGATCCCTTCCCATACGTCAATGTACATATAATAGCAAAGTCGTTATTACTATATCTACATTAGGTATAATGTAATATACTGATCCCTGCTCACAGATCAATGTACCTATATTTAATAACAATATCCTTAGTACTATATCCACATTACATATGATGTAATATACTGATTCCTTCCCACAGATCAATGTACATTTAATAACAACAGCATTCATACTATATCAACACTAGGTATAATGTAATATAGTGATTACATCCCACAGATCAAGGTACATTCAATATCGATATCATTATTACTGTATCTACATTAGATAAAATGTAGTATACTGATTCCTTCCCACAGATCAATGTACATTTAACAACGACATCATTCGTACTATATCTACATTGGATATAATGTAATATACTGATCCCTTCCCACAGATCAATGTACCTACATTTAATAACAATATCCTTAGTACTATATCCACATCACACATAATGTAATATACTGATTCCTTCCCACAGAACAATGTACATTTAATAACCCCATCATTCATACTATATCTACACGAGGTATAATGTAATATAGTGATTACATCCCCCAGATCAATGTACATATAACAACAACATCATTCATACTATATCTACATTGGATATAATGTAATATACTGATCCCTTCCCACAGGTCAATGTACATATAATAGTATAATTGTTATTACTATATCTACATTAGGTATAATGTAATGTATTTACTACATCCTACAGATCATTGTACATTTAATAACATCATTCATGCTATAGCTAAATTGGCTATAATGTAATATACTCACCCCTTCCCACAGATCAAGGTACCTACATTTAATAACAATATCATTATTACTACATCTACATTAGATATAAAGTAATATACTGATCCCTGCCCACAGTTCAATGTACCTATATTTAATAATAATATCATTAGTACTATATCCACATCATATATAATGTAATATACTGATCCCTTCCCACAGATCAATGTACCTACATTTAATAACAATATCCTTAGTACTATATCCACATCACACATAATGTAATATACTGATTCCTTCCCACAGAACAATGTACATTTAATAACCCCATCATTCATACTATATCTACACGAGGTATAATGTAATATAGTGATTACATCCCCCAGATCAATGTACATATAACAACAACATCATTCATACTATATCTACATTGGATATAATGTAATATACTGATCCCTTCCCACAGGTCAATGTACATATAATAGTATAATTGTTATTACTATATCTACATTAGGTATAATGTAATGTATTTACTACATCCTACAGATCATTGTACATTTAATAACATCATTCATGCTATAGCTAAATTGGCTATAATGTAATATACTCACCCCTTCCCACAGATCAAGGTACCTACATTTAATAACAATATCATTATTACTACATCTACATTAGATATAAAGTAATATACTGATCCCTGCCCACAGTTCAATGTACCTATATTTAATAATAATATCATTAGTACTATATCCACATCATATATAATGTAATATACTGATTCCTTCCCACAGATCAATGTACATTAACAACAACATCATTCATGCTATAGCTAAATTGGATATAATGTAATATACTGATCCCTGCCCACCGGTCAATGTACATTTAATAACAACATCGTTCATACTATATCCACATTAGGTATAATGTAATATAGTGATTACGTCCCACAGATCAATGTACCTACATTTAATAACAATATCCTTAGTACTATACCCACATTACACATAATGTAATATACTGATTCCTTCCCACAGATCAATGTACATTTAACAACAACATCATTCATACTATATCTACAATGGATATAATGTAATATACTGATCCCTGCCCATAGTTCCATGTACCTATATTTAATAACAATATCATTAGTACTATATCCACATCACATATAATATAATATACCGATTCCTTCCCACAGATCAATGTACATTTAATAACAACATTATTCATACCATATCTACACTAGGTATAATGTAACATAGTGATTACATCCCACAGATCAATGTACACTTCAAAACAACATCATTCATACTATAACTACATTGGATATAATGTAATATACTGATCCCTTCCCACAGATCAAGGTATCTACATTTAATAACAACATCATTATTACTATATCTACACTAGATATAATGCAATATACGGATTCCTTCCCACAGATCAATGTACATTTAATAACAACATCATTCATACTATATCTGCATTGGATATAATGTAATATACTGATCCCTTCCCACAGGTCAATGTACATACAATAGCAAAATCGTTATTACTATATCTACATTAGGTATAATGTAATGTATTTACTACATCCTACAGATCATTGTACATTTAATAAGATCATTCATGCTATAGCTAAATTGGATATAATGTAATATACTCACCCCTTCCCACAGATCAAGGTAGCTACATTTAATAACATTATCATTAATACTATATCTACATGAGATATAATGTTATATACTAATCCCTGCCCACAGATCAATGTATATTTAATAGCGATATCATTATTACTATATCTACATTAGATATAATGTTATATACTGATCCCTGCCCACAGTTCAATGTACCTATACTTAATAACAATATCATTAGTACTATATCCACATCATATATAATGTAATATACCGATTCCTTCCCACAGATCAACGTAGATTTAATAACATCATTCATACTATATCAACACTAGGTATAATGTAATATAGTGATTACATCCCACAGATCAAGGTACATTTAATAACAACATCATTCATACTATATCTACATTGGATATAATGTATTATACTGGTCCCTTCCCACAGATCAAGGTGCCTACATTTAATAACAACATCATTCATACTATATCTTCATTGGATATAATGTAATATACTGATCCCTTCCCACAGGTCAATGTACATACAATAGCAAAATCGTTATTACTATATCTACATTAGGTATAATGTAATGTATTTACTACATCCTACAGATCATTGTACATTTAATAAGATCATTCATGCTATAGCTAAATTGGATATAATGTAATATACTCACCCCTTCCCACAGATCAAGGTACCTACATTTAATAACAATATCATTATTACTACATCTACATTAGATATAATGCAATAGACGGATTCCTTCCCACAGATCAATGTACATTTAATAACAACATCATTCATACTATAACTACATTGGATATAATGTAATATACTGATCCCTCCCCACAGATCAATGTACATTTTATAACAACATCATTCATACTATATCTACATTGGATATAATGTAATATACTGATCCCTTCCCATACGTCAATGTACATATAATAGCAAAATCGTTATTACTATATCTACATTAGGTATAATGTAATATACTGATCCCTGCTCACAGATCAATGTACCTATATTTAATAACAATATCCTTAGTACTATATCCACATTACACATAATGTAATATACTGATCCCTTCCCACAGATCAATGTACATTTAATAACAACAGCATTCATACTATATCAACACTAGGTATAATGTAATATAGTGATTACATCCCACAGATCAAGGTACATTCAATATCGATATCATTATTACTATATCTACATTAGATAAAATGTAATATACTGATCCCTTCCCACAGATCAAGGTGCCTACATTTAGTAACAATATCATTATTACTATATCTACATTAGATATAATGTAATATACTGATCCCTGCTAACCGGTCAATGTACATTTAATAACAACATCGTTCATACTATATCCACATTAGGTATAATGTAATATAGTGATTACGTCTCACAGATCAATGTACCTACATTTAATAACAATATCCTTAGTACTATATCCACATTACACATAATGTAATATACTGATTCCTTCCCACAGATCAATGTACATTTAACAACAACATCATTCATACTATATCTACAATGGATATAATGTAATATACTGATCCCTGCCCATAGTTCAATGTACCTATATTTAATAACAATATCATTAGTACTATATCCACATCACATATAATGTAATATACTGATTCCTTCTCACAGATCAATGTACATTTAATAACAACATTATTCATACTATATCTACACTAGGTAGAATGTAACATAGTGATTACATCCCACAGATCAATGTACACTTAAAAACAACATCATTCATACTATAACTACATTGGATATAATGTAATATACTGATCCCTTCCCACAGATCAAGGTATCTACATTTAATAACAATATCATCATTACTATATCTACACTAGATATAATGCAATATACGGATTCCTTCCCACAGATCAATGTACATTTAATAACAACATCATTCATACTATATCTGCATTGGATATAACGTAATATACTGATCCCTTCCCACAGGTCAATGTACATACAATAGCAAAATCGTTATTACTATATCCACATTAGGTATAATGTAATGTATTTACTACATCCAACAGATCATTGTACATTTAATAACATCATTCATGCTATAGCTAAATTGGATATAATGTAATATACTCACCCCTTCCCACAGATCAAGGTACCTACATTTAATAACAATATCATTATTACTACATCTACATTAGATATAAAGTAATATACTGATCCCTGCCCACGGTTCAATGTACCCATATTTAATAATAATATCATTAGTACCATATCCACATCATATATAATGTAATATACTGATTCCTTCCCACAGATCAATGTACATTAACAACAACATCATTCATGCTATAGCTAAATTGGATATAATGTAATATACTGATCCCTGCCCACAGATCAATGTACCTACATTTAATAACAATATCATTAGTGCTATATCTACATTAGATATAATGTAATATACTGATCCCTGCCCACAGATCAATGTACCTACATTTAGTAACAATATCATTATTACTATATCTACATTAGATATAATGTAATATACTGATCCCTGCCCACCGGTCAATGTACATTTAATAACAACATCGTTCATACTATATCCACATTAGGTATAATGTAATATAGTGATTACGTCCCACAGATCAATGTACCTACATTTAGTAACAATATCCTTAGTACTATATCCACATTACACATAATGTAATATACTGATTCCTTCCCACAGATCAATGTACATTTAACAACAACATCATTCGTACTATATCTACACGAGGTATAATGTAATATAGTGATTACATCCCCCAGATCAATGTACATATAACAACAACATCATTCATACTATATCTACATTGGATATAATGTAATATACTGATCCCTTCCCAAAGGTCAATGTACATATAATAGCATAATCGTTATTACTATATCTACATTAGGTATAATGTAATGTATTAACTACATCCTACAGATCATTGTACATTTAATAACATCATTCATGCTATAGCTAAATTGGATATAATGTAATATACTGATCCTTTCCCACAGATCAAGGTAGCTACATTTAATAACATCATCATTAATACTATATCTACATGAGATATAATGTTATATACTAATCCCTGCCCACAGATCAATGTATATTTAATAGCGATATCATTATTACTATATCTACATTAGATATAATGTTATATACTGATCCCTGCCCACAGTTCAATGTACCTATACTTAATAACAATATCATTAGTACTATATCCACATCATATATAATGTAATATACCGATTCCTTCCCACAGATCAACGTAGATTTAATAACAACATCATTCATACTATATCAACACTAGGTATAATGTAATATAGTGATTACATCCCACAGATCAAGGTACATTTAATAACAACATCATTCATACTATATCTACATTGGATATAATGTATTATACTGATCCCTTCCCACAGATCAAGGTGCCTACATTTAGTAACAATATCATTATTACTATATCTTCAGTAGATATAATGTAATATACTAATCCCTGCCCACAGATCAATGTATATTTAGTAGCGATATCATTATTACTATATCTACATTGGATATAATGTAATATACTGAACCCTCCCCACAGATCAATGTACCTACATTTAACAACAATATCATTAGTACTACGTCCACATTGCATATAATGTAATATACTGATTCCTTGCCACAGATCAGTGTACATTTAATAACAACATCATTCATTACATATCTATTTTGGGTACAATGTAATATAGTGATTACATCCCACAGATCAATGTACATGTAATATCGATATCATTATTACTATATCTACATTAGATATAATGTAATATACTGATCTCTGCTCGCAGATCAATGTACCTATACTTAATAACAATATCCTTAGTACTATATCCACATTACACATAATGTAATATACTGATTCCTTCCCACAGATCAATGTACATTTAATAACAACAGCATTCATACTATATCAACACTAGGTATAATGTAATATAGTGATTACATCCCACAGATCAAGGTACATTCAATATCGATATCATTATTACTGTATCTACAGTAGATAAAACGTAATATACTGATTCCTTCCCACAGATCAATGTACATTTAACAACAACATCATTCATACTATATCTACATTGGATATAATGTAATATACTGATCCCTTCCCACAGATCAATGTACCTACATTTAATAACAATATCCTTAGTACTATATCCACATTACACATAATGTAATATACTGATTCCTTCCCACAGATCAATGTACATTTAACAACAACATCATTCATACTATATCTACAATGGATATAATGTAATATACTGATCCCTGCCCATAGTTCAATGTACCTATATTTAATAACAATATCATTAGTACTATATCCACATCACATATAATGTAATATACTGATTCCTTCTCACAGATCAATGTACATTTAATAACAACATTATTCATACTATATCTACACTAGGTAGAATGTAACATAGTGATTACATCCCACAGATCAATGTACACTTAAAAACAACATCATTCATACTATAACTACATTGGATATAATGTAATATACTGATCCCTTCCCACAGATCAAGGTATCTACATTTAATAACAATATCATTATTACTATATCTACACTAGATATAATGCAATATACGGATTCCTTCCCACAGATCAATGTACATTTAATAACAACATCATTCATACTATATCTGCATTGGATATAACGTAATATACTGATCCCTTCCCACAGGTCAATGTACATACAATAGCAAAATCGTTATTACTATATCCACATTAGGTATAATGTAATGTATTTACTACATCCAACAGATCATTGTACATTTAATAACATCATTCATGCTATAGCTAAATTGGATATAATGTAATATACTCACCCCTTCCCACAGATCAAGGTACCTACATTTAATAACAATATCATTATTACTACATCTACATTAGATATAAAGTAATATACTGATCCCTGCCCATGGTTCAATGTACCCATATTTAATAATAATATCATTAGTACTATATCCACATCATATATAATGTAATATACTGATTCCTTCCCACAGATCAATGTACATTAACAACAACGTCATTCATGCTATAGCTAAATTGGATATAATGTAATATACTGATCCCTGCCCACAGATCAATGTACTTACATTTAATAACAATATCATTAGTACTATATCTACATTAGATATAATGTAATATACTGATCCCTGCCCACAGATCAATGTACCTACATTTAGTAACAATATCATTATTACTATATCTACATTAAATATAATGTAATATACTGATCCCTGCCCACCGGTCAATGTACATTTAATAACAACATCGTTCATACTATATCCACATTAGGTATAATGTAATATAGTGATTACGTCCCACAGATCAATGTACCTACATTTAGTAACAATATCCTTAGTACTATATCCACATTACACATAATGTAATATACTGATTCCTTCCCACAGATCAATGTACATTTAACAACAACATCATTCGTACTATATCTACACGAGGTATAATGTAATATAGTGATTACATCCCCCAGATCAATGTACATATAACAACAACATCATTCATACTATATCTACATTGGATATAATGTAATATACTGATCCCTTCCCAAAGGTCAATGTACATATAATAGCATAATCGTTATTACTATATCTACATTAGGTATAATGTAATGTATTAACTACATCCTACAGATCATTGTACATTTAATAACATCATTCATGCTATAGCTAAATTGGATATAATGTAATATACTGATCCTTTCCCACAGATCAAGGTAGCTACATTTAATAACATCATCATTAATACTATATCTACATGAGATATAATGTTATATACTAATCCCTGCCCACAGATCAATGTACCTACATTTAGTAACAATATCATTATTACTATATCTACATTAGATATAATGTAATATACTGATCCCTGCCCACCGGTCAATGTACATTTAATAACAACATCGTTCATACTATATCCACATTAGGTATAATGTAATATAGTGATTACGTCCCACAGATCAATGTACCTACATTTAGTAACAATATCCTTAGTACTATATCCACATTACACATAATGTAATATACTGATTCCTTCCCACAGATCAATGTACATTTAACAACAACATCATTCGTACTATATCTACACGAGGTATAATGTAATATAGTGATTACATCCCACAGATCAAGGTACATTTAATAACAACATCATTCATACTATATCTACATTGGATATAATGTATTATACTGATCCCTTCCCACAGATCAAGGTGCCTACATTTAGTAACAATATCATTATTACTATATCTTCATTAGATATAATGTAATATACTGACCCTCCCCACAGATCAATGTACCTCCATTTAACAACAATATCATTAGTACTACGTCCACATTGCATATAATGTAATATACTGATTCCTTGCCACAGATCAGTGTACATTTAATAACAACATCATTCATTACATATCTATTTTGGGTACAATGTAATATAGTGATTACATCCCACAGATCAATGTACATGTAATATCGATATCATTATTACTATATCTACATTAGATATAATGTAATATACTGATCCCTGCCCATAGTTCAATGTACCTATATTTAATAACAATATCATTAGTACTATATCCACATCACATATAATGTAATATACTGATCCCTGCCCACCGGTCAATGTACATTTAATAACAACATCGATCATACTATATCCACATTAGGTATAATGTAATATAGTGATTACGTCTCACAGATCAATGTACCTACATTTAATAACAATATCCTTAGTACTATATCCACATTACACATAATGTAATATACTGATTCCTTCCCACAGATCAATGTACATTTAACAACAACATCATTCATACTATATCTACAATGGATATAATGTAATATACTGATCCCTGCCCATAGTTCAATGTACCTATATTTAATAACAATATCATTAGTACTATATCCACATCACATATAATGTAATATACTGATTCCTTCTCACAGATCAATGTACATTTAATAACAACATTATTCATACTATATCTACACTAGGTAGAATGTAACATAGTGATTACATCCCACAGATCAATGTACACTTAAAAACAACATCATTCATACTATAACTACATTGGATATAATGTAATATACTGATCCCTTCCCACAGATCAAGGTATCTACATTTAATAACAATATCATCATTACTATATCTACACTAGATATAATGCAATATACGGATTCCTTCCCACAGATCAATGTACATTTAATAACAACATCATTCATACTATATCTGCATTGGATATAACGTAATATACTGATCCCTTCCCACAGGTCAATGTACATACAATAGCAAAATCGTTATTACTATATCCACATTAGGTATAATGTAATGTATTTACTACATCCAACAGATCATTGTACATTTAATAACATCATTCATGCTATAGCTAAATTGGATATAATGTAATATACTCACCCCTTCCCACAGATCAAGGTACCTACATTTAATAACAATATCATTATTACTACATCTACATTAGATATAAAGTAATATACTGATCCCTGCCCACGGTTCAATGTACCCATATTTAATAATAATATCATTAGTACTATATCCACATCATATATAATGTAATATACTGATTCCTTCCCACAGATCAATGTACATTAACAACAACATCATTCATGCTATAGCTAAATTGGATATAATGTAATATACTGATCCCTGCCCACAGATCAATGTACCTACATTTAATAACAATATCATTAGTGCTATATCTACATTAGATATAATGTAATATACTGATCCCTGCCCACAGATCAATGTACCTACATTTAGTAACAATATCATTATTACTATATCTACATTAGATATAATGTAATATACTGATCCCTGCCCACCGGTCAATGTACATTTAATAACAACATCGTTCATACTATATCCACATTAGGTATAATGTAATATAGTGATTACGTCCCACAGATCAATGTACCTACATTTAGTAACAATATCCTTAGTACTATATCCACATTACACATAATGTAATATACTGATTCCTTCCCACAGATCAATGTACATTTAACAACAACATCATTCGTACTATATCTACACGAGGTATAATGTAATATAGTGATTACATCCCCCAGATCAATGTACATATAACAACAACATCATTCATACTATATCTACATTGGATATAATGTAATATACTGATCCCTTCCCATACGTCAATGTACATATAATAGCAAAGTCGTTATTACTATATCTACATTAGGTATAATGTAATATACTGATCCCTGCTCACAGATCAATGTACCTATATTTAATAACAATATCCTTAGTACTATATCCACATTACATATGATGTAATATACTGATTCCTTCCCACAGATCAATGTACATTTAATAACAACAGCATTCATACTATATCAACACTAGGTATAATGTAATATAGTGATTACATCCCCCAGATCAATGTACATATAACAACAACATCATTCATACTATATCTACATTGGATATAATGTAATATACTGATCCCTTCCCAAAGGTCAATGTACATATAATAGCATAATCGTTATTACTATATCTACATTAGGTATAATGTAATGTATTAACTACATCCTACAGATCATTGTACATTTAATAACATCATTCATGCTATAGCTAAATTGGATATAATGTAATATACTGATCCTTTCCCACAGATCAAGGTAGCTACATTTAATAACATCATCATTAATACTATATCTACATGAGATATAATGTTATATACTAATCCCTGCCCACAGATCAATGTATATTTAATAGCGATATCATTATTACTATATCTACATTAGATATAATGTTATATACTGATCCCTGCCCACAGTTCAATGTACCTATACTTAATAACAATATCATTAGTACTATATCCACATCATATATAATGTAATATACCGATTCCTTCCCACAGATCAACGTGGATTTAATAACAACATCATTCATACTATATCAACACTAGGTATAATGTAATATAGTGATTACATCCCACAGATCAAGGTACATTTAATAACAACATCATTCATACTATATCTACATTGGATATAATGTATTATACTGATCCCTTCCCACAGATCAAGGTGCCTACATTTAGTAACAATATCATTATTACTATATCTTCAGTAGATATAATGTAATATACTAATCCCTGCCCACAGATCAATGTATATTTAGTAGCGATATCATTATTACTATATCTACATTGGATATAATGTAATATACTGAACCCTCCCCACAGATCAATGTACCTACATTTAACAACAATATCATTAGTACTACGTCCACATTGCATATAATGTAATATACTGATTCCTTGCCACAGATCAGTGTACATTTAATAACAACATCATTCATTACATATCTATTTTGGGTACAATGTAATATAGTGATTACACCCCACAGATCAATGTACATGTAATATCGATATCATTATTACTATATCTACATTAGATATAATGTAATATACTGATCTCTGCTCGCAGATCAATGTACCTATATTTAATAACAATATCCTTAGTACTATATCCACATTACACATAATGTAATATACTGATTCCTTCCCACAGATCAATGTACATTTAATAACAACAGCATTCATACTATATCAACACTAGGTATAATGTAATATAGTGATTACATCCCACAGATCAAGGTACATTCAATATCGATATCATTATTACTGTATCTACAGTAGATAAAACGTAATATACTGATTCCTTCCCACAGATCAATGTACATTTAACAACAACATCATTCATACTATATCTACATTGGATATAATGTAATATACTGATCCCTTCCCACAGATCAATGTACCTACATTTAATAACAATATCCTTAGTACTATATCCACATTACACATAATGTAATATACTGATTCCTTCCCACAGATCAATGTACATTTAACAACAACATCATTCATACTATATCTACAATGGATATAATGTAATATACTGATCCCTGCCCATAGTTCAATGTACCTATATTTAATAACAATATCATTAGTACTATATCCACATCACATATAATGTAATATACTGATTCCTTCTCACAGATCAATGTACATTTAATAACAACATTATTCATACTATATCTACACTAGGTAGAATGTAACATAGTGATTACATCCCACAGATCAATGTACACTTAAAAACAACATCATTCATACTATAACTACATTGGATATAATGTAATATACTGATCCCTTCCCACAGATCAAGGTATCTACATTTAATAACAATATCATTATTACTATATCTACACTAGATATAATGCAATATACGGATTCCTTCCCACAGATCAATGTACATTTAATAACAACATCATTCATACTATATCTGCATTGGATATAACGTAATATACTGATCCCTTCCCACAGGTCAATGTACATACAATAGCAAAATCGTTATTACTATATCCACATTAGGTATAATGTAATGTATTTACTACATCCAACAGATCATTGTACATTTAATAACATCATTCATGCTATAGCTAAATTGGATATAATGTAATATACTCACCCCTTCCCACAGATCAAGGTACCTACATTTAATAACAATATCATTATTACTACATCTACATTAGATATAAAGTAATATACTGATCCCTGCCCATGGTTCAATGTACCCATATTTAATAATAATATCATTAGTACTATATCCACATCATATATAATGTAATATACTGATTCCTTCCCACAGATCAATGTACATTAACAACAACGTCATTCATGCTATAGCTAAATTGGATATAATGTAATATACTGATCCCTGCCCACAGATCAATGTACTTACATTTAATAACAATATCATTAGTACTATATCTACATTAGATATAATGTAATATACTGATCCCTGCCCACAGATCAATGTACCTACATTTAGTAACAATATCATTATTACTATATCTACATTAAATATAATGTAATATACTGATCCCTGCCCACCGGTCAATGTACATTTAATAACAACATCGTTCATACTATATCCACATTAGGTATAATGTAATATAGTGATTACGTCCCACAGATCAATGTACCTACATTTAGTAACAATATCCTTAGTACTATATCCACATTACACATAATGTAATATACTGATTCCTTCCCACAGATCAATGTACATTTAACAACAACATCATTCGTACTATATCTACACGAGGTATAATGTAATATAGTGATTACATCCCCCAGATCAATGTACATATAACAACAACATCATTCATACTATATCTACATTGGATATAATGTAATATACTGATCCCTTCCCAAAGGTCAATGTACATATAATAGCATAATCGTTATTACTATATCTACATTAGGTATAATGTAATGTATTAACTACATCCTACAGATCATTGTACATTTAATAACATCATTCATGCTATAGCTAAATTGGATATAATGTAATATACTGATCCTTTCCCACAGATCAAGGTAGCTACATTTAATAACATCATCATTAATACTATATCTACATGAGATATAATGTTATATACTAATCCCTGCCCACAGATCAATGTACCTACATTTAGTAACAATATCATTATTACTATATCTACATTAGATATAATGTAATATACTGATCCCTGCCCACCGGTCAATGTACATTTAATAACAACATCGTTCATACTATATCCACATTAGGTATAATGTAATATAGTGATTACGTCCCACAGATCAATGTACCTACATTTAGTAACAATATCCTTAGTACTATATCCACATTACACATAATGTAATATACTGATTCCTTCCCACAGATCAATGTACATTTAACAACAACATCATTCGTACTATATCTACACGAGGTATAATGTAATATAGTGATTACATCCCACAGATCAAGGTACATTTAATAACAACATCATTCATACTATATCTACATTGGATATAATGTATTATACTGATCCCTTCCCACAGATCAAGGTGCCTACATTTAGTAACAATATCATTATTACTATATCTTCATTAGATATAATGTAATATACTGACCCTCCCCACAGATCAATGTACCTCCATTTAACAACAATATCATTAGTACTACGTCCACATTGCATATAATGTAATATACTGATTCCTTGCCACAGATCAGTGTACATTTAATAACAACATCATTCATTACATATCTATTTTGGGTACAATGTAATATAGTGATTACATCCCACAGATCAATGTACATGTAATATCGATATCATTATTACTATATCTACATTAGATATAATGTAATATACTGATCCCTGCCCATAGTTCAATGTACCTATATTTAATAACAATATCATTAGTACTATATCCACATTACACATAATGTAATATACTGATTCCTTCCCACAGATCAATGTACATTTAATAACCCCATCATTCATACTATATCTACACGAGGTATAATGTAATATAGTGATTACATCCCCCAGATCAATGTACATATAACAACAACATCATTCATACTATATCTACATTGGGTATAATGTAATATACTGATCCCTTCCCACAGGTCAATGTACATATAATAGTATAATTGTTATTACTATATCTACATTAGGTATAATGTAATGTATTTACTACATCCTACAGATCATTGTACATTTAATAACATCATTCATGCTATAGCTAAATTGGCTATAATGTAATATACTCACCCCTTCCCACAGAGCAAGGTACCTACATTTAATAACAATATCATTATTACTACATCTACATTAGATATAAAGTAATATACTGATCCCTGCCCACAGTTCAATGTACCTATATTTAATAATAATATCATTAGTACTATATCCACATCATATATAATGTAATATACTGATTCCTTCCCACAGATCAATGTACATTAACAACAACATCATTCATGCTATAGCTAAATTGGATATAATGTAATATACTGATCCCTGCCCACCGGTCAATGTACATTTAATAACAACATCGATCATACTATATCCACATTAGGTATAATGTAATATAGTGATTACGTCTCACAGATCAATGTACCTACATTTAATAACAATATCCTTAGTACTATATCCACATTACACATAATGTAATATACTGATTCCTTCCCACAGATCAATGTACATTTAACAACAACATCATTCATACTATATCTACAATGGATATAATGTAATATACTGATCCCTTCCCACAGATCAAGGTGCCTACATTTAGTAACAATATCATTATTACTATATCTACATTAGATATAATGTAATATACTGATCCCTGCCCACCGGTCAATGTACATTTAATAACAACATCGATCATACTATATCCACATTAGGTATAATGTAATATAGTGATTACGTCTCTCAGATCAATGTACCTACATTTAATAACAATATCCTTAGTACTATATCCACATTACACATAATGTAATATACTGATTCCTTCCCACAGATCAATGTACATTTAACAACAACATCATTCATACTATATCTACAATGGATATAATGTAATATACTGATCCCTGCCCATAGTTCAATGTACCTATATTTAATAACAATATCATTAGTACTATATCCACATCACATATAATGTAATATACTGATTCCTTCTCACAGATCAATGTACATTTAATAACAACATTATTCATACTATATCTACACTAGGTAGAATGTAACATAGTGATTACATCCCACAGATCAATGTACACTTAAAAACAACATCATTCATACTATAACTACATTGGATATAATGTAATATACTGATCCCTTCCCACAGATCAAGGTATCTACATTTAATAACAATATCATCATTACTATATCTACACTAGATATAATGCAATATACGGATTCCTTCCCACAGATCAATGTACATTTAATAACAACATCATTCATACAATATCTGCATTGGATATAACGTAATATACTGATCCCTTCCCACAGGTCAATGTACATACAATAGCAAAATCGTTATTACTATATCCACATTAGGTATAATGTAATGTATTTACTACATCCAACAGATCATTGTACATTTAATAACATCATTCATGCTATAGCTAAATTGGATATAATGTAATATACTCACCCCTTCCCACAGATCAAGGTACCTACATTTAATAACAATATCATTATTACTACATCTGCATTAGATATAAAGTAATATACTGATCCCTGCCCACGGTTCAATGTACCCATATTTAATAATAATATCATTAGTACTATATCCACATCATATATAATGTAATATACTGATTCCTTCCCACAGATCAATGTACATTAACAACAACATCATTCATGCTATAGCTAAATTGGATATAATGTAATATACTGATCCCTGCCCACAGATCAATGTACCTACATTTAATAACAATATCATTAGTGCTATATCTACATTAGATATAATGTAATATACTGATCCCTGCCCACAGATCAATGTACCTACATTTAGTAACAATATCATTATTACTATATCTACATTAGATATAATGTAATATACTGATCCCTGCCCACCGGTCAATGTACATTTAATAACAACATCGTTCATACTATATCCACATTAGGTATAATGTAATATAGTGATTACGTCCCACAGATCAATGTACCTACATTTAGTAACAATATCCTTAGTACTATATCCACATTACACATAATGTAATATACTGATTCCTTCCCACAGATCAATGTACATTTAACAACAACATCATTCGTACTATATCTACACGAGGTATAATGTAATATAGTGATTACATCCCCCAGATCAATGTACATATAACAACAACATCATTCATACTATATCTACATTGGATATAATGTAATATACTGATCCCTTCCCAAAGGTCAATGTACATATAATAGCATAATCGTTATTACTATATCTACATTAGGTATAATGTAATGTATTAACTACATCCTACAGATCATTGTACATTTAATAACATCATTCATGCTATAGCTAAATTGGATATAATGTAATATACTGATCCTTTCCCACAGATCAAGGTAGCTACATTTAATAACATCATCATTAATACTATATCTACATGAGATATAATGTTATATACTAATCCCTGCCCACAGATCAATGTACCTACATTTAGTAACAATATCATTATTACTATATCTACATTAGATATAATGTAATATACTGATCCCTGCCCACCGGTCAATGTACATTTAATAACAACATCGTTCATACTATATCCACATTAGGTATAATGTAATATAGTGATTACGTCCCACAGATCAATGTACCTACATTTAGTAACAATATCCTTAGTACTATATCCACATTACACATAATGTAATATACTGATTCCTTCCCACAGATCAATGTACATTTAACAACAACATCATTCGTACTATATCTACACGAGGTATAATGTAATATAGTGATTACATCCCACAGATCAAGGTACATTTAATAACAACATCATTCATACTATATCTACATTGGATATAATGTATTATACTGATCCCTTCCCACAGATCAAGGTGCCTACATTTAGTAACAATATCATTATTACTATATCTTCATTAGATATAATGTAATATACTGACCCTCCCCACAGATCAATGTACCTCCATTTAACAACAATATCATTAGTACTACGTCCACATTGCATATAATGTAATATACTGATTCCTTGCCACAGATCAGTGTACATTTAATAACAACATCATTCATTACATATCTATTTTGGGTACAATGTAATATAGTGATTACATCCCACAGATCAATGTACATGTAATATCGATATCATTATTACTATATCTACATTAGATATAATGTAATATACTGATCCCTGCCCATAGTTCAATGTACCTATATTTAATAACAATATCATTAGTACTATATCCACATCACATATAATGTAATATACTGATCCCTGCCCACCGGTCAATGTACATTTAATAACAACATCGATCATACTATATCCACATTAGGTATAATGTAATATAGTGATTACGTCTCACAGATCAATGTACCTACATTTAATAACAATATCCTTAGTACTATATCCACATTACACATAATGTAATATACTGATTCCTTCCCACAGATCAATGTACATTTAACAACAACATCATTCATACTATATCTACAATGGATATAATGTAATATACTGATCCCTGCCCATAGTTCAATGTACCTATATTTAATAACAATATCATTAGTACTATATCCACATCACATATAATGTAATATACTGATTCCTTCTCACAGATCAATGTACATTTAATAACAACATTATTCATACTATATCTACACTAGGTAGAATGTAACATAGTGATTACATCCCACAGATCAATGTACACTTAAAAACAACATCATTCATACTATAACTACATTGGATATAATGTAATATACTGATCCCTTCCCACAGATCAAGGTATCTACATTTAATAACAATATCATCATTACTATATCTACACTAGATATAATGCAATATACGGATTCCTTCCCACAGATCAATGTACATTTAATAACAACATCATTCATACTATATCTGCATTGGATATAACGTAATATACTGATCCCTTCCCACAGGTCAATGTACATACAATAGCAAAATCGTTATTACTATATCCACATTAGGTATAATGTAATGTATTTACTACATCCAACAGATCATTGTACATTTAATAACATCATTCATGCTATAGCTAAATTGGATATAATGTAATATACTCACCCCTTCCCACAGATCAAGGTACCTACATTTAATAACAATATCATTATTACTACATCTACATTAGATATAAAGTAATATACTGATCCCTGCCCACGGTTCAATGTACCCATATTTAATAATAATATCATTAGTACTATATCCACATCATATATAATGTAATATACTGATTCCTTCCCACAGATCAATGTACATTAACAACAACATCATTCATGCTATAGCTAAATTGGATATAATGTAATATACTGATCCCTGCCCACAGATCAATGTACCTACATTTAATAACAATATCATTAGTGCTATATCTACATTAGATATAATGTAATATACTGATCCCTGCCCACAGATCAATGTACCTACATTTAGTAACAATATCATTATTACTATATCTACATTAGATATAATGTAATATACTGATCCCTGCCCACCGGTCAATGTACATTTAATAACAACATCGTTCATACTATATCCACATTAGGTATAATGTAATATAGTGATTACGTCCCACAGATCAATGTACCTACATTTAGTAACAATATCCTTAGTACTATATCCACATTACACATAATGTAATATACTGATTCCTTCCCACAGATCAATGTACATTTAACAACAACATCATTCGTACTATATCTACACGAGGTATAATGTAATATAGTGATTACATCCCCCAGATCAATGTACATATAACAACAACATCATTCATACTATATCTACATTGGATATAATGTAATATACTGATCCCTTCCCATACGTCAATGTACATATAATAGCAAAGTCGTTATTACTATATCTACATTAGGTATAATGTAATATACTGATCCCTGCTCACAGATCAATGTACCTATATTTAATAACAATATCCTTAGTACTATATCCACATTACATATGATGTAATATACTGATTCCTTCCCACAGATCAATGTACATTTAATAACAACAGCATTCATACTATATCAACACTAGGTATAATGTAATATAGTGATTACATCCCCCAGATCAATGTACATATAACAACAACATCATTCATACTATATCTACATTGGATATAATGTAATATACTGATCCCTTCCCAAAGGTCAATGTACATATAATAGCATAATCGTTATTACTATATCTACATTAGGTATAATGTAATGTATTAACTACATCCTACAGATCATTGTACATTTAATAACATCATTCATGCTATAGCTAAATTGGATATAATGTAATATACTGATCCTTTCCCACAGATCAAGGTAGCTACATTTAATAACATCATCATTAATACTATATCTACATGAGATATAATGTTATATACTAATCCCTGCCCACAGATCAATGTATATTTAATAGCGATATCATTATTACTATATCTACATTAGATATAATGTTATATACTGATCCCTGCCCACAGTTCAATGTACCTATACTTAATAACAATATCATTAGTACTATATCCACATCATATATAATGTAATATACCGATTCCTTCCCACAGATCAACGTGGATTTAATAACAACATCATTCATACTATATCAACACTAGGTATAATGTAATATAGTGATTACATCCCACAGATCAAGGTACATTTAATAACAACATCATTCATACTATATCTACATTGGATATAATGTATTATACTGATCCCTTCCCACAGATCAAGGTGCCTACATTTAGTAACAATATCATTATTACTATATCTTCAGTAGATATAATGTAATATACTAATCCCTGCCCACAGATCAATGTATATTTAGTAGCGATATCATTATTACTATATCTACATTGGATATAATGTAATATACTGAACCCTCCCCACAGATCAATGTACCTACATTTAACAACAATATCATTAGTACTACGTCCACATTGCATATAATGTAATATACTGATTCCTTGCCACAGATCAGTGTACATTTAATAACAACATCATTCATTACATATCTATTTTGGGTACAATGTAATATAGTGATTACATCCCACAGATCAATGTACATGTAATATCGATATCATTATTACTATATCTACATTAGATATAATGTAATATACTGATCTCTGCTCGCAGATCAATGTACCTATATTTAATAACAATATCCTTAGTACTATATCCACATTACACATAATGTAATATACTGATTCCTTCCCACAGATCAATGTACATTTAATAACAACAGCATTCATACTATATCAACACTAGGTATAATGTAATATAGTGATTACATCCCACAGATCAAGGTACATTCAATATCGATATCATTATTACTGTATCTACAGTAGATAAAACGTAATATACTGATTCCTTCCCACAGATCAATGTACATTTAACAACAACATCATTCATACTATATCTACATTGGATATAATGTAATATACTGATCCCTTCCCACAGATCAATGTACCTACATTTAATAACAATATCCTTAGTACTATATCCACATTACACATAATGTAATATACTGATTCCTTCCCACAGATCAATGTACATTTAACAACAACATCATTCATACTATATCTACAATGGATATAATGTAATATACTGATCCCTGCCCATAGTTCAATGTACCTATATTTAATAACAATATCATTAGTACTATATCCACATCACATATAATGTAATATACTGATTCCTTCTCACAGATCAATGTACATTTAATAACAACATTATTCATACTATATCTACACTAGGTAGAATGTAACATAGTGATTACATCCCACAGATCAATGTACACTTAAAAACAACATCATTCATACTATAACTACATTGGATATAATGTAATATACTGATCCCTTCCCACAGATCAAGGTATCTACATTTAATAACAATATCATTATTACTATATCTACACTAGATATAATGCAATATACGGATTCCTTCCCACAGATCAATGTACATTTAATAACAACATCATTCATACTATATCTGCATTGGATATAACGTAATATACTGATCCCTTCCCACAGGTCAATGTACATACAATAGCAAAATCGTTATTACTATATCCACATTAGGTATAATGTAATGTATTTACTACATCCAACAGATCATTGTACATTTAATAACATCATTCATGCTATAGCTAAATTGGATATAATGTAATATACTCACCCCTTCCCACAGATCAAGGTACCTACATTTAATAACAATATCATTATTACTACATCTACATTAGATATAAAGTAATATACTGATCCCTGCCCATGGTTCAATGTACCCATATTTAATAATAATATCATTAGTACTATATCCACATCATATATAATGTAATATACTGATTCCTTCCCACAGATCAATGTACATTAACAACAACGTCATTCATGCTATAGCTAAATTGGATATAATGTAATATACTGATCCCTGCCCACAGATCAATGTACTTACATTTAATAACAATATCATTAGTACTATATCTACATTAGATATAATGTAATATACTGATCCCTGCCCACAGATCAATGTACCTACATTTAGTAACAATATCATTATTACTATATCTACATTAAATATAATGTAATATACTGATCCCTGCCCACCGGTCAATGTACATTTAATAACAACATCGTTCATACTATATCCACATTAGGTATAATGTAATATAGTGATTACGTCCCACAGATCAATGTACCTACATTTAGTAACAATATCCTTAGTACTATATCCACATTACACATAATGTAATATACTGATTCCTTCCCACAGATCAATGTACATTTAACAACAACATCATTCGTACTATATCTACACGAGGTATAATGTAATATAGTGATTACATCCCCCAGATCAATGTACATATAACAACAACATCATTCATACTATATCTACATTGGATATAATGTAATATACTGATCCCTTCCCAAAGGTCAATGTACATATAATAGCATAATCGTTATTACTATATCTACATTAGGTATAATGTAATGTATTAACTACATCCTACAGATCATTGTACATTTAATAACATCATTCATGCTATAGCTAAATTGGATATAATGTAATATACTGATCCTTTCCCACAGATCAAGGTAGCTACATTTAATAACATCATCATTAATACTATATCTACATGAGATATAATGTTATATACTAATCCCTGCCCACAGATCAATGTACCTACATTTAGTAACAATATCATTATTACTATATCTACATTAGATATAATGTAATATACTGATCCCTGCCCACCGGTCAATGTACATTTAATAACAACATCGTTCATACTATATCCACATTAGGTATAATGTAATATAGTGATTACGTCCCACAGATCAATGTACCTACATTTAGTAACAATATCCTTAGTACTATATCCACATTACACATAATGTAATATACTGATTCCTTCCCACAGATCAATGTACATTTAACAACAACATCATTCGTACTATATCTACACGAGGTATAATGTAATATAGTGATTACATCCCACAGATCAAGGTACATTTAATAACAACATCATTCATACTATATCTACATTGGATATAATGTATTATACTGATCCCTTCCCACAGATCAAGGTGCCTACATTTAGTAACAATATCATTATTACTATATCTTCATTAGATATAATGTAATATACTGACCCTCCCCACAGATCAATGTACCTCCATTTAACAACAATATCCTTAGTACTATATCCACATTACACATAATGTAATATACTGATTCCTTCCCACAGATCAATGTACATTTAACAACAACATCATTCATACTATATCTACAATGGATATAATGTAATATACTGATCCCTTCCCACAGATCAAGGTGCCTACATTTAGTAACAATATCATTATTACTATATCTACATTAGATATAATGTAATATACTGATCCCTGCCCACCGGTCAATGTACATTTAATAACAACATCGATCATACTATATCCACATTAGGTATAATGTAATATAGTGATTACGTCTCTCAGATCAATGTACCTACATTTAATAACAATATCCTTAGTACTATATCCACATTACACATAATGTAATATACTGATTCCTTCCCACAGATCAATGTACATTTAACAACAACATCATTCATACTATATCTACAATGGATATAATGTAATATACTGATCCCTGCCCATAGTTCAATGTACCTATATTTAATAACAATATCATTAGTACTATATCCACATCACATATAATGTAATATACTGATTCCTTCTCACAGATCAATGTACATTTAATAACAACATTATTCATACTATATCTACACTAGGTAGAATGTAACATAGTGATTACATCCCACAGATCAATGTACACTTAAAAACAACATCATTCATACTATAACTACATTGGATATAATGTAATATACTGATCCCTTCCCACAGATCAAGGTATCTACATTTAATAACAATATCATCATTACTATATCTACACTAGATATAATGCAATATACGGATTCCTTCCCACAGATCAATGTACATTTAATAACAACATCATTCATACAATATCTGCATTGGATATAACGTAATATACTGATCCCTTCCCACAGGTCAATGTACATACAATAGCAAAATCGTTATTACTATATCCACATTAGGTATAATGTAATGTATTTACTACATCCAACAGATCATTGTACATTTAATAACATCATTCATGCTATAGCTAAATTGGATATAATGTAATATACTCACCCCTTCCCACAGATCAAGGTACCTACATTTAATAACAATATCATTATTACTACATCTGCATTAGATATAAAGTAATATACTGATCCCTGCCCACGGTTCAATGTACCCATATTTAATAATAATATCATTAGTACTATATCCACATCATATATAATGTAATATACTGATTCCTTCCCACAGATCAATGTACATTAACAACAACATCATTCATGCTATAGCTAAATTGGATATAATGTAATATACTGATCCCTGCCCACAGATCAATGTACCTACATTTAATAACAATATCATTAGTGCTATATCTACATTAGATATAATGTAATATACTGATCCCTGCCCACAGATCAATGTACCTACATTTAGTAACAATATCATTATTACTATATCTACATTAGATATAATGTAATATACTGATCCCTGCCCACCGGTCAATGTACATTTAATAACAACATCGTTCATACTATATCCACATTAGGTATAATGTAATATAGTGATTACGTCCCACAGATCAATGTACCTACATTTAGTAACAATATCCTTAGTACTATATCCACATTACACATAATGTAATATACTGATTCCTTCCCACAGATCAATGTACATTTAACAACAACATCATTCGTACTATATCTACACGAGGTATAATGTAATATAGTGATTACATCCCCCAGATCAATGTACATATAACAACAACATCATTCATACTATATCTACATTGGATATAATGTAATATACTGATCCCTTCCCAAAGGTCAATGTACATATAATAGCATAATCGTTATTACTATATCTACATTAGGTATAATGTAATGTATTAACTACATCCTACAGATCATTGTACATTTAATAACATCATTCATGCTATAGCTAAATTGGATATAATGTAATATACTGATCCTTTCCCACAGATCAAGGTAGCTACATTTAATAACATCATCATTAATACTATATCTACATGAGATATAATGTTATATACTAATCCCTGCCCACAGATCAATGTATATTTAATAGCGATATCATTATTACTATATCTACATTAGATATAATGTTATATACTGATCCCTGCCCACAGTTCAATGTACCTATACTTAATAACAATATCATTAGTACTATATCCACATCATATATAATGTAATATACCGATTCCTTCCCACAGATCAACGTAGATTTAATAACAACATCATTCATACTATATCAACACTAGGTATAATGTAATATAGTGATTACATCCCACAGATCAAGGTACATTTAATAACAACATCATTCATACTATATCTACATTGGATATAATGTATTATACTGATCCCTTCCCACAGATCAAGGTGCCTACATTTAGTAACAATATCATTATTACTATATCTTCATTAGATATAATGTAATATACTAATCCCTGCCCACAGATCAATGTATATTTAGTAGCGATATCATTATTACTATATCTACATTGGATATAATGTAATATACTGAACCCTCCCCACAGATCAATGTACCTACATTTAACAACAATATCATTAGTACTACGTCCACATTGCATATAATGTAATATACTGATTCCTTGCCACAGATCAGTGTACATTTAATAACAACATCATTCATTACATATCTATTTTGGGTACAATGTAATATAGTGATTACATCCCACAGATCAATGTACATGTAATATCGATATCATTATTACTATATCTACATTAGATATAATGTAATATACTGATCCCTGCTCACAGATCAATGTACCTATATTTAATAACAATATCCTTAGTACTATATCCACATTACACATAATGTAATATACTGATTCCTTCCCACAGATCAATGTACATTTAATAACAACAGCATTCATACTATATCAACACTAGGTATAATGTAATATAGTGATTACATCCCACAGATCAAGGTACATTCAATATCGATATCATTATTACTGTATCTACAGTAGATAAAATGTAATATACTGATTCCTTCCCACAGATCAATGTACATTTAATGCCAATATCCTTAGTACCATATCTATATTCGATATTGAATGTACAATTAATAACAGTATTATTATTATCATATCTACATTAGATATAACGTAATATATTGATTACTACCCACAGATCAATGTACATTTAATCACAATATCATTAGCACTATATCTACATTGGATATAATGTAATATACTGATTCATTCCCACAGATCAATGTACATTTAATACCAATATCATTACTACTATATCAACATTAGATATGTAATGTACATTTATCAACAAAATCATTATTAGCATATCTACATTCGATATAATGTAATATTCTGCTTCATTCCCACAGATCAATGTACATTTAAAAACAATATCATTATGACCATATCTACATTAGATATAATGTAATATACGGATTCCTTCCCACAGATCAATGTACATTTAATAACAATATCATTAGCACTATATCTACATGAGATATAATGTAATATACTGCTTCATTCACACAGATCAATGTACATTTAAAAGCAATATCATTATTACCATATCTACATTAGACATAATGTAATATACGGATTCGTTCCCACAGATCAATGTACATTTAATAACAATATCATTAGCACTATATCTACATGACATATAATGTAATATACTGCTTTATTCACACAGACCAATGTACATTTAATGCCAATATCCTTAGTACCATATCTATATTAGATATTTAATGTACAATTGATAACAGTATTATTGCTACCATATCTACATTAGATATAATGTAATATACTGATTACTACCCACAGATCAATGTACATTTGACAACAAAATCATTATTACCATATCTACATTCGACATATTGTAATATACTGATTCATTCCCACAGATCAATGTACATTTAATACCACTATCATTACTACTATTTCAACATTAGATATGTAATGTACATTTATCAACAAAATCATTATTAGCATATCTACATTCGATATAATGTAATATTCTGCTTCATTCTCACAGATCAATGTACATTTAAAAACAATATCATTATTACCATATCTACATTAGATATAATGTAATATACGGTTTCCTTCCCACAGATCAATGTCCATTTAATAACAATATCATTAGCACTATATCTACATGACATATAATGTAATATACTGCTTCATTCACACAGATCAATGTACATTTAAAAACAATATCATTATTACCATATCTACTTTAGATATAATGTAATATACTGATTCATTCCCACAGATCATTGTACATTTAATACCAATATCATTAGTACTACATCTACATTAGATATGTAATGTACATTTAACAACAAAATCATTATTACCATATCTACATTCGATATAATGTAGTATACTGCTTCATTCCCACAGATCAATGTAGATTTAATAACAATATCATTATTACCATATCTACATTAGATATAATGTAATACACTGATTCATTCCCACAGATCAATGTACATTTAATGCCAATATCCTTAGTACCATATCTATATTCGATATTTAATGTACAATTAATAACAGTATTATTATTATCATATCTACATTAGATATAACGTAATATATTGATTGCTACCCACAGATCAATGTACATTTAATCACAATATCATTAGCACTATATCTACATTGGATATAATGTAATATACTGATTCATTCCCACAGATCAATGTACATTTAATGCCAATATCCTTAGTACCTTATCTATATTCGATATTTAATGTACAATTAATAACAGTATTATTATTATCATATCTACATTAGATATAACGTAATATATTGATTACTACCCACAGATCAATGTACATTTAATCACAATATCATTAGCACTATATCTACATTGGATATAATGTAATATACTGATTCATTCCCACAGATCAAGGTACATTCAATCACAATATCATTAGCGCTATATCTACATTGGATATAATGTAATATGCTCATTCATTCCCACAGATCAATGTACATTTAATACCAATATCATTAGTACTGTATCTAAATTAGATAAGTAATGTACATTTAACAACAAAATCATTATTACCATATCTACATTCGATATAGTGTAATATACTGCTTCATTCCCACAGATCAATGTACATTTAAAAACAATATCATTATTACCATATCTACATTAGATTTAATGTAATATACTGATTCATTCCCACAGACCAATGCAGATTTAATAACAATATCATTATTACTATTCCTACAGTAGATATAATGTAATATACGGATTCGTTCCCACAGATCAATGTACATTTAATCACAATATCATTAGCACTATATCTACATTGGATATAGTGTAATATACTGATTCATTCCCACAGATCAATGTACATTTAATACCAATATCATTAGTACTATATCTACATTAGATATGTAATGTACATTTAACAACAAAATCATTATTACCATATCTGCATTCGATATAATGTAATATACTGCTTCATTCCCACAGATCAATGTACATTTAAAAACAATATCATTAGCACTATATCTACATGACATATAATGTAATATACTGCTTCATTCACACAGATCAATGTACATTTAAAAACAATATCATTAGTACCATATCTATATTAGATATTTAATGCACAATTAATAACAGCATTATTATTATCATATCTACATTAGATATAACGTAATATATTGATTACTACCCACAGATCAATATACATTTAATCACAATATCAGTAGCACTATATCTACATTGGATATAACGTAATATACTGATTCATTCCCACAGATCAATGTACATTTAATAACAACATCATTGGTACTACACCTACATTCGATATAATGTAATATACTGATTCATTCCCACAGATCAATGTGCATATAATAACAATATCATTAGTACTATATCTACATTCGATATAATGTAATATACTGATTCATTCCCACAGATCAAGGTACATTTAATGCCAATATCCTTAGTACCATATCTATATTAGATATTTAATGTACAATTAATAACAGTATCATTATTATCATATCTACATTAGATATAACGTAATATATTGATTACTACCCACAGATCAATGTACATTTAATCACAATATCATTAGCACTATATCTACATTGGATATAATGTAATATACTGAGTCATTCCCACAGATCAAGGTACATTCAATCACAATATCATTAGCGCTATATCTACATTGGATATAATGTAATATGCTCATTCATTCCCACAGATCAATGTACATTTAATACCAATATCATTAGTACTGTATCTAAATTAGATAAGTAATGTACATTTAACAACAAAATCATTATTACCATATCTACATTCGATATAGTGTAATATACTGCTTCATTCCCACAGATCAATGTACATTTAAAAACAATATCATTATTACCATATCTACATTAGATTTAATGTAATATACTGATTCATTCCCACAGACCAATGCAGATTTAATAACAATATCATTATTACTATTCCTACAGTAGATATAATGTAATATACGGATTCGTTCCCACAGATCAATGTACATTTAATCACAATATCATTAGCACTATATCTACATTGGATATAGTGTAATATACTGATTCATTCCCACAGATCAATGTACATTTAATACCAATATCATTAGTACTATATCTACATTCGAAATAATGTAATAAATTGATTCATTCCCACAGATCAATGTACATTTAATAACAATATCATTACTACTATATCTACATTAGATATGTAATGTACATTTAACAACAAAATCATTATTAGCATATCGACATTCGATATAATGTAATATTCTGCTTCATTCCCACAGATCAATGTACATTTAAAAACAATATCATTATTACCATATCTACATGAGATATAATGTAATATACGGATTCCTTCCCACAGATCAATGTACATTTAATAACAATATCATTAGCACTATATCTACATTCGATATAATGTAGTATACTGCTTCATTCCCACAGATCAATGTAGATTTAATAACAATATCATTATTACCATATCTACATTAGATATAATGTAATACACTGATTCATTCCCACAGATCAATGTACATTTAATAGCAATATCACTAGTACTATATCTACATTAGATATGTAATGTTCATTTAATAACAATATCACTATTACCATATCTACATTAGATATTATGTAACATACTGACTCCTTCCCACAGATCAATGTACATTTAATAACAATATCATTAGTACTATATCTACATTCGAAATAATGTAATAAATTGATTCATTCCCACAGATCAATGTACATTTAATAACAATATCATTACTACTATATCTACATTAGATATGTAATGTACATTTAACAACAAAATCATTATTAGCATATCGACATTCGATATAATGTAATATTCTGCTTCATTCCCACAGATCAATGTACATTTAAAAACAATATCATTATTACCATATCTACATGAGATATAATGTAATATACGGATTCCTTCCCACAGATCAATGTACATTTAATAACAATATCATTAGCACTATATCTACATGACATATAATGTAATATACTGCTTCATTTACACAGATCAATGTACATTTAAAAACAATATCATTATTACCATATCTACATTAGATATAATGTAATATACGGATTCCTTCCCACAGATCAATGTACATTTAATAACAATATCATTAGCACTATATCTACATGACATATAATGTAATATACTGCTTCATTCCCACAGATCAATGTACATTTAATGCCAATATCCTTAGTACCATATCTATATTCGATATTTAATGTACAATTAATAACAGTATTATTATTATCATATCTACATTAGATATAACGTAATATATTGATTACTACCCACAGATCAATGTACATTTAATCACAATATCATTAGCACTATATCTACATTGGATATAATGTAATATACTGATTCATTCCCACAGATCAATGTACATTTAATAACAACATTATTCATACTATATCTACACTAGGTAGAATGTAACATAGTGATTACATCCCACAGATCAATGTACACTTAAAAACAACATCATTCATACTATAACTACATTGGATATAATGTAATATACTGATCCCTTCCCACAGATCAATGTACCTACATTTAGTAACAATATCATTATTACTATATCTACATTAAATATAATGTAATATACTGATCCCTGCCCACCGGTCAATGTACATTTAATAACAACATCGTTCATACTATATCCACATTAGGTATAATGTAATATAGTGATTACGTCCCACAGATCAATGTACCTACATTTAGTAACAATATCCTTAGTACTATATCCACATTACACATAATGTAATATACTGATTCCTTCCCACAGATCAATGTACATTTAACAACAACATCATTCGTACTATATCTACACGAGGTATAATGTAATATAGTGATTACATCCCCCAGATCAATGTACATATAACAACAACATCATTCATACTATATCTACATTGGATATAATGTAATATACTGATTCATTCCCACAGATCAATGTACATTTAATAACAACATCATTGGTACTACATCTACATTCGATATAATGTAATATACTGATTCATTCCCACAGATCAATGTGCATATAATAACAATATCATTAGTACTATATCTACATTCGATATAATGTAATATACTGATTCCTTCCCACAGATCAATGTACATTTAACAACAACATCATTCGTACTATATCTACACGAGGTAGAATGTAATATAGTGATTACATCCCCCAGATCAATGTACATATAACAACAACATCATTCATACTATATCTACATTGGATATAATGTAATATACTGATCCCTTCCCAAAGGTCAATGTACATATAATAGCATAATCGTTATTACTATATCTACATTAGGTATAATGTAATGTATTAACTACATCCTACAGATCATTGTACATTTAATAACATCATTCATGCTATAGCTAAATTGGATATAATGTAATATACTGATCCTTTCCCACAGATCAAGGTAGCTACATTTAATAACATCATCATTAATACTATATCTACATGAGATATAATGTTATATACTAATCCCTGCCCACAGATCAATGTATATTTAATAGCGATATCATTATTACTATATCTACATTAGATATAATGTTATATACTGATCCCTGCCCACAGTTCAATGTACCTATACTTAATAACAATATCATTAGTACTATATCCACATCATATATAATGTAATATACCGATTCCTTCCCACAGATCAACGTAGATTTAATAACAACATCATTCATACTATATCAACACTAGGTATAATGTAATATAGTGATTACATCCCACAGATCAAGGTACATTTAATAACAACATCATTCATACTATATCTACATTGGATATAATGTATTATACTGATCCCTTCCCACAGATCAAGGTGCCTACATTTAGTAACAATATCATTATTACTATATCTTCATTAGATATAATGTAATATACTAATCCCTGCCCACAGATCAATGTATATTTAGTAGCGATATCATTATTACTATATCTACATTGGATATAATGTAATATACTGAACCCTCCCCACAGATCAATGTACCTACATTTAACAACAATATCATTAGTACTACGTCCACATTGCATATAATGTAATATACTGATTCCTTGCCACAGATCAGTGTACATTTAATAACAACATCATTCATTACATATCTATTTTGGGTACAATGTAATATAGTGATTACATCCCACAGATCAATGTACATGTAATATCGATATCATTATTACTATATCTACATTAGATATAATGTAATATACTGATCCCTGCTCACAGATCAATGTACCTATATTTAATAACAATATCCTTAGTACTATATCCACATTACACATAATGTAATATACTGATTCCTTCCCACAGATCAATGTACATTTAATAACAACAGCATTCATACTATATCAACACTAGGTATAATGTAATATAGTGATTACATCCCACAGATCAAGGTACATTCAATATCGATATCATTATTACTGTATCTACAGTAGATAAAATGTAATATACTGATTCCTTCCCACAGATCAATGTACATTTAATGCCAATATCCTTAGTACCATATCTATATTCGATATTGAATGTACAATTAATAACAGTATTATTATTATCATATCTACATTAGATATAACGTAATATATTGATTACTACCCACAGATCAATGTACATTTAATCACAATATCATTAGCACTATATCTACATTGGATATAATGTAATATACTGATTCATTCCCACAGATCAAGGTACATTTAATGCCAATATCCTTAGTACCATATCTATATTAGATATTTAATGTACAATTAATAACAGTATCATTATTATCATATCTACATTAGATATAACGTAATATATTGATTACTACCCACAGATCAATGTACATTTAATCACAATATCATTAGCACTATATCTACATTGGATATAATGTAATATACTGATTCATTCCCACAGATCAATGTACATTTAATACCAATATCATTACTACTATATCAACATTAGATATGTAATGTACATTTATCAACAAAATCATTATTAGCATATCTACATTCGATATAATGTAATATTCTGCTTCATTCCCACAGATCAATGTACATTTAAAAACAATATCATTATTACCATATCTACATTAGATATAATGTAATATACGGATTCCTTCCCACAGATCAATGTACATTTAATAACAATATCATTAGCACTATATCTACATGAGATATAATGTAATATACTGCTTCATTCACACAGATCAATGTACATTTAAAAGCAATATCATTATTACCATATCTACATTAGACATAATGTAATATACGGATTCGTTCCCACAGATCAATGTACATTTAATAACAATATCATTAGCACTATATCTACATGACATATAATGTAATATACTGCTTTATTCACACAGACCAATGTACATTTAATGCCAATATCCTTAGTACCATATCTATATTAGATATTTAATGTACAATTAATAACAGTATTATTATTATCATATCTACATTAGATATAACGTGATATATTGATTACTACCCACAGATCAATGTACATTTAATCACAATATCATTAGCACTATATCTACATTGGATATAATGTAATATACTGATTCATTCCCACAGATCAATGTACATTTAATAACAACATCATTGGTACTACATCTACATTCGATATAATGTAATATACTGATTCATTCCCGCAGATCAATGTGCATATAATAACAATATCATTAGTAATATCTACATTCGATATAATGTAATATACTGATTCATTCCCACAGATCAAGGTACATTTAATGACAATATCATTAGTACCATATCTATATTAGATATTTAATGTACAATTGATAACAGTATTATTGCTACCATATCTACATTAGATATAATGTAATATACTGATTACTACCCACAGATCAATGTACATTTGACAACAAAATCATTATTACCATATCTACATTCGATATATTGTAATATACTGATTCATTCCCACAGATCAATGTACATTTAATACCACTATCATTACTACTATTTCAACATTAGATATGTAATGTACATTTATCAACAAAATCATTATTAGCATATCTACATTCGATATAATGTAATATTCTGCTTCATTCTCACAGATCAATGTACATTTAAAAACAATATCATTATTACCATATCTACATTAGATATAATGTAATATACGGTTTCCTTCCCACAGATCAATGTCCATTTAATAACAATATCATTAGCACTATATCTACATGACATATAATGTAATATACTGCTTCATTCACACAGATCAATGTACATTTAAAAACAATATCATTATTACCATATCTACTTTAGATATAATGTAATACACTGATTCATTCCCACAGATCATTGTACATTTAATACCAATATCATTAGTACTACATCTACATTAGATATGTAATGTACATTTAACAACAAAATCATTATTACCATATCTACATTCGATATAATGTAGTATACTGCTTCATTCCCACAGATCAATGTAGATTTAATAACAATATCATTATTACCATATCTACATTAGATATAATGTAATACACTGATTCATTCCCACAGATCAATGTACATTTAATGCCAATATCCTTAGTACCATATCTATATTCGATATTTAATGTACAATTAATAACAGTATTATTATTATCATATCTACATTAGATATAACGTAATATATTGATTGCTATCCACAGATCAATGTACATTTAATCACAATATCATTAGCACTATATCTACATTGGATATAATGTAATATACTGATTCATTCCCACAGATCAATGTACATTTAATGCCAATATCCTTAGTACCTTATCTATATTCGATATTTAATGTACAATTAATAACAGTATTATTATTATCATATCTACATTAGATATAACGTAATATATTGATTACTACCCACAGATCAATGTACATTTAATCACAATATCATTAGCACTATATCTACATTGGATATAATGTAATATACTGATTCATTCCCACAGATCAAGGTACATTCAATCACAATATCATTAGCGCTATATCTACATTGGATATAATGTAATATGCTCATTCATTCCCACAGATCAATGTACATTTAATACCAATATCATTAGTACTGTATCTAAATTAGATAAGTAATGTACATTTAACAACAAAATCATTATTACCATATCTACATTCGATATAGTGTAATATACTGCTTCATTCCCACAGATCAATGTACATTTAAAAACAATATCATTATTACCATATCTACATTAGATTTAATGTAATATACTGATTCATTCCCACAGACCAATGCAGATTTAATAACAATATCATTATTACTATTCCTACAGTAGATATAATGTAATATACGGATTCGTTCCCACAGATCAATGTACATTTAATCACAATATCATTAGCACTATATCTACATTGGATATAGTGTAATATACTGATTCATTCCCACAGATCAATGTACATTTAATACCAATATCATTAGTACTATATCTAGATTAGATATGTAATGTACATTTAACAACAAAATCATTATTACCATATCTGCATTCGATATAATGTAATATACTGCTTCATTCACACAGATCAATGTACATTTAAAAACAATATCATTAGCACTATATCTACATGACATATAATGTAATATACTGCTTCATTCACACAGATCAATGTACATTTAAAAACAATATCATTAGTACCATATCTATATTAGATATTTAATGCACAATTAATAACAGCATTATTATTATCATATCTACATTAGATATAACGTAATATATTGATTACTACCCACAGATCAATATACATTTAATCACAATATCAGTAGCACTATATCTACATTGGATATAACGTAATATACTGATTCATTCCCACAGATCAATGTACATTTAATAACAACATCATTGGTACTACATCTACATTCGATATAATGTAATATACTGATTCATTCCCACAGATCAATGTGCATATAATAACAATATCATTAGTACTATATCTACATTCGATATAATGTAATATACTGATTCATTCCCACAGATCAAGGTACATTTAATGCCAATATCCTTAGTACCATATCTATATTAGATATTTAATGTACAATTAATAACAGTATCATTATTATCATATCTACATTAGATATAACGTAATATATTGATTACTACCCACAGATCAATGTACATTTAATCACAATATCATTAGCACTATATCTACATTGGATATAATGTAATATACTGAGTCATTCCCACAGATCAAGGTACATTCAATCACAATATCATTAGCGCTATATCTACATTGGATATAATGTAATATGCTCATTCATTCCCACAGATCAATGTACATTTAATACCAATATCATTAGTACTGTATCTAAATTAGATAAGTAATGTACATTTAACAACAAAATCATTATTACCATATCTACATTCGATATAGTGTAATATACTGCTTCATTCCCACAGATCAATGTACATTTAAAAACAATATCATTATTACCATATCTACATTAGATTTAATGTAATATACTGATTCATTCCCACAGACCAATGCAGATTTAATAACAATATCATTATTACTATTCCTACAGTAGATATAATGTAATATACGGATTCGTTCCCACAGATCAATGTACATTTAATCACAATATCATTAGCACTATATCTACATTGGATATAGTGTAATATACTGATTCATTCCCACAGATCAATGTACATTTAATACCAATATCATTAGTACTATATCTACATTAGATATGTAATGTACATTTAACAACAAAATCATTATTACCATATCTGCATTCGATATAATGTAATATACTGCTTCATTCCCACAGATCAATGTACATTTAAAAACAATATCATTAGCACTATATCTACATTCGATATAATGTAGTATACTGCTTCATTCCCACAGATCAATGTAGATTTAATAACAATATCATTATTACCATATCTACATTAGATATAATGTAATACACTGTTTCATTCCCACAGATCATTGTACATTTAATAGCAATATCACTAGTACTATATCTACATTAGATATGTAATGTTCATTTAATAACAATATCACTATTACCATATCTACATTAGATATTATGTAACATACTGACTCCTTCCCACAGATCAATGTACATTTAATAACAATATCATTAGTACTATATCTACATTCGAAATAATGTAATAAATTGATTCATTCCCACAGATCAATGTACATTTAATAACAATATCATTACTACTATATCTACATTAGATATGTAATGTACATTTAACAACAAAATCATTATTAGCATATCGACATTCGATATAATGTAATATTCTGCTTCATTCCCACAGATCAATGTACATTTAAAAACAATATCATTATTACCATATCTACATGAGATATAATGTAATATACGGATTCCTTCCCACAGATCAATGTACATTTAATAACAATATCATTAGCACTATATCTACATGACATATAATGTAATATACTGCTTCATTTACACAGATCAATGTACATTTAAAAACAATATCATTATTACCATATCTACATTAGATATAATGTAATATACGGATTCCTTCCCACAGATCAATGTACATTTAATAACAATATCATTAGCACTATATCTACATGACATATAATGTAATATACTGCTTCATTCCCACAGATCAATGTACATTTAATGCCAATATCCTTAGTACCATATCTATATTCGATATTTAATGTACAATTAATAACAGTATTATTATTATCATATCTACATTAGATATAACGTAATATATTGATTACTACCCACAGATCAATGTACATTTAATCACAATATCATTAGCACTATATCTACATTGGATATAATGTAATATACTGATTCATTCCCACAGATCAATGTACATTTAATAACAACATTATTCATACTATATCTACACTAGGTAGAATGTAACATAGTGATTACATCCCACAGATCAATGTACACTTAAAAACAACATCATTCATACTATAACTACATTGGATATAATGTAATATACTGATCCCTTCCCACAGATCAATGTACCTACATTTAGTAACAATATCATTATTACTATATCTACATTAAATATAATGTAATATACTGATCCCTGCCCACCGGTCAATGTACATTTAATAACAACATCGTTCATACTATATCCACATTAGGTATAATGTAATATAGTGATTACGTCCCACAGATCAATGTACCTACATTTAGTAACAATATCCTTAGTACTATATCCACATTACACATAATGTAATATACTGATTCCTTCCCACAGATCAATGTACATTTAACAACAACATCATTCGTACTATATCTACACGAGGTATAATGTAATATAGTGATTACATCCCCCAGATCAATGTACATATAACAACAACATCATTCATACTATATCTACATTGGATATAATGTAATATACTGATCCCTTCCCAAAGGTCAATGTACATATAATAGCATAATCGTTATTACTATATCTACATTAGGTATAATGTAATGTATTAACTACATCCTACAGATCATTGTACATTCAATAACATCATTCATGCTATAGCTAAATTGGATATAATGTAATATACTGATCCTTTCCCACAGATCAAGGTAGCTACATTTAATAACATCATCATTAATACTATATCTACATGAGATATAATGTTATATACTAATCCCTGCCCACAGATCAATGTATATTTAATAGCGATATCATTATTACTATATCTACATTAGATATAATGTTATATACTGATCCCTGCCCACAGTTCAATGTACCTATACTTAATAACAATATTATTAGTACTATATCCACATCATATATAATGTAATATACCGATTCCTTCCCACAGATCAACGTAGATTTAATAACAACATCATTCATACTATATCAACACTAGGTATAATGTAATAGAGTGATTACATCCCACAGATCAAGGTACGTTTAATAACAACATCATTCATACTATATCTACATTGGATATAATGTATTATACTGATTCCTTCCCACAGATCAAGGTGCCTACATTTAGTAACAATATCATTATTACTATATCTTCATTAGATATAATGTAATATACTAATCCCTGCCCACAGATCAATGTATATTTAGTAGCGATATCATTATTACTATATCTACATTGGATATAATGTAATATACTGAACCCCCCCCCCAGATCAATGTACCTACATTTAACAACAATATCATTAGTACTACGTCCACATTGCATATAATGTAATATACTGATTCCTTGCCACAGATCAGTGTACATTTAATAACAACATCATTCATTACATATCTATTTTGGGTACAATGTAATATAGTGATTACATCCCACAGATCAATGTACATGTAATATCGATATCATTATTACTATATCTACATTAGATATAATGTAATATACTGATCCCTGCCCATAGTTCAATGTACCTATATTTAATAACAATATCATTAGTACTATATCCACATCACATATAATGTAATATACTGATCCCTTCCCACAGATCAATGTACATTTAGTAACACCATCATTCATACTATATCTACACTAGGTATAATGTAACATAGTGATTACATCCCACAGATCAATGTACATTTAATAACAACATCATTCATACTATAACTACATTGGACATAATGTAATATACTGATCCCTGCCCACAGATCAATGTACCTACATTTAATAACAATATCATTAGTACTATATCTACATTAGATATAATGTAATATACTGATCCCTGCCCACAGATCAATGTACCTACATTTAGTAACAATATCATTATTACTATATCTACATTAGATATAATGTAATGTACTGATCCCTGCCCACCGGTCAATGTACATTTAATAACAACATCGTTCATACTATATCCACATTAGGTATAATGTAATATAGTGATTACGTCCCACAGATCAATGTACCTACATTTAATAACAATATCCGTAGTACTATATCCACATTACACATAATGTAATATACTGATTCCTTCCCACAGATCAATGTACATTGAACAACAACATCATTCATACTATGTCTACATTGGATATAATGTAATATACTGTTCCCTTCCCACAGATCAATGTACATATAATAACAATATCATTATTACTATAACTACACTAGATATAATGTAATATACTGATTCCTTCCCTCAGATCAATGTACATTTAATATCGATATCATTATTACTATTTCTACATTAGATATAGTGTAATATACTGATCCCTTCCCACAGATCAATGTACCTACATTTAATAACAATACCATTAGTACTACGTCCACATTACATATAATGTAGTATACTGATTCCTTCTCTCAGATCAGTGTAGATTTAATAACAACATCCTTCATACTATATCAACACTAGGTATAATGTAATATACTGATCCCTTCCCACAGACCAAGGTGCCTACATTTAGTAACAATATCATTATTACTATATCTACATTAGATATAATGTAATGTACTGATCCCTGCCCACCGGTCAATGTACATTTAATAACAACATCGTTCATACTATATCCACACTAGGTATAATGTAACATAGTGATTACATCCCACAGATCAATGTACATTTAATAACAACATCATTCATACTATATCTACACGAGGTATAATGTAATATAGTGATTACATCCCCCAGATCAATGTACATATAACAACAACATCATTCATACTATATCTACATTGGATATAATGTAATATACTGATCCCTTCCCACAAGTCAATGTACATACAATAGCAAAATCGTTATTACTATATCTACATTAGGTATAATGTAATGTATTTACTACATCCTACAGATCATTGTACATTTAATAAGATCATTCATGCTATAGCTAAATTGGATATAATGTAATATACTCACCCCTTCCCACAGATCAAGGTACCTACATTTAATAACAATATCATTATTACTACATCTACATTAGATATAATGCAATATACGGATTCCTTCCCACAGATCAATGTACATTTAATAACAACATCATTCATACTATAACTACATTGGATATAATGTAATATACTGATCCCTCCCCACAGATCAATCTACATTCTATAACAACATCATTCATACTATATCTACATTGGATATAATGTAATATACTGATCCCTTCCCATACGTCAATGTACATATAATAGCAAAATCGTTATTACTATATCTACATTAGGTATAATGTAATATACTGATCCCTGCTCACAGATCAATGTACCTATATTTAATAACAATATCCTTAGTACTATATCCACATTACACATAATGTAATATACTGATCCCTTCCCACAGATCAATGTACATTTAATAACAACAGCATTCATACTATATCAACACTAGGTATAATGTAATATAGTGATTACATCCCACAGATCAAGGTACATTCAATATCGATATCATTATTACTATATCTACATTAGATAAAATGTAATATACTGATCCCTTCCCACAGATCAAGGTGCCTACATTTAGTAACAATATCATTATTACTATATCTACATTAGATATAATGTAATATACTGATCCCTGCCCACCGGTCAATGTACATTTCATAACAACATCGTTCATACTATATCTACAATGGATATAATGTAATATACTGATCCCTGCCCATAGTTCCATGTACCTATATTTAATAACAATATCATTAGTACTATATCCACATCACATATAATATAATATACTGATTCCTTCCCACAGATCAATGTACATTTAATAACAATATCATTAGTACAATATTTGCATTAGATATGTGATGTACATTTAACAACAAAATCATTATTACCATATCTGCATACGATATAATGTAATATACTGCTTCATTGCCACAGATCAATGTACATTTAAAAACAATATCAATATTACCATATCTACATTAGATATAATGTAATATATGGATCCCTTCCCACAGATCAATGTACATTTACTAACCATATCATTAGCACTATATCTACATGAGATATAATGTAATATACTGCTCCATTCACACAGATCAATGTACATTTATTAACAATATCATTAGTACTATATCTAGATTCGATATAATGTAATATACTGATTCATTCCCACAGATCAATGTACATTTAATAGCAATATCACTAGTACTATATCTACATTAGATATGTAATGTTCATTTAATAACAATATCACTATTACCATATCTACATTAGATATTATGTAACATACTGACTCCTTCCCACAGATCAATGTACATTTAATAACAATATCATTAGTACTATATCTAGATTCGATATAATGTAATATACTGATTCATTCCCACAGATCAATGTACATTTAATAACAATATCATTACTACTATATCTACATTAGATATGTAATGTACATTTAACAACAAAATCATTATTAGTATATCTACATTCGATATAATGTAATATTCTGCTTCATTCCCACAGATCAATGTACATTTAATACCAATATCATTATTACTATTCGTACAGTAGATATAATGTAGTATACGGATTCGGTCCCACAGATCAATGTACATTTAATAACAATGTCATTGGTACTATATCTACATTCGATATAATGTAATATACTGATTCATTCCCACAGATCAATGTACATTTAATACCAATATCATTACTACTATATCTACATTAGATATGTAATGTACATTTAACAACAAAATCATTATTAGTATATCTACATTCGATATAATGTAATATTCTGCTTCATTCCCACAGATCAATGTACATTTAAAAACAATATCATTATTACCATATCTACATTAGATATAATGTTATATACTGATTCCTTCCCACAGATCAATGTACATTTAATAACAATATCATTAGCACTATATCTACATGACATATAATGTAATATACTGCTTCATTCACACAGATCAATGTACATTTAAAAGCAATATCATTATTACCATATCTACATTAGATATAATGTAATATACGGATTCGTTCCCACAGATCAAAGTACATTTAATAACAATATCATTGGTACTATATCTACATTAGATATGTAATGTACATTTAACAACAAAATCATTATTACCATATCTACATTCGATATAATGTAATATTCTGCTTCATTCCCACAGATCAATGTAGATTTAATAACAATATCCTTATTACCATATCTACAGTAGATATAATGTCATATACAGATTCATTCCCACAGATCAATGTACATTTAATAACAATATCATTATTACCATATCTACATTAGATATTATGTAATATACTGATTCCTTCCCACAGATCAATGTACATTTAGCAACAATATCACTATTACCATATCTACATTAGATATAATGTAATATACTGATTCATTCCCACAGATCAATGTACATTTAATACCAATATCATTAGTACTCTATCTGCATTAGATATGTAATGTACATTTAACAACAAAATCATTATTACCATATCTGCACTCGATATAATGTAATATACTGCTTCATTCCCACAGATCAATGTACATTTAATAACAATATCATTAGTACTATATCTAGATTCGATATAATGTAATATACTGATTCATTCCCACAGATCAATGTACATTTAATAGCAATATCACTAGTACTATATCTACATTACATATGTATTGTTCATTTAATAACAATATCACTATTACCATATCTACATTAGATATTATGTGACATACTGACTCCTTCCCACAGATCAATGTACATTTAATAACAATATCATTAGTACTATATCTACATTCGAAATAATGTAATAAATTGATTCATTCCCACAGATCAATGTACATTTAATAACAATATCATTATTACAATATCTACAATAGATATAATGTCATATACAGATTCATTCCAACAGATCAATGTACATTTAATAACAATATCATTAGTACTACATCTACATTCGATATAATGTAATATACTAATTCGATCCCACAGATCAATGTACATATAATAACAGTATCGTTTGTGCTATATCTACATTAGATATGCAATGTTCATTTAATAACAATATCATTATTACTATATCTTCAATACATATAATGTAATACACTGATTCATTCCCACAGACCAATGTACATTTAATTCCAATATCATTATTACTATTCCTACAGTAGATATAATGTAATATACGCGTTCGTTCACACAGATCAATGTACATTTAATAACAATATCATTATTACTATTCCTACAGTAGATATAATGTAATATACGGATTCGTTCCCACAGATCAATGTACATTTAATCACAATATCATTAGCACTATATCTACATTGGATATAGTGTAATATAGTGATTCATTCCCACAGATCAATGTACATTTAATAACAATATCATTAGCACTATATCTACATGACATATAATGTAATATACTGCTTCATTCACACAGATCAATGTACATTTAAAAACAATATCATTATTACCATATCTACATTAGATATAATGTAATATTCTGCTTCATTCCCACAGATCAATGTAGATTTAATAACAATTTCCTTATTACCATATCTACAGTAGATATAATGTCATATACAGATTCATTCCCACAGATCAATGTACATTTAATAACAATATCATTATTACCATATCTACATTAGATATTATGTAATATACTGATTCCTTCCCACAGATCAATGTACATTTAGTAACAATATCACTATTACCATATCTACATTAGATATAATGTAATATACTGATTCATTCCTACAGATCAATGTACATTTAATACCAATATCATTAGTACTATATCTGCATTAGATATGTGATGTACATTTAACAACAAAATCATTATTACCATATCTGCATTCGATATAATGTAATATACTGCTTCATTCCCACAGATCAATGTACATTTAAAAACAATATCATTATTACCATATCTACATTAGATATAATGTAATATATGGATCCCTTCCCACAGATCAATGTACATTTACAAACCATATCATTAGCACTATATCTACATGAGATATAATGTAATATACTGCTCCATTCACACAGATCAATGTACATTTATTAACAATATCATTAGTACTATATCTAGATTCGATATAATGTAATATACTGATTCATTCCCACAGATCAATGTACATTTAATAGCAATATCACTAGTACTATATCTACATTAGATATGTAATGTTCATTTAATAACAATATCACTATTACCATATCTACATTAGATATTATGTAACATACTGACTCCTTCCCACAGATCAATGTACATTTAAAAACAATATCATTATTACCATATCTACATGACATATAATGTAATATACTGCCTCATTCACACAGATCAATGTACATTTAAAGACAATATCATTAGTACTATATCTAGATTCGATATAATGTAATATACTGATTCATTCCCACAGATCAATGTACATTTAATAACAATATCATTATTACTATTCCCACAGTAGATATAATGTAATATACGGTTTCGTTCCCACAGATCAATGTACATTTAATCACAATATCATCAGCACTATATCTACATTGGATATAGTGTAATATACTGATTCATTCCCACAGATCAATGTACATTTAATACCAATATCATTAGTACTATATCTACATTAGATATGTAATGTACATTTAACAACAAAATCATTATTACCACATCTACATTCGATATAATGTAATATTCTGCTTCATTCCCACAGACCCATGTAGATTTAATAACAATATCATTATTACCATATCTACAGTAGATATAATGTCATATACAGATTCATTCCCACAGATCAATGTACATTTTGTTACGTCCCGGCGGAAAATTTGAAATTTATCCGCCTTGCGTCCCTTATCAAGCCCTTTTGGGTTACGAGGATTTCTCATGTGAGGGGCGTATGGGCGGGTGTTTCGGTTTTCCGCCAACCTTTTCATTCCTCCTCGACCTTGTACATTCTTGTCAAGCCTTTCGAGGGTTACGAGAATTCCTCATGCGAGGTACACGCGAAAAGGTCGTTTCTATTTTCTACTTTTCAATAGTTTACGTGACCCTCCTTGAAACTATCGTCGCCAGCCATTGTAATAAGAAGTTAATACGCACAAAAACTCGGGTTAGCTCGAGTGAGAGAGAGAGAGAGCCGTAGCAATAACACCAGCGCTACGCAGTTAGCCAGTGCTTCGCATTTCGGGAATTTCCCTTGGTAACTGCGTAGAAACGGGAAAATCGTAATAACTCTTTTGTTGGGAACCTCTTTCTCACTCTGTTGCACAAAGCGTCAGCCGGTCCAACAAGGATCATCGCTACCTGATTGTAATAATAGTATGAGAGAGTGGATGGATGAAACAAATTTAAACAATGAAAGTAAGAATTGAGAACCCTTACGAAAGCGAACGTCGCAAACGTTCGACCGCCGTTCGAAAATCAAGGGTCGTTCGAAGCAATAAACGCTATTGTATCGGAATTCTAAGAACTGCCTAGCGATAACGGCAAATTTTGAACAAAGGAACGTTCTCGAGGAAACGTTCGCCAGATCTAGAATTGTTTAAAATTTATAAAATGCGAAATACCGAATATATCGAGGCGATAGTTTTAATGCGCGATAGATTGCATAATACGCCACGGCGTTACAACCACCGTAAGCGCATCATCCGCTGTTAAACATATAAAATCATACTGTTTTATTGCAAATCGGGATGAATAATTCAATCACGATATACGAACGACGGTTTCCTATCAAACCCGATATTTCAATTTTAATTTATATTTCAATATCAAATCTCAAATTGCACACCAATTAAACTAATAGTTACATCTCGAATAAATGCCGTTAATTAATTATATGTATAACGAGAAATACTGCGTAGTTTCTGAAAACCGTTGAAACTATCATGGCGACAAATGAGAAAAGGAAGGAACACCAAAGAAAGGGGATGAAAGATCTTCGTCTAGCTCGCGCGTCTTAGCCAATCACCGGGCACGCGACACTTCCGAAAACGGGCTACGATTCGCCAAACCGTCCCCTCCAAGGACGATGTTCGCGCGACGGGCCCTTCGGCCGTCGATCGCGCACGAAATTTGTCACTCTTGATCGATCAATCGTAAGTACGTGATCGGGAGCCCGTGTGTCCGAGAGACAGAGTTATTCGGAAATTCGCGATATTTTCTCTGCGGTAAAGTCCTCCGCGTAGCGAGGCAGAGTGCCGTGCGAGTTAAAATAATCGGTATTCTGAATAAGGACTCACAGACGCGCACGTAAAATCTTCCTTCTACCTAAATTTTCTATCTTTTCTTTCCGATTTTAAATCGTTTGCTCGCGTAGTTCTTCGTACTAACTTCACCCCGCGTAATTATATTCGTTGTAATCGTAATTAATCGTAAATCGTTATTCGTTTGTCTCTCGTCGACGTACTCGTCCGTAATAATCCGTTTCTCGCCGCGACAAGTGCAGTGATCGACGATCTTACCGTTTCTTTGGTGTTCCAGATCATCGAGCGATTACACCAAACCTAGCAAGCAAATTACCTTGTATTTTATTGTACACCGTAACGGTAAGTCGTTTCAGTTACATTTTTCGATCACGACGTTATTCAATTGGCAAAACGGGCGATCTGGTCCAGCCCTTCAAGGTTACGAGAATTCCTCAGGTCAGATCGTTCCACCGTACGAGGTATTGATATCATCCAATATTAAATACTATTTTCGGTTATTACAATTTCGCAATTCCAGTCTCTTTCCATCATCCGAAGGGCACCTTAGTCCAGCTCTTTCGAGAGTTACGAGAATTTCTCAGGCTGGGGTGCACCGCAGGCGGAAACCGCCAATCGTATAGTTAAATTCGGAGAGCGAAATTGTTATAATCATTTTTACGCGCCCGGTAATATACTCGTCGGTTTCAAATGTGATATCAGAGTGTTTTATATTCATATATATATATATATATACCTTGTTAACTAATCTTAAGCATCTTTACATTTGTTCACATTTTTGCAGAACTGGTAATTTTCAATTTAACCAAATTTCTAAATTATTGAACTCATAATTTAGGCAATTACCTGATTTTCATTCACGATTAAACCAGTTTCATTTAGTTAAACAGTTTCCTTTTATTTCGAACACACCTCACACGTTTCAGTTAAAACACGCCTACCAACATACCCAGATTCAAGGAGGGTCCCGTACGGGACCAAGCGCTGAACGAACCCAACGAAAGGCTAATAATTATAATCTTTTAATATCTTATCAATTTTGTCTTTCGTCTTTTAATTTGTCGAGAGCGTTAATACGCTCGAGACTGGTGGCAGCGATACCAACCATCGCGCTAAAATAGGGAAGCAGGAATTAGGGGTTGAATTCCAACCAATTAATTGAAATTTAACTACCTAAAAATCCACTCACTCATTAATTAAAATTCTCTCTTTCCTTTTTACGTTGCGCGCCGTCGCTCGCGCGCAACGTAACAATTTAATAACAATATCATTAGTACTCTATCTAGATTCGATATAATGTAATATACTGATTCATTCCCGCAGATCAATGTGCATATAATAACAATATCATTAGTAATATCTACATTCGATATAATGTAATATACTGATTCATTCCCACAGATCAAGGTACATTTAATGCCAATATCCTTAGTACCATATCTATATTCGATATTTAATGTACAATTAATAACAGTATTATTATTATCATATCTACATTAGATATAACGTAATATATTGATTACTACCCACAGATCAATGTACATTTAATCACAATATCATTAGCACTATATCTACATTGGATATAATGTAATATACTGATTCATTCCCACAGATCAATGTACATTTAATACCAATATCATTACTACTATATCAACATTAGATATAATGTAACATACTGATTCATTCCCACAGATCAATGTACATTTAATAACAATATCATTAGTACTATATCTAGATTCGATATAATGTAATACACTGATTCATTCCCACAGATCACTGTACATTTAATAACAATATCATTATTACTGTTCCTACAGTAGGTATAATGTAATATACGGATTCGCTCCCACAGATCAATGTACATTTAATAACAATATCATTGGTACTATATCTACATTCGATATAATGTAATATACTGATTCATTCCCACAGATCAATGTACATTTAATACCAATATCATTACTACTATATCAACATTAGATATTATGTAATATTCTGCTTCATTCCCACAGATCAATGTACAATTAATAACTGCATTATTACTATCATATCTACATTAGATATAACGTAATATATTGGTTACTACCCACAGATCAATATACATTTAATCACAATATCAATAGCACTATATCTACATTGGATATAACGTAATATACTGATTCATTCCCACAGATCAATGTACATTTAATACCAATATCATCAGTACTATATCTACATTAGATATGTAATGTACATTTAACAACAAAATCATTATTACCATATCTAAATTCGATATAATGTAATATTCTGCTTCATTCCCACAGATCAATGTAGATTTAATAACAATATCATTATTACCATATCTACAGTAGATATAATGTCATATACAGATTCATTCCCACCGATCAATGTACATTAAATAACAATATCATTATTACCATATCTACATTAGATATTATGTAATATACTGATTCCTTCCCACAGATCAATGTACATTTAATAACAATATCATTAGTACTATATCTAGATTCGATATAATGTAATATACAGATTCATTCCCACAGATCAATGTACATTTAATGCCATTATCATTAGTACCATATCTATATTAGATATTTAATGTACAATTAATAACAGTATTATTATTATCATATCTACATTAGATATAACGTAATATATTGATTGCTACCCCCAGATCAATATACATTTAATCACAATATCAATAGCACTATATCTACATTGTATATAACTTAATATACTGATTCATTCCCACAGATCAATGTACATTTAATACCAATATCATTAGTACTATATCTACATTAGATATGTAATGTACATTTAACAACAAAATCATTATTACCATATCTACACTCGATATAATGTAATATACTGCTTTATTCCCACAGATCAATGTACATTTAGAAACAATATCATTATTACCATATCTACATTAGATATAATGTAATATACTGCTTCATTCACACAGATCAATGTACATTTAACAACAATATCATTATTACCATATCTACATTAGATATAATGTAATATACGGATTCGTTCCCACAGATCAATGTACATTTAATTACAATATCATTGGTACTATATCTACATTAGATATGTAATGTACATTTAACAACATAATCATTATTACCATATCTACATTCGATATAATGTAATATTCTGCTTCATTCCCACAGATCAATGTAGATTTAATAACAATATCCTTATTACCATATCTACAGTAGATATAATGTCATATACAGATTCATTCCCACAGATCAATGTACATTTAATAACAATATCATTATTACCATATCTACATTAGATATTATGTAATATACTGATTTATTCCCACAGATCAATGTACATTTAATACCAATATCATTAGTACTATATCTACATTAGATATGTAGTGTACATTTAACAACAAAATCATTATTAGCATATCTACATTCGATATAATGTAATATTCTGCTTCATTCCCACAGATCAATGTACATTTAATAACAATTTCATTAGTACTATATCTAGATTCGGTATAATGTAATATTCTGCTTCATTCACACAGATCAATGTACATTTAAAAACAATATCATTATTACCATATCTACATTAGATATAATGTAATATACGGATTCGTTCCCACAGATCAATGTACATTTAATAACAATATCATTATTACCATATCTACACTAGATATAATGTAATATACGGATTCCTTCCCACAGATCAATGTACATTTAATGCCAATATCATTAGTACCATATCTATATTAGATATGTAATGTTCATTTAATAACAATATCATTATTACCATATCAACATTAGATATTATGTAACATACTGACTCCTTCCCACAGATCAATGTACATTTGATAACAATATCATTAGTACTATATCTACAATAGATATAATGTCATATACAGATTCATTCCAACAGATCAATGTACATTTAATCACAATATCATTAGCACCCTATCTACATTCGATATAATGTAATATACTGATTCATTCCCACAGACCAATGTACATTTAATAACAATATCATTGGTACTACATCTACATTCGATATAATGTAATATACTGATTCATTCCCACAAATCAATGTACATTTAATAACAATATCATTATTACCATATCTACATTAGATATTATGTAATATACTGATTCCTTCCCACAGATGAATGTACATTTAATAACAATATCATTAGTACTATATCTAGATTCGATATAATGTAATATACTGATTCACTCCCACAGATCAATGTACATTTAAACACAATATCATTATTACCATATCTACATTAGATATAATGTAATATACGGATTCGTTCCCACCGATCAATGTACATTTAATAACAATATCATTAGTACTATATCTAGATTCGATATAATGTAATATACTGATTCATTCCCACAGATCAATGTACATTTAATGCCAATATCATTAGTACCATATCTATATTAGATATTTAATGTACAATTAATAACAGTATTATTATTATCATATCTACATTAGATATAACGTAATATATTGATGGCTACCCACAGATCAATGTACATTTAATCACAATACCAATAGCACTATATCTACATTGGATATAACGTAATATACTGATTCATTCCCACAGATCAATGTACATTTAATACCAATATCATTACTACTATATCTACATTAGATATGTAATGTACATTTAACAACAAAATCATTATTAGTATATCTACATTCGATATAGTGTAATATTCTGCTTCATTCCCACAGATCAATGTACATTTAAAAACAATATCATTATTACCATCTCTACATGAGATATAATGTAATATACTGCTTCATTCACACAGATCAATGTACATTTAAAAACAATATCATTATTACCATATCTACATAAGATATAATGTAATATACGGATTCGTTCCCACAGATCAATGTACATTTAATAACAATATCATTGGTACTATATCTACATTAGATATGTAATGTACATTTAACAACAAAATCATTATTACCATATCTACATTCGATATAATGTAATCTCCTGCTTCATTCCCACAGATCAATGTACATTTAATAACAATATCATTAGCACTCTATCTACATGAGATATAATGTAATATACTGCTTCATTCACACAGATCAATGTACATTTAAAAACAATATCATTATTACCATATCTACATTAGATATAATGTAATATACGGATTCGTTCCCACAGATCAATGTACATTTAATACCAATATCATTACTACTATATCTACATTAGATATGTAGTGTACATTTAACAACAAAATCATTATTAGCATATCTACATTCGATATAATGTAATATTCTGCTTCATTCCCACAGATCAATGTACATTTAATAACAATTTCAATAGTACTATATCTAGATTCGATATAATGTAATATTCTGCTTCATTCACACAGATCAATGTACATTTAAAAACAATATCATTATTACCATATCTACATTAGATATAATGTAATATACGGATTCGTTCCCACAGATCAATGTACATTTAATAACAATATCATTATTACCATATCTACACTAGATATAATGTAATATACGGATTCCTTCCCACAGATCAATGTACATTTAATGCCAATATCATTAGTACCATATCTATATTAGATATGTAATGTTCATTTAATAACAATATCATTATTACCATATCAACATTAGATATTATGTAACATACTGACTCCTTCCCACAGATCAATGTACATTTAATAACAATATCATTAGTACTATATCTACATTAGATATGTAATGTACATTTAACAACAAAATCATTATTACCATATCTACATTCGATATAATGTAATATACTGATTCATTCCCACAGATCAATGTACATTTAAAAACAATATCGTTATTACCATATCTACACTAGATATAATGTAATATACGGATTCCTTCCCACAGATCAATGTACATTTAAAAACAATATCATTATTACCATATCTACATTAGATATAATGTAATATACTGATTCATTCCCACAGATCATTGTACATTTAATACCAATATCATTAGTACTACATCTACATTAGATATGTAATGTACATTTAACAACAAAATCATTATTACCATATCTACATTCGATATAATGTAATATACTGCTTCATTCCCACAGATCAATGTTCATTTAAAAACAATATCATTATTACCATATCTACATTAGATATAATGTAATATACGGATTCGTTCCCACAGATCAATGTACATTTAATAACAATATCATTAGCACTATATCTACATGAGATATGATGTAATATACTGCTTCATTCACACAGATCAATGTACATTTAAAAACAAAATCATTATTACCATATCTACATTAGATATAATGTAATATACGGATTCGTTCCCACAGATCAATGTACATTTAATAACAATATCATTAGCACTATATCTACATGACATATAATGTAATATACTGCTTCATTCACACAGATCAATGTACATTTAAAAACAATATCATTATTACCATATCTACATTCGATATAATGTAATATACTGATTCCTTCCCACAGATCAATGTACATTTAATAACAATATCATTAGTGCTATATCTACATTCGATATAATGTAATATACTGATTCATTCCCACAGATCAATGCAGATTTAATAACAACATCATTATTACTATATCTACATTAGATATAATGTTATATACAGATACATTCCAACAGACCAATGTACCTACATTTAATACCCATGTCATTATTACGATACCTACATAAGATATAATGTAATATACTGATTGCTACCCACAGATGAATGTGCATTTAACAACAAAATCATTATTATCATATCTAGATTAGATATATTGCAATATACTGATTCCTTCCCACAGATCAATGTACATTTAATATCAATATCATTATTACTATATCTACATTCGATATAATGTAATATACTGATTCATTCCCACAGATCAATGTACATATAATACCAATATCATTAGTACTATTTCTACATTAGATATGTAATATACAATTAATAACAATATTATTATTACCATATATACATTAGATATAATGTAATGTACTGATTCCTTCCCACAGATCAATGTACACTTAGTAACAATATCATTATTACTACATCTACAGTAGATATAATGTCATATACAGATTCATTCCCACAGATCAATGTACATATAATAACAATACCATTAGTACTATACCCACATTAGATATGTAATGTACACTTACAAACAATATCATTATTACCATATCTACATTCGATATAATGTAATATTCTGATTCATTCCCACAGATCAATGTACCTACATTTAATACCAATGTCATTATTAGGATACCTACATGAGATATAATGTAATATACTGATTGCTACCCACAGATCAATGTACATTTAATAACAATATCATTAGTACTATATCTACATTAGATATGCAATGTACAATGAATAACAATATTATTATTACCATATCTACATTAGATATAATGTAATATACTGATTCATTTCCACAGATCAATGTACATATAATAACAATATCATTATTACTATATCTACATTCGATATAATGTAATATACTGATTCATTCCAACAGATCAATGTACATATAATACTAATATCATTAGTACTATTTCTACATTAGATATGTAATGTACAATTAATAACAATATTATTATTACCATATCCACATTTGATATAAGGTAATCTACTGGTTACTACACACAGATCAATGTACATTTAATAACAATATCATTATTACTACATCTACAGTAGATATAATGTCATATACAGATTCATTCCCACAGATCAATGTACATATAATAACAATACCATTAGTACTATACCCACATTAGATATGTAATGTACACTTACAAACAATATCATTATTACCATATCTACATTCGATATAATGTAATATTCTGATTCATTCCCACAGATCAATGTACCTACATTTAATACCAATGTCATTATTAGGATACCTACATGAGATATAATGTAATATACTGATTGATACCCACAGATCAATGTACATTTAATAACAATATCATTAGTACTATATCTACATTAGATATGCAATGTACAATGAATAACAATATTATTATTACCATATCTACATTAGATATAATGTAATATACTGATACATTTCCACAGATCAATGTACATATAATAACAATATCATTATTACTATATCTACATTCGATATAATGTAATATACTGATTCATTCCAACAGATCAATGTACATATAATACTAATATCATTAGTACTATTTCTACATTAGATATGTAATGTACAATTAATAACAATATTATTATTACCATATCCACATTTGATATAAGGTAATCTACTGGTTACTACACACAGATCAATGTACATTTAATAACAATATCATTAGTACTATATCTACATTAGATATAATGTTATATACAGATACATTCCAACAGATCAATGTACCTTCATTTAATACCCATGTCATTATTACGATACATACATGAGATATAATGTAATATACTGTATGCTAATAACAGACGAATGTACATTTAATAACAATATTATTATTACCATGTCTACATTAGATATAAGGTAATCCACTGGTTACTACACACAGATCAATGTACATTTAATAACAATATCATTAGTACTACATCTACATTCGATATAATGTAATATACCGATTCATTCCCACAGATCAATGTACATTTAATCACAATATCATCAGCACTATACCTACATTAGATATGTAATGTAGATTTAAGAACAATATCATTATTACCATATCTACATTAGATATATTGTAATATACTGATTCCTTCCCACAGATCAATGTACATTTAATAACAATATCATTATTGCTATATCTACAATAGATATAATGTCATATACAGATTCATTCCAACAGATCAATGTACATATAATAACAATATCATTATTACTATATCTACACTCGATATAATGTAATATACTGATTCATTCCCACAGATCAATGTACATATAATACCAATATCATTAGTACTATTTCTACATTAGATATGTAATGTACACTTAATAACAATATCATTATTACTATATCTACAGTAGATATAATGTCATATACAGATTCATTCCCACAGATCAATGTACATTTAATAACAATATCATTAGTACTATACCCACATTAGATATGTAATGTACATTTACAAACAATATCATTATTACCATATCTACATTCGATATAATGTAATATACTGATTCATTCCCACAGATCAATGTACCTACATTTAATACGAATGTCATTATTAGGATACCTACATGAAATATAATGTAATATACTGATTGCTACCCACAGATCAATGTACATTTAATAACAATATCATTAGTACTATATCTACATTAGATATGTAACGTACAATTAATAACAATATTATTATTACCATATCCACATTTGATATAACATAATATACTGATTACTACCCACAGATCAGTGTACATTTAATACCAATAATATTAGTACTATGTCTACATTAGATATGTAATGTACATTTAACAACAAAATCATTATTACCATATCTATGTTAGATATAATGTAATATACTGATTCCTTCCCACAGATCACTGTACATTTAATAACAATATCATTAATACCATACCTACATTAGATATGTAATGTACATCTAAAAACAATATCATTATTACGATACCTACATTAGATATAATGTAATATACTGATTCCTTCCCACAGATCACTGTACATTTAGTAACAATATCATTAGTACTATACCTACATTAGATATGTAATGTAGATTCGATAACAATATCATTATTACCATATCTACATTAGATATATTGTAATATACTGATTCCTTCCCACAGATCAATGTAGATTTAATAACAATATCATTATTACTATATCTACAGTATATATAATGTCATATACAGATTCATTCCCACAGATCAATGTACATTTAATAACAATATCATTATTACCATATCTACATTAGATATAATGTAATATACTGATTCCTTCCCACAGATCAATGTACATTTAATAACAATATCATTAGCACTATATCTACATGACATATAATGTAATATACTGCTTCATTCACACAGATCAATGTACATTTAAAAACAATATCATTATTACCATATCTACATTAGATTTAATGTAATATACTGATTCATTCCCACAGATCAATGTACATTTATTAACAATATCATTAGCACTATATCTACATTCGATATAATGTAATATACTGATTCAGTCCCACAGATTAGTGTACATTTAATACCAATATCATTAGTACTATATCTACATTAGATATGTAATGTACATTTAACAACAAAATCATTATTACCATATCTACATTCGATATAATGTAACATACTGATTCATTCCCACAGATCAATGTAGATTTAATAACAATATCATTATTACCATATCTACAGTAGATATAATGTCATATACAGATTCATTCCCACAGATCAATGTACATTTAATATCAATATCATTATTACCATATCTACATTAGATATTATGTAATATACTGATTCCTTCCCACAGATCAATGTACATTTAATAACAATATCATTAGTACTATATCTAGATTCGATATAATGTAATACACTGATTCATTCCCACAGATCAATGTACATTTAATAACAATATGATTATTACTGTTCCTACAGTAGGTATAATGTAATATACGGATTCGTTCCCACAGATCAATGTACATTTAATAACAATATCATTGGTACTATATCTACATTCGATATAATGTAATATACTGATTCATTCCCACAGATCAATGTACATTTAATACCAATATCATTACTACTATATCAACATTAGATATGTAATGTACATTTATCAACAAAATCATTATTAGCATATCTACATTCGATATAATGTAAGATTCTGCTTCATTCCCACAGATCAATGTACAATTAATAACTGCATTATTACTATCATATCTACATTAGATATAACGTAATATATTGGTTACTACCCACAGATCAATATACATTTAATCACAATATCAATAGCACTATATCTACATTGGATATAACGTAATATACTGATTCATTCCCACAGATCAGTGTACATTTAATACCAATATCATCAGTACTATATCTACATTAGATATGTAATGTACATTTAACAACAAAATCATTATTACCATATCTAAATTCGATATAATGTAATATTCTGCTTCATTCCCACAGATCAATGTAGATTTAATAACAATATCATTATTACCATATCTACAGTAGATATAATGTCATATACAGATTCATTCCCACCGATCCATGTACATTAAATAACAATATCATTATTACCATATCTACATTAGATATTATGTAATATACTGATTCCTTCCCACAGATCAATGTACATTTAATAACACTATCATTAGTACTATATCTAGATTCGATATAATATAGTATACTGATTCATTCCCACAGATCAATGTACATTTAATGCCATTATCATTAGTACCATATCTATATTAGATATTTAATGTACAATTAATAACAGTATTATTATTATCATATCTACATTAGATATAACGTAATATATTGATTGCTACCCACAGATCAATATACATTTAATCACAATATCAATAGCACTATATCTACATTGTATATAACTTAATATACTGATTCATTCCCACAGATCAATGTACATTTAATACCAATATCATTAGTACTATATCTACATTAGATATGTAATGTACATTTAACAACAAAATCATTATTACCATATCTGCATTCGATATAATGTAATATACTGCTTCATTCCCACAGATCAATGTACATTTAAAAACAATATCATTATTACCATATCTACATTAGATATAATGTCATATACAGATTCATTCCCAGAGATCAATGTACATTTAATAACAATATCATTATTACCATATCTACATTAGAAATTATGTAATATACTGATTCCTTCCCACAGATCAATGTACATTTAATAACAGTATCATTAGTACTATATCTAGATTCGATATAATGTAATAAATTGATTCATTCCCACAGATCAATGTACATTTAATAACAATATCATTATTACTATATCTTCAATAGATATAATGTAATATACTGATTCATTCCCACAGACCAATGTACATTTAATAACAATATCATTATTACTGTTCCTACAGTAGGTATAATGTAATATACGGATTCGTTCCCACAGATCAATGTACATTTAATAACAATATCATTGGTACTATATCTACATTCGATATAATGTAATATACTGATTCATTCCCACAGATCAATGTACATTAAATAACAATATCATTATTACCATATCTACATTCGATATAATGTAACATACTGATTCATTCCCACAGATCAATGTAGATTTAATAACAATATCATTATTACCATATCTACAGTAGATATAATGTAATATACTGATTCATTTTCACAGATCAATGTACATATAATAACAATATCATTATTACTATATCTACATTCGATATAATGTAATATACTGATTCATTCCAACAGATCAATGTACATATAATACTAATATCATTAGTACTATTTCTACATTAGATATGTAATGTACAATTAATAACAATATTATTATTACCATATCCACATTTGATATAAGGTAATCTACTGGTTACTACACACAGATCAATGTACATTTAATAACAATATCATTAGTACTATATCTACATTAGATATAATGTTATATACAGATACATTCCAACAGATCAATGTACCTTCATTTAATACCCATGTCATTATTACGATACATACATGAGATATAATGTAATATACTGTATGCTAATAACAGACGAATGTACATTTAATAACAATATTATTATTACCATATCTACATTAGATATAAGGTAATCCACTGGTTACTACACACAGATCAATGTACATTTAATAACAATATCATTAGTACTACATCTACATTCGATATAATGTAATATACCGATTCATTCCCACAGATCAATGTACATTTAATCACAATATCATCAGCACTATACCTACATTAGATATGTAATGTAGATTTAAGAACAATATCATTATTACCATATCTACATTAGATATATTGTAATATACTGATTCCTTCCCACAGATCAATGTACATTTAATAACAATATCATTATTGCTATATCTACAATAGATATAATGTCATATACAGATTCATTCCAACAGATCAATGTACATATAATAACAATATCATTATTACTATATCTACACTCGATATAATGTAATATACTGATTCATTCCCACAGATCAATGTACATATAATACCAATATCATTAGTACTATTTCTACACTAGATATGTAATGTACACTTAATAACAATATCATTATTACTATATCTACAGTAGATATAATGTCATATACAGATTCATTCCCACAGATCAATGTACATTTAATAACAATATCATTAGTACTATACCCACATTAGATATGTAATGTACATTTACAAACAATATCATTATTACCATATCTACATTCGATATAATGTAATATACTGATTCATTCCCACAGATCAATGTACCTACATTTAATACGAATGTCATTATTAGGATACCTACATGAAATATAATGTAATATACTGATTGCTACCCACAGATCAATGTACATTTAATAACAATATCATTAGTACTATATCTACATTAGATATGTAACGTACAATTAATAACAATATTATTATTACCATATCCACATTTGATATAACATAATATACTGATTACTACCCACAGATCAGTGTACATTTAATACCAATAATATTAGTACTATGTCTACATTAGATAGGTAATGTACATTTAACAACAAAATCATTATTACCATATCTATGTTAGATATAATGTAATATACTGATTCCTTCCCACAGATCACTGTACATTTAATAACAATATCATTAATACCATACCTACATTAGATATGTAATGTACATCTAAAAACAATATCATTATTACGATACCTACATTAGATATAATGTAATATACTGATTCCTTCCCACAGATCACTGTACATTTAGTAACAATATCATTAGTACTATACCTACATTAGATATGTAATGTAGATTCGATAACAATATCATTATTACCATATCTACATTAGATATTTTGTAATATACTGATTCCTTCCCACAGATCAATGTAGATTTAATAACAATATCATTATTACTATATCTACAGTATATATAATGTCATATACAGATTCATTCCCACAGATCAATGTACATTTAATAACAATATCATTATTACCATATCTACATTAGATATAATGTAATATACTGATTCCTTCCCACAGATCAATGTACATTTAATAACAATATCATTAGCACTATATCTACATGACATATAATGTAATATACTGCTTCATTCACACAGATCAATGTACATTTAAAAACAATATCATTATTACCATATCTACATTAGATTTAATGTAATATACTGATTCATTCCCACAGATCAATGTACATTTATTAACAATATCATTAGCACTATATCTACATTCGATATAATGTAATATACTGATTCAGTCCCACAGATTAGTGTACATTTAATACCAATATCATTAGTACTATATCTACATTAGATATGTAATGTACATTTAACAACAAAATCATTATTACCATATCTACATTCGATATAATGTAACATACTGATTCATTCCCACAGATCAATGTAGATTTAATAACAATATCATTATTACCATATCTACAGTAGATATAATGTCATATACAGATTCATTCCCACAGATCAATGTACATTTAATATCAATATCATTATTACCATATCTACATTAGATATTATGAAATATACTGATTCCTTCCCACAGATCAATGTACATTTAATAACAATATCATTAGTACTATATCTAGATTCGATATAATGTAATACACTGATTCATTCCCACAGATCAATGTACATTTAATAACAATATCATTATTACTGTTCCTACAGTAGGTATAATGTAATATACGGATTCGTTCCCACAGATCAATGTACATTTAATAACAATATCATTGGTACTATATCTACATTCGATATAATGTAATATACTGATTCATTCCCACAGATCAATGTACATTTAATACCAATATCATTACTACTATATCAACATTAGATATGTAATGTACATTTATCAACAAAATCATTATTAGCATATCTACATTCGATATAATGTAAGATTCTGCTTCATTCCCACAGATCAATGTACAATTAATAACTGCATTATTACTATCATATCTACATTAGATATAACGTAATATATTGGTTACTACCCACAGATCAATATACATTTAATCACAATATCTATAGCACTATATCTACATTGGATATAACGTAATATACTGATTCATTCCCACAGATCAGTGTACATTTAATACCAATATCATCAGTACTATATCTACATTAGATATGTAATGTACATTTAACAACAAAATCATTATTACCATATCTGCATTCGATATAATGTAATATACTGCTTCATTCCCACAGATCAATGTACATTTAAAAACAATATCATTATTACCATATCTACATTAGATATAATGTCATATACAGATTCATTCCCAGAGATCAATGTACATTTAATAACAATATCATTATTACCATATCTACATTAGAAATTATGTAATATACTGATTCCTTCCCACAGATCAATGTACATTTAATAACAGTATCATTAGTACTATATCTAGATTCGATATAATGTAATAAATTGATTCATTCCCACAGATCAATGTACATTTAATAACAATATCATTATTACTATATCTTCAATAGATATAATGTAATATACTGATTCATTCCCACAGACCAATGTACATTTAATAACAATATCATTATTACTGTTCCTACAGTAGGTATAATGTAATATACGGATTCGTTCCCACAGATCAATGTACATTTAATAACAATATCATTGGTACTATATCTACATTCGATATAATGTAATATACTGATTCATTCCCACAGATCAATGTACATTAAATAACAATATCATTATTACCATATCTACATTCGATATAATGTAACATACTGATTCATTCCCACAGATCAATGTAGATTTAATAACAATATCATTATTACCATATCTACAGTAGATATAATGTAATATACTGATTCATTTTCACAGATCAATGTACATATAATAACAATATCATTATTACTATATCTACATTCGATATAATGTAATGTACTGATTCATTCCAACAGATCAATGTACATATAATACTAATATCATTAGTACTATTTCTACATTAGATATGTAATGTACAATTAATAACAATATTATTATTACCATATCCACATTTGATATAAGGTAATCTACTGGTTACTACACACAGATCAATGTACATTTAATAACAATATCATTAGTACTATATCTACATTAGATATAATGTTATATACAGATACATTCCAACAGATCAATGTACCCTCATTTAATACCCATGTCATTATTACGATACATACATGAGATATAATGTAATATACTGTATGCTAATAACAGACGAATGTACATTTAATAACAATATTATTATTACCATATCTACATTAGATATAAGGTAATCCACTGGTTACTACACACAGATCAATGTACATTTAATAACAATATCATTAGTACTACATCTACATTCGATATAATGTAATATACCGATTCATTCCCACAGATCAATGTACATTTAATCACAATATCATCAGCACTATACCTACATTAGATATGTAATGTAGATTTAAGAACAATATCATTATTACCATATCTACATTAGATATATTGTAATATACTGATTCCTTCCCACAGATCAATGTACATTTAATAACAATATCATTATTGCTATATCTACAATAGATATAATGTCATATACAGATTCATTCCAACAGATCAATGTACATATAATAACAATATCATTATTACTATATCTACACTCGATATAATGTAATATACTGATTCATTCCCACAGATCAATGTACATATAATACCAATATCATTAGTACTATTTCTACACTAGATATGTAATGTACACTTAATAACAATATCATTATTACTATATCTACAGTAGATATAATGTCATATACAGATTCATTCCCACAGATCAATGTACATTTAATAACAATATCATTAGTACTATACCCACATTAGATATGTAATGTACATTTACAAACAATATCATTATTACCATATCTACATTCGATATAATGTAATATACTGATTCATTCCCACAGATCAATGTACCTACATTTAATACGAATGTCATTATTAGGATACCTACATGAAATATAATGTAATATACTGATTGCTACCCACAGATCAATGTACATTTAATAACAATATCATTAGTACTATATCTACATTAGATATGTAACGTACAATTAATAACAATATTATTATTACCATATCCACATTTGATATAACATAATATACTGATTACTACCCACAGATCAGTGTACATTTAATACCAATAATATTAGTACTATGTCTACATTAGATAGGTAATGTACATTTAACAACAAAATCATTATTACCATATCTATGTTAGATATAATGTAATATACTGATTCCTTCCCACAGATCACTGTACATTTAATAACAATATCATTAATACCATACCCACATTAGATATGTAATGTACATTTACAAACAATATCATTATTACCATATCTACATTCGATATAATGTAATATACTGATTCATTCCCACAGATCAATGTACATTTAATACCAATATCATTACTACTATATCAACATTAGATATGTAATGTACATTTATCAACAAAATCATTATTAGCATATCTACATTCGATATAATGTAAGATTCTGCTTCATTCCCACAGATCAATGTACAATTAATAACTGCATTATTACTATCATATCTACATTAGATATAACGTAATATATTGGTTACTACCCACAGATCAATATACATTTAATCACAATATCTATAGCACTATATCTACATTGGATATAACGTAATATACTGATTCATTCCCACAGATCAGTGTACATTTAATACCAATATCATCAGTACTATATCTACATTAGATATGTAATGTACATTTAACAACAAAATCATTATTACCATATCTAAATTCGATATAATGTAATATTCTGCTTCATTCCCACAGATCAATGTAGATTTAATAACAATATCATTATTACCATATCTACAGTAGATATAATGTCATATACAGATTCATTCCCACCGATCAATGTACATTAAATAACAATATCATTATTACCATATCTACATTAGATATTATGTAATATACTGATTCCTTCCCACAGATCAATGTACATTTAATAACACTATCATTAGTACTATATCTAGATTCGATATAATATAATATACTGATTCATTCCCACAGATCAATGTACATTTAATGCCATTATCATTAGTACCATATCTATATTAGATATTTAATGTACAATTAATAACAGTATTATTATTATCATATCTACATTAGATATAACGTAATATATTGATTGCTACCCACAGATCAATATACATTTAATCACAATATCAATAGCACTATATCTACATTGTATATAACTTAATATACTGATTCATTCCCACAGATCAATGTACATTTAATACCAATATCATTAGTACTATATCTACATTAGATATGTAATGTACATTTAACAACAAAATCATTATTACCATATCTGCATTCGATATAATGTAATATACTGCTTCATTCCCACAGATCAATGTACATTTAAAAACAATATCATTATTACCATATCTACATTAGATATAATGTCATATACAGATTCATTCCCAGGGATCAATGTACATTTAATAACAATATCATTATTACCATATCTACATTAGAAATTATGTAATATACTGATTCCTTCCCACAGATCAATGTACATTTAATAACAGTATCATTAGTACTATATCTAGATTCGATATAATGTAATAAATTGATTCATTCCCACAGATCAATGTACATTTAATAACAATATCATTATTACTATATCTTCAATAGATATAATGTAATATACTGATTCATTCCCACAGACCAATGTACATTTAATAACAATATCATTATTACTATTCGTACAGTAGATATAATGTAATATACGGATTCGGTCCCACAGATCAGTGTACATTTAATAACAATGTCATTGGTACTATATCTACATTCGATATAATGTAATATACTGATTCATTCCCACAGATCAATGTACATTTAGTACCAATATCATTACTACTATATCTACATTAGATATGTAATGTACATTTAACAACAAAATCATTATTAGTATATCTACATTCGATATAATGTAATATTCTGCTTCATTCCCACGGATCAATGTACATTTAAAAACAATATCATTATTACCATATCTACATTAGATTTAATGTAATATACTGATTCATTCCCACAGACCAATGTACATTTATTAACAATATCATTAGCACTATATCTACATTCGATATAATGTAATATACTGATTCAGTCCCACAGATTAGTGTACATTTAATACCAATATCATTAGTACTATATCTACATTAGATATGTAATGTACATTTAACAACAAAATCATTATTACCATATCTACATTCGATATAATGTAACATACTGATTCATTCCCACAGATCAATGTAGATTTAATAACAATATCATTATTACCATATCTACAGTAGATATAATGTCATATACAGATTCATTCCCACAGATCAATGTACATTTAATATCAATATCATTATTACCATATCTACATTAGATATTATGTAATATACTGATTCCTTCCCACAGATCAATGTACATTTAATAACAATATCATTAGTACTATATCTAGATTCGATATAATGTAATACACTGATTCATTCCCACAGATCAATGTACATTTAATAACAATATCATTATTACTGTTCCTACAGTAGGTATAATGTAATATACGGATTCGTTCCCACAGATCAATGTACATTTAATAACAATATCATTGGTACTATATCTACATTCGATATAATGTAATATACTGATTCATTCCCACAGATCAATGTACATTTAATACCAATATCATTACTACTATATCAACATTAGATATGTAATGTACATTTATCAACAAAATCATTATTAGCATATCTACATTCGATATAATGTAAGATTCTGCTTCATTCCCACAGATCAATGTACAATTAACAACTGCATTATTACTATCATATCTACATTAGATATAACGTAATATATTGGTTACTACCCACAGATCAATATACATTTAATCACAATATCAATAGCACTATATCTACATTGGATATAACGTAATATACTGATTCATTCCCACAGATCAGTGTACGTTTAATACCAATATCATCAGTACTATATCTACATTAGATATGTAATGTACATTTAACAACAAAATCATTATTACCATATCTAAATTCGATATAATGTAATATTCTGCTTCATTCCCACAGATCAATGTAGATTTAATAACAATATCATTATTACCATATCTACAGTAGATATAATGTCATATACAGATTCATTCCCACCGATCAATGTACATTAAATAACAATATCATTATTACCATATCTACATTAGATATTATGTAATATACTGATTCCTTCCCACAGATCAATGTACATTTAATAACACTATCATTAGTACTATATCTAGATTCGATATAATATAATATACTGATTCATTCCCACAGATCAATGTACATTTAATGCCATTATCATTAGTACCATATCTATATTAGATATTTAATGTACAATTAATAACAGTATTATTATTATCATATCTACATTAGATATAACGTAATATATTGATTGCTACCCACAGATCAATATACATTTAATCACAATATCAATAGCACTATATCTACATTGTATATAACTTAATATACTGATTCATTCCCACAGATCAATGTACATTTAATACCAATATCATTAGTACTATATCTACATTAGATATGTAATGTACATTTAACAACAAAATCATTATTACCATATCTGCATTCGATATAATGTAATATACTGCTTCATTCCCACAGATCAATGTACATTTAAAAACAATATCATTATTACCATATCTACATTAGATATAATGTCATATACAGATTCATTCCCAGAGATCAATGTACATTTAATAACAATATCATTATTACCATATCTACATTAGAAATTAAGTAATATACTGATTCCTTCCCACAGATCAATGTACATTTAATAACAGTATCATTAGTACTATATCTAGATTCGATATAATGTAATAAATTGATTCATTCCCACAGATCAATGTACATTTAATAACAATATCATTATTACTATATCTTCAATAGATATAATGTAATATACTGATTCATTCCCACAGACCAATGTACATTTAATAACAATATCATTATTACTATTCGTACAGTAGATATAATGTAATATACGGATTCGGTCCCACAGATCAGTGTACATTTAATAACAATGTCATTGGTACTATATCTACATTCGATATAATGTAATATACTGATTCATTCCCACAGATCAATGTACATTTAGTACCAATATCATTACTACTATATCTACATTAGATATGTAATGTACATTTAACAACAAAATCATTATTAGTATATCTACATTCGATATAATGTAATATTCTGCTTCATTCCCACGGATCAATGTACATTTAAAAACAATATCATTATTACCATATCTACATTAGATATAATGTAATATACTGATTCCTTCGCACAGATCAATGTACATTTAATAACAATATCATTAGCACTATATCTACATGACATATAATGTAATATATATGCTTCATTCACACAGATCAATGTACATTTAAAAACAATATCATTATTACCATATCTACATTAGATATAATGTAATATACGGATTCGTTCCCACAGATCAATGGACATTTAATAACAGTATCATTGGTACTATATCTACATTAGATATGTAATGTACATTTGACAACAAAATCATTATTACCATATCTACATTCGATATAATGTAATATACTGCTTCATTCCCACAGATCAATGTACATTTAATGCCAATATCATTAGTACCATATCTATATTAGATATTTAATGTACAATTAATAACAGTATTATTATTATCATATCTACATTAGATATAACCTAATATATTGATTGCTACCCACAGATCAATATACATTTAATCACAATATCAATAGCACTATATCTACATTGGATATAACGTATTATACTGATTCATTCCCACAGATCAATGTACATTTAATACCAATATCATTAGTACTATATCTACATTAGATATGGAATGTACATTTGACAACAAAATCATTATTACCATATCTGCATTCGATATAATGTAATATACTGCTTCACTCCCACAGATCAATGTACATTTAAAAACAATATCATTATTACCATATCTACATTAGATATAATGTAATATATGGATTCGTTGCCACAGATCAATGTACATTTACTAACAATATTATTAGCACTATATCTACATTCGATACAATGTAATATACTGATTCATTCCCACAGATTAGTGCACATTTAATACCAATATCATTATTACTATATCTAGATTAGATATGTAATGTACATTTAACAACAAAATCATTATTACCACATCTACATTCGATATAATGTAATATTCTTCTTCATTCCCACAGACCAATGTACATTTAATAACAATATCATTATTACCATATCTACATTAGATATAATGTAATATACTGATTCCTTCCCACAGATCAATGTACATTTAATAACAATATCATTAGCACTATATCTACATGACATATAATGTAATATACTGCTTCATTCACACAGATCAATGTACATTTAAAAACAATATCATTATTACCATATCTACATTAGATTTAATGTAATATACTGATTCATTCCCACAGATCAATGTACATTTATTAACAATATCATTAGCACTATATCTACATTCGATATAATGTAATATACTGATTCAGTCCCACAGATTAGTGTACATTTAATACCAATATCATTAGTACTATATCTACATTAGATATGTAATGTACATTTAACAACAAAATCATTATTACCATATCTACATTCGATATAATGTAACATACTGATTCATTCCCACAGATCAATGTACCTACATTTAATACGAATGTCATTATTAGGATACCTACATGAAATATAATGTAATATACTGATTGCTACCCACAGATCAATGTACATTTAATAACAATATCATTAGTACTATATCTACATTAGATATGTAACGTACAATTAATAACAATATTATTATTACCATATCCACATTTGATATAACATAATATACTGATTACTACCCACAGATCAGTGTACATTTAATACCAATAATATTAGTACTATGTCTACATTAGATATGTAATGTACATTTAACAACAAAATCATTATTACCATATCTATGTTAGATATAATGTAATATACTGATTCCTTCCCACAGATCACTGTACATTTAATAACAATATCATTAATACCATATCTACATTAGATATGTAATGTACATCTAAAAACAATATCATTATTACGATACCTACATTAGATATAATGTAATATACTGATTCCTTCCCACAGATCACTGTACATTTAGTAACAATATCATTAGTACTATACCTACATTAGATATGTAATGTAGATTCGATAACAATATCATTATTACCATATCTACATTAGATATATTGTAATATACTGATTCCTTCCCACAGATCAATGTAGATTTAATAACAATATCATTATTACTATATCTACAGTATATATAATGTCATATACAGATTCATTCCCACAGATCAATGTACATTTAATAACAATATCATTAGTACTATATCTACATTAGATATGTAATGTTCATTTAATAACAATATCATTATTACTGTTACGTTGCGCGTTGCGCGAGCGCGCAACGTAAAATTAATTATAAATTAATTTGTTTTATATATATATAATAATTCTTATTTTTGGGCGATGAGAAAGGTATCGCTGTCACCAGTTCTGACCGCGTATGACGCGGAAGCGTCCTCTACGGTCAGAACGAAATTAAAAGACGGAAAATTTAGATAATATTTATTTCCGTTGGGTTCGTCAGCGCTCTGGGTCCCATACGGGTCCCTCCTTGAATCCTTGTGTTGGTATGCGTGGATGTGAAATGTAAAATGAAAAAGGAAATGATACAAATGGAACTTGAAAGAAATGCGAATGCAATTTAGTGTGCAAAAAGAAAGTAATTTTAATTCAAAAATAACTATCGAAGCTAACAGAGCTGAATTTTGAAATGACTAATTGTTTGAATACTAAAATGATTCTATTAGATTTCTGTTAGTCACTGTTAAGTAAATTCAATTGATAACAATACTGTTTAAACAAGGGTAAAGATGCTTAACCTATTACGTTAATAATATAAATGAAAATCGAAAAATGTCTAACCTTTGGTTTACAATGAGAGCTTCTATTGTAATTATTACGCGTATTTGAAATGTGAAAAATGTATGGTTAACGTAGGACGACTGCCTCGACCCGATATAATGAAGAATCGAATTTTAGGCGGTTTCTATCCGCAAGGAAACGACCTGCCTGAAGAGACTCTCCTAACCCCCGAAAGGGCCTTACGGGTCGTCCCTGATAAAATATCTCGCAGTCGAAACAATCGTTACCCACACACATTCGCGATGATTAGAAAAAGTTCGGAATATTAAAATAGCGAAATATAATATAATCGGTACCTGACTGTGGAAACGAGACGATCTAAAATGAAGACACTCTTATAACCCGTAGGCTTAATAGATCGCCCGTTTTGCCGCGTCTAAATTGGATGCTAATGCCGTGCTCGACAAATTAGTACAGAACAGGCTTACCGTGAGAATGTAGAATATTATATATGATATAATCGGTTGTTAATTCGCTGGTTGAACGTTGAAAAATCGCTGGTTGATCTGGAACACCAAGAAAGGTTGAGAGATCTGTGGCGGCACTTCACTTGTCGCGCGCCCGTTTGTCGTTTGTTGCAAAATTAGTAAGACGAACACAAGACGATTACGCTCTTCGGGATAATATAATAATAGACGCGAGTGAATTTAATACGAAAGTTACGCGAACAACGGATTAAAAGAAAGAGAAAAGATAGAGGTTTAATAGTGTGAAATGGCTTTACGTGCGCGTCTCGGAGTTCTTGCCGCGTATCCGGAATTTCACTCTCACGACACTCTGCCTAATCCGTAGGTCTTGCCGCGCAGGTAAATTACAACGAAGTACGAACGACAACTCTATCTCTAGACGCACGGGCTCCCGTCCCGACTTACTCGATTGTTCGACGAAGAGTGATCAGAATCGATCGCGATCCTAGCCGGAAGGGCCCGTCGCGAGGACGATGTCCTGCGTGGGGACATTTCGGCAAATCATAGCGCGTGACGACAGCGTCGCGTGCGTCGCTATTGGTTAAGCGCGCGTGCCAGCTAAATTCCTCTAGATCATGCTTTCTCTCTTTCTTGGTGTTCCCTCTCTGTCTAACGGCTTTTCGATGTTTCTACGCCGTAGAATTTCTGGAATGTTCTATTCTCATCGATAATTCCAATATTAGATATATATATAATGATGCGATTATCAACTAATAGTTTAAATCAGAATTATTGCTATAAACATGAACTATATCTGTTGTACTATTAAGTATGAATAATGGACCGGTTATCACGAGGTTTCTTAATTAACAGTTGGCTTGTCCATAATCATTTCGTTCACAGAGAAATCGATCAACAATATGGATTGCGCCGGTACGCTCGATATAAGGCATTCGGTGTTCGATTGCTATTTTCCAATAACGACAGGTTTCCATTATTAATCGAATATTCGTTATTTCAGTTGCGACGTAGTTGCTTCGAGAACGTTCTCGTCATTCGAAAATTACCGTTAGGTTTTCGGTTTCAGGCAAATTCTCGAAATTCGATATAAAGACTTTTATTGCCTCGCACGACCCTTTGCCTCTAAACAGTCCTCGAACGCATGCTAGCGTTTGCCTGCAAGGGTTCTCATTCCTCGCTCTCGCATTCATACAAATATTCAACGAGCTACATTCCTTTGCGTTCTCATTCCAGCAATCAATTCATACACGCGATCGGGTTAGGGACCGACTGGCGCCCACGCGTGAAAAAGAGGAGAGTATCGATGTTAATCTCGGTAATAACGTGATCTTTGCGTTTTTTGCGCAGTTAGCCCGAGGAGACCCCTACAATGTGAAGCACTGGCTAACCGCGCCGCGAACGGTGTTAATGGTACTTTTCCTTGGTCAAAGCCGAGTTTTTCTATCACGCGTTTCTGTTACTACGCAGTTGAGCACGACGATAGCTTCAAGGAGGGGTTTCAACTAAGAGAAGAATTGAGAAATATGAGAAGAATGAAAGAATAGGAAAGACAAAAGTAGAATAATTATAAGCTCAAACCTTTCCCTGCGCATTTCCCACATGAACAAGTCTCTTACAACCCGAAGGCTTGATGGGAAAGCACAGAGTCAAGGAGAAATTAAAGAAAAGTGCAGTAGTAATTTGCCCTCCCCACGCCCCTTACATGAGGAGACTCCAATAACCCGAAGGCTTGATAAGGGAACGTGAGGCGGACAAATTTGTAAAATTTTCCGGACGTAACATTACCATATCTACATTAGATATAATGTAATATACTGATTCCTTCCCACAGATCAATGTACATTTAAAAACAATATCATTAGTACTACATCTACATTCGATATAATGTAATATACCGATTCATTCCCACAGATCAATGTACATTTAATCACAATATCATCAGTACTATACCTACATTAGATATGTAATGTAGATTTAATAACAATATCATTATTACTATATCTACATTCGATATAATGTAATATACTGATTCATTCCCACAGATCAATGTACATATAATACCAATATCATTAGTACTATTTCTACATTAGATATGTAATGTACAATTAATAACAATATTATTATTACCATATCTACATTAGATATAATGTAATATACTGATTCCTTCCCACAGATCAATGTACATATAATAACAATATCGTTAGTACTATATCTACATTAGATATAATGTTATATACAGATACATTCCAACAGATCAATGTACCTACATTTAATACCCATGTCATTATTACGATACTTACATGAGATATAATGTAATATACTGTATGCTAATAACAGATGAATGTACATTTAATAACAATATTATTATTACCATATCTACATTAGATATAAGGTAATCTACTGATTCCTTCCCACAGATCAATGTACATTTAATAACAATATCATTATTACTATATCTACGTTCGATATAATGTGATATACTGATTCATTCCCACAGATCAATGTACATATAATACCAATATCATTAGTACTATTTCTACATTAGATATGAAATGTACAATTAATAACAATATTATTATTACCATATCCACATTTGATATAACATAATATACTGATTCCTTCCCACAGACCAATGTACACGTAATAACAATATCATTAGTACTATACCCACATTAGATATGTAATGTACATTTACAAACAATATCATTATTACCATATCTACATTCGATATAATGTAATATACTGATTCATTCCCACAGATCAATGTACCTACATTTAATACCAATGTCATTATTAGGATACCTACATGAGATATAATGTAATATACTGATTGCTACCCACAGACCGATGTACATTTAATAACAATATCATTAGTACTATATCTACATTAGATATGTAACGTACAATTAATAACAATATTATTATTACCATATCCACATTTGATATAACATAATATACTGATTACTACCCACAGATCCGTGTACATTTAATACCAATAATAGTAGTACTATGTCTACATTAGATATGTAATGTACATTCAACAACAAAATCGATATTACCATATCTACATTAGATATAATGTAATATACTGATTCCTTCCCACAGATCAATGTAGATTTAATAACAATATCATTATTACTATATCTACAGTATATATAATGTAATATTCTGATTCCTTCCCACAGATCAATATACATTTAATAAGAATATCATTGCTACTATATCAACATTCGATCTAGTGTAATATATTGATTCATTCCGACAGATCAATGTACATTTAATAACTATATCATTATTACTATATCTACAGTAGATATAACGTCATATACAGATTCATTCCCACAGATCAATGTACATTTAATAACAATATCATTAATGCTATACCTACATTAAATATGTAATGTACATCTAAAAACAATATCATTATTACCATATCTACATTAGATATAATGTAGTATACTGATTCCTGCCCACAGATCACTGCACATTTAGTAACAATATCATTTGTACTATATCAACATTAGATGTAATGTTATATACAGATACATTCCAACAGATCAATGTACCTACATTTAATACCCACGTCATTATTACGATACTTACATGAGATATAATGTAATATACTGTATGCTAATAACAGATGAATGTACATTTAATAACAATATCATTATTACTATATCTACATTCGATATAATGTAATATACTGATTCATTCCCACAGATCAATGTACATATAATACAAATATCATTAGTACTATTTCTACATTAGACATGTAATGTACAATTAATAACAATATTATTATTACCATATCCACGTTTGATATAACATAATATACTGATTACTACCCACAGATCAATGTACACATAATACCACTGCCATTAGTACTATATCTACATTAGATATGTAATGTACAATTAATAACAATATTTTTATTACCATATATACATTAGATATAATGTAATATACTGATTCCTTCCCACAGATCAATGTACACTTAATAACAATATCATTATTACTATATCTACAGTAGATATAATGTCATATACAGATTCATTCCCACAGATCAATGTACATTTAATAACAATATCATTGTTACTATTCGTACAGTAGATATAATGTAGTATACGGATTCGGTCCCACAGATCAATGTATATTTAATAACAATATCATTGGTACTACATCTACATTCGATATAATGTAATATACTGATTCATTCCCACAGATCAAGGTACATTTAATACCAATATCATTACTACTATATCAACATTAGATGTGTAATGTACATTTATCAACAAAATCATTATTAGCATATCTACATTCGATATAATGTAATATTCTGCTTCATTCCCACAGATCAATGTAGATTTAATAACAATATCATTATTACCATATCTACAGTAGATATAATGTCATATACAGATTCATTCCCACCGATCAATGTACATTAAATAACAATATCATTATTACCATATCTACATTCGATATAATGTAACATACTGATTCATTCCCACAGATCAATGTAGATTTAATAACAATATCATTATTACCATATCTACAGTAGATATAATGTAATATACTGATTCATTTTCACAGATCAATGTACATATAATAACAATATCATTATTACTATATCTACATTCGATATAATGTAATATACTGATTCATTCCAACAGATCAATGTACATATAATACTAATATCATTAGTACTATTTCTACATTAGATATGTAATGTACAATTAATAACAATATTATTATTACCATATCCACATTTGATATAAGGTAATCTACTGGTTACTACACACAGATCAATGTACATTTAATAACAATATCATTAGTACTATATCTACATTAGATATAATGTTATATACAGATACATTCCAACAGATCAATGTACCTTCATTTAATACCCATGTCATTATTACGATACATACATGAGATATAATGTAATATACTGTATGCTAATAACAGACGAATGTACATTTAATAACAATATTATTATTACCATATCTACATTAGATATAAGGTAATCCACTGGTTACTACACACAGATCAATGTACATTTAATAACAATATCATTAGTACTACATCTACATTCGATATAATGTAATATACCGATTCATTCCCACAGATCAATGTACATTTAATCACAATATCATCAGCACTATACCTACATTAGATATGTAATGTAGATTTAAGAACAATATCATTATTACCATATCTACATTAGATATATTGTAATATACTGATTCCTTCCCACAGATCAATGTACATTTAGTAACAATATCATTATTACTATATCTACATTAGATATAATGTAATATACTGATCCCTGCCCACCGGTCAATGTACATTTAATAACAACATCGATCATACTATATCCACATTAGGTATAATGTAATATAGTGATTACGTCTCACAGATCAATGTACCTACATTTAATAACAATATCCTTAGTACTATATCCACATTACACATAATGTAATATACTGATTCCTTCCCACAGATCAATGTACATTTAACAACAACATCATTCATACTATATCTACAATGGATATAATGTAATATACTGATCCCTGCCCATAGTTCAATGTACCTATATTTAATAACAATATCATTATTACTATATCTACACTAGATATAATGCAATATACGGATTCCTTCCCACAGATCAATGTACATTTAATAACAACATTAATCATACTATATCTACACTAGGTAGAATGTAACATAGTGATTACATCCCACAGATCAATGTACACTTAAAAACAACATCATTCATACTATAACTACATTGGATATAATGTAATATACTGATCCCTTCCCACAGATCAAGGTATCTACATTTAATAACAATATCATTATTACTATATCTACACTAGATATAATGCAATATACGGATTCCTTCCCACAGATCAATGTACATTTAATAACAACATCATTCATACTATATCTGCATTGGATATAACGTAATATACTGATCCCTTCCCACAGGTCAATGTACATACAATAGCAAAATCGTTATTACTATATCCACATTAGGTATAATGTAATGTATTTACTACATCCAACAGATCATTGTACATTTAATAACATCATTCATGCTATAGCTAAATTGGATATAATGTAATATACTCACCCCTTCCCACAGATCAAGGTACCTACATTTAATAACAATATCATTATTACTACATCTACATTAGATATAAAGTAATATACTGATCCCTGCCCACAGTTCAATGTACCCATATTTAATAATAATATCATTAGTACTATATCCACATAATATATAATGTAATATACTGATTCCTTCCCACAGATCAATGTACATTAACAACAACATCATTCATGCTATAGCTAAATTGGATATAATGTAATATACTGATCCCTGCCCACAGATCAATGTACCTACATTTAATAACAATATCATTAGTACTATATCTACATTAGATATAATGTAATATACTGATCCCTGCCCACAGATCAATGTACCTACATTTAGTAACAATATCATTATTACTATATCTACATTAGATATAATGTAATATACTGATCCCTGCCCACCGGTCAATGTACATTTAATAACAACATCGTTCAAACTATATCCACATTACACATAATGTAATATACTGATTCCTTCCCACAGATCAATGTACATTTAACAACAACATCATTCGTACTATATCTACATTGGATATAATGTAATATACTGATCCCTTCCCACAGATCAATGTACCTACATTTAATAACAATATCCTTAGTACTATATCCACATTACACATAATGTAATATACTGATTCCTTCCCACAGAACAATGTACATTTAATAACACCATCATTCATACTATATCTACACGAGGTATAATGTAATATAGTGATTACATCCCACAGATCAATGTACATATAACAACAACATCATTCATACTATATCTACATTGGATATAATGTAATATACTCACCCCTTCCCACAGATCAAGGTACCTACATTTAATAACAATATCATTATTACTACATCTACATTAGATATAAAGTAATATACTGATCCCTGCCCACAGTTCAATGTACCTATATTTAATAATAATATCATTAGTAATATATCCACATCATATATAATGTAATATACTGATTCCTTCCCACAGATCAATGTACATTAACAACAACATCATTCATGCTATAGCTAAATTGGATATAATGTAATATACTGATCCCTGCCCACCGGTCAATGTACATTTAATAACAACATCGTTCATACTATATCCACATTAGGTATAATGTAATATAGTGATTACGTCCCACAGATCAATGTACCTACATTTAATAACAATATCATTAGTACTACGTCCACATTACATATAATGTAGTATACTGATTCCTTCTCACAGATCAGTGTAGATTTAATAACAACATCCTTCATACTATATCAACACTAGGTATAATGTAATATACTGATCCCTTCCCACAGACCAAGGTGCCTACATTTAATAACAATATCATTAGTACTATATCCACATCATATATAATGTAATATACTGATTCCTTCCCACAGATCAACGTAGATTTAATAACAACATCATTCATACAATATCAACACTAGGTATAATGTAATATAGTGATTCCTCCCCACATATCAATGTACATTTTATAACAACATCATTCATACTATATCTACATTGGATATAATGTAATATACTGATCCCTGCCCACAGTTCAATGTAACTATACTCAATAACAATATCATTAGTACTATATCCACATCATATATAATGTAATATACTGATTCCTTCCCACAGATCAATGTACATATAATAGCAATATCGTTATTACTATATCAACATCAGATATGTAATATACATTTAAAAACAAATCATTATTACTATATCTACGCCGGTTATAACGAAATGTACTGATTCCTTCCCAAGGATCAATGTACATATAATCGCAATATCATTATTAGTTACTATATCTACATCGGTTGTAACGCAATATACTGATTCCTTCCCACAGATCAATGTACATTTAATAGCAATATCATTAGTACTATATCTACATTAGATATAATGTAATATACTGATCCCTGCCCACAGATCAATGTATCTACATTTAATAACAATATCATTAGTACTACGTCCACATTACACATAATGTAATATACTGATTCCTTCCCACAGATCAATGTACATTTAACAACAACATCATTCATACTATATCTACAATGGATATAATGTAATATACTGATCCCTGCCCATAGTTCAATGTACCTATATTTAATAACAATATCATTAGTACTATATCCACATCACATATAATGTAATATACTGATCCCTTCCCACAGATCAATGTACATTTAGTAACACCATCATTCATACTATATCTACACTGGATTAATACAATATACGGATTCCTCCCCACAGATCAATGTACATTTTATAACATCATTCATACTATATCTACATTGGATATAATGTAATATACTGATCCCTTCCCATACGTCAATGTACATATAATAGCAAAATCGTTATTACTATATCTACATTAGGTATAATGTAATATACTGATCCCTGCTCACAGATCAATGTACCTATATTTAATAACAATATCATTAGTACTATATCCACATCATATATAATGTAATATACCGATTCCTTCCCACAGATCAACGTAGATTTAATAACATCATTCATACTATATCAACACTAGGTATAATGTAATATAGTGATTACATCCCACAGATCAAGGTACATTTAATAACAACATCATTCATACTATATCTACATTGGATATAATGTATTATACTGGTCCCTTCCCACAGATCAAGGTGCCTACAATTAATAACAACATCATTCATACTATATCTTCATTGGATATAATGTAATATACTGATCCCTTCCCACAGGTCAATGTACATACAATAGCAAAATCGTTATTACTATATCTACATTAGGTATAATGTAATGTATTTACTACATCCTACAGATCATTGTACATTTAATAAGATCATTCATGCTATAGCTAAATTGGATATAATGTAATATACTCACCCCTTCCCACAGATCAAGGTACCTACATTTAATAACAATATCATTATTACTACATCTACATTAGATATAATGCAATATACGGATTCCTTCCCACAGATCAATGTACATTTAATAACAACATCATTCATACTATAACTACATTGGATATGCTGTAATATACTGATCCCTCCCCACAGATCAATGTACATTTTATAACAACATCATTCATACTATATCTACATTGGATATAATGTAATATACTGATCCCTTCCCATACGTCAATGTACATATAATAGCAAAATCGTTATTACTATATCTACATTAGGTATAATGTAATATACTGATCCCTGCTCACAGATCAATGTACCTATATTTAATAACAATATCCTTAGTACTATATCCACATTACACATAATGTAATATACTGATTCCTTCCCACAGATCAATGTACATTTAACAACAACATCATTCATACTATATCTACAATGGATATAATGTAATATACTGATCCCTGCCCATAGTTCAATGTACCTATATTTAATAACAATATCATTAGTACTATATCCACATCACATATAATGTAATATACTGATCCGTTCCCACAGATCAATGTACATTTAGTAACACCATCATTCATACTATATCTACACTGGATATAATACAATATACGGATTCCTCCCCACAGATCAATGTACATTTTATAACATCATTCATACTATATCTACATTGGATATAATGTAATATACTGATCCCTTCCCATACGTCAATGTACATATAATAGCAAAATCGTTATTACTATATCTACATTAGGTATAATGTAATATACTGATCCCTGCTCACAGATCAATGTACCTATATTTAATAACAATATCCTTAGTACTATATCCACATTACACATAATGTAATATACTGATTCCTTCCCACAGATCAATGTACATTTAATAACAACAGCATTCATACTATATCAACACTAGGTATAATGTAATATAGTGATTACATCCCACAGATCAAGGTACATTCAATATCGATATCATTATTGCTATATCTACATTAGATAAAATGTAATATACTGATCCCTTCCCACAGATCAAGGTGCCTACATTTAGTAACAATATCATTATTACTATATCTACATTAGATATAATGTAATATACTGATCCCTGCCCACCGGTCAATGTACATTTAATAACAACATCGTTCATACTATATCCACATTAGGTATAATGTAATATAGTGATTACGTCTCACAGATCAATGTACCTACATTTAATAACAATATCCTTAGTACTATATCCACATTACACATAATGTAATATACTGATTCCTTCCCACAGATCAATGTACATTTAACAACAACATCATTCATACTATATCTACAATGGATATAATGTAATATACTGATCCCTGCCCATAGTTCAATGTACCTATATTTAATAACAATATCATTAGTACTATATCCACATCACATATAATGTAATATACTGATTCCTTCTCACAGATCAATGTACATTTAATAACAACATTATTCATACTATATCTACACTAGGGATAATGTAATATAGTGATTACATCCCACAGATCAATGTACATATAACAACAACATCATTCATGCTATAGCTAAATTGGATATAATGTAATATACTGATTCCTTCCCACAGATCAATGTACATTTAATAACAACATTATTCATACTATATCTACACTAGGGATAATGTAACATAGTGATTACATCCCGCAGATCAATGTACACTTAATAACAACATCATTCATACTATAACTACATTGGATATAATGTAATATACTGATCCCTTCCCACAGATTAAGGTATCTACATTTAATAACAATATCATTATTACTATATCTACACTAGATATGATGCAATATACGGATTCCTTCCCACAGATCAATGTACATTTAATAACAACATCATTCATACTATATCTGCATTGGATATAATGTAATATACTGATCCCTTCCCACAGGTCAATGTACATACAATAGCAAAATCGTTATTACTATATCTACATTAGGTATAATGTAATGTATTTACTACATCCTACAGATCATTGTACATTTAATAACATCATTCATGCTATAGCTAAATTGGATATAATGTAATATACTCACCCCTTCCCACAGATCAAGGTACCTACATTTAATAACAATATCATTATTACTACATCTACATTAGATATAAAGTAATATACTGATCCCTGCCCACAGTTCAATGTACCTATATTTAATAATAATATCATTAGTACTATCTCCACATCATTTATAATGTTATATACTGATTCCTTCCCACAGATCAATGTACATTAACAACAACATCATTCATGCTATAGCTAAATTGGATATAATGTAATATACTGATCCCTGCCCACCGGTCAATGTACATTTAATAACAACATCGTTCATACTATATCCACATTAGGTATAATGTAATATAGTGATTACGTCCCACAGATCAATGTACCTACATTTAATAACAATATCCTTAGTACTATACCCACATTACACATAATGTAATATACTGATTCCTTCCCACAGATCAATGTACATTTAACAACAACATCATTCATACTATATCTACAATGGATATAATGTAATATACTGATCCCTGCCCATAGTTCCATGTACCTATATTTAATAACAATATCATTAGTACTATATCCACATCACATATAATATAATATACTGATTCCTTCCCACAGATCAATGTACATTTAATACCAATATCATTAGTACTATATCTACATTAGATATAAGGTAATCTACTGATTACTACACACAGATCAGTGTACAATTAATAACAATGTCATTAGTACTACATCTACATTCGATATTACTTAATATACTGATTTATTCCCACAGATCAATGTACATTTAATAACAATATCATTATTACCATATCTAGATTAGATATAATGTAATATACTGATTCCTTCCCACAGATCAATGTACATTTAATAACAACATCATTCATACTCTCTCTACATCGGATATAATCTGATATACTGATTACTTCCCACAGATCAATGTACATTTAATAGCGATATCATTATTATTATATCTACATTACATCAAATGTAATGTACTGATTTCTTCCCACAGATCAAGGTACCTATGTTTAGTGACATCATCATTAGTACTATATCTACATTCGATATAATGTAATATACTGATTCATTCGAACAGGTCAATGTACATTTAATAAGAATATCATTGGTACTATATCTACATTCGATATAATGTAATATATTGATTCATTCCTACAGATCAATGTACATTTAGTAACAATATCATTAGTACTATATCTACATTCGATATAATGTGATATACTTATTCGTTCCCACAGATCAATGTACATTTAATAACAATATCATTAGTACTATATCTACATTAGATATGTAATGTTCATTTAATAACAATATCATTATTACCAGATCTACATTAGATATTATGTAATATACAGATTCCTTCCCACAGATCAATGTACATTTATTACCAATATCATTAGCACTATATCTACATTAGTTATGTAATGTTCATTTTATAACAATATCATTATTACCATATCTACATTAGATATTATGTAATATACTGATTCCCTCCCAAAGATCAATGTACATTTAATAACAACATCATTCATACTATATCTACATTAGATATAATGTAATATACTGATCCCTGCCCACCGGTCAATGTACATTTAATAACAACATCGATCATACTATATCCACATTAGGTATAATGTAATATAGTGATTACGTCTCACAGATCAATGTACCTACATTTAATAACAATATCCTTAGTACTATATCCACATTACACATAATGTAATATAGTGATTACGTCTCACAGATCAATGTACCTACATTTAATAACAATATCCTTAGTACTATATCCACATTACACATAATGTAATATACTGATTCCTTCCCACAGATCAATGTACATTTAACAACAACATCATTCATACTATATCTACAATGGATATAATGTAATATACTGATCCCTGCCCATAGTTCAATGTACCTATATTTAATAACAATATCATTAGTACTATATCCACATCACATATAATGTAATATACTGATCCGTTCCCACAGATCAATGTACATTTAGTAACACCATCATTCATACTATATCTACACTGGATATAATACAATATACGGATTCCTCCCCACAGATCAATTTACATTTTATAACATCATTCATACTATATCTACATTGGATATAATGTAATATACTGATCCCTTCCCATACGTCAATGTACATATAATAGCAAAATCGTTATTACTATATCTACATTAGGTATAATGTAATATACTGATCCCTGCTCACAGATCAATGTACCTATATTTAATAACAATATCCTTAGTACTATATCCACATTACACATAATGTAATATACTGATTCCTTCCCACAGATCAATGTACATTTAATAACAACAGCATTCATACTATATCAACACTAGGTATAATGTAATATAGTGATTACATCCCACAGATCAAGGTACATTCAATATCGATATCATTATTGCTATATCTACATTAGATAAAATGTAATATACTGATCCCTTCCCACAGATCAAGGTGCCTACATTTAGTAACAATATCATTATTACTATATCTACATTAGATATAATGTAATATACTGATCCCTGCCCACCGGTCAATGTACATTTAATAACAACATCGTTCATACTATATCCACATTAGGTATAATGTAATATAGTGATTACGTCTCACAGATCAATGTACCTACATTTAATAACAATATCCTTAGTACTATATCCACATTACACATAATGTAATATACTGATTCCTTCCCACAGATCAATGTACATTTAACAACAACATCATTCATACTATATCTACAATGGATATAATGTAATATACTGATCCCTGCCCATAGTTCAATGTACCTATATTTAATAACAATATCATTAGTACTATATCCACATCACATATAATGTAATATACTGATTCCTTCTCACAGATCAATGTACATTTAATAACAACATTATTCATACTATATCTACACTAGGGATAATGTAATATAGTGATTACATCCCACAGATCAATGTACATATAACAACAACATCATTCATGCTATAGCTAAATTGGATATAATGTAATATACTGATTCCTTCCCACAGATCAATGTACATTTAATAACAACATTATTCATACTATATCTAAACTAGGGATAATGTAACATAGTGATTACATCCCGCAGATCAATGTACACTTAATAACAACATCATTCATACTATAACTACATTGGATATAATGTAATATACTGATCCCTTCCCACAGATTAAGGTATCTACATTTAATAACAATATCATTATTACTATATCTACACTAGATATGATGCAATATACGGATTCCTTCCCACAGATCAATGTACATTTAATAACAACATCATTCATACTATATCTGCATTGGATATAATGTAATATACTGATCCCTTCCCACAGGTCAATGTACATACAATAGCAATATCGTTATTACTATATCTACATTAGGTATAAGGTAATGTATTTACTACATCCTACAGATCATTGTACATTTAATAACATCATTCATGCTATAGCTAAATTGGATATAATGTAATATACTCACCCCTTCCCACAGATCAAGGTACCTACATTTAATAACAATATCATTATTACTACATCTACATTAGATATAAAGTAATATACTGATCCCTGCCCACAGTTCAATGTACCTATATTTAATAATAATATCATTAGTACTATCTCCACATCATTTATAATGTTATATACTGATTCCTTCCCACAGATCAATGTACATTAACAACAACATCATTCATGCTATAGCTAAATTGGATATAATGTAATATACTGATCCCTGCCCACCGGTCAATGTACATTTAATAACAACATCGTTCATACTATATCCACATTAGGTATAATGTAATATAGTGATTACGTCCCACAGATCAATGTACCTACATTTAATAACAATATCCTTAGTACTATACCCACATTACACATAATGTAATATACTGATTCCTTCCCACAGATCAATGTACATTTAACAACAACATCATTCATACTATATCTACAATGGATATAATGTAATATACTGATCCCTGCCCATAGTTCCATGTACCTATATTTAATAACAATATCATTAGTACTATATCCACATCACATATAATATAATATACTGATTCCTTCCCACAGATCAATGTACATTTAATAACAACATTATTCATACTATATCTACACTAGGTATAATGTAACATAGTGATTACATCCCACAGATCAATGTACACTTAAAAACAACATCATTCATACTATAACTACATTGGATATAATGTAATATACTGATCCCTTCCCACAGATCAAGGTATCTACATTTAATAACAACATCATTATTACTATATCTACACTAGATATAATGCAATATACGGATTCCTTCCCACAGATCAATGTACATTTAATAACAACATCATTCATACTATATCTGCATTGGATATAATGTAATATACTGATCCCTTCCCATACGTCAATGTACATATAATAGCAAAATCGTTATTACTATATCTACATTAGGTATAATGTAATATACTGATCCCTGCTCACAGATCAATGTACCTATATTTAATAACAATATCCTTAGTACTATATCCACATTACACATAATGTAATATACAGATTCCTTCCCACAGATCAATGTACATTTAATAACAACAGCATTCATACTATATCAACACTAGGTATAATGTAATATAGTGATTACATCCCACAGATCAAGGTACATTCAATATCGATATCATTATTGCTATATCTACATTAGATAAAATGTAATATACTGATCCCTTCCCACAGATCAAGGTGCCTACATTTAGTAACAATATCATTATTACTATATCTACATTAGATATAATGTAATATACTGATCCCTGCCCACCGGTCAATGTACATTTAATAACAACATCGTTCATACTATATCCACATTAGGTATAATGTAATATAGTGATTACGTCTCACAGATCAATGTACCTACATTTAATAACAATATCCTTAGTACTATATCCACATTACACATAATGTAATATACTGATTCCTTCCCACAGATCAATGTACATTTAACAACAACATCATTCATACTATATCTACAATGGATATAATGTAATATACTGATCCCTGCCCATAGTTCAATGTACCTATATTTAATAACAATATCATTAGTACTATATCCACATCACATATAATGTAATATACTGATTCCTTCTCACAGATCAATGTACATTTAATAACAACATTATTCATACTATATCTACACTAGGGATAATGTAATATAGTGATTACATCCCACAGATCAATGTACATATAACAACAACATCATTCATGCTATAGCTAAATTGGATATAATGTAATATACTGATTCCTTCCCACAGATCAATGTACATTTAATAACAACATTATTCATACTATATCTACACTAGGGATAATGTAACATAGTGATTACATCCCGCAGATCAATGTACACTTAATAACAACATCATTCATACTATAACTACATTGGATATAATGTAATATACTGATCCCTTCCCACAGATTAAGGTATCTACATTTAATAACAATATCATTATTACTATATCTACACTAGATATGATGCAATATACGGATTCCTTCCCACAGATCAATGTACATTTAATAACAACATCATTCATACTATATCTGCATTGGATATAATGTAATATACTGATCCCTTCCCACAGGTCAATGTACATACAATAGCAAAATCGTTATTACTATATCTACATTAGGTATAATGTAATGTATTTACTACATCCTACAGATCATTGTACATTTAATAACATCATTCATGCTATAGCTAAATTGGATATAATGTAATATACTCACCCCTTCCCACAGATCAAGGTACCTACATTTAATAACAATATCATTATTACTACATCTACATTAGATATAAAGTAATATACTGATCCCTGCCCACAGTTCAATGTACCTATATTTAATAATAATATCATTAGTACTATCTCCACATCATTTATAATGTTATATACTGATTCCTTCCCACAGATCAATGTACATTAACAACAACATCATTCATGCTATAGCTAAATTGGATATAATGTAATATACTGATCCCTGCCCACCGGTCAATGTACATTTAATAACAACATCGTTCATACTATATCCACATTAGGTATAATGTAATATAGTGATTACGTCCCACAGATCAATGTACCTACATTTAATAACAATATCCTTAGTACTATACCCACATTACACATAATGTAATATACTGATTCCTTCCCACAGATCAATGTACATTTAACAACAACATCATTCATACTATATCTACAATGGATATAATGTAATATACTGATCCCTGCCCATAGTTCCATGTACCTATATTTAATAACAATATCATTAGTACTATATCCACATCACATATAATATAATATACTGATTCCTTCCCACAGATCAATGTACATTTAATAACAACATTATTCATACTATATCTACACTAGGTATAATGTAACATAGTGATTACATCCCACAGATCAATGTACACTTAAAAACAACATCATTCATACTATAACTACATTGGATATAATGTAATATACTGATCCCTTCCCACAGATCAAGGTATCTACATTTAATAACAACATCATTATTACTATATCTACACTAGATATAATGCAATATACGGATTCCTTCCCACAGATCAATGTACATTTAATAACAACATCATTCATACTATATCTGCATTGGATATAATGTAATATACTGATCCCTTCCCATACGTCAATGTACATATAATAGCAAAATCGTTATTACTATATCTACATTAGGTATAATGTAATATACTGATCCCTGCTCACAGATCAATGTACCTATATTTAATAACAATATCCTTAGTACTATATCCACATTACACATAATGTAATATACTGATTCCTTCCCACAGATCAATGTACATTTAATAACAACAGCATTCATACTATATCAACACTAGGTATAATGTAATATAGTGATTACATCCCACAGATCAAGGCACATTCAATATCGATATCATTATTGCTATATCTACATTAGATAAAATGTAATATACTGATCCCTTCCCACAGATCAAGGTGCCTACATTTAGTAACAATATCATTATTACTATATCTACATTAGATATAATGTAATATACTGATCCCTGCCCACCGGTCAATGTACATTTAATAACAACATCGTTCATACTATATCCACATTAGGTATAATGTAATATAGTGATTACGTCTCACAGATCAATGTACCTACATTTAATAACAATATCCTTAGTACTATATCCACATTACACATAATGTAATATACTGATTCCTTCCCACAGATCAATGTACATTTAACAACAACATCATTCATACTATATCTACAATGGATATAATGTAATATACTGATCCCTGCCCATAGTTCAATGTACCTATATTTAATAACAATATCATTAGTACTATATCCACATCACATATAATGTAATATACTGATTCCTTCTCACAGATCAATGTACATTTAATAACAACATTATTCATACTATATCTACACTAGGGATAATGTAATATAGTGATTACATCCCACAGATCAATGTACATATAACAACAACATCATTCATGCTATAGCTAAATTGGATATAATGTAATATACTGATTCCTTCCCACAGATCAATGTACATTTAATAACAACATTATTCATACTATATCTACACTAGGGATAATGTAACATAGTGATTACATCCCGCAGATCAATGTACACTTAATAACAACATCATTCATACTATAACTACATTGGATATAATGTAATATACTGATCCCTTCCCACAGATTAAGGTATCTACATTTAATAACAATATCATTATTACTATATCTACACTAGATATGATGCAATATACGGATTCCTTCCCACAGATCAATGTACATTTAATAACAACATCATTCATACTATATCTGCATTGGATATAATGTAATATACTGATCCCTTCCCACAGGTCAATGTACATACAATAGCAAAATCGTTATTACTATATCTACATTAGGTATAATGTAATGTATTTACTACATCCTACAGATCATTGTACATTTAATAACATCATTCATGCTATAGCTAAATTGGATATAATGTAATATACTCACCCCTTCCCACAGATCAAGGTACCTACATTTAATAACAATATCATTATTACTACATCTACATTAGATATAAAGTAATATACTGATCCCTGCCCACAGTTCAATGTACCTATATTTAATAATAATATCATTAGTACTATCTCCACATCATTTATAATGTTATATACTGATTCCTTCCCACAGATCAATGTACATTAACAACAACATCATTCATGCTATAGCTAAATTGGATATAATGTAATATACTGATCCCTGCCCACCGGTCAATGTACATTTAATAACAACATCGTTCATACTATATCCACATTAGGTATAATGTAATATAGTGATTACGTCCCACAGATCAATGTACCTACATTTAATAACAATATCCTTAGTACTATACCCACATTACACATAATGTAATATACTGATTCCTTCCCACAGATCAATGTACATTTAACAACAACATCATTCATACTATATCTACAATGGATATAATGTAATATACTGATCCCTGCCCATAGTTCCATGTACCTATATTTAATAACAATATCATTAGTACTATATCCACATCACATATAATATAATATACTGATTCCTTCCCACAGATCAATGTACATTTAATAACAACATTATTCATACTATATCTACACTAGGTATAATGTAACATAGTGATTACATCCCACAGATCAATGTACACTTAAAAACAACATCATTCATACTATAACTACATTGGATATAATGTAATATACTGATCCCTTCCCACAGATCAAGGTATCTACATTTAATAACAACATCATTATTACTATATCTACACTAGATATAATGCAATATACGGATTCCTTCCCACAGATCAATGTACATTTAATAACAACATCATTCATACTATATCTGCATTGGATATAATGTAATATACTGATCCCTTCCCACAGGTCAATGTACATACAATAGCAAAATCGTTATTACTATATCTACATTAGGTATAATGTAATTTATTTACTACGTCCTACAGATCATTGTACATTTAATAAGATCATTCATGCTATAGCTAAATTGGATATAATGTAATATACTCACCCCTTCCCACAGATCAAGGTACCTACATTTAATAACAATATCATTATTACTACATCTACATTAGATATAATGCAATATACGGATTCCTTCCCACAGATCAATGTACATTTAATAACAACATCATTCATACTATAACTACATTGGATATAATGTAATATACTGATCCCTCCCCACAGATCAATGTACATTTTATAACAACATCATTCATACTATACCTACAATGGATATAATGTAATATACTGATCCCTGCCCATAGTTCAATGTACCTATATTTAATAACAATATCATTAGTACTATATCCACATCACATATAATGTAATATACTGATTCCTTCTCACAGATCAATGTACATTTAATAACAACATTATTCATACTATATCTACACTAGGTAGAATGTAACATAGTGATTACATCCCACAGATCAATGTACACTTAAAAACAACATCATTCATACTATAACTACATTGGATATAATGTAATATACTGATCCCTTCCCACAGATCAAGGTATCTACATTTAATAACAATATCATTATTACTATATCTACACTAGATATAATGCAATATACGGATTCCTTCCCACAGATCAATGTACATTTAATAACAACATCATTCATACTATATCTGCATTGGATATAACGTAATATACTGATCCCTTCCCACAGGTCAATGTACATACAATAGCAAAATCGTTATTACTATATCCACATTACGTATAATGTAATGTATTTACTACATCCAACAGATCATTGTACATTTAATAACATCATTCATGCTATAGCTAAATTGGATATAATGTAATATACTCACCCCTTCCCACAGATCAAGGTACCTACATTTAATAACAATATCATTGTTACGTGGCCGACGGCTTGGCAGCGCGCGTGGCTATCAGAGGCTTTCTGATTGGCGGCCGCGTAACTTATTTTATTATCAATACAACCCGAGCGGTAAGATTGTATTGTGGTAGGAACTGTCACAAGGTTTCACTGGGTTTAAAGGAGAATGCTAATGTGGGTTTGACACAGCAATGTATATATTCTACAATCTTGGTCTATTACAGATGTTGTTGTCGCGAATATAGGTGTATAATGTGATATATTACCTATTTCCACTATGCTCGGTGTTCACGCACTGGCAATGCGGGGGTGTTGTGTGTGGTTGATTGTAATGCCAAATAGAAACACGACTCGCGGATTCTATAAGGTGAATGTTGCTCGAAGGGGACTTCAACCCGATCTCACTAATAGTAACCAACTCACTACCGTACACGTCGTGCTCGACACGAGATGAACTCTGGTACTGCCCCCGATCGTTGGTACGAACGGGTTTATATACTAATTAAGAAGGGTGGTCTGGTTACTATTCGAGTGATCAGGCTGGGTCCACCTGCCTCTGCGACAGTTTAGAGTGGTTGCATCTGCTATTTGATTACGGCGGACCCATTGCTTTCCCAAGTGTTTGGTTCTGCTATCGGTGGGCCTTCTGTTTATTACGAGAGTAAATGGTCGGTTTGCCCGAGAGTTTTCCTTTCCAGATGTTTAAGCTTATTTGAAAGGAGACACGTTTGATAAAAACGGTCTGTCTACGTGACACCTCCCCCCTTAGATGAAACATCGCGGTAATCGTGATGCTTTCAATTGGAAAGGAAAACACTCACTAGAATGTGTTGAAGTTTTGGTGTTGTAATGCAATATGTCGGGTGTTATGTGTGATGTGTGTGTACTTATCGCTACGTGTGATGGTTGGTGATGCTGCTAACTGCGGTATGAAGTCGAAGCGTACGTCTGGGTCCAGGCTGCCTCGATCGGATTTGTCTCTCGGTGTACCAGGTTGGTACTATTGCAGGCGGTGGTATGGGTTGGTTTGCTCTTTGGTATTCCATTTCCATGATGATGGCGGCAATACACTCCTCGCAGTAGTAGGCGGCCTGCAACTCCATCCGGGGCGCGCTGCAAATATCGCAGGCCCCAGGCGGATATGCCGTTGGTAGTGGATAGTGTACCTCCACCATGTCATAGATCCTTGCTGCTCCAAGGGCTGCTTCGAGAGCACATTTCGGTCCGCTCAGATAAGTGTTTTGGAAGAATGGTGTTGTGGTCTGCTTTTATACCCGGCCTGGAACCGCGTATCTCATGCCCAACCACGCCTCCGCCACGTTGAAAGGTGGTTGTCCTGGTAGACGATCGAGGGCTACATCTGCCACGACCTCACCCTCGCCTCTGATGTTGGTTAGCAGACCCCTCCTTCCTTCCAACACCCTCTTGGCCTGCTCTATCTTCCAGGTCCTGCATACTGGGTGGATACCCCGTACCCGTACCTTGAAGGCCTGCCACGGTAGATTTTGAAAGCGTGGCGGCAAGGTCCGAAGTTGGTCGACCGGTGCCCTTACCACCTTGCCGTGGTCACGAAGAGCCACCTCGAACTGGCCGTCCACCAGGTGTTGAACTTCTCCTCGGACCCAGGTACCTTCTTTACTTCTGTACGCCACCAGACGTCCAGTGGTCAGTCTTCCCTGGTTTGGAAAGTGGAGGTGGCCGCGATCGCTCATGTACCGATACAGGTCCCGGTACAGTCGCCTAGCTTCTTCCCGACCGTCGTCCACCTGCGCCCAGAATTCTACCGGATTGTCCACGTGGACAATTCCGATCCGAACAGAACTGCTCAAAACTATATTTTTGATGGTGTTCATTTTCTTGAGGATGTCTACTGATGAGACTATGGTGCCGAGAACTGCTTATATAGTCTGAAAACCCTTATCTTACCCCACTCTTATTTCGACTCTTAGAGGAGGGATGTGTAGGAGTGGCTACGGCCCCTTAGAATATTGTGGCACTTGGTCTAGGTGCTGAAGATTTTTCCCTTGGTAAATTTATATTATTTGAATTTGATTCTTCTGAGTTTTTAGGTATTTCTTCCAGTTGCAATTCAATTTCGTTCGGTTTGTCCAAAGGTTTTAGTTTATTAATGATTTTGTGTATATTACTTTTTATTATTGTCCCAATTATTAATAGTAGGATCAAAGATACTACTCCAAACGAGGAAAATGTTGATATTTTTATACGATTTGTGGAAATTTCTTGAAGTTCCAATTCTTTCGCCCGATGCTCCAATTCCTCTAGGTTTGGTGCTGTCGGAAGGTTCTTCCAATTTGTGATTACTTGATCTGTATTAGTGTAATTGGTTTCTAAAACTGATAGGTGATGTTCTGTTATTTTCGGAATGATTACTGATAAATTGTATGACGCGGATGGGTAATGTATAATATTTTCCATGCTGAGGCAAGTTTCTAAACCGTGTTTTTTGCAAAGTTGGTTCATGGCCAGAATTATCTGTTCTACTGGTGGTGCATGTGCAAGGTATTTATCAACATCCAATGACGTGACCAATCGCCATTGCGATTGATATGTCCGTATGTCTGACAATTTATCGTAAAACAAACCCGTTGATTGCGCCAGTGGTAACACCTTTGAACCGCCTTTAATCGCTGTCTGACTCATAACCAGAGCCAGAGGTATCAGAAGTAGTTGTGCCGGAATCATGATTTCCCGTTATTTCCGTTTTTTCCGCTGTGGATGGAAAATAAGCGTGTTTTAATTTATCTTGGTGTTTTGTTATCGTTTTGTCAGGTGTTCGCAATACAATGTTGTTCATATCTGTTACATTAATGATCTCATATGGCCCTACATAATGTGGATCAAATTTACTAATTCGTGGTTCTAGCAATGCATAAGCATAATCGCCTACATTGAATTCTACCGGTCGGGAATGTTTATCATAGTACTTCTTCGAACGGTGCTTGGAGGCAATCAAATTATCGGCTGCTATGTTGCGGATTTTTATAGTATGAGTTATTAATTCTGTTAAATAGTCGCCATATGATTTTAACCTTTCGCCAGTTGGAAACGAACTTGGTTCACGGGCTGGTTTTCCAAATATTAATTCATATGGAGAGAAATTTGTTGCTTCATGTACGGAAGTATTATAAGAAAACATGGCAAATGGTATTAATAGGTCCCAATCTTCATAATTATCCATGTAATGTTTAAGATATTCTGTTAGTACTATATGACTTCGTTCTAGTGATCCATTAGTTTGTGGTCTGTATCCAGAAGTTGTGATTTGTTTGATTTTGAATATTTCTGAAAGATTTTTCATTAAGCTTCCGATAAAACTAGTTCCCTTGTCTGTTAATATTGCTCGTGGTGTTCCATATATGGCAATAAAATGTCTCGCGAAAGCGTCTGCTATTGTGGCTGCTCTAATGTTTGGTATTGCTACTGCTATACAATATTTCGTTAAACAATCTTGCATTGTGAGAATGTATTTATTTCCGCTAGGCGTTAAAGGTAAAGGTCCTACGGTGTCTAAAGCAACTTTATCAAATGGTTCTATCGGGGTATCGGTAATTAACATTGGTTGACGAGTTTTTGCTCTAACTAATTTCTCTTCTTGACAGCTTGGACATTTCCTGATATAATTTCGTATTTCGTTGTGCATTTCTGGCCATTGATATTTCGCTCTGATGCGTTTATATGTTTTTGTGACTCCTTTATGTCCTCCTATCAAACTGTCGTGAGCTTCGCGAATTATTTGTAATCGATCTTCTTCTGATGGTGTAATCGTTGAACAATTGCATATGATGATTTTCTGTGTTGTACCGTTGAAAACGTCCTTTATTAATTTAGTTAATTCATTGGTTGGTAATTTATGAAAATCTCCGACTGCTGATATTCTAAATGATTTAATTGGATTTTGATCTAAATGCTGTTTCAGTGTTTGTAGTCCGTTTAGTATATCTTCACTTTTAATGGTGTCGTAAAAATTATCTGATATTATTATACTGTAAACTTTGTATGAGCCATTTGCTGATTCTATTACGTCTCCTTTCTGCGGTTTCTTTGACATGAGCTGTTGTAAATCTATTGCTTCTGTGTCCAGTAACAGTTTTCCAATGGGGGTTACCAATTTACAGTCCGCAGGTATGAAATGTGCGTAATGACCTTCCTCGGTGGTCAGGGTGTTTGGAGAGATAATAACCTCAAGTGTCTGTGAAGGTTGCACTTTTCTTCGCAGGTCATCTCCCTCCGTGGAAAGAGTGTCTGTGTCAAGAAGTGTGAACGGATAAGGGTCAACGGTACGGTCAAAGTTTTCCTGTGGTTGCTGGATTGCCGTTCCTATTGTTTCGTTAACAGGTTGTGGTTGTAAAATTCCCTCATTTGTTACAAGTGATAATGGTGTATGGTTAAGTAAATCCTGTTGCGGGTTTGCGATTATCGTGTTTTCCGTAATGGTATTTTCTGATGGTTCTTCGAATGAAATCAAGTTTACGTCTTCTTCTGTCGATGTGATTTTAGTAGAATTTGCTTGCGGATGAAAGTTTATTGTTTCCATGTGTTCATCTGGCATACTTATCTCGTGCGATAAGTTAGGTAAGACTCTCGGTCTATCTGCTATTGGAGAATGTTGAACCTTCCCACGGGCTGGTTCTTCATCAGAGCTAGTGTTTTCCTCTTGATATTTTGGTCTCCTTTCCCTGTCCCTTTGTAGTTGCCGCACACGAAATCCTATGGAATCCGTGTCGATTTCTGGTTTCTGTCCTATGTGCTTGTAATCGGGGTCTTGAGGATCTCGGGGTATAAGTGGTAAGCAAGATGGTACTGGGTTACGTGATAATGCGTCTGCGTTCTTGTTCGTCTTTCCTGCTTTATGGATAACCTGATATTCGTACTCTAAGAGTCTGAGTCTCCACTTCATAAGTCGTGATGTCGGATCCTTGACAGAGTGTAACCAGACTAACGGTCGGTGATCTGTGACGAGTGTGAATTTTGTTCCATAAAGATACGGTCTGAAATATTGTACTGCGTAAACCATTGCAAGACATTCCTTTTCTGTAGCAGAATAATTCCTTTCGGCTTTATTTAAGGTACGAGATGCGTAGGCAATTGGTAGATCGTTTCCTATTTCTCCTTGACTAAGTACAGCTCCAATTGCGTAATCTGATGCGTCAGTGGTAACAATGAACGGTCGATTAAAATCCGGATATTGTAAAATTGGTTGTGTACAGAGTTCGTCGCGTAAATTTTCAAAACTTTTTTGCTGGTCTTCGGTCCACTTAAAACGAATTCCTTTACTTAATAATTGAACTAATGGTTTTGATTTAATAGAATAATCTTTTATGAAACGGCGATAATATCCTGTCAGTCCCAAGAACTGCTGGACATTTTTCTGTGTTTTAGGAATGGGAAATTCTTTTACAGCTTGTAATTTACGAGGATCTGGCTTAACACCATTTTCTGTTAAAATGTGTCCTAAATAAGTAACCTCCTTACGTAAGAATTCGCATTTATCAATCTGCAGTGTAAGTCCAAATTCTCTGAGCCGATTGAGTAATTTTTTTACTTTTATTTCATGTTCTCGTAGTGATGAAGAGAAAACAACCATATCGTCTATGAATACATGAGCGTTCTCTAGACCAGATATAACTTGATTCATTAAGCGTTGAAATGTCGGTGGTGCATTTTTTAAACCAAATGGCATGCGTACAAATTCAAAATGCCCATCCGGTGTTGTGAATGCTGTTTTCGGACAATCCTTAGGATCCATTTGAACTTGATGAAATCCATTTGCTATATCAAAAATTGTGAAATATTTTGCTCCTCCCAATTTATCTAGAATTTCGGTGATATTCGGCAAAGGAAATTTATCACTCAAAGTCTTTTCGTTTAAGGCTCGGAAATCGATTACCATACGCCAACGCTTATTGCCCTTAGCGTCTGGTTTCTTTGGCACAATCCATAACGGAGAATTATATGGTGAACTAGATGGCTGTATGACTCCTTGTAATAACAGAGCCTTTACTTGACGTTGTATTTCGTCTTGGTGTACTGGTGGATATCGGTATTGTCTTGTATTAATCGGTACGTCATCTGTTGTATGAATTGAATGGTAAAAATTCGGTACTTCTCCTAGTTTGTCTCCAGGCAAGTAAAATCTGTCTGAAAATTCGTCGACGATGTTGAATACATGTTTACGTTCTTCTGCATTGAGATGATCGGTTCTTAAAAGATTTCTAATTCGTGTTGCTCTATTTTCTGGTGTGTTTTCGGTCATATATGAAGAAATTGGGTCGTCGTCCGACGAGTCGTAAATATCGTAAGGATGAATGTATTGAGGTTCAATTTCGATGTCTACATCGTCTTCTCCGGTATTCGTTGCTAACGCGTAACAAATGCCGTCACGATTATATACTGCTGCTTCGCCAATGTATATATTTTCTGATGTTTTGAGTCGCGGTAAGTATCCCTCTTTAATATTTGGATTAGCTATGTGAATTGCAATTTGTTTTGTTGTTCGAGCTTCGATACGGTGTTTAGTCGATTTCGGATTTTTCTGCTGAGCTAAATCTCGGTAATTTGAAAAACGAAGTGGTCGAATAGGTTTATCTTTCAATACTAGTGTTCCATGATAATATGAAATTTCTGCTTCTTCTTGTAATAAAAATGGGCTGCCTATAATTCCATCGGCTTCTATTGCAAGGTTCTCTACTACGTAAAATAATGCAGGCTTACCGTGAATGTGAAGAATTGTGGTTCCTATGCTATAAATAGGTGATTTTGTAAGTCCTGTGATTTCAATAACTTCTTTAGTGATACGTTTGGCTTGATCTCCGAGAACATCGCGCACTATTAAGTTAACTGCCGCGCCACCGTCAATTAAAAATTCAGCTGTTTCTAATTCTAATTCCGGAACTTTGATTTTTATTCTTGGTGCTGGGGTTTCCTTGATGAGGATTCTCCCGTGAATCTGACTATCTTTTGGCGAGGTCTTTGCAGATCGCTCACCGCCTCGCCTTTCCGTTGAGCGTTTTCTGAGTTTAAAGACTTGTTTGATTCGACTGAAGAATTTCGAGAGTATGATCGCTGTCTGAAATTTTGCGAATTCCTCCTACAACGTTTTTCATCGTGTCCTTGGGTATCACATCGCCAACAATATAGCTGCGAAGTATCATCCTTTTCACTGCGTTTTAAAACTGTAAACCGTTTTTCATCTTGATCTGTGCGTGGTGAATTTGAACGATAAGAAGGTGAATTCGATTGATTCCTGGATCGCACAGTCCATGCTGATGTACGTGGTCGTCCTTCTCTCTCGTCTTCAGAGTTAGATGGTCTCCTCTGTCGATCTCTATATCGATCGTGTCGTGTTGGAGATTGAGGGTATGAAATTTCATTTCGACGTTCGTTGCTGTGGTGATCCCTGTTGTTCCAGCCTCCTGGTGATGTGTTTCGTGCCAAATCACGACGACTTCTTAATTTCCTGTCTACCTCTAGCACAGCGTCAAAAGCTTCCTCTAAGTTTTTAATGTCTCTATTTTGTGCTGATACCTTAAAAGAGATGCGGTCTGGTAATCCATCTAGGAAATTTTCTAAAATATCCATTTCCATTTGTTTAATATTTTCCTCTGAATGTCTAGGATATTTCTCTTTAATCGCTCCTCTTGTACAATAAACAAGATGGCTTGTTCTATCGATGTAGTTTCTCAAACTTTCGTATTCCCTAATTTGAAGCCTGGCAATTTCTGTTTGAAATTGCGATAAGCTCTTTCCTGGTCCAAATCTTCTCTTCAAATGCTTGATCAACGCGGATACCGAAGTGAATTGATGTTCTAAAGTACTTCTTCGCGCCGGACCGGTGAGTTTAGTTAAAATAATTGTAAGGTATTCCCTTTCTGTTCCCTCAGGAATCAAGGTCAATCCATCTTCTACCAGTTGTGCAAAACGTGATAAAGGTGGATTCTCACCATCAAATGTTGGTATTGTTAACGCAACATTTTGTATGCAGGATCTTTGTGTCAAAAGTGTCATAGAATTTGCGATCGAAACTGTTAAGTTCATAAGATCGGCTGAAGAAATATTGGCTTGTTCATTCGCCATGTTGAATGAATTTGTTGGTTAAAGAATGTAACTAGGAAAACTAGTATATACCTCTTGTTACCCGATTGACTAGGAAAACTAGTATACAATCGTTGTTCAACAAAGTAATAGCCGTGTGTCAAATTCCACGAAAGTAATTATGCCAGTGAAAATGATCTATGTGACTATATCCCACCGCTGTCACCAGTTCTGTTACGTGGCCGACGGCTTGGCAGCGCGCGTGGCTATCAGAGGCTTTCTGATTGGCGGCCGCGTAACTTATTTTATTATCAATACAACCCGAGCGGTAAGATTGTATTGTGGTAGGAACTGTCACAAGGTTTCACTGGGTTTAAAGGAGAATGCTAATGTGGGTTTGACACAGCAATGTATATATTCTACAATCTTGGTCTATTACAGATGTTGTTGTCGCGAATATAGGTGTATAATGTGATATATTACCTATTTCCACTATGCTCGGTGTTCACGCACTGGCAATGCGGGGGTGTTGTGTGTGGTTGATTGTAATGCCAAATAGAAACACGACTCGCGGATTCTATAAGGTGAATGTTGCTCGAAGGGGACTTCAACCCGATCTCACTAATAGTAACCAACTCACTACCGTACACGTCGTGCTCGACACGAGATGAACTCTGGTACTGCCCCCGATCGTTGGTACGAACGGGTTTATATACTAATTAAGAAGGGTGGTCTGGTTACTATTCGAGTGATCAGGCTGGGTCCACCTGCCTCTGCGACAGTTTAGAGTGGTTGCATCTGCTATTTGATTACGGCGGACCCATTGCTTTCCCAAGTGTTTGGTTCTGCTATCGGTGGGCCTTCTGTTTATTACGAGAGTAAATGGTCGGTTTGCCCGAGAGTTTTCCTTTCCAGATGTTTAAGCTTATTTGAAAGGAGACACGTTTGATAAAAACGGTCTGTCTACGTGACATCATTATTACTACATCTACATTAGATATAAAGTAATATACTGATCCCTGCCCACGGTTCAATGTACCCATATTTAATAATAATATCATTAGTACTATATCCACATCATATATAATGTAATATACTGATTCCTTCCCACAGATCAATGTACATTAACAACAACATCATTCATGCTATAGCTAAATTGGATATAATGTAATATACTGATCCCTGCCCACAGATCAATGTACCTACATTTAATAACAATATCATTAGTACTATATCTACATTAGATATAATGTAATATACTGATCCCTGCCCACAGATCAATGTACCTACATTTAGTAACAATATCATTATTACTATATCTACATTAGATATAATGTAATATACTGATCCCTTCCCACAGATCAAGGTGCCTACATTTAGTAACAATATCATTATTACTATATCTTCATTAGATATAATGTAATATACTAATCCCTGCCCACAGATCAATGTATATTTAGTAGCGATATCATTATTACTATATCTACATTGGATATAATGTAATATACTGAACCCTCCCCACAGATCAATGTACCTCCATTTAACAACAATATCATTAGTACTACGTCCACATTGCATATAATGTAATATACTGATTCCTTGCCACAGATCAGTGTACATTTAATAACAACATCATTCATTACATATCTATTTTGGGTACAATGTAATATAGTGATTACATCCCACAGATCAATGTACATGTAATATCGATATCATTATTACTATATCTACATTAGATATAATGTAATATACTGATCCCTGCCCATAGTTCAATGTACCTATATTTAATAACAATATCATTAGTACTATATCCACATCACATATAATGTAATATACTGATCCCTTCCCACAGATCAATGTACATTTAGTAACACCATCATTCATACTATATCTACACTAGGTATAATGTAACATAGTGATTACATCCCACAGATCAATGTACAATTAATAACAACATCATTCATACTATAACTACATTGGATATAATGTAATATACTGATCCCTCCCCACAGATCAATGTACATTTTATAACAACATCATTCATACTATATCTACATTGGATATAATGTAATATACTGATCCCTTCCCATACGTCAATGTACATATAATAGCAAAATCGTTATTACTATATCTACATTAGGTATAATGTAATATACTGATCCCTGCTCACAGATCAATGTACCTATATTTAATAACAATATCCTTAGTACTATATCCACATTACACATAATGTAATATACTGATTCCTTCCCACAGATCAATGTACATTTAATAACAACAGCATTCATACTATATCAACACTAGGTATAATGTAATATAGTGATTACATCCCACAGATCAAGGTACATTCAATATCGATATCATTATTACTATATCTACATTAGATAAAATGTAATATACTGATCCCTTCCCACAGATCAAGGTGCCTACATTTAGTAACAATATCATTATTACTATATCTACATTAGATATAATGTAATATACTGATCCCTGCCCACCGGTCAATGTACATTTAATAACAACATCGATCATACTATATCCACATTAGGTATAATGTAATATAGTGATTACGTCTCACAGATCAATGTACCTACATTTAATAACAATATCCTTAGTACTATATCCACATTACACATAATGTAATATACTGATTCCTTCCCACAGATCAATGTACATTTAACAACAACATCATTCATACTATATCTACAATGGATATAATGTAATATACTGATCCCTGCCCATAGTTCAATGTACCTATATTTAATAACAATATCATTAGTACTATATCCACATCACATATAATGTAATATACTGATCCCTTCCCACAGATCAATGTACATTTAGTAACACCATCATTCATACTATATCTACACTGGATATAATACAATATACGGATTCCTCCCCACAGATCAATGTACATTTAATAACAACATCATTCATACTATATCTGCATTGGATATAATGTAATATACTGGTCCCTGCCCACCGGTCAATGTACATTTAATAACAACATCGTTCATACTATATCCACATTAGGTATAATGTAACATAGTGATTACGTCCCACAGATCAATGTACCTACATTTAATAACAATATCCGTAGTACTATATCCACATTACACATAATGTAATATACTGATTCCTTCCCACAGATCAATGTACATTGAACAACAACATCATTCATACTATATCTACAATGGATATAATGTAATATACTGATCCCTTCCCACAGATCAATGTACCTACATTTAATAACAATATCCTTAGTACTGTATCCACATTACACATAATGTAATATACTGATTCCTTCCCACAGATCAGTGTACATTTAATAACAACATTATTCATACTATATCTACACTAGGGATAATGTAACATAGTGATTACATCCCGCAGATCAATATACACTTAATAACAACATCATTCATACTATATCTGCATTGGATATAACGTAATATACTGATCCCTTCCCACAGGTCAATGTACATACAATAGCAAAATCGTTATTACTATATCCACATTAGGTATAATGTAATGTATTTACTACATCCAACAGATCATTGTACATTTAATAACATCATTCATGCTATAGCTAAATTGGATATAATGTAATATACTCACCCCTTCCCACAGATCAAGGTACCTACATTTAATAACAATATCATTATTACTACATCTACATTAGATATAAAGTAATATACTGATCCCTGCCCACGGTTCAATGTACCCATATTTAATAATAATATCATTAGTACTATATCCACATCATATATAATGTAATATACTGATTCCTTCCCACAGATCAATGTACATTAACAACAACATCATTCATGCTATAGCTAAATTGGATATAATGTAATATACTGATCCCTGCCCACAGATCAATGTACCTACGTTTAATAACAATATCATTAGTACTATATCTACATTAGATATAATGTAATATACTGATCCCTGCCCACAGATCAATGTACCTACATTTAGTAACAATATCATTATTACTATATCTACATTAGATATAATGTAATATACTGATCCCTGCCCACCGGTCAATGTACATTTAATAACAACATCGTTCATACTATATCCACATTAGGTATAATGTAATATAGTGATTACGTCCCACAGATCAATGTACCTACATTTAGTAACAATATCCTTAGTACTATATCCACATTACACATAATGTAATATACTGATTCCTTCCCACAGATCAATGTACATTTAACAACAACATCATTCGTACTATATCTACACGAGGTATAATGTAATATAGTGATTACATCCCACAGATCAAGGTACATTTAATAACAACATCATTCATACTATATCTACATTGGATATAATGTATTATACTGATCCCTTCCCACAGATCAAGGTGCCTACATTTAGTAACAATATCATTATTACTATATCTTCATTAGATATAATGTAATATACTGAACCCTCCCCACAGATCAATGTACCTCCATTTAACAACAATATCATTAGTACTACGTCCACATTGCATATAATGTAATATACTGATTCCTTGCCACAGATCAGTGTACATTTAATAACAACATCATTCATTACATATCTATTTTGGGTACAATGTAATATAGTGATTACATCCCACAGATCAATGTACATGTAATATCGATATCATTATTACTATATCTACATTAGATATAATGTAATATACTGATCCCTGCTCACAGATCAATGTACCTATATTTAATAACAATATCCTTAGTACTATATCCACATTACACATAATGTAATATACTGATTCCTTCCCACAGATCAATGTACATTTAATAACAACAGCATTCATACTATATCAACACTAGGTATAATGTAATATAGTGATTACATCCCACAGATCAAGGTACATTCAATATCGATATCATTATTACTATATCTACATTAGATAAAATGTAATATACTGATCCCTTCCCACAGATCAAGGTGCCTACATTTAGTAACAATATCATTATTACTATATCTACATTAGATATAATGTAATATACTGATCCCTGCCCACCGGTCAATGTACATTTAATAACAACATCGATCATACTATATCCACATTAGGTATAATGTAATATAGTGATTACGTCTCACAGATCAATGTACCTACATTTAATAACAATATCCTTAGTACTATATCCACATTACACATAATGTAATATACTGATTCCTTCCCACAGATCAATGTACATTTAACAACAACATCATTCATACTATATCTACAATGGATATAATGTAATATACTGATCCCTTCCCACAGATCAAGGTGCCTACATTTAGTAACAATATCATTATTACTATATCTACATTAGATATAATGTAATATACTGATCCCTGCCCACCGGTCAATGTACATTTAATAACAACATCGATCATACTATATCCACATTAGGTATAATGTAATATAGTGATTACGTCTCACAGATCAATGTACCTACATTTAATAACAATATCCTTAGTACTATATCCACATTACACATAATGTAATATACTGATTCCTTCCCACAGATCAATGTACATTTAACAACAACATCATTCATACTATATCTACAATGGATATAATGTAATATACTGATCCCTGCCCATAGTTCAATGTACCTATATTTAATAACAATATCATTAGTACTATATCCACATCACATATAATGTAATATACTGATTCCTTCTCACAGATCAATGTACATTTAATAACAACATTATTCATACTATATCTACACTAGGTAGAATGTAACATAGTGATTACATCCCACAGATCAATGTGCACTTAAAAACAACATCATTCATACTATAACTACATTGGATATCATGTAATATACTGATCCCTTCCCACAGATCAAGGTATCTACATTTAATAAGAATATCATTATTACTATATCTACACTAGATATAATGCAATATACGGATTCCTTCCCACAGATCAATGTACATTTAATAACAACATCATTCATACTATATCTGCATTGGATATAACGTAATATACTGATCCCTTCCCACAGGTCAATGTACATACAATAGCAAAATCGTTATTACTATATCCACATTAGGTATAATGTAATGTATTTACTACATCCAACAGATCATTGTACATTTAATAACATCATTCATGCTATAGCTAAATTGGATATAATGTAATATACTCACCCCTTCCCACAGATCAAGGTACCTACATTTAATAACAATATCATTATTACTATATCTACATTAGATATAATGTAATATACTGATCCCTGCCCACCGGTCAATGTACATTTAATAACAACATCGTTCATACTATATCCACATTAGGTATAATGTAATATAGTGATTACGTCCCACAGATCAATGTACCTACATTTAGTAACAATATCCTTAGTACTATATCCACATTACACATAATGTAATATACTGATTCCTTCCCACAGATCAATGTACATTTAACAACAACATCATTCGTACTATATCTACACGAGGTATAATGTAATATAGTGATTACATCCCCCAGATCAATGTACATATAACAACAACATCATTCATACTATATCTACATTGGATATAATGTAATATACTGATCCCTTCCCAAAGGTCAATGTACATATAATAGCATAATCGTTATTACTATATCTACATTAGGTATAATGTAATGTATTAACTACATCCTACAGATCAGTGTACATTTAATAACAACATCATTCATTACATATCTATTTTGGGTACAATGTAATATAGTGATTACATCCCACAGATCAATGTACATGTAATATCGATATCATTATTACTATATCTACATTAGATATAATGTAATATACTGATCCCTGCCCATAGTTCAATGTACCTATATTTAATAACAATATCATTAGTACTATATCCACATCACATATAATGTAATATACTGATCCCTTCCCACAGATCAATGTACATTTAGTAACACCATCATTCATACTATATCTACACTGGATATAATACAATATACGGATTCCTCCCCACAGATCAATGTACATTTTATAACAACATCATTCATACTATATCTACATTGGATATAATGTAATATACTGATCCCTTCCCATACGTCAATGTACATATAATAGCAAAGTCGTTATTACTATATCTACATTAGGTATAATGTAATATACTGATCCCTGCTCACAGATCAATGTACCTATATTTAATAACAATATCCTTAGTACTATATCCACATTACACATAATGTAATATACTGATTCCTTCCCACAGATCAATGTACATTTAATAACAACAGCATTCATACTATATCAACACTAGGTATAATGTAATATAGTGATTACATCCCACAGATCAAGGTACATTCAATATCGATATCATTATTACTGTATCTACATTAGATAAAATGTAGTATACTGATTCCTTCCCACAGATCAATGTACATTTAACAACAACATCATTCATACTATATCTACATTGGATATAATGTAATATACTGATCCCTTCCCACAGATCAATGTACCTACATTTAATAACAATATCCTTAGTACTATATCCACATTACACATAATGTAATATACTGATTCCTTCCCACAGAACAATGTACATTTAATAACACCATCATTCATACTATATCTACACGAGGTATAATGTAATATAGTGATTACATCCCACAGATCAATGTACATTTAATAACAACATTATTCATACTATATCTACACTAGGTATAATGTAACATAGTGATTACATCCCACAGATCAATGTACACTTAAAAACAACATCATTCATACTATAACTACATTGGATATAATGTAATATACTGATCCCTTCCCACAGATCAAGGTATCTACATTTAATAACAACATCATTATTACTATATCTACACTAGATATAATGCAATATACGGATTCCTTCCCACAGATCAATGTACATTTAATAACAACATCATTCATACTATATCTGCATTGGATATAATGTAATATACTGATCCCTTCCCACAGGTCAATGTACATACAATAGCAAAATCGTTATTACTATATCTACATTAGGTATAATGTAATTTATTTACTACGTCCTACAGATCATTGTACATTTAATAAGATCATTCATGCTATAGCTAAATTGGATATAATGTAATATACTCACCCCTTCCCACAGATCAAGGTACCTACATTTAATAACAATATCATTATTACTACATCTACATTAGATATAAAGTAATATACTGATCCCTGCCCACGGTTCAATGTACCCATATTTAATAATAATATCATTAGTACTATATCCACATCATATATAATGTAATATACTGATTCCTTCCCACAGATCAATGTACATTAACAACAACATCATTCATGCTATAGCTAAATTGGATATAATGTAATATACTGATCCCTGCCCACAGATCAATGTACCTACATTTAATAACAATATCATTAGTACTATATCTACATTAGATATAATGTAATATACTGATCCCTGCCCACAGATCAATGTACCTACATTTAGTAACAATATCATTATTACTATATCTACATTAGATATAATGTAATATACTGATCCCTTCCCACAGATCAAGGTGCCTACATTTAGTAACAATATCATTATTACTATATCTTCATTAGATATAATGTAATATACTAATCCCTGCCCACAGATCAATGTATATTTAGTAGCGATATCATTATTACTATATCTACATTGGATATAATGTAATATACTGAACCCTCCCCACAGATCAATGTACCTCCATTTAACAACAATATCATTAGTACTACGTCCACATTGCATATAATGTAATATACTGATTCCTTGCCACAGATCAGTGTACATTTAATAACAACATCATTCATTACATATCTATTTTGGGTACAATGTAATATAGTGATTACATCCCACAGATCAATGTACATGTAATATCGATATCATTATTACTATATCTACATTAGATATAATGTAATATACTGATCCCTGCCCATAGTTCAATGTACCTATATTTAATAACAATATCATTAGTACTATATCCACATCACATATAATGTAATATACTGATCCCTTCCCACAGATCAATGTACATTTAGTAACACCATCATTCATACTATATCTACACTAGGTATAATGTAACATAGTGATTACATCCCACAGATCAATGTACATTTAATAACAACATCATTCATACTATAACTACATTGGATATAATGTAATATACTGATCCCTCCCCACAGATCAATGTACATTTTATAACAACATCATTCATACTATATCTACATTGGATATAATGTAATATACTGATCCCTTCCCATACGTCAATGTACATATAATAGCAAAATCGTTATTACTATATCTACATTAGGTATAATGTAATATACTGATCCCTGCTCACAGATCAATGTACCTATATTTAATAACAATATCCTTAGTACTATATCCACATTACACATAATGTAATATACTGATTCCTTCCCACAGATCAATGTACATTTAATAACAACAGCATTCATATTATATCAACACTAGGTATAATGTAATATAGTGATTACATCCCACAGATCAAGGTACATTCAATATCGATATCATTATTACTATATCTACATTAGATAAAATGTAATATACTGATCCCTTCCCACAGATCAAGGTGCCTACATTTAGTAACAATATCATTATTACTATATCTACATTAGATATAATGTAATATACTGATCCCTGCCCACCGGTCAATGTACATTTAATAACAACATCGATCATACTATATCCACATTAGGTATAATGTAATATAGTGATTACGTCTCACAGATCAATGTACCTACATTTAATAACAATATCCTTAGTACTATATCCACATTACACATAATGTAATATACTGATTCCTTCCCACAGATCAATGTACATTTAACAACAACATCATTCATACTATATCTACAATGGATATAATGTAATATAATGATCCCTGCCCATAGTTCAATGTACCTATATTTAATAACAATATCATTAGTACTATATCCACATCACATATAATGTAATATACTGATCCCTTCCCATAGATCAATGTACATTTAGTAACACCATCATTCATACTATATCTACACTGGATATAATACAATATACGGATTCCTCCCCACAGATCAATGTACATTTAATAACAACATCATTCATACTATATCTGCATTGGATATAATGTAATATACTGGTCCCTGCCCACCGGTCAATGTACATTTAATAACAACTTCGTTCATACTATATCCACATTAGGTATAATGTAACATAGTGATTACGTCCCACAGATCAATGTACCTACATTTAATAACAATATCCGTAGTACTATATCCACATTACACATAATGTAATATACTGATTCCTTCCCACAGATCAATGTACATTGAACAACAACATCATTCATACTATATCTACAATGGATATAATGTAATATACTGATCCCTTCCCACAGATCAATGTACCTACATTTAATAACAATATCCTTAGTACTGTATCCACATTACACATAATGTAATATACTGATTCCTTCCCACAGATCAATGTACATTTAACAACAACATCATTCGTACTATATCTACACGAGGTATAATGTAATATAGTGATTACATCCCCCAGATCAATGTACATATAACAACAACATCATTCATACTATATCTACATTGGATATAATGTAATATACTGATCCCTTCCCAAAGGTCAATGTACATATAATAGCATAATCGTTATTACTATATCTACATTAGGTATAATGTAATGTATTAACTACATCCTACAGATCATTGTACATTTAATAACATCATTCATGCTATAGCTAAATTGGATATAATGTAATATACTGATCCTTTCCCACAGATCAAGGTAGCTACATTTAATAACATCATCATTAATACTATATCTACATGAGATATAATGTTATATACTAATCCCTGCCCACAGATCAATGTATATTTAATAGCGATATCATTATTACTATATCTACATTAGATATAATGTTATATACTGATCCCTGCCCACAGTTCAATGTACCTATACTTAATAACAATATCATTAGTACTATATCCACATCATATATAATGTAATATACCGATTCCTTCCCACAGATCAACGTAGATTTAATAACAACATCATTCATACTATATCAACACTAGGTATAATGTAATATAGTGATTACATCCCACAGATCAATGTACATGTAATATCGATATCATTATTACTATATCTACATTAGATATAATGTAATATACTGATCCCTGCTCACAGATCAATGTACCTATATTTAATAACAATATCCTTAGTACTATATCCACATTACACATAATGTAATATACTGATTCCTTCCCACAGATCAATGTACATTTAATAACAACAGCATTCATACTATATCAACACTAGGTATAATGTAATATAGTGATTACATCCCACAGATCAAGGTACATTCAATATCGATATCATTATTACTGTATCTACAGTAGATAAAATGTAATATACTGATTCCTTCCCACAGATCAATGTACATTTAACAACAACATCATTCATACTATATCTACATTGGATATAATGTAATATACTGATCCCTTCCCACAGATCAATGTACCTACATTTAATAACAATATCCTTAGTACTATATCCACATTACACATAATGTAATATACTGATTCCTTCCCACAGATCAATGTACATTTAACAACAACATCATTCATACTATATCTACAATGGATACAATGTAATATACTGATCCCTGCCCATAGTTCAATGTACCTATATTTAATAACAATATCATTAGTACTATATCCACATCACATATAATGTAATATACTGATTCCTTCTCACAGATCAATGTACATTTAATAACAACATTATTCATACTATATCTACACTAGGTAGAATGTAACATAGTGATTACATCCCACAGATCAATGTACACTTAAAAACAACATCATTCATACTATAACTACATTGGATATAATGTAATATACTGATCCCTTCCCACAGATCAAGGTATCTACATTTAATAACAATATCATTATTACTATATCTACACTAGATATAATGCAATATACGGATTCCTTCCCACAGATCAATGTACATTTAATAACAACATCATTCATACTATATCTGCATTGGATATAACGTAATATACTGATCCCTTCCCACAGGTCAATGTACATACAATAGCAAAATCGTTATTACTATATCCACATTAGGTATAATGTAATGTATTTACTACATCCAACAGATCATTGTACATTTAATAACATCATTCATGCTATAGCTAAATTGGATATAATGTAATATACTCACCCCTTCCCACAGATCAAGGTACCTACATTTAATAACAATATCATTATTACTACATCTACATTAGATATAAAGTAATATACTGATCCCTGCCCATGGTTCAATGTACCCATATTTAATAATAATATCATTAGTACTATATCCACATCATATATAATGTAATATACTGATTCCTTCCCACAGATCAATGTACATTAACAACAACGTCATTCATGCTATAGCTAAATTGGATATAATGTAATATACTGATCCCTGCCCACAGATCAATGTACATTTAATAACAACATCGATCATACTATATCCACATTAGGTATAATGTAATATAGTGATTACGTCTCACAGATCAATGTACCTACATTTAATAACAATATCCTTAGTACTATATCCACATTACACATAATGTAATATACTGATTCCTTCCCACAGATCAATGTACATTTAACAACAACATCATTCATACTATATCTACAATGGATATAATGTAATATACTGATCCCTTCCCACAGATCAAGGTGCCTACATTTAGTAACAATATCATTATTACTATATCTACATTAGATATAATGTAATATACTGATCCCTGCCCACCGGTCAATGTACATTTAATAACAACATCGATCATACTATATCCACATTAGGTATAATGTAATATAGTGATTACGTCTCACAGATCAATGTACCTACATTTAATAACAATATCCTTAGTACTATATCCACATTACACATAATGTAATATACTGATTCCTTCCCACAGATCAATGTACATTTAACAACAACATCATTCATACTATATCTACAATGGATATAATGTAATATACTGATCCCTGCCCATAGTTCCATGTACCTATATTTAATAACAATATCATTAGTACTATATCCACATCACATATAATATAATATACTGATTCCTTCCCACAGATCAATGTACATTTAATAACAATATCATTAGTACAATATTTGCATTAGATATGTGATGTACATTTAACAACAAAATCATTATTACCATATCTGCATACGATATAATGTAATATACTGCTTCATTCCCACAGATCAATGTACATTTAAAAACAATATCAATATTACCATATCTACATTAGATATAATGTAATATATGGATCCCTTCCCACAGATCACTGTACATTTACTAACCATATCATTAGCACTATATCTACATGAGATATAATGTAATATACTGCTCCATTCACACAGATCAATGTACATTTATTAACAATATCATTAGTACTATATCTAGATTCGATATAATGTAATATACTGATTCATTCCCACAGATCAATGTACATTTAATAGCAATATCACTAGTACTATATCTACATTAGATATGTAATGTTCATTTAATAACAATATCACTATTACCATATCTACATTAGATATTATGTAACATACTGACTCCTTCCCACAGATCAATGTACATTTAATAACAATATCATTAGTACTATATCTAGATTCGATATAATGTAATATACTGATTCATTCCCACAGATCAATGTACATTTAATAACAATATCATTATTACTATTCCTACAGTAGATATAATGTAATATACGGATTCCTTCCCACAGATCAATGTACATTTAATAACAATATCATTAGTACTACACCTACATTCGATATAATGTAATATACTGATTCGATCCCACAGATCAATGTACATATAATAACAGTATCGTTTGTGCTATATCTACATTAGATATGTAATGTTCATTTAATAACAATATCATTATTACTATATCTTCAATAGATATAATGTAATATACTGATTCATTCCCACAGACCAATGTACATTTAATAACAATATCATTATTACTATTCCTACAGTAGATATAATGTAATATACGCGTTCGTTCACGCAGATCAATGTACATTTAATAACAATATCATTACTACTATATCTACATTAGATATGTAATGTACATTTAACAACAAAATCATTATTAGCATATCAACATTCGATATAATGTAATATTCTGCTTCATTCCCACGGATCAATGTACATTTAAAAACAATATCATTATTACCATATCTACATGAGATATAATGTAATATACGGATTCCTTCCCACAGATCAATGTACATTTAATAACAATATCATTAGCACTATATCTATATGACATATAATGTAATATACTGCTTCATTTACACAGATCAATGTACATTTAAAAACAATATCATTATTACCATATCTACATTAGATATAATGTAATATACCGATTCATTCCCACAGATCAATGTACATTTAATGCCAATATCATTAGTACCATATCTATATTAGATATTTAATGTACAATTAATAACAGTATTATTATTATCATATCTACATTAGATATAACGTAATATATTGATTGCTACCCACAGATCAATATACATTTAATCACAATATCAATAGCACTATATCTACATTGGATATAACGTAATATACTGATTCATTCCCACAGATCAATGTACATTTAATACCAATATCATTACTACTATATCTACATTAGATATGTAATGTACATTTAACAACAAAATCATTATTAGTATATCTACATTCGATATAGTGTAATATTCTGCTTCATTCCCACAGATCAATGTACATTTCAAAACAATATCATTATTACCATATCTACATTAGATATAATGCAATATATGGATCCCTTCCCACAGATCAATGTACATTTACTAACCATATCATTAGCACTATATCTACATGAGATATAATGTAATATACTGCTCCATTCACACAGATCAAAGTACATTTATTAACAATATCATTAGTACTATATCTAGATTCGATATAATGTAATATACTGATTCATTCCCACAGATTAGTGCACATTTAATACCAATATCATTAGTACTATATCTACATTAGATATGTAATGTACATTTAACAACAAAATCATTAATACCACATCTACATTCGATATAATGTAATATTCTGCTGCATTCCCACAGACCAATGTAGATTTAATAACAATATCATTATTACCATATCTACAGTAGATATAATGTCATATACAGATTCATTCCCAGAGATCAATGTACATTTAATAGCAATATCATTATTACCATATCTACATTAGATATTATGTAATATACTGATTCCTTCCCACAGATCAATGTACATTTAATAACAATATCATTAGTACTATATCTAGATTCGATATAATGTAATAAATTGATTCATTCCCACAGATCAATGTACATTTAATAACAATATCATTATTACTATATCTTCAATAGATATAATGTAATATACTGATTCATTCCCACAGACCAATGTACATTTAATAACAATATCATTATTACTATTCGTACAGTAGATATAATGTAATATACGGATTCGGTCCCACAGATCAATGTACATTTAATAACAATGTCATTGGTACTATATCTACATTCGATATAATGTAATATACTGATTCATTCCCACAGATCAATGTACACTTAATACCAATATCATTGCTACTATATCTACATTAGATATGTAATGTACATTTAACAACAAAATCATTATTAGCATATCTACATTCGATATAATGTAATATTCTGCTTCATTCCCACAGATCAATGTACATTTTAAAACAATATCATTATTACCATATCTACATTAGATATAATGTAATATACTGATTCCTTCCCACAGATCAATGTACATTTAATAACAATATCATTAGCACTATATCTACATGACATATAATGTAATATACTGCTTCATTCACACAGATCAATGTACATTTAAAAACAATATCATTATTACCATATGTACATTAGATATAATGTAATATACGGATTCGTTCCCACAGATCAATGTACATTTAATAACAATATCATTGGTACTATATCTACATTAGATATGTAATGTACATTTAACAACAAAATCATTATTACCATATCTACATTCGATATAATGTAATATTCTGCTTCATTCAACCAGATCAATGTAGATTTAATAACAGTATCATTATTACCATATCTACAGTAGATATAATGTAATATACTGCTCCATTCACACAGATCAATGTACATTTAATAACAATATCATTAGTACTATATCTAGATTCGATATAATGTAATATACTGATTCATTCCCACAGATCAATGTACATTTAATAGCAATATCACTAGTACTATATCTACATTAGATATGTAATGTTCATTTAATAACAATATCACTATTACCATATCTACATTAGATATTATGTAACATAATGACTCCTTCCCACAGATCAATGTACATTTAATAACAATATCATTATTGCCATATCTACATTAGATATTATGTAACATACTGATTCCTTCCCACAGATCAATGTACATTTAATAACAATATCATTAGTACTATATCTAGATTCGATATAATGTAATATACTGATTCATTCCCACAGATCAATGTACATTTAATAACAATATCATTATTACTATTCCTACAGTAGATATAATGTAATATACGGATTCCTTCCCACAGATCAATGTACATTGAATAACAAGATCATTAGTACTACACCTACATTCGATATAATGTAATATACTGATTCGATCCCACAGATCAATGTACATATAATAACAGTATCGTTTGTGCTATATCTACATTAGATATGTAATGTTCATTTAATAACAATATCATTATTACTATATCTTCAATAGATATAATGTAATATACTGATTCATTCCAACAGACCAATGTACATTTAATAACAATATCATTATTACTATTCCTACAGTAGATATAATGTAATATACGCGTTCGTTCACGCAGATCAATGTACATTTAATAACAATATCATTACTACTATATCTACATTAGATATGTAATGTACATTTAACAACAAAATCATTATTAGCATATCAACATTCGATATAATGTAATATTCTGCTTCATTCCCACGGATCAATGTACATTTAAAAACAATATCATTATTACCATATCTACATGAGATATAATGTAATATACGGATTCCTTCCCACAGATCAATGTACATTTAATAACAATATCATTAGCACTATATCTACATGACATATAATGTAATATACTGCTTCATTTACACAGATCAATGTACATTTAAAAACAATATCATTATTACCATATCTACATCAGATATAATGTAATATACCGATTCATTCCCACAGATCAATGTACATTTAATACCAGTACCATTAGTACTATATCTACATAAGATATGTAACGTACATCTAACAACAAAATCATTATTACCATATCTACATTCGATATAATGTAATATACTGATTCATTCACACAGATCAATGTACATTTAATGCCAATATCATTAGTACCATATCTATATTAGATATTTAATGTACAATTAATAACAGTATTATTATTATCATATCTACATTAGATATAACGTAATATATTGATTGCTACCCACAGATCAATATACAATTAATCACAATATCAATAGCACTATATCTACATTGGATATAACGTAATATACTGATTCATTCCCACAGATCAATGTACATTTAATACCAATATCATTACTACTATATCTACATTAGATATGTAATGTACATTTAACAACAAAATCATTATTAGTATATCTACATTCGATATAGTGTAATATTCTGCTTCATTCCCACAGATCAATGTACATTTCAAAACAATATCATTATTACCATATCTACATTAGATATAATGCAATATATGGATCCCTTCCCACAGATCAATGTACATTTACTAACCATATCATTAGCACTATATCTACATGAGATATAATGTAATATACTGCTCCATTCACACAGATCAAAGTACATTTATTAACAATATCATTAGTACTATATCTAGATTCGATATAATGTAATATACTGATTCATTCCCACAGATCAATGTACATTTAATAGCAATATCACTAGTACTATATCTACATTAGATATGTAATGTTCATTTAATAACAATATCACTATTACCATATCTACATTAGATATTATGTAACATACTGACTCCTTCCCACAGATCAATGTACATTTAATAACAATATCATTAGTACTATATCTACATTCGAAATAATGTAATAAATTGATTCATTCCCACAGATCAATGTACATTTAATAACAATATCATTACTACTATATCTACATTAGATATGTAATGTACATTTAACAACAAAATCATTATTAGCATATCGACATTCGATATAATGTAATATTCTGCTTCATTCCCACAGATCAATGTACATTTAAAAACAATATCATTATTACCATATCTACATGAGATATAATGTAATATACGGATTCCTTCCCACAGATCAATGTACATTTAATAACAATATCATTAGCACTATATCTACATGACATATAATGTAATATACTGCTTCATTTACACAGATCAATGTACATTTAAAAACAATATCATTATTTCCATATCTACATTAGATATAATGTAATATACCGATTCATTCCCACAGATCAATGTACATTTAATACCAGTACCATTAGAACTATATCTACATAAGATATGTAATGTACATTTAACAACAAAATCATTATTACCATATCTACATTCGATATAATGTAATATACTGATTCATTCACACAGATCAATGTACATTTAATGCCAATATCATTAGTACCATATCTATATTAGATATTTAATGTACAATTAATAACAGTATTATTATTATCATATCTACATTAGATATAACGTAATATATTGATTGCTACCCACAGATCAATATACATTTAATCACAATATCAATAGCACTATATCTACATTGGATATAACGTAATATACTGATTCATTCCCACAGATCAATGTACATTTAATACCAATATCATTACTACTATATCTACATTAGATATGTAATGTACATTTAACAACAAAATCATTATTAGTATATGTACATTCGATATAGTGTAATATTCTGCTTCATTCCCACAGATCAATGTACATTTAAAAACAATATCGTAATTACCATATCTACATTAGATATAATGCAATATACGGATTCCTTCCCACAGATCAATGTACATTTAATAACAATATCATTAGCACTATATGTACATGACATATAATGTAATATACTGCCTCATTCACACAGATCAATGTACATTTCAAAACAATATCATTAGTACTATATCTAGATTCGATATAATGTAATATACTGATTCATTCCCACAGATCAATGTACATTTAATAACAATATCATTATTACTATTCCCACAGTAGATTTAACGTAATATACGGATTCGTTCCCACAGATCAATGTACATTTAATCACAATATCATCAGCACTATATCTACATTGGATATAGTGTAATATACTGATTCATTCCCACAGATCAATGTACATTTAATAACAATATCATTAGTACTCTATCTAGATTCGATATAATGTAATATACTGATTCATTCCCACAGATCAATGTACATTTAATGCCAATATCATTAGTACCATATCTATATTAGATATTTAATGTACAATTAATAACAGTATTATTATTATCATATCTACATTAGATATAACGTGATATATTGATTACTACCCACAGATCAATGTACATTTAATCACAATATCATTAGCACTATATCTACATTGGATATAATGTAATATACTGATTCATTCCCACAGATCAATGTACATTTAATGCCAATATCCTTAGTACCATATCTATATTCGATATTGAATGTACAATTAATAACAGTATTATTATTATCATATCTACATTAGATATAACGTAATATATTGATTACTACCCACAGATCAATGTACATTTAATCACAATATCATTAGCACTATATCTACATTGGATATAATGTAATATACTGATTCATTCCCACAGATCAAGGTACATTTAATGCCAATATCCTTAGTACCATATCTATATTAGATATTTAATGTACAATTAATAACAGTATCATTATTATCATATCTACATTAGATATAACGTAATATATTGATTACTACCCACAGATCAATGTACATTTAATCACAATATCATTAGCACTATATCTACATTGGATATAATGTAATATACTGATTCATTCCCACAGATCAATGTACATTTAATACCAATATCATTACTACTATATCAACATTAGATATGTAATGTACATTTATCAACAAAATCATTATTAGCATATCTACATTCGATATAATGTAATATTCTGCTTCATTCCCACAGATCAATGTACATTTAAAAACAATATCATTATTACCATATCTACATTAGATATAATGTAATATACGGATTCCTTCCCACAGATCAATGTACATTTAATAACAATATCATTAGCACTATATCTACATGAGATATAATGTAATATACTGCTTCATTCACACAGATCAATGTACATTTAAAAGCAATATCATTATTACCATATCTACATTAGACATAATGTAATATACGGATTCGTTCCCACAGATCAATGTACATTTAATAACAATATCATTAGCACTATATCTACATGACATATAATGTAATATACTGCTTTATTCACACAGACCAATGTACATTTAATGCCAATATCCTTAGTACCATATCTATATTAGATATTTAATGTACAATTAATAACAGTATTATTATTATCATATCTACATTAGATATAACGTGATATATTGATTACTACCCACAGATCAATGTACATTTAATCACAATATCATTAGCACTATATCTACATTGGATATAATGTAATATACTGATTCATTCCCACAGATCAATCTACATTTAATAACAACATCATTGGTACTACATCTACATTCGATATAATGTAATATACTGATTCATTCCCGCAGATCAATGTGCATATAATAACAATATCATTAGTAATATCTACATTCGATATAATGTAATATACTGATTCATTCCCACAGATCAAGGTACATTTAATGACAATATCATTAGTACCATATCTATATTAGATATTTAATGTACAATTGATAACAGTATTATTGCTACCATATCTACATTAGATATAATGTAATATACTGATTACTACCCACAGATCAATGTACATTTGACAACAAAATCATTATTACCATATCTACATTCGATATATTGTAATATACTGATTCATTCCCACAGATCAATGTACATTTAATACCACTATCATTACTACTATTTCAACATTAGATATGTAATGTACATTTATCAACAAAATCATTATTAGCATATCTACATTCGATATAATGTAATATTCTGCTTCATTCTCACAGATCAATGTACATTTAAAAACAATATCATTATTACCATATCTACATTAGATATAATGTAATATACGGTTTCCTTCCCACAGATCAATGTCCATTTAATAACAATATCATTAGCACTATATCTACATGACATATAATGTAATATACTGCTTCATTCACACAGATCAATGTACATTTAAAAACAATATCATTATTACCATATCTACTTTAGATATAATGTAATATACTGATTCATTCCCACAGATCATTGTACATTTAATACCAATATCATTAGTACTACATCTACATTAGATATGTAATGTACATTTAACAACAAAATCATTATTACCATATCTACATTCGATATAATGTAGTATACTGCTTCATTCCCACAGATCAATGTAGATTTAATAACAATATCATTATTACCATATCTACATTAGATATAATGTAATACACTGATTCATTCCCACAGATCAATGTACATTTAATGCCAATATCCTTAGTACCATATCTATATTCGATATTTAATGTACAATTAATAACAGTATTATTATTATCATATCTACATTAGATATAACGTAATATATTGATTGCTACCCACAGATCAATGTACATTTAATCACAATATCATTAGCACTATATCTACATTGGATATAATGTAATATACTGATTCATTCCCACAGATCAATGTACATTTAATGCCAATATCCTTAGTACCTTATCTATATTCGATATTTAATGTACAATTAATAACAGTATTATTATTATCATATCTACATTAGATATAACGTAATATATTGATTACTACCCACAGATCAATGTACATTTAATCACAATATCATTAGCACTATATCTAGATTCGATATAATGTAATATACTGATTCATTCCCACAGATCAATGTACATTTAATAGCAATATCACTAGTACTATATCTACATTAGATATGTAATGTTCATTTAATAACAATATCACTATTACCATATCTACATTAGATATTATGTAACATACTGACTCCTTCCCACAGATCAATGTACATTTAATAACAATATCATTAGTACTATATCTACATTCGAAATAATGTAATAAATTGATTCATTCCCACAGATCAATGTACATTTAATAACAATATCATTACTACTATATCTACATTAGATATGTAATGTACATTTAACAACAAAATCATTATTAGCATATCGACATTCGATATAATGTAATATTCTGCTTCATTCCCACAGATCAATGTACATTTAAAAACAATATCATTATTACCATATCTACATGAGATATAATGTAATATACGGATTCCTTCCCACAGATCAATGTACATTTAATAACAATATCATTAGCACTATATCTACATGACATATAATGTAATATACTGCTTCATTTACACAGGTCAATGTACATTTAAAAACAATATCATTATTTCCATATCTACATTAGATATAATGTAATATACCGATTCATTCCCACAGATCAATGTACATTTAATACCAGTACCATTAGAACTATATCTACATAAGATATGTAATGTACATTTAACAACAAAATCATTATTACCATATCTACATTCGATATAATGTAATATACTGATTCATTCACACAGATCAATGTACATTTAATGCCAATATCATTAGTACCATATCTATATTAGATATTTAATGTACAATTAATAACAGTATTATTATTATCATATCTACATTAGATATAACGTAATATATTGATTGCTACCCACAGATCAATATACATTTAATCACAATATCAATAGCACTATATCTACATTGGATATAACGTAATATACTGATTCATTCCCACAGATCAATGTACATTTAATACCAATATCATTACTACTATATCTACATTAGATATGTAATGTACATTTAACAACAAAATCATTATTAGTATATCTACATTCGATATAGTGTAATATTCTGCTTCATTCCCACAGATCAATGTACATTTAAAAACAATATCGTAATTACCATATCTACATTAGATATAATGCAATATACGGATTCCTTCCCACAGATCAATGTACATTTAATAACAATATCATTAGCACTATATGTACATGACATATAATGTAATATACTGCCTCATTCACACAGATCAATGTACATTTCAAAACAATATCATTAGTACTATATCTAGATTCGATATAATGTAATATACTGATTCATTCCCACAGATCAATGTACATTTAATAACAATATCGTTATTACTATTCCCACAGTAGATATAACGTAATATACGGATTCGTTCCCACAGATCAATGTACATTTAATCACAATATCATCAGCACTATATCTACATTGGATATAGTGTAATATACTGATTCATTCCCACAGATCAATGTACATTTAATAACAATATCATTAGTACTCTATCTAGATTCGATATAATGTAATATACTGATTCATTCCCACAGATCAATGTACATTTAATGCCAATATCATTAGTACCATATCTATATTAGATATTTAATGTACAATTAATAACAGTATTATTATTATCATATCTACATTAGATATAACGTGATATATTGATTACTACCCACAGATCAATGTACATTTAATCACAATATCATTAGCACTATATCTACATTGGATATAATGTAATATACTGATTCATTCCCACAGATCAATGTACATTTAATGCCAATATCCTTAGTACCATATCTATATTCGATATTGAATGTACAATTAATAACAGTATTATTATTATCATATCTACATTAGATATAACGTAATATATTGATTACTACCCACAGATCAATGTACATTTAATCACAATATCATTAGCACTATATCTACATTGGATATAATGTAATATACTGATTCATTCCCACAGATCAAGGTACATTTAATGCCAATATCCTTAGTACCATATCTATATTAGATATTTAATGTACAATTAATAACAGTATCATTATTATCATATCTACATTAGATATAACGTAATATATTGATTACTACCCACAGATCAATGTACATTTAATCACAATATCATTAGCACTATATCTACATTGGATATAATGTAATATACTGATTCATTCCCACAGATCAATGTACATTTAATACCAATATCATTACTACTATATCAACATTAGATATGTAATGTACATTTATCAACAAAATCATTATTAGCATATCTACATTCGATATAATGTAATATTCTGCTTCATTCCCACAGATCAATGTACATTTAAAAACAATATCATTATTACCATATCTACATTAGATATAATGTAATATACGGATTCCTTCCCACAGATCAATGTACATTTAATAACAATATCATTAGCACTATATCTACATGAGATATAATGTAATATACTGCTTCATTCACACAGATCAATGTACATTTAAAAGCAATATCATTATTACCATATCTACATTAGACATAATGTAATATACGGATTCGTTCCCACAGATCAATGTACATTTAATAACAATATCATTAGCACTATATCTACATGACATATAATGTAATATACTGCTTTATTCACACAGACCAATGTACATTTAATGCCAATATCCTTAGTACCATATCTATATTAGATATTTAATGTACAATTAATAACAGTATTATTATTATCATATCTACATTAGATATAACGTGATATATTGATTACTACCCACAGATCAATGTACATTTAATCACAATATCATTAGCACTATATCTACATTGGATATAATGTAATATACTGATTCATTCCCACAGATCAATCTACATTTAATAACAACATCATTGGTACTACATCTACATTCGATATAATGTAATATACTGATTCATTCCCGCAGATCAATGTGCATATAATAACAATATCATTAGTAATATCTACATTCGATATAATGTAATATACTGATTCATTCCCACAGATCAAGGTACATTTAATGACAATATCATTAGTACCATATCTATATTAGATATTTAATGTACAATTGATAACAGTATTATTGCTACCATATCTACATTAGATATAATGTAATATACTGATTACTACCCACAGATCAATGTACATTTGACAACAAAATCATTATTACCATATCTACATTCGATATATTGTAATATACTGATTCATTCCCACAGATCAATGTACATTTAATACCACTATCATTACTACTATTTCAACATTAGATATGTAATGTACATTTATCAACAAAATCATTATTAGCATATCTACATTCGATATAATGTAATATTCTGCTTCATTCTCACAGATCAATGTACATTTAAAAACAATATCATTATTACCATATCTACATTAGATATAATGTAATATACGGTTTCCTTCCCACAGATCAATGTCCATTTAATAACAATATCATTAGCACTATATCTACATGACATATAATGTAATATACTGCTTCATTCACACAGATCAATGTACATTTAAAAACAATATCATTATTACCATATCTACTTTAGATATAATGTAATATACTGATTCATTCCCACAGATCATTGTACATTTAATACCAATATCATTAGTACTACATCTACATTAGATATGTAATGTACATTTAACAACAAAATCATTATTACCATATCTACATTCGATATAATGTAGTATACTGCTTCATTCCCACAGATCAATGTAGATTTAATAACAATATCATTATTACCATATCTACATTAGATATAATGTAATACACTGATTCATTCCCACAGATCAATGTACATTTAATGCCAATATCCTTAGTACCATATCTATATTCGATATTTAATGTACAATTAATAACAGTATTATTATTATCATATCTACATTAGATATAACGTAATATATTGATTGCTACCCACAGATCAATGTACATTTAATCACAATATCATTAGCACTATATCTACATGACATATAATGTAATATACTGCTTCATTCACACAGATCAATGTACATTTAAAAACAATATCATTAGTACCATATCTATATTAGATATTTAATGCACAATTAATAACAGCATTATTATTATCATATCTACATTAGATATAACGTAATATATTGATTACTACCCACAGATCAATATACATTTAATCACAATATCAGTAGCACTATATCTACATTGGATATAACGTAATATACTGATTCATTCCCACAGATCAATGTACATTTAATAACAACATCATTGGTACTACATCTACATTCGATATAATGTAATATACTGATTCATTCCCACAGATCAATGTGCATATAATAACAATATCATTAGTACTATATCTACATTCGATATAATGTAATATACTGATTCATTCCCACAGATCAAGGTACATTTAATGCCAATATCCTTAGTACCATATCTATATTAGATATTTAATGTACAATTAATAACAGTATCATTATTATCATATCTACATTAGATATAACGTAATATATTGATTACTACCCACAGATCAATGTACATTTAATCACAATATCATTAGCACTATATCTACATTGGATATAATGTAATATACTGAGTCATTCCCACAGATCAAGGTACATTCAATCACAATATCATTAGCGCTATATCTACATTGGATATAATGTAATATGCTCATTCATTCCCACAGATCAATGTACATTTAATACCAATATCATTAGTACTGTATCTAAATTAGATAAGTAATGTACATTTAACAACAAAATCATTATTACCATATCTACATTCGATATAGTGTAATATACTGCTTCATTCCCACAGATCAATGTACAATTAAAAACAATATCATTATTACCATATCTACATTAGATTTAATGTAATATACTGATTCATTCCCACAGACCAATGCAGATTTAATAACAATATCATTATTACTATTCCTACAGTAGATATAATGTAATATACGGATTCGTTCCCACAGATCAATGTACATTTAATCACAATATCATTAGCACTATATCTACATTGGATATAGTGTAATATACTGATTCATTCCCACAGATCAATGTACATTTAATACCAATATCATTAGTACTATATCTACATTAGATATGTAATGTACATTTAACAACAAAATCATTATTACCATATCTGCATTCGATATAATGTAATATACTGCTTCATTCCCACAGATCAATGTACATTTAAAAACAATATCATTAGCACTATATCTACATTCGATATAATGTAGTATACTGCTTCATTCACACAGATCAATGTACATTTAAAAACAATATCATTAGTACCATATCTATATTAGATATTTAATGCACAATTAATAACAGCATTATTATTATCATATCTACATTAGATATAACGTAATATATTGATTACTACCCACAGATCAATATACATTTAATCACAATATCAGTAGCACTATATCTACATTGGATATAACGTAATATACTGATTCATTCCCACAGATCAATGTACATTTAATAACAACATCATTGGTACTACATCTACATTCGATATAATGTAATATACTGATTCATTCCCACAGATCAATGTGCATATAATAACAATATCATTAGTACTATATCTACATTCGATATAATGTAATATACTGATTCATTCCCACAGATCAAGGTACATTTAATGCCAATATCCTTAGTACCATATCTATATTAGATATTTAATGTACAATTAATAACAGTATCATTATTATCATATCTACATTAGATATAACGTAATATATTGATTACTACCCACAGATCAATGTACATTTAATCACAATATCATTAGCACTATATCTACATTGGATATAATGTAATATACTGAGTCATTCCCACAGATCAAGGTACATTCAATCACAATATCATTAGCGCTATATCTACATTGGATATAATGTAATATGCTCATTCATTCCCACAGATCAATGTACATTTAATACCAATATCATTAGTACTGTATCTAAATTAGATAAGTAATGTACATTTAACAACAAAATCATTATTACCATATCTACATTCGATATAGTGTAATATACTGCTTCATTCCCACAGATCAATGTACATTTAAAAACAATATCATTATTACCATATCTACATTAGATTTAATGTAATATACTGATTCATTCCCACAGACCAATGCAGATTTAATAACAATATCATTATTACTATTCCTACAGTAGATATAATGTAATATACGGATTCGTTCCCACAGATCAATGTACATTTAATCACAATATCATTAGCACTATATCTACATTGGATATAGTGTAATATACTGATTCATTCCCACAGATCAATGTACATTTAATACCAATATCATTAGTACTATATCTACATTAGATATGTAATGTACATTTAACAACAAAATCATTATTACCATATCTGCATTCGATATAATGTAATATACTGCTTCATTCCCACAGATCAATGTACATTTAAAAACAATATCATTAGCACTATATCTACATTCGATATAATGTAGTATACTGCTTCATTCCCACAGATCAATGTAGATTTAATAACAATATCATTATTACCATATCTACATTAGATATAATGTAATACACTGATTCATTCCCACAGATCAATGTACATTTAATAGCAATATCACTAGTACTATATCTACATTAGATATGTAATGTTCATTTAATAACAATATCACTATTACCATATCTACATTAGATATTATGTAACATACTGACTCCTTCCCACAGATCAATGTACATTTAATAACAATATCATTAGTACTATATCTACATTCGAAATAATGTAATAAATTGATTCATTCCCACAGATCAATGTACATTTAATAACAATATCATTACTACTATATCTACATTAGATATGTAATGTACATTTAACAACAAAATCATTATTAGCATATCGACATTCGATATAATGTAATATTCTGCTTCATTCCCACAGATCAATGTACATTTAAAAACAATATCATTATTACCATATCTACATGAGATATAATGTAATATACGGATTCCTTCCCACAGATCAATGTACATTTAATAACAATATCATTAGCACTATATCTACATGACATATAATGTAATATACTGCTTCATTTACACAGATCAATGTACATTTAAAAACAATATCATTATTACCATATCTACATTAGATATAATGTAATATACCGATTCATTCCCACAGATCAATGTACATTTAATACCAGTACCATTAGAACTATATCTACATAAGATATGTAATGTACATTTAACAACAAAATCATTATTACCATATCTACATTCGATATAATGTAATATACTGATTCATTCACACAGATCAATGTACATTTAATGCCAATATCATTAGTACCATATCTATATTAGATATTTAATGTACAATTAATAACAGTATTATTATTATCATATCTACATTAGATATAACGTAATATATTGATTGCTACCCACAGATCAATATACATTTAATCACAATATCAATAGCACTATATCTACATTGGATATAACGTAATATACTGATTCATTCCCACAGATCAATGTACATTTAATACCAATATCATTACTACTATATCTACATTAGATATGTAATGTACATTTAACAACAAAATCATTATTAGTATATCTACATTCGATATAGTGTAATATTCTGCTTCATTCCCACAGATCAATGTACATTTAAAAACAATATCGTAATTACCATATCTACATTAGATATAATGCAATATACGGATTCCTTCCCACAGATCAATGTACATTTAATAACAATATCATTAGCACTATATCGACATGACATATAATGTAATATACTGCCTCATTCACACAGATCAATGTACATTTAAAAACAATATCATTAGTACTATATCTAGATTCGATATAATGTAATATACTGATTCATTCCCACAGATCAATGTACATTTAATAACAATATCATTATTACTATTCCCACAGTAGATATAATGTAATATACTGATTCATTCCCACAGATCAATGTACATTTAATGCCAATATCCTTAGTACCATATCTATATTCGATATTTAATGTACAATTAATAACAGTATTATTATTATCATATCTACATTAGATATAACGTAATATATTGATTACTACCCACAGATCAATGTACATTTAATCACAATATCATTAGCACTATATCTACATTGGATATAATGTAATATACTGATTCATTCCCACAGATCAATGTGCATTTAATAACAACATCATTGGTACTACATCTACATTCGATATAATGTAATATACTGATTCATTCCCACAGATCAATGTGCATATAATAACAATATCATTAGTACTATATCTACATTCGATATAATGTAATATACTGATTCATTCCCACAGATCAAGGTACATTTAATGCCAATATCCTTTGTACCATATCTATATTAGATATTTCATGTACAATTAATAACAGTATCATTATTATCATATCTACATCAGATATAACGTAATATACTGATTACTACCCACAGATCAATGTACATTTAATCACAATATCATTAGCACTATATCTACATTGGATATAATGTAATATACTGATTCATTCCCACAGATCAATGTACATTTAATACCAATATCATTAGCGCTATATCTACATTGGATATAATGTAATATGCTCATTCATTCCCACAGATCAATGTACATTTAATACCAATATCATTAGTACTGTATCTAAATTAGATAAGTAATGTACATTTAACAACAAAATCATTATTACCATATCTACATTCGATATAGTGTAATATACTGCTTCATTCCCACAGATCAATGTACATTTAAAAACAATATCATTATTACCATATCTACATTAGATTTAATGTAATATACTGATTCATTCCCACAGACCAATGCAGATTTAATAACAATATCATTATTACTATTCCTACAGTAGATATAATGTAATATACGGATTCGTTCCCACAGATCAATGTACATTTAATCACAATATCATTAGCACTATATCTACATTGGATATAGTGTAATATACTGATTCATTCCCACAGATCAATGTACATTTAATACCAATATCATTAGTACTATATCTACATTAGATATGTAATGTACATTTAACAACAAAATCATTATTACCATATCTGCATTCGATATAATGTAATATACTGCTTCATTCCCACAGATCAATGTACATTTAAAAACAATATCATTAGCACTATATCTACATGACATATAATGTAATATACTGCTTCATTCACACAGATCAATGTACATTTAAAAACAATATCATTAGTACCATATCTATATTAGATATTTAATGCACAATTAATAACAGCATTATTATTATCATATCTACATTAGATATAACGTAATATATTGATTACTACCCACAGATCAATATACATTTAATCACAATATCAGTAGCACTATATCTACATTGGATATAACGTAATATACTGATTCATTCCCACAGATCAATGTACATTTAACAACAACATCATTGGTACTACATCTACATTCGATATAATGTAATATACTGATTCATTCCCACAGATCAATGTGCATATAATAACAATATCATTAGTACTATATCTACATTCGATATAATGTAATATACTGATTCATTCCCACAGATCAAGGTACATTTAATGCCAATATCCTTAGTACCATATCTATATTAGATATTTAATGTACAATTAATAACAGTATCATTATTATCATATCTACATTAGATATAACGTAATATATTGATTACTACCCACAGATCAATGTACATTTAATCACAATATCATTAGCACTATATCTACATTGGATATAATGTAATATACTGAGTCATTCCCACAGATCAAGGTACATTCAATCACAATATCATTAGCGCTATATCTACATTGGATATAATGTAATATGCTCATTCATTCCCACAGATCAATGTACATTTAATACCAATATCATTAGTACTGTATCTAAATTAGATAAGTAATGTACATTTAACAACAAAATCATTATTACCATATCTACATTCGATATAGTGTAATATACTGCTTCATTCCCACAGATCAATGTACATTTAAAAACAATATCATTATTACCATATCTACATTAGATTTAATGTAATATACTGATTCATTCCCACAGACCAATGCAGATTTAATAACAATATCATTATTACTATTCCTACAGTAGATATAATGTAATATACGGATTCGTTCCCACAGATCAATGTACATTTAATCACAATATCATTAGCACTATATCTACATTGGATATAGTGTAATATACTGATTCATTCCCACAGATCAATGTACATTTAATACCAATATCATTAGTACTATATCTACATTAGATATGTAATGTACATTTAACAACAAAATCATTATTACCATATCTGCATTCGATATAATGTAATATACTGCTTCATTCCCACAGATCAATGTAGATTTAATAACAATATCATTATTACCATATCTACATTAGATATAATGTAATACACTGATTCATTCCCACAGATCAATGTACATTTAATAGCAATATCACTAGTACTATATCTACATTAGATATGTAATGTTCATTTAATAACAATATCACTATTACCATATCGACATTAGATATTATGTAACATACTGACTCCTTCCCACAGATCAATGTACATTTAATAACAATATCATTAGTACTATATCTACATTCGAAATAATGTAATAAATTGATTCATTCCCACAGATCAATGTACATTTAATAACAATATCATTACTACTATATCTACATTAGATATGTAATGTACATTTAACAACAAAATCATTATTAGCATATCGACATTCGATATAATGTAATATTCTGCTTCATTCCCACAGATCAATGTACATTTAAAAACAATATCATTATTACCATATCTACATGAGATATAATGTAATATACGGATTCCTTCCCACAGATCAATGTACATTTAATAACAATATCATTAGCACTATATCTACATGACATATAATGTAATATACTGCTTCATTTACACAGATCAATGTACATTTAAAAACAATATCATTATTACCATATCTACATTAGATATAATGTAATATACCGATTCATTCCCACAGATCAATGTACATTTAATACCAGTACCATTAGAACTATATCTACATAAGATATGTAATGTACATTTAACAACAAAATCATTATTACCATATCTACATTCGATATAATGTAATATACTGATTCATTCACACAGATCAATGTACATTTAATGCCAATATCATTAGTACCATATCTATATTAGATATTTAATGTACAATTAATAACAGTATTATTATTATCATATCTACATTAGATATAACGTAATATATTGATTGCTACCCACAGATCAATATACATTTAATCACAATATCAATAGCACTATATCTACATTGGATATAACGTAATATACTGATTCATTCCCACAGATCAATGTACATTTAATACCAATATCATTACTACTATATCTACATTAGATATGTAATGTACATTTAACAACAAAATCATTATTAGTATATCTACATTCGATATAGTGTAATATTCTGCTTCATTCCCACAGATCAATGTACATTTAAAAACAATATCGTAATTACCATATCTACATTAGATATAATGCAATATACGGATTCCTTCCCACAGATCAATGTACATTTAATAACAATATCATTAGCACTATATCGACATGACATATAATGTAATATACTGCCTCATTCACACAGATCAATGTACATTTAAAAACAATATCATTAGTACTATATCTAGATTCGATATAATGTAATATACTGATTCATTCCCACAGATCAATGTACATTTAATAACAATATCATTATTACTATTCCCACAGTAGATATAATGTAATATACTGATTCATTCCCACAGATCAATGTACATTTAATGCCAATATCCTTAGTACCATATCTATATTCGATATTTAATGTACAATTAATAACAGTATTATTATTATCATATCTACATTAGATATAACGTAATATATTGATTACTACCCACAGATCAATGTACATTTAATCACAATATCATTAGCACTATATCTACATTGGATATAATGTAATATACTGATTCATTCCCACAGATCAATGTGCATTTAATAACAACATCATTGGTACTACATCTACATTCGATATAATGTAATATACTGATTCATTCCCACAGATCAATGTGCATATAATAACAATATCATTAGTACTATATCTACATTCGATATAATGTAATATACTGATTCATTCCCACAGATCAAGGTACATTTAATGCCAATATCCTTTGTACCATATCTATATTAGATATTTCATGTACAATTAATAACAGTATCATTATTATCATATCTACATCAGATATAACGTAATATACTGATTACTACCCACAGATCAATGTACATTTAATCACAATATCATTAGCACTATATCTACATTGGATATAATGTAATATACTGATTCATTCCCACAGATCAATGTACATTTAATACCAATATCATTAGCGCTATATCTACATTGGATATAATGTAATATGCTCATTCATTCCCACAGATCAATGTACATTTAATACCAATATCATTAGTACTGTATCTAAATTAGATAAGTAATGTACATTTAACAACAAAATCATTATTACCATATCTACATTCGATATAGTGTAATATACTGCTTCATTCCCACAGATCAATGTACATTTAAAAACAATATCATTATTACCATATCTACATTAGATTTAATGTAATATACTGATTCATTCCCACAGACCAATGCAGATTTAATAACAATATCATTATTACTATTCCTACAGTAGATATAATGTAATATACGGATTCGTTCCCACAGATCAATGTACATTTAATCACAATATCATTAGCACTATATCTACATTGGATATAGTGTAATATACTGATTCATTCCCACAGATCAATGTACATTTAATACCAATATCATTAGTACTATATCTACATTAGATATGTAATGTACATTTAACAACAAAATCATTATTACCATATCTGCATTCGATATAATGTAATATACTGCTTCATTCCCACAGATCAATGTACATTTAAAAACAATATCATTAGCACTATATCTACATGACATATAATGTAATATACTGCTTCATTCACACAGATCAATGTACATTTAAAAACAATATCATTAGTACCATATCTATATTAGATATTTAATGCACAATTAATAACAGCATTATTATTATCATATCTACATTAGATATAACGTAATATATTGATTACTACCCACAGATCAATATACATTTAATCACAATATCAGTAGCACTATATCTACATTGGATATAACGTAATATACTGATTCATTCCCACAGATCAATGTACATTTAACAACAACATCATTGGTACTACATCTACATTCGATATAATGTAATATACTGATTCATTCCCACAGATCAATGTGCATATAATAACAATATCATTAGTACTATATCTACATTCGATATAATGTAATATACTGATTCATTCCCACAGATCAAGGTACATTTAATGCCAATATCCTTAGTACCATATCTATATTAGATATTTAATGTACAATTAATAACAGTATCATTATTATCATATCTACATTAGATATAACGTAATATATTGATTACTACCCACAGATCAATGTACATTTAATCACAATATCATTAGCACTATATCTACATTGGATATAATGTAATATACTGAGTCATTCCCACAGATCAAGGTACATTCAATCACAATATCATTAGCGCTATATCTACATTGGATATAATGTAATATGCTCATTCATTCCCACAGATCAATGTACATTTAATACCAATATCATTAGTACTGTATCTAAATTAGATAAGTAATGTACATTTAACAACAAAATCATTATTACCATATCTACATTCGATATAGTGTAATATACTGCTTCATTCCCACAGATCAATGTACATTTAAAAACAATATCATTATTACCATATCTACATTAGATTTAATGTAATATACTGATTCATTCCCACAGACCAATGCAGATTTAATAACAATATCATTATTACTATTCCTACAGTAGATATAATGTAATATACGGATTCGTTCCCACAGATCAATGTACATTTAATCACAATATCATTAGCACTATATCTACATTGGATATAGTGTAATATACTGATTCATTCCCACAGATCAATGTACATTTAATACCAATATCATTAGTACTATATCTACATTAGATATGTAATGTACATTTAACAACAAAATCATTATTACCATATCTGCATTCGATATAATGTAATATACTGCTTCATTCCCACAGATCAATGTAGATTTAATAACAATATCATTATTACCATATCTACATTAGATATAATGTAATACACTGATTCATTCCCACAGATCAATGTACATTTAATAGCAATATCACTAGTACTATATCTACATTAGATATGTAATGTTCATTTAATAACAATATCACTATTACCATATCGACATTAGATATTATGTAACATACTGACTCCTTCCCACAGATCAATGTACATTTAATAACAATATCATTAGTACTATATCTACATTCGAAATAATGTAATAAATTGATTCATTCCCACAGATCAATGTACATTTAATAACAATATCATTACTACTATATCTACATTAGATATGTAATGTACATTTAACAACAAAATCATTATTAGCATATCGACATTCGATATAATGTAATATTCTGCTTCATTCCCACAGATCAATGTACATTTAAAAACAATATCATTATTACCATATCTACATGAGATATAATGTAATATACGGATTCCTTCCCACAGATCAATGTACATTTAATAACAATATCATTAGCACTATATCTACATGACATATAATGTAATATACTGCTTCATTTACACAGATCAATGTACATTTAAAAACAATATCATTATTACCATATCTACATTAGATATAATGTAATATACCGATTCATTCCCACAGATCAATGTACATTTAATACCAGTACCATTAGAACTATATCTACATAAGATATGTAATGTACATTTAACAACAAAATCATTATTACCATATCTACATTCGATATAATGTAATATACTGATTCATTCACACAGATCAATGTACATTTAATGCCAATATCATTAGTACCATATCTATATTAGATATTTAATGTACAATTAATAACAGTATTATTATTATCATATCTACATTAGATATAACGTAATATATTGATTGCTACCCACAGATCAATATACATTTAATCACAATATCAATAGCACTATATCTACATTGGATATAACGTAATATACTGATTCATTCCCACAGATCAATGTACATTTAACAACAAAATCATTATTAGTATATCTACATTCGATATAGTGTAATATTCTGCTTCATTCCCACAGATCAATGTACATTTAAAAACAATATCGTAATTACCATATCTACATTAGATATAATGCAATATACGGATTCCTTCCCACAGATCAATGTACATTTAATAACAATATCATTAGCACTATATCGACATGACATATAATGTAATATACTGCCTCATTCACACAGATCAATGTACATTTAAAAACAATATCATTAGTACTATATCTAGATTCGATATAATGTAATATACTGATTCATTCCCACAGATCAATGTACATTTAATAACAATATCATTATTACTATTCCCACAGTAGATATAATGTAATATACTGATTCATTCCCACAGATCAATGTACATTTAATGCCAATATCCTTAGTACCATATCTATATTCGATATTTAATGTACAATTAATAACAGTATTATTATTATCATATCTACATTAGATATAACGTAATATATTGATTACTACCCACAGATCAATGTACATTTAATCACAATATCATTAGCACTATATCTACATTGGATATAATGTAATATACTGATTCATTCCCACAGATCAATGTACATTTAATAACAACATCATTGGTACTACATCTACATTCGATATAATGTAATATACTGATTCATTCCCACAGATCAATGTGCATATAATAACAATATCATTAGTACTATATCTACATTCGATATAATGTAATATACTGATTCATTCCCACAGATCAAGGTACATTTAATGCCAATATCCTTAGTACCATATCTATATTAGATATTTCATGTACAATTAATAACAGTATCATTATTATCATATCTACATCAGATATAACGTAATATACTGATTACTACCCACAGATCAATGTACATTTAATCACAATATCATTAGCACTATATCTACATTGGATATAATGTAATATACTGATTCATTCCCACAGATCAATGTACATTCAATACCAATATCATTACTACTATATCAACATTAGATATGTAATGTACATTTATCAACAAAATCATTATTATCATATCTACATTCGATATAATGTAATATTCTGCTTCATTCCCACAGATCAATGTACATTTAAAAACAATATCATTATTACCATATCTACATTAGATATAATGTAATATACGGATTCCTTCCCACAGATCAATGTACCTACATTTAGTAACAATATCATTATTACTATATCTACATTAGATATAATGTAATATACTGATCCCTGCCCACCGGTCAATGTACATTTAATAACAACATCGTTCATACTATATCCACATTAGGTATAATGTAATATAGTGATTACGTCCCACAGATCAATGTACCTACATTTAGTAACAATATCCTTAGTACTATATCCACATTACACATAATGTAATATACTGATTCCTTCCCACAGATCAATGTACATTTAACAACAACATCATTCGTACTATATCTACACGAGGTATAATGTAATATAGTGATTACATCCCCCAGATCAATGTACATATAACAACAACATCATTCATACTATATCTACATTGGATATAATGTAATATACTGATCCCTTCCCAAAGGTCAATGTACATATAATAGCATAATCGTTATTACTATATCTACATTAGGTATAATGTAATGTATTAACTACATCCTACAGATCATTGTACATTTAATAACATCATTCATGCTATAGCTAAATTGGATATAATGTAATATACTGATCCTTTCCCACAGATCAAGGTAGCTACATTTAATAACATCATCATTAATACTATATCTACATGAGATATAATGTTATATACTAATCCCTGCCCACAGATCAATGTATATTTAATAGCGATATCATTATTACTATATCTACATTAGATATAATGTTATATACTGATCCCTGCCCACAGTTCAATGTACCTATACTTAATAACAATATCATTAGTACTATATCCACATCATATATAATGTAATATACCGATTCCTTCCCACAGATCAACGTAGATTTAATAACAACATCATTCATACTATATCAACACTAGGTATAATGTAATATAGTGATTACATCCCACAGATCAAGGTACATTTAATAACAACATCATTCATACTATATCTACATTGGATATAATGTATTATACTGATCCCTTCCCACAGATCAAGGTGCCTACATTTAGTAACAATATCATTATTACTATATCTTCATTAGATATAATGTAATATACTAATCCCTGCCCACAGATCAATGTATATTTAGTAGCGATATCATTATTACTATATCTACATTGGATATAATGTAATATACTGAACCCTCCCCACAGATCAATGTACCTACATTTAACAACAATATCATTAGTACTACGTCCACATTGCATATAATGTAATATACTGATTCCTTGCCACAGATCAGTGTACATTTAATAACAACATCATTCATTACATATCTATTTTGGGTACAATGTAATATAGTGATTACATCCCACAGATCAATGTACATGTAATATCGATATCATTATTACTATATCTACATTAGATATAATGTAATATACTGATCCCTGCTCACAGATCAATGTACCTATATTTAATAACAATATCCTTAGTACTATATCCACATTACACATAATGTAATATACTGATTCCTTCCCACAGATCAATGTACATTTAATAACAACAGCATTCATACTATATCAACACTAGGTATAATGTAATATAGTGATTACATCCCACAGATCAAGGTACATTCAATATCGATATCATTATTACTGTATCTACAGTAGATAAAATGTAATATACTGATTCCTTCCCACAGATCAATGTACATTTAATGCCAATATCCTTAGTACCATATCTATATTCGATATTGAATGTACAATTAATAACAGTATTATTATTATCATATCTACATTAGATATAACGTAATATATTGATTACTACCCACAGATCAATGTACATTTAATAACAATATCATTAGCACTATATCTACATTGGATATAATGTAATATACTGATTCATTCCCACAGATCAATGTACATTTAATACCAATATCATTACTACTATATCAACATTAGATATGTAATGTACATTTATCAACAAAATCATTATTAGCATATCTACATTCGATATAATGTAATATTCTGCTTCATTCCCACAGATCAATGTACATTTAAAAACAATATCATTATGACCATATCTACATTAGATATAATGTAATATACGGATTCCTTCCCACAGATCAATGTACATTTAATAACAATATCATTAGCACTATATCTACATGAGATATAATGTAATATACTGCTTCATTCACACAGATCAATGTACATTTAAAAGCAATATCATTATTACCATATCTACATTAGACATAATGTAATATACGGATTCGTTCCCACAGATCAATGTACATTTAATAACAATATCATTAGCACTATATCTACATGACATATAATGTAATATACTGCTTTATTCACACAGACCAATGTACATTTAATGCCAATATCCTTAGTACCATATCTATATTAGATATTTAATGTACAATTGATAACAGTATTATTGCTACCATATCTACATTAGATATAATGTAATATACTGATTACTACCCACAGATCAATGTACATTTGACAACAAAATCATTATTACCATATCTACATTCGACATATTGTAATATACTGATTCATTCCCACAGATCAATGTACATTTAATACCACTATCATTACTACTATTTCAACATTAGATATGTAATGTACATTTATCAACAAAATCATTATTAGCATATCTACATTCGATATAATGTAATATTCTGCTTCATTCTCACAGATCAATGTACATTTAAAAACAATATCATTATTACCATATCTACATTAGATATAATGTAATATACGGTTTCCTTCCCACAGATCAATGTCCATTTAATAACAATATCATTAGCACTATATCTACATGACATATAATGTAATATACTGCTTCATTCACACAGATCAATGTACATTTAAAAACAATATCATTATTACCATATCTACTTTAGATATAATGTAATATACTGATTCATTCCCACAGATCATTGTACATTTAATACCAATATCATTAGTACTACATCTACATTAGATATGTAATGTACATTTAACAACAAAATCATTATTACCATATCTACATTCGATATAATGTAGTATACTGCTTCATTCCCACAGATCAATGTAGATTTAATAACAATATCATTATTACCATATCTACATTAGATATAATGTAATACACTGATTCATTCCCACAGATCAATGTACATTTAATGCCAATATCCTTAGTACCATATCTATATTCGATATTTAATGTACAATTAATAACAGTATTATTATTATCATATCTACATTAGATATAACGTAATATATTGATTGCTACCCACAGATCAATGTACATTTAATCACAATATCATTAGCACTATATCTACATTGGATATAATGTAATATACTGATTCATTCCCACAGATCAATGTACATTTAATGCCAATATCCTTAGTACCTTATCTATATTCGATATTTAATGTACAATTAATAACAGTATTATTATTATCATATCTACATTAGATATAACGTAATATATTGATTACTACCCACAGATCAATGTACATTTAATCACAATATCATTAGCACTATATCTACATTGGATATAATGTAATATACTGATTCATTCCCACAGATCAAGGTACATTCAATCACAATATCATTAGCGCTATATCTACATTGGATATAATGTAATATGCTCATTCATTCCCACAGATCAATGTACATTTAATACCAATATCATTAGTACTGTATCTAAATTAGATAAGTAATGTACATTTAACAACAAAATCATTATTACCATATCTACATTCGATATAGTGTAATATACTGCTTCATTCCCACAGATCAATGTACATTTAAAAACAATATCATTATTACCATATCTACATTAGATTTAATGTAATATACTGATTCATTCCCACAGACCAATGCAGATTTAATAACAATATCATTATTACTATTCCTACAGTAGATATAATGTAATATACGGATTCGTTCCCACAGATCAATGTACATTTAATCACAATATCATTAGCACTATATCTACATTGGATATAGTGTAATATACTGATTCATTCCCACAGATCAATGTACATTTAATACCAATATCATTAGTACTATATCTACATTAGATATGTAATGTACATTTAACAACAAAATCATTATTACCATATCTGCATTCGATATAATGTAATATACTGCTTCATTCCCACAGATCAATGTACATTTAAAAACAATATCATTAGCACTATATCTACATTCGATATAATGTAGTATACTGCTTCATTCCCACAGATCAATGTACATTTAAAAACAATATCATTATTACCATATCTACATGAGATATAATGTAATATACGGATTCCTTCCCACAGATCAATGTACATTTAATAACAATATCATTAGCACTATATCTACATAAGATATGTAATGTACATTTAACAACAAAATCATTATTACCATATCTACATTCGATATAATGTAATATACTGATTCCTTCCCACAGATCAATGTACATTTAATGCCAATATCCTTAGTACCATATCTATATTCGATATTGAATGTACAATTAATAACAGTATTATTATTATCATATCTACATTAGATATAACGTAATATATTGATTACTACCCACAGATCAATGTACATTTAATAACAATATCATTAGCACTATATCTACATTGGATATAATGTAATATACTGATTCATTCCCACAGATCAATGTACATTTAATACCAATATCATTACTACTATATCAACATTAGATATGTAATGTACATTTATCAACAAAATCATTATTAGCATATCTACATTCGATATAATGTAATATTCTGCTTCATTCCCACAGATCAATGTACATTTAAAAACAATATCATTATGACCATATCTACATTAGATATAATGTAATATACGGATTCCTTCCCACAGATCAATGTACATTTAATAACAATATCATTAGCACTATATCTACATGAGATATAATGTAATATACTGCTTCATTCACACAGATCAATGTACATTTAAAAGCAATATCATTATTACCATATCTACATTAGACATAATGTAATATACGGATTCGTTCCCACAGATCAATGTACATTTAATAACAATATCATTAGCACTATATCTACATGACATATAATGTAATATACTGCTTTATTCACACAGACCAATGTACATTTAATGCCAATATCCTTAGTACCATATCTATATTAGATATTTAATGTACAATTGATAACAGTATTATTGCTACCATATCTACATTAGATATAATGTAATATACTGATTACTACCCACAGATCAATGTACATTTGACAACAAAATCATTATTACCATATCTACATTCGACATATTGTAATATACTGATTCATTCCCACAGATCAATGTACATTTAATACCACTATCATTACTACTATTTCAACATTAGATATGTAATGTACATTTATCAACAAAATCATTATTAGCATATCTACATTCGATATAATGTAATATTCTGCTTCATTCTCACAGATCAATGTACATTTAAAAACAATATCATTATTACCATATCTACATTAGATATAATGTAATATACGGTTTCCTTCCCACAGATCAATGTCCATTTAATAACAATATCATTAGCACTATATCTACATGACATATAATGTAATATACTGCTTCATTCACACAGATCAATGTACATTTAAAAACAATATCATTATTACCATATCTACTTTAGATATAATGTAATATACTGATTCATTCCCACAGATCATTGTACATTTAATACCAATATCATTAGTACTACATCTACATTAGATATGTAATGTACATTTAACAACAAAATCATTATTACCATATCTACATTCGATATAATGTAGTATACTGCTTCATTCCCACAGATCAATGTAGATTTAATAACAATATCATTATTACCATATCTACATTAGATATAATGTAATACACTGATTCATTCCCACAGATCAATGTACATTTAATGCCAATATCCTTAGTACCATATCTATATTCGATATTTAATGTACAATTAATAACAGTATTATTATTATCATATCTACATTAGATATAACGTAATATATTGATTGCTACCCACAGATCAATGTACATTTAATCACAATATCATTAGCACTATATCTACATTGGATATAATGTAATATACTGATTCATTCCCACAGATCAATGTACATTTAATGCCAATATCCTTAGTACCTTATCTATATTCGATATTTAATGTACAATTAATAACAGTATTATTATTATCATATCTACATTAGATATAACGTAATATATTGATTACTACCCACAGATCAATGTACATTTAATCACAATATCATTAGCACTATATCTACATTGGATATAATGTAATATACTGATTCATTCCCACAGATCAAGGTACATTCAATCACAATATCATTAGCGCTATATCTACATTGGATATAATGTAATATGCTCATTCATTCCCACAGATCAATGTACATTTAATACCAATATCATTAGTACTGTATCTAAATTAGATAAGTAATGTACATTTAACAACAAAATCATTATTACCATATCTACATTCGATATAGTGTAATATACTGCTTCATTCCCACAGATCAATGTACATTTAAAAACAATATCATTATTACCATATCTACATTAGATTTAATGTAATATACTGATTCATTCCCACAGACCAATGCAGATTTAATAACAATATCATTATTACTATTCCTACAGTAGATATAATGTAATATACGGATTCGTTCCCACAGATCAATGTACATTTAATCACAATATCATTAGCACTATATCTACATTGGATATAGTGTAATATACTGATTCATTCCCACAGATCAATGTACATTTAATACCAATATCATTAGTACTATATCTACATTAGATATGTAATGTACATTTAACAACAAAATCATTATTACCATATCTGCATTCGATATAATGTAATATACTGCTTCATTCCCACAGATCAATGTACATTTAAAAACAATATCATTAGCACTATATCTACATTCGATATAATGTAGTATACTGCTTCATTCCCACAGATCAATGTACATTTAAAAACAATATCATTATTACCATATCTACATGAGATATAATGTAATATACGGATTCCTTCCCACAGATCAATGTACATTTAATAACAATATCATTAGCACTATATCTACATAAGATATGTAATGTACATTTAACAACAAAATCATTATTACCATATCTACATTCGATATAATGTAATATACTGATTCATTCACACAGATCAATGTACATTTAATGCCAATATCATTAGTACCATATCTATATTAGATATTTAATGTACAATTAATAACAGTATTATTATTATCATATCTACATTAGATATAACGTAATATATTGATTGCTACCCACAGATCAATATACATTTAATCACAATATCAATAGCACTATATCTACATTGGATATAACGTAATATACTGATTCATTCCCACAGATCAATGTACATTTAATACCAATATCATTACTACTATATCTACATTAGATATGTAATGTACATTTAACAACAAAATCATTATTAGTATATCTACATTCGATATAGTGTAATATTCTGCTTCATTCCCACAGATCAATGTACATTTAAAAACAATATCGTAATTACCATATCTACATTAGATATAATGCAATATACGGATTCCTTCCCACAGATCAATGTACATTTAATAACAATATCATTAGCACTATATCGACATGACATATAATGTAATATACTGATTCATTCCCACAGATCAATGTGCATATAATAACAATATCATTAGTACTATATCTACATTCGATATAATGTAATATACTGATTCCTTCCCACAGATCAATGTACATTTAACAACAACATCATTCGTACTATATCTACACGAGGTAGAATGTAATATAGTGATTACATCCCCCAGATCAATGTACATATAACAACAACATCATTCATACTATATCTACATTGGATATAATGTAATATACTGATCCCTTCCCAAAGGTCAATGTACATATAATAGCATAATCGTTATTACTATATCTACATTAGGTATAATGTAATGTATTAACTACATCCTACAGATCATTGTACATTTAATAACATCATTCATGCTATAGCTAAATTGGATATAATGTAATATACTGATCCTTTCCCACAGATCAAGGTAGCTACATTTAATAACATCATCATTAATACTATATCTACATGAGATATAATGTTATATACTAATCCCTGCCCACAGATCAATGTATATTTAATAGCGATATCATTATTACTATATCTACATTAGATATAATGTTATATACTGATCCCTGCCCACAGTTCAATGTACCTATACTTAATAACAATATCATTAGTACTATATCCACATCATATATAATGTAATATACCGATTCCTTCCCACAGATCAACGTAGATTTAATAACAACATCATTCATACTATATCAACACTAGGTATAATGTAATATAGTGATTACATCCCACAGATCAAGGTACATTTAATAACAACATCATTCATACTATATCTACATTGGATATAATGTATTATACTGATCCCTTCCCACAGATCAAGGTGCCTACATTTAGTAACAATATCATTATTACTATATCTTCATTAGATATAATGTAATATACTAATCCCTGCCCACAGATCAATGTATATTTAGTAGCGATATCATTATTACTATATCTACATTGGATATAATGTAATATACTGAACCCTCCCCACAGATCAATGTACCTACATTTAACAACAATATCATTAGTACTACGTCCACATTGCATATAATGTAATATACTGATTCCTTGCCACAGATCAGTGTACATTTAATAACAACATCATTCATTACATATCTATTTTGGGTACAATGTAATATAGTGATTACATCCCACAGATCAATGTACATGTAATATCGATATCATTATTACTATATCTACATTAGATATAATGTAATATACTGATCCCTGCTCACAGATCAATGTACCTATATTTAATAACAATATCCTTAGTACTATATCCACATTACACATAATGTAATATACTGATTCCTTCCCACAGATCAATGTACATTTAATAACAACAGCATTCATACTATATCAACACTAGGTATAATGTAATATAGTGATTACATCCCACAGATCAAGGTACATTCAATATCGATATCATTATTACTGTATCTACAGTAGATAAAATGTAATATACTGATTCCTTCCCACAGATCAATGTACATTTAATGCCAATATCCTTAGTACCATATCTATATTCGATATTGAATGTACAATTAATAACAGTATTATTATTATCATATCTACATTAGATATAACGTAATATATTGATTACTACCCACAGATCAATGTACATTTAATCACAATATCATTAGCACTATATCTACATTGGATATAATGTAATATACTGATTCATTCCCACAGATCAAGGTACATTTAATGCCAATATCCTTAGTACCATATCTATATTAGATATTTAATGTACAATTAATAACAGTATCATTATTATCATATCTACATTAGATATAACGTAATATATTGATTACTACCCACAGATCAATGTACATTTAATCACAATATCATTAGCACTATATCTACATTGGATATAATGTAATATACTGATTCATTCCCACAGATCAATGTACATTTAATACCAATATCATTACTACTATATCAACATTAGATATGTAATGTACATTTATCAACAAAATCATTATTAGCATATCTACATTCGATATAATGTAATATTCTGCTTCATTCCCACAGATCAATGTACATTTAAAAACAATATCATTATTACCATATCTACATTAGATATAATGTAATATACGGATTCCTTCCCACAGATCAATGTACATTTAATAACAATATCATTAGCACTATATCTACATGAGATATAATGTAATATACTGCTTCATTCACACAGATCAATGTACATTTAAAAGCAATATCATTATTACCATATCTACATTAGACATAATGTAATATACGGATTCGTTCCCACAGATCAATGTACATTTAATAACAATATCATTAGCACTATATCTACATGACATATAATGTAATATACTGCTTTATTCACACAGACCAATGTACATTTAATGCCAATATCCTTAGTACCATATCTATATTAGATATTTAATGTACAATTAATAACAGTATTATTATTATCATATCTACATTAGATATAACGTGATATATTGATTACTACCCACAGATCAATGTACATTTAATCACAATATCATTAGCACTATATCTACATTGGATATAATGTAATATACTGATTCATTCCCACAGATCAATGTACATTTAATAACAACATCATTGGTACTACATCTACATTCGATATAATGTAATATACTGATTCATTCCCGCAGATCAATGTGCATATAATAACAATATCATTAGTAATATCTACATTCGATATAATGTAATATACTGATTCATTCCCACAGATCAAGGTACATTTAATGACAATATCATTAGTACCATATCTATATTAGATATTTAATGTACAATTGATAACAGTATTATTGCTACCATATCTACATTAGATATAATGTAATATACTGATTACTACCCACAGATCAATGTACATTTGACAACAAAATCATTATTACCATATCTACATTCGATATATTGTAATATACTGATTCATTCCCACAGATCAATGTACATTTAATACCACTATCATTACTACTATTTCAACATTAGATATGTAATGTACATTTATCAACAAAATCATTATTAGCATATCTACATTCGATATAATGTAATATTCTGCTTCATTCTCACAGATCAATGTACATTTAAAAACAATATCATTATTACCATATCTACATTAGATATAATGTAATATACGGTTTCCTTCCCACAGATCAATGTCCATTTAATAACAATATCATTAGCACTATATCTACATGACATATAATGTAATATACTGCTTCATTCACACAGATCAATGTACATTTAATAACAATATCATTATTACCATATCTACTTTAGATATAATGTAATACACTGATTCATTCCCACAGATCATTGTACATTTAATACCAATATCATTAGTACTACATCTACATTAGATATGTAATGTACATTTAACAACAAAATCATTATTACCATATCTACATTCGATATAATGTAGTATTCTGCTGCATTCCCACAGACCAATGTAGATTTAATAACAATATCATTATTACCATATCTACAGCAGATATAATGTCATATACAGATTCATTCCCAGAGATCAATGTACATTTAATAACAATATCATTAGTACTATATCTAGATTCGATATAATGTAATATACTGATTCATTCCCACAGATCAATGTACATTTAATAACAATATCATTATTACTATTCCTACAGTAGATATAATGTAATATACGGATTCCTTCCCACAGATCAATGTACATTTAATAACAATATCATTAGTACTACACCTACATTCGATATAATGTAATATACTGATTCGATCCCACAGATCAATGTACATATAATAACAGTATCGTTTGTGCTATATCTACATTAGATATGTAATGTTCATTTAATAACAATATCATTATTACTATATCTTCAATAGATATAATGTAATATACTGATTCATTCCCACAGACCAATGTACATTTAATAACAATATCATTATTACTATTCCTACAGTAGATATAATGTAATATACGCGTTCGTTCACGCAGATCAATGTACATTTAATAACAATATCATTACTACTATATCTACATTAGATATGTAATGTACATTTAACAACAAAATCATTATTAGCATATCAACATTCGATATAATGTAATATTCTGCTTCATTCCCACGGATCAATGTACATTTAAAAACAATATCATTATTACCATATCTACATGAGATATAATGTAATATACGGATTCCTTCCCACAGATCAATGTACATTTAATAACAATATCATTAGCACTATATCTACATGACATATAATGTAATATACTGCTTCATTTACACAGATCAATGTACATTTAAAAACAATATCATTATTACCATATCTACATCAGATATAATGTAATATACTGATTCATTCCCACAGATCAATGTACATTTAATACCAATATCATTACTACTATATCAACATTAGATATGTAATGTACATTTATCAACAAAATCATTATTAGCATATCTACATTCGATATAATGTAATATTCTGCTTCATTCCCACAGATCAATGTACATTTAAAAACAATATCATTATTACCATATCTACATTAGATATAATGTAATATACGGATTCCTTCCCACAGATCAATGTACATTTAATAACAATATCATTAGCACTATATCTACATGAGATATAATGTAATATACTGCTTCATTCACACAGATCAATGTACATTTAAAAGCAATATCATTATTACCATATCTACATTAGACATAATGTAATATACGGATTCGTTCCCACAGATCAATGTACATTTAATAACAATATCATTAGCACTATATCTACATGACATATAATGTAATATACTGCTTCATTCACACAGACCAATGTACATTTAATGCCAATATCCTTAGTACCATATCTATATTAGATATTTAATGTACAATTAATAACAGTATTATTATTATCATATCTACATTAGATATAACGTGATATATTGATTACTACCCACAGATCAATGTACATTTAATCACAATATCATTAGCACTATAGCTACATTGGATATAATGTAATATACTGATTCATTCCCACAGATCAATGTACATTTAATAACAACATCATTGGTACTACATCTACATTCGATATAATGTAATATACTGATTCATTCCCGCAGATCAATGTGCATATAATAACAATATCATTAGTACTTTCTACATTCGATATAATGTAATATACTGATTCATTCCCACAGATCAAGGTACATTTAATGACAATATCATTAGTACCATATCTATATTAGATATTTAATGTACAATTGATAACAGTATTATTGCTACCATATCTACATTAGATATAATGTAATATACTGATTACTACCCACAGATCAATGTACATTTGACAACAAAATCATTATTACCATATCTACATTCGATATATTGTAATATACTGATTCATTCCCACAGATCAATGTACATTTAATACCACTATCATTACTACTATTTCAACATTAGATATGTAATGTACATTTATCAACAAAATCATTATTAGCATATCTACATTCGATATAATGTAATATTCTGCTTCATTCTCACAGATCAATGTACATTTAAAAACAATATCATTATTACCATATCTACATTAGATATAATGTAATATACGGTTTCCTTCCCACAGATCAATGTCCATTTAATAACAATATCATTAGCACTATATCTACATGACATATAATGTAATATACTGCTTCATTCACACAGATCAATGTACATTTAAAAACAATATCATTATTACCATATCTACTTTAGATATAATGTAATACACTGATTCATTCCCACAGATCATTGTACATTTAATACCAATATCATTAGTACTACATCTACATTAGATATGTAATGTACATTTAACAACAAAATCATTATTACCATATCTACATTCGATATAATGTAGTATACTGCTTCATTCCCACAGATCAATGTAGATTTAATAACAATATCATTATTACCATATCTACATTAGATATAATGTAATACACTGATTCATTCCCACAGATCAATGTACATTTAATGCCAATATCCTTAGTACCATATCTATATTCGATATTTAATGTACAATTAATAACAGTATTATTATTATCATATCTACATTAGATATAACGTAATATATTGATTGCTACCCACAGATCAATGTACATTTAATCACAATATCATTAGCACTATATCTACATTGGATATAATGTAATATACTGATTCATTCCCACAGATCAAGGTACATTCAATCACAATATCATTAGCACTATATCTACATTGGATATAATGTAATATGCTCACTCATTCCCACAGATCAATGTACATTTAATATCAATATCATTAGTACTGTATCTAAATTAGATATGTAATGTACATTTAACAACAAAATCATTATTACCATATCTACATTCGATATAGTGTAATATACTGCTTCATTCCCACAGATCAATGTACATTTAAAAACAATATCATTATTACCATATCTACATTAGATTTAATGTAATATACTGATTCATTCCCACAGATCAATGTACATTTATTAACAATATCATTAGCACTATATCTACATTCGATATAATGTAATATACTGATTCATTCCCACAGATTAGTGTACATTTAATACCAATATCATTAGTACTATATCTACATTAGATATGTAATGTACATTTAACAACAAAATCATTATTACCATATCTACATTCGATATAATGTAACATACTGATTCATTCCCACAGATCAATGTAGATTTAATAACAATATCATTATTACCATATCTACAGTAGATATAATGTCATATACAGATTCATTCCCACAGATCAATGTACATTTAATGTCAATATCATTATTACCATATCTACATTAGATATTATGTAATATACTGATTCCTTCCCACAGATCAATGTACATTTAATAACAATATCATTAGTACTATATCTAGATTCGATATAATGTAATACACTGATTCATTCCCACAGATCAATGTACATTTAATAACAATATCATTATTACTGTTCCTACAGTAGGTATAATGTAATATACGGATTCGCTCCCACAGATCAATGTACATTTAATAACAATATCATTGGTACTATATCTACATTCGATATAATGTAATATACTGATTCATTCCCACAGATCAATGTACATTTAAAACCAATATCATTACTACTATATCAACATTAGATATGTAATGTACATTTATCAACAAAATCATTATTAGCATATGTACATTCGATATAATGTAATATTCTGCTTCATTCCCACAGATCAATGTACAATTAATAACTGCATTATTACTATCATATCTACATTAGATATAACGTAATATATTGGTTACTACCCACAGATCAATATACATTTAATCACAATATCAATAGCACTATATCTACATTGGATATAACGTAATATACTGATTCATTCCCACAGATCAATGTACATTTAATAACAATATCATTAGTACTATATCTAGATTCGATATAATGTAATATACTGATTCATTCCCACAGATCAATGTACATTTAATGCCAATATCCTTAGTACCATATCTATATTCGATATTTAATGTACAATTAATAACAGTATTATTATTATCATATCTACATTAGATATAACGTAATATATTGATTGCTACCCACAGATCAATGTACATTTAATCACAATATCATTAGCACTATATCTACATTGGATATAATGTAATATACTGATTCATTCCCACAGATCAAGGTACATTCAATCACAATATCATTAGCACTATATCTACATTGGATATAATGTAATATGCTCACTCATTCCCACAGATCAATGTACATTTAATATCAATATCATTAGTACTGTATCTAAATTAGATATGTAATGTACATTTAACAACAAAATCATTATTACCATATCTACATTCGATATAGTGTAATATACTGCTTCATTCCCACAGATCAATGTACATTTAAAAACAATATCATTATTACCATATCTACATTAGATTTAATGTAATATACTGATTCATTCCCACAGATCAATGTACATTTATTAACAATATCATTAGCACTATATCTACATTCGATATAATGTAATATACTGATTCATTCCCACAGATTAGTGTACATTTAATACCAATATCATTAGTACTATATCTACATTAGATATGTAATGTACATTTAACAACAAAATCATTATTACCATATCTACATTCGATATAATGTAACATACTGATTCATTCCCACAGATCAATGTAGATTTAATAACAATATCATTATTACCATATCTACAGTAGATATAATGTCATATACAGATTCATTCCCACAGATCAATGTACATTTAATGTCAATATCATTATTACCATATCTACATTAGATATTATGTAATATACTGATTCCTTCCCACAGATCAATGTACATTTAATAACAATATCATTAGTACTATATCTAGATTCGATATAATGTAATACACTGATTCATTCCCACAGATCAATGTACATTTAATAACAATATCATTATTACTGTTCCTACAGTAGGTATAATGTAATATACGGATTCGCTCCCACAGATCAATGTACATTTAATAACAATATCATTGGTACTATATCTACATTCGATATAATGTAATATACTGATTCATTCCCACAGATCAATGTACATTTAAAACCAATATCATTACTACTATATCAACATTAGATATGTAATGTACATTTATCAACAAAATCATTATTAGCATATGTACATTCGATATAATGTAATATTCTGCTTCATTCCCACAGATCAATGTACAATTAATAACTGCATTATTACTATCATATCTACATTAGATATAACGTAATATATTGGTTACTACCCACAGATCAATATACATTTAATCACAATATCAATAGCACTATATCTACATTGGATATAACGTAATATACTGATTCATTCCCACAGATCAATGTACATTTAATAACAATATCATTAGTACTATATCTAGATTCGATATAATGTAATATACTGATTCATTCCCACAGATCAATGTACATTTAATGCCATTATCATTAGTACCATATCTATATTAGATATTTAATGTACAATTAATAACAGTATTATTATTATCATATCTACATTAGATATAACGTAATATATTGATTGCTACCCAAAGATCAATATACATTTAATCACAATATCAATAGCACTATATCTACATTGTATATAACTTAATATACTGATTCATTCCCACAGATCAATGTACATTTAATACCAATATCATTAGTACTATATCTACATTAGATATGTAATGTACATTTAACAACAAAATCATTATTACCATATCTACACTCGATATAATGTAATATACTGCTTTATTCCCACAGATCAATGTACATTTAGAAACAATATCATTATTACCATATCTACATTAGATATAATGTAATATACTGCTTCATTCACACAGATCAATGTACATTTAACAACAATATCATTATTACCATATCTACATTAGATATAATGTAATATACGGATTCGTTCCCACAGATCAATGTACATTTAATTACAATATCATTGGTACTATATCTACATTAGATATGTAATGTACATTTAACAACAAAATCATTATTACCATATCTACATTCGATATAATGTAATATTCTGCTTCATTCCCACAGATCAATGTAGATTTAATAACAATATCCTTATTACCATATCTACAGTAGATATAATGTCATATACAGATTCATTCCCACAGATCAATGTACATTAAATAACAATATCATTATTACCATATCTACATTAGATATTATGTAATATACTGATTTATTCCCACAGATCAATGTACATTTGATAACAATATCATTAGTACTCTATCTAGATTCGATATAATGTAATATACTGATTCATTCCCACAGATCAATGTACATTTAATGCCAATATCATTAGTACCATATCTATATTAGATATTTAATGTACAATTAATAACAGTATTATTATTATCATATCTACATTAGATATAACGTGATATATTGATTACTACCCACAGATCAATGTACATTTAATCACAATATCATTAGCACTATATCTACATAGGATATAATGTAATATACTGCTTCATTCCCACAGATCAATGTACATTTAAAAACAATATCATTAGCACTATATCTACATGACATATAATGTAATATACTGCTTCATTCACACAGATCAATGTACATTTAATAACAATATCATTAGTACTATATCTAGATTCGATATAATGTAATATACTGATTCATTCCCACAGATCAATGTACATTTAATGCCATTATCATTAGTACCATATCTATATTCGATATTTAATGTACAATTAATAACAGTATTATTATTATCATATCTACATTAGATATAACGTAATATATTGATTACTACCCACAGATCAATGTACATTTAATCACAATATCATTAGCACTATATCTACATTGGATATAATGTAATATACTGATTCATTCCCACAGATCAAGGTACATTCAATCACAATATCATTAGCACTATATCTACATTGGATATAATGTAATATGCTCATTCATTCCCACAGATCAATGTACATTTAATACCAATATCATTAGTACTGTATCTAAATTAGATATGTAATGTACATTTAACAACAAAATCATTATTACCATATCTACATTCGATATAGTGTAATATACTGCTTCATTCCCACAGATCAATGTACATTTAAAAACAATATCATTATTACCATATCTACATTAGATTTAATGTAATATACTGATTCCTTCCCACAGATCAATGTACATTTAATAACAATATCATTAGCACTATATCTACATGACATATAATGTAATATACTGCTTCATTCACACAGATCAATGTACATTTAAAAACAATATCATTATTACCATATCTACATTAGATATAATGTAATATTCTGCTTCATTCCCACAGATCAATGTAGATTTAATAACAATATCCTTATTACCATATCTACAGTAGATATAATGTCATATACAGATTCATTCCCACAGATCAATGTACATTTAATAACAATATCATTATTACCATATCTACATTAGATATTATGTAATATACTGATTCCTTCCCACAGATCAATGTACATTTAGTAACAATATCACTATTACCATATCTACATTAGATATATTGTAATATACTGATTCATTCCTACAGATCAATGTACATTTAATACCAATATCTTTAGTACTATATCTGCATTAGATATGTGATGTACATTTAACAACAAAATCATTATTACCATATCTGCATTCGATATAATGTAATATACTGCTTCATTCCCACAGATCAATGTACATTTAAAAACAATATCATTATTACCATATCTACATTAGATATAATGTAATATATGGATCCCTTCCCACAGATCAATGTACATTTAATAACAATGTCATTGGTACTATATCTACATTCGATATAATGTAATATACTGATTCATTCCCACAGATCAATGTACATTTAATACCAATATCATTATTACTATTCGTACAGTAGATATAATGTAGTATACGGATTCGGTCCCACAGATCAATGTACATTTAATAACAATGTCATTGGTACTATATCTACATTCGATATAATGTAATATACTGATTCATTCCCACAGATCAATGTACATTTAATACCAATATCATTACTACTATATCTACATTAGATATGTAATGTACATTTAACAACAAAATCATTATTAGTATATCTACATTCGATATAATGTAATATTCTGCTTCATTCCCACAGATCAATGTACATTTAAAAACAATATCATTATTACCATATCTACATTAGATATAATGTTATATACTGATTCCTTCCCACAGATCAATGTACATTTAATAACAATATCATTAGCACTATATCTACATGACATATAATGTAATATACTGCTTCATTCACACAGATCAATGTACATTTAAAAACAATATCATTATTACCATATCTACATTAGATATAATGTAATATACGGATTCGTTCCCACAGATCAAAGTACATTTAATAACAATATCATTGGTACTATATCTACATTAGATATGTAATGTACATTTAACAACAAAATCATTATTACCATATCTACATTCGATATAATGTAATATTCTGCTTCATTCCCACAGATCAATGTAGATTTAATAACAATATCCTTATTACCATATCTACAGTAGATATAATGTCATATACAGATTCATTCCCTCAGATCAATGTACATTTAATAACAATATCATTATTACCATATCTACATTAGATATTATGTAATATACTGATTCCTTCCCACAGATCAATGTACATTTAGCAACAATATCACTATTACCATATCTACATTAGATATAATGTAATATACTGATTCATTCCCACAGATCAATGTACATTTAATACCAATATCATTAGTACTCTATCTGCATTAGATATGTAATGTACATTTAACAACAAAATCATTATTACCATATCTGCACTCGATATAATGTAATATACTGCTTCATTCCCACAGATCAATGTACATTTAATAACAATATCATTAGTACTATATCTAGATTCGATATAATGTAATATACTGATTCATTCCCACAGATCAATGTACATTTAATAGCAATATCACTAGTACTATATCTACATTACATATGTATTGTTCATTTAATAACAATATCACTATTACCATATCTACATTAGATATTATGTGACATACTGACTCCTTCCCACAGATCAATGTACATTTAATAACAATATCATTAGTACTATATCTACATTCGAAATAATGTAATAAATTGATTCATTCCCACAGATCAATGTACATTTAATAACAATATCATTATTACAATATCTACAATAGGTATAATGTCATATACAGATTCATTCCAACAGATCAATGTACATTTAATAACAATATCATTAGCACTACATCTACATTCGATATAATGTAATATACTAATTCGATCCCACAGATCAATGTACATATAATAACAGTATCGTTTGTGCTATATCTACATTAGATATGCAATGTTCATTTAATAACAATATCATTATTACTATATCTTCAATACATATAATGTAATACACTGATTCATTCCCACAGACCAATGTACATTTAATTCCAATATCATTATTACTATTCCTACAGTAGATATAATGTAATATACGCGTTCGTTCACACAGATCAATGTACATTTAATAACAATATCATTATTACTATTCCTACAGTAGACATAATGTAATATACGGATTCGTTCCCACAGATCCATGTACATTTAATCACAATATCATTAGCACTATATCTACATTGGATATAGTGTAATATAGTGATTCATTCCCACAGATCAATGTACATTTAATAACAATATCATTAGCACTATATCTACATGACATATAATGTAATATACTGCTTCATTCACACAGATCAATGTACATTTAAAAACAATATCATTATTACCATATCTACATTAGATATAATGTAATATTCTGCTTCATTCCCACAGATCAATGTAGATTTAATAACAATTTCCTTATTACCATATCTACAGTAGATATAATGTCATATACAGATTCATTCCCACAGATCAATGTACATTTAATAACAATATCATTATTACCATATCTACATTAGATATTATGTAATATACTGATTCCTTCCCACAGATCAATGTACATTTAGTAACAATATCACTATTACCATATCTACATTAGATATAATGTAATATACTGATTCATTCCTACAGATCAATGTACATTTAATACCAATATCATTAGTACTATATCTGCATTAGATATGTGATGTACATTTAACAACAAAATCATTATTACCATATCTGCATTCGATATAATGTAATATACTGCTTCATTCCCACAGATCAATGTACATTTAAAAACAATATCATTATTACCATATCTACATTAGATATAATGTAATATATGGATCCCTTCCCACAGATCAATGTACATTTACAAACCATATCATTAGCACTATATCTACATGAGATATAATGTAATATACTGCTCCATTCACACAGATCAATGTACATTTATTAACAATATCATTAGTACTATATCTAGATTCGATATAATGTAATATACTGATTCATTCCCACAGATCAATGTACATTTAATAGCAATATCACTAGTACTATATCTACATTAGATATGTAATGTTCATTTAATAACAATATCACTATTACCATATCTACATTAGATATTATGTAACATACTGACTCCTTCCCACAGATCAATGTACATTTAAAAACAATATCATTATTACCATATCTACATGAGATATAATGTAATATACGGATTCCTTCCCACAGATCAATGTACATTTAATAACAATATCATTAGCACTATATCTACATGACATATAATGTAATATACTGCCTCATTCACACAGATCAATGTACATTTAAAGACAATATCATTAGTACTATATCTAGATTCGATATAATGTAATATACTGATTCGTTCCCACAGATCAATGTACATTTAATAACAATATCATTATTACTATTCCCACAGTAGATATAATGTAATATACGGATTCATTCCCACAGATCAATGTACATTTAATACCAATATCATTAGTACTCTATCTACATTAGATATGTAATGTACATTTAACAACAAAATCATTATTACCACATCTACATTCGATATAATGTAATATTCTGCTTCATTCCCACAGACCCATGTAGATTTAATAACAATATCATTATTACCATATCTACAGTAGATATAATGTCATATACAGATTCATTCCCACAGATCAATGTACATTTTGTTACGTCCCGGCGGAAAATTTGAAATTTATCCGCCTTGCGTCCCTTATCAAGCCCTTTTGGGTTACGAGGATTTCTCATGTGAGGGGCGTATGGGCGGGTGTTTCGGTTTTCCGCCAACCTTTTCATTCCTCCTCGACCTTGTACATTCTTGTCAAGCCTTTCGAGGTTACGAGAATTTCTCATGCAGGGATGTACAGGGAAGAGTTTGAGTTTAATTCCTTTCTATTTTTGACTTCCTCTTTCGCTTTCTCTTCTTTACCTGCTCTACCCTGGAACCGTGTATCTCGTCAAGCTCTTTCGAGGGTTACGAGAATTCCTCATGCGAGGTACACGCGAAAAGGTCGTTTCTATTTTCTACTTTTCAATAGTTTACGTGACCCTCCTTGAAACTATCGTCGCCAGCCATTGTAATAAGAAGTTAATACGCACAAAAACTCGGGTTAGCTCGAGTGAGAGAGAGAGAGAGCCGTAGCAATAACACCAGCGCTACGCAGTTAGCCAGTGCTTCGCATTTCGGGAATTTCCCTTGGTAACTGCGTAGAAACGGGAAAATCGTAATAACTCTTTTGTTGGGAACCTCTTTCTCACTCTGTTGCACAAAGCGTCAGCCGGTCCAACAAGGATCATCGCTACCTGATTGTAATAATAGTATGAGAGAGTGGATGGATGAAACAAATTTAAACAATGAAAGTAAGAATTGAGAACCCTTACGAAAGCGAACGTCGCAAACGTTCGACCGCCGTTCGAAAATCAAGGGTCGTTCGAAGCAATAAACGCTATTGTATCGGAATTCTAAGAACTGCCTAGCGATAACGGCAAATTTTGAACAAAGGAACGTTCTCGAGGAAACGTTCGCCAGATCTAGAATTGTTTAAAATTTATAAAATGCGAAATACCGAATATATCGAGGCGATAGTTTTAATGCGCGATAGATTGCATAATACGCCACGGCGTTACAACCACCGTAAGCGCATCATCCGCTGTTAAACATATAAAATCATACTGTTTTATTGCAAATCGGGATGAATAATTCAATCACGATATACGAACGACGGTTTCCTATCAAACCCGATATTTCAATTTTAATTTATATTTCAATATCAAATCTCAAATTGCACACCAATTAAACTAATAGTTACATCTCGAATAAATGCCGTTAATTAATTATATGTATAACGAGAAATACTGCGTAGTTTCTGAAAACCGTTGAAACTATCATGGCGACGAATGAGAAAAGGAAGGAACACCAAAGAAAGGGGATGAAAGATCTTCGTCTAGCTCGCGCGTCTTAGCCAATCACCGGGCACGCGACACTTCCGAAAACGGGCTACGATTCGCCAAACCGTCCCCTCCAAGGACGATGTTCGCGCGACGGGCCCTTCGGCCGTCGATCGCGCACGAAATTTGTCACTCTTGATCGATCAATCGTAAGTACGTGATCGGGAGCCCGTGTGTCCGAGAGACAGAGTTATTCGGAAATTCGCGATATTTTCTCTGCGGTAAAGTCCTCCGCGTAGCGAGGCAGAGTGCCGTGCGAGTTAAAATAATCGGTATTCTGAATAAGGACTCACAGACGCGCACGTAAAATCTTCCTTCTACCTAAATTTTCTATCTTTTCTTTCCGATTTTAAATCGTTTGCTCGCGTAGTTCTTCGTACTAACTTCACCCCGCGTAATTATATTCGTTGTAATCGTAATTAATCGTAAATCGTTATTCGTTTGTCTCTCGTCGACGTACTCGTCCGTAATAATCCGTTTCTCGCCGCGACAAGTGCAGTGATCGACGATCTTACCGTTTCTTTGGTGTTCCAGATCATCGAGCGATTACACCAAACCTAGCAAGCAAATTACCTTGTATTTTATTGTACACCGTAACGGTAAGTCGTTTCAGTTACATTTTTCGATCACGACGTTATTCAATTGGCAAAACGGGCGATCTGGTCCAGCCCTTCAAGGTTACGAGAATTCCTCAGGTCAGATCGTTCCACCGTACGAGGTATTGATATCATCCAATATTAAATACTATTTTCGGTTATTACAATTTCGCAATTCCAGTCTCTTTCCATCATCCGAAGGGCACCTTAGTCCAGCTCTTTCGAGAGTTACGAGAATTTCTCAGGCTGGGGTGCACCGCAGGCGGAAACCGCCAATCGTATAGTTAAATTCGGAGAGCGAAATTGTTATAATCATTTTTACGCGCCCGGTAATATACTCGTCGGTTTCAAATGTGATATCAGAGTGTTTTATATTCATATATATATATATATATACCTTGTTAACTAATCTTAAGCATCTTTACATTTGTTCACATTTTTGCAGAACTGGTAATTTTCAATTTAACCAAATTTCTAAATTATTGAACTCATAATTTAGGCAATTACCTGATTTTCATTCACGATTAAACCAGTTTCATTTAGTTAAACAGTTTCCTTTTATTTCGAACACACCTCACACGTTTCAGTTAAAACACGCCTACCAACATACCCAGATTCAAGGAGGGTCCCGTACGGGACCAAGCGCTGAACGAACCCAACGAAAGGCTAATAATTATAATCTTTTAATATCTTATCAATTTTGTCTTTCGTCTTTTAATTTGTCGAGAGCGTTAATACGCTCGAGACTGGTGGCAGCGATACCAACCATCGCGCTAAAATAGGGAAGCAGGAATTAGGGGTTGAATTCCAACCAATTAATTGAAATTTAACTACCTAAAAATCCACTCACTCATTAATTAAAATTCTCTCTTTCCTTTTTACGTTGCGCGCCGTCGCTCGCGCGCAACGTAACAATTTAATAACAATATCATTAGTACTCTATCTAGATTCGATATAATGTAATATACTGATTCATTCCCGCAGATCAATGTGCATATAATAACAATATCATTAGTAATATCTACATTCGATATAATGTAATATACTGATTCATTCCCACAGATCAAGGTACATTTAATGCCAATATCCTTAGTACCATATCTATATTCGATATTTAATGTACAATTAATAACAGTATTATTATTATCATATCTACATTAGATATAACGTAATATATTGATTACTACCCACAGATCAATGTACATTTAATCACAATATCATTAGCACTATATCTACATTGGATATAATGTAATATACTGATTCATTCCCACAGATCAATGTACATTTAATACCAATATCATTACTACTATATCAACATTAGATATAATGTAACATACTGATTCATTCCCACAGATCAATGTACATTTAATAACAATATCATTAGTACTATATCTAGATTCGATATAATGTAATACACTGATTCATTCCCACAGATCACTGTACATTTAATAACAATATCATTATTACTGTTCCTACAGTAGGTATAATGTAATATACGGATTCGCTCCCACAGATCAATGTACATTTAATAACAATATCATTGGTACTATATCTACATTCGATATAATGTAATATACTGATTCATTCCCACAGATCAATGTACATTTAATACCAATATCATTACTACTATATCAACATTAGATATTATGTAATATTCTGCTTCATTCCCACAGATCAATGTACAATTAATAACTGCATTATTACTATCATATCTACATTAGATATAACGTAATATATTGGTTACTACCCACAGATCAATATACATTTAATCACAATATCAATAGCACTATATCTACATTGGATATAACGTAATATACTGATTCATTCCCACAGATCAATGTACATTTAATACCAATATCATCAGTACTATATCTACATTAGATATGTAATGTACATTTAACAACAAAATCATTATTACCATATCTAAATTCGATATAATGTAATATTCTGCTTCATTCCCACAGATCAATGTAGATTTAATAACAATATCATTATTACCATATCTACAGTAGATATAATGTCATATACAGATTCATTCCCACCGATCAATGTACATTAAATAACAATATCATTATTACCATATCTACATTAGATATTATGTAATATACTGATTCCTTCCCACAGATCAATGTACATTTAATAACAATATCATTAGTACTATATCTAGATTCGATATAATGTAATATACAGATTCATTCCCACAGATCAATGTACATTTAATGCCATTATCATTAGTACCATATCTATATTAGATATTTAATGTACAATTAATAACAGTATTATTATTATCATATCTACATTAGATATAACGTAATATATTGATTGCTACCCACAGATCAATATACATTTAATCACAATATCAATAGCACTATATCTACATTGTATATAACTTAATATACTGATTCATTCCCACAGATCAATGTACATTTAATACCAATATCATTAGTACTATATCTACATTAGATATGTAATGTACATTTAACAACAAAATCATTATTACCATATCTACACTCGATATAATGTAATATACTGCTTTATTCCCACAGATCAATGTACATTTAGAAACAATATCATTATTACCATATCTACATTAGATATAATGTAATATACTGCTTCATTCACACAGATCAATGTACATTTAACAACAATATCATTATTACCATATCTACATTAGATATAATGTAATATACGGATTCGTTCCCACAGATCAATGTACATTTAATTACAATATCATTGGTACTATATCTACATTAGATATGTAATGTACATTTAACAACATAATCATTATTACCATATCTACATTCGATATAATGTAATATTCTGCTTCATTCCCACAGATCAATGTACATTTAATAACAATTTCATTAGTACTATATCTAGATTCGGTATAATGTAATATTCTGCTTCATTCACACAGATCAATGTACATTTAAAAACAATATCATTATTACCATATCTACATTAGATATAATGTAATATACGGATTCGTTCCCACAGATCAATGTACATTTAATAACAATATCATTATTACCATATCTACACTAGATATAATGTAATATACGGATTCCTTCCCACAGATCAATGTACATTTAATGCCAATATCATTAGTACCATATCTATATTAGATATGTAATGTTCATTTAATAACAATATCATTATTACCATATCAACATTAGATATTATGTAACATACTGACTCCTTCCCACAGATCAATGTACATTTGATAACAATATCATTAGTACTATATCTACAATAGATATAATGTCATATACAGATTCATTCCAACAGATCAATGTACATTTAATCACAATATCATTAGCACCCTATCTACATTCGATATAATGTAATATACTGATTCATTCCCACAGACCAATGTACATTTAATAACAATATCATTGGTACTACATCTACATTCGATATAATGTAATATACTGATTCATTCCCACAAATCAATGTACATTTAATAACAATATCATTATTACCATATCTACATTAGATATTATGTAATATACTGATTCCTTCCCACAGATGAATGTACATTTAATAACAATATCATTAGTACTATATCTAGATTCGATATAATGTAATATACTGATTCACTCCCACAGATCAATGTACATTTAAACACAATATCATTATTACCATATCTACATTAGATATAATGTAATATACGGATTCGTTCCCACCGATCAATGTACATTTAATAACAATATCATTAGTACTATATCTAGATTCGATATAATGTAATATACTGATTCATTCCCACAGATCAATGTACATTTAATGCCAATATCATTAGTACCATATCTATATTAGATATTTAATGTACAATTAATAACAGTATTATTATTATCATATCTACATTAGATATAACGTAATATATTGATGGCTACCCACAGATCAATGTACATTTAATCACAATATCAACAGCACTATATCTACATTGGATATAACGTAATATACTGATTCATTCCCACAGATCAATGTACATTTAATACCAATATCATTACTACTATATCTACATTAGATATGTAATGTACATTTAACAACAAAATCATTATTAGTATATCTACATTCGATATAGTGTAATATTCTGCTTCATTCCCACAGATCAATGTACATTTAAAAACAATATCATTATTACCATCTCTACATGAGATATAATGTAATATACTGCTTCATTCACACAGATCAATGTACATTTAAAAACAATATCATTATTACCATATCTACATAAGATATAATGTAATATACGGATTCGTTCCCACAGATCAATGTACATTTAATAACAATATCATTGGTACTATATCTACATTAGATATGTAATGTACATTTAACAACAAAATCATTATTACCATATCTACATTCGATATAATGTAATCTCCTGCTTCATTCCCACAGACCAATGTACATTTAATAACAATATCATTAGCACTCTATCTACATGAGATATAATGTAATATACTGCTTCATTCACACAGATCAATGTACATTTAAAAACAATATCATTATTACCATATCTACATTAGATATAATGTAATATACGGATTCGTTCCCACAGATCAATGTACATTTAATACCAATATCATTACTACTATATCTACATTAGATATGTAGTGTACATTTAACAACAAAATCATTATTAGCATATCTACATTCGATATAATGTAATATTCTGCTTCATTCCCACAGATCAATGTACATTTAATAACAATTTCATTAGTACTATATCTAGATTCGATATAATGTAATATTCTGCTTCATTCACACAGATCAATGTACATTTAAAAACAATATCATTATTACCATATCTACATTAGATATAATGTAATATACGGATTCGTTCCCACAGATCAATGTACATTTAATAACAATATCATTATTACCATATCTACACTAGATATAATGTAATATACGGATTCCTTCCCACAGATCAATGTACATTTAATGCCAATATCATTAGTACCATATCTATATTAGATATGTAATGTTCATTTAATAACAATATCATTATTACCATATCAACATTAGATATTATGTAACATACTGACTCCTTCCCACAGATCAATGTACATTTAATAACAATATCATTAGTACTATATCTACAATAGATATAATGTCATATACAGATTCATTCCAACAGATCAATGTACATTTAATCACAATATCATTAGCACCCTATCTACATTCGATATAATGTAATATACTGATTCATTCCCACAGACCAATGTACATTTAATAACAATATCCTTATTACCATTTCTACAGTAGATATAATGTCATATACAGATTCATTCCCACAGATCAATATACATTTAATAACAATATCATTATTACCATATCTACATTGGATATTATGTAATATACTGATTCCTTCCCACAGACCAATGTACATTTAGTAACAATATCACTATTACCATATCTACATTAGATATAATGTAATATACTGATTCATTCCCACAGATCAATGTACATTTAATACCAATATCATTAGTACTATATCTACATTAGATATGTAATGTACATTTAACAACAAAATCATTATTAGCATATCTACATTCGATATAATGTAATATTCTGCTTCATTCCCACAGATCAATGTACATTTAATAACAATATCATTAGTACTATATCTAGATTCGATATAATGTAATATTCTGCTTCATTCCCACAGATCAATGTAGATTTAATAACAATATCATTATTACCATATCTACAGTAGATATAATGTCATATACAGATTCATTCCCACAGATCAATGTACATATAATAACACTATCATTATTACCATCTCTACATGAGATATAATGTAATATACTGCTTCATTCACACAGATCAATGTACATTTAAAAACAATATCATTATTACCATATCTACATTAGATATAATGTAATATACGGATTCGTTCCCACAGATCAATGTACATTTAATACCAATATCATTACTACTATATCTACATTAGATATGTAGTGTACATTTAACAACAAAATCATTATTAGCATATCTACATTCGATATAATGTAATATTCTGCTTCATTCCCACAGATCAATGTACATTTAATAACAATTTCAATAGTACTATATCTAGATTCGATATAATGTAATATTCTGCTTCATTCACACAGATCAATGTACATTTAAAAACAATATCATTATTACCATATCTACATTAGATATAATGTAATATACGGATTCGTTCCCACAGATCAATGTACATTTAATAACAATATCATTATTACCATATCTACACTAGATATAATGTAATATACGGATTCCTTCCCACAGATCAATGTACATTTAATGCCAATATCATTAGTACCATATCTATATTAGATATGTAATGTTCATTTAATAACAATATCATTATTACCATATCAACATTAGATATTATGTAACATACTGACTCCTTCCCACAGATCAATGTACATTTAATAACAATATCATTAGTACTATATCTACATTAGATATGTAATGTACATTTAACAACAAAATCATTATTACCATATCTACATTCGATATAATGTAATATACTGATTCATTCCCACAGATCAATGTAGATTTAATAAAAATATCATTATTACCATATCTACATTAGACATAATGTAATATACTGCTTCATTCCCACAGATCAATGTACATTTAAAAACAATATCATTATTACCATATCTACATTAGATATAATGTAATATATTGATTCATTCCCACAGATTAGTGTACATTTAATACCAATATCATTAGTACCATATCTATATTAGATATTTAATGTACAATTAATAACAGCATTATTATTATCATATCTACATTAGATATAACGTAATATATTGATTACTACCCACAGATCAATACACATTTAGTCACAATATCAATAGCACTATATCTACACTGGATATAACGTAATATACTGATTCATTCCCACAGATCAATGTACATTTAATACCAATATCATTAGTACTGTATCTACATTAGATATAATGTACATTTAACAACAAAATCATTATTACCATATCTACATTCGATATAATGTAATATACTGCTTCATTCCCACAGATCAATGTACATTTAAAAACAATATCGTTATTACCATATCTACACTAGATATAATGTAATATACGGATTCCTTCCCACAGATCAATGTACATTTAAAAACAATATCATTATTACCATATCTACATTAGATATAATGTAATATACTGATTCATTCCCACAGATCATTGTACATTTAATACCAATATCATTAGTACTACATCTACATTAGATATGTAATGTACATTTAACAACAAAATCATTATTACCATATCTACATTCGATATAATGTAATATACTGCTTCATTCCCACAGATCAATGTTCATTTAAAAACAATATCATTATTACCATATCTACATTAGATATAATGTAATATACGGATTCGTTCCCACAGATCAATGTACATTTAATAACAATATCATTAGCACTATATCTACATGAGATATGATGTAATATACTGCTTCATTCACACAGATCAATGTACATTTAAAAACAAAATCATTATTACCATATCTACATTAGATATAATGTAATATACGGATTCGTTCCCACAGATCAATGTACATTTAATAACAATATCATTAGCACTATATCTACATGACATATAATGTAATATACTGCTTCATTCACACAGATCAATGTACATTTAAAAACAATATCATTATTACCATATCTACATTCGATATAATGTAATATACTGATTCCTTCCCACAGATCAATGTACATTTAATAACAATATCATTAGTGCTATATCTACATTCGATATAATGTAATATACTGATTCATTCCCACAGATCAATGCAGATTTAATAACAACATCATTATTACTATATCTACATTAGATATAATGTTATATACAGATACATTCCAACAGACCAATGTACCTACATTTAATACCCATGTCATTATTACGATACCTACATAAGATATAATGTAATATACTGATTGCTACCCACAGATGAATGTGCATTTAACAACAAAATCATTATTATCATATCTAGATTAGATATATTGCAATATACTGATTCCTTCCCACAGATCAATGTACATTTAATATCAATATCATTATTACTATATCTACATTCGATATAATGTAATATACTGATTCATTCCCACAGATCAATGTACATATAATACCAATATCATTAGTACTATTTCTACATTAGATATGTAATATACAATTAATAACAATATTATTATTACCATATATACATTAGATATAATGTAATGTACTGATTCCTTCCCACAGATCAATGTACACTTAGTAACAATATCATTATTACTACATCTACAGTAGATATAATGTCATATACAGATTCATTCCCACAGATCAATGTACATATAATAACAATACCATTAGTACTATACCCACATTAGATATGTAATGTACACTTACAAACAATATCATTATTACCATATCTACATTCGATATAATGTAATATTCTGATTCATTCCCACAGATCAATGTACCTACATTTAATACCAATGTCATTATTAGGATACCTACATGAGATATAATGTAATATACTGATTGCTACCCACAGATCAATGTACATTTAATAACAATATCATTAGTACTATATCTACATTAGATATGCAATGTACAATGAATAACAATATTATTATTACCATATCTACATTAGATATAATGTAATATACTGATTCATTTCCACAGATCAATGTACATATAATAACAATATCATTATTACTATATCTACATTCGATATAATGTAATATACTGATTCATTCCAACAGATCAATGTACATATAATACTAATATCATTAGTACTATTTCTACATTAGATATGTAATGTACAATTAATAACAATATTATTATTACCATATCCACATTTGATATAAGGTAATCTACTGGTTACTACACACAGATCAATGTACATTTAATAACAATATCATTATTACTACATCTACAGTAGATATAATGTCATATACAGATTCATTCCCACAGATCAATGTACATATAATAACAATACCATTAGTACTATACCCACATTAGATATGTAATGTACACTTACAAACAATATCATTATTACCATATCTACATTCGATATAATGTAATATTCTGATTCATTCCCACAGATCAATGTACCTACATTTAATACCAATGTCATTATTAGGATACCTACATGAGATATAATGTAATATACTGATTGATACCCACAGATCAATGTACATTTAATAACAATATCATTAGTACTATATCTACATTAGATATGCAATGTACAATGAATAACAATATTATTATTACCATATCTACATTAGATATAATGTAATATACTGATACATTTCCACAGATCAATGTACATATAATAACAATATCATTATTACTATATCTACATTCGATATAATGTAATATACTGATTCATTCCAACAGATCAATGTACATATAATACTAATATCATTAGTACTATTTCTACATTAGATATGTAATGTACAATTAATAACAATATTATTATTACCATATCCACATTTGATATAAGGTAATCTACTGGTTACTACACACAGATCAATGTACATTTAATAACAATATCATTAGTACTATATCTACATTAGATATAATGTTATATACAGATACATTCCAACAGATCAATGTACCTTCATTTAATACCCATGTCATTATTACGATACATACATGAGATATAATGTAATATACTGTATGCTAATAACAGACGAATGTACATTTAATAACAATATTATTATTATCATATCTACATTAGATATAAGGTAATCCACTGGTTACTACACACAGATCAATGTACATTTAATAACAATATCATTAGTACTACATCTACATTCGATATAATGTAATATACCGATTCATTCCCACAGATCAATGTACATTTAATCACAATATCATCAGCACTATACCTACATTAGATATGTAATGTAGATTTAAGAACAATATCATTATTACCATATCTACATTAGATATATTGTAATATACTGATTCCTTCCCACAGATCAATGTACATTTAATAACAATATCATTATTGCTATATCTACAATAGATATAATGTCATATACAGATTCATTCCAACAGATCAATGTACATATAATAACAATATCATTATTACTATATCTACACTCGATATAATGTAATATACTGATTCATTCCCACAGATCAATGTACATATAATACCAATATCATTAGTACTATTTCTACATTAGATATGTAATGTACACTTAATAACAATATCATTATTACTATATCTACAGTAGATATAATGTCATATACAGATTCATTCCCACAGATCAATGTACATTTAATAACAATATCATTAGTACTATACCCACATTAGATATGTAATGTACATTTACAAACAATATCATTATTACCATATCTACATTCGATATAGTGTAATATACTGATTCATTCCCACAGATCAATGTACCTACATTTAATACGAATGTCATTATTAGGATACCTACATGAAATATAATGTAATATACTGATTGCTACCCACAGATCAATGTACATTTAATAACAATATCATTAGTACTATATCTACATTAGATATGTAACGTACAATTAATAACAATATTATTATTACCATATCCACATTTGATATAACATAATATACTGATTACTACCCACAGATCAGTGTACATTTAATACCAATAATATTAGTACTATGTCTACATTAGATATGTAATGTACATTTAACAACAAAATCATTATTACCATATCTATGTTAGATATAATGTAATATACTGATTCCTTCCCACAGATCACTGTACATTTAATAACAATATCATTAATACCATACCTACATTAGATATGTAATGTACATCTAAAAACAATATCATTATTACGATACCTACATTAGATATAATGTAATATACTGATTCCTTCCCACAGATCACTGTACATTTAGTAACAATATCATTAGTACTATACCTACATTAGATATGTAATGTAGATTCGATAACAATATCATTATTACCATATCTACATTAGATATATTGTAATATACTGATTCCTTCCCACAGATCAATGTAGATTTAATAACAATATCATTATTACTATATCTACAGTATATATAATGTCATATACAGATTCATTCCCACAGATGAATGTACATTTAATAACAATATCATTATTACCATATCTACATTAGATATAATGTAATATACTGATTCCTTCCCACAGATCAATGTACATTTAATAACAATATCATTAGCACTATATCTACATGACATATAATGTAATATACTGCTTCATTCACACAGATCAATGTACATTTAAAAACAATATCATTATTACCATATCTACATTAGATTTAATGTAATATACTGATTCATTCCCACAGATCAATGTACATTTAATACCAATATCATTACTACTATATCAACATTAGATATGTAATGTACATTTATCAACAAAATCATTATTAGCATATCTACATTCGATATAATGTAAGATTCTGCTTCATTCCCACAGATCAATGTACAATTAATAACTGCATTATTACTATCATATCTACATTAGATATAACGTGATATATTGGTTACTACCCACAGATCAATATACATTTAATCACAATATCAATAGCACTATATCTACATTGGATATAACGTAATATACTGATTCATTCCCACAGATCAGTGTACATTTAATACCAATATCATCAGTACTATATCTACATTAGATATGTAATGTACATTTAACAACAAAATCATTATTACCATATCTAAATTCGATATAATGTAATATTCTGCTTCATTCCCACAGATCAATGTAGATTTAATAACAATATCATTATTACCATATCTACAGTAGATATAATGTCATATACAGATTCATTCCCACCGATCCATGTACATTAAATAACAATATCATTATTACCATATCTACATTAGATATTATGTAATATACTGATTCCTTCCCACAGATCAATGTACATTTAATAACACTATCATTAGTACTATATCTAGATTCGATATAATATAATATACTGATTCATTCCCACAGATCAATGTACATTTAATGCCATTATCATTAGTACCATATCTATATTAGATATTTAATGTACAATTAATAACAGTATTATTATTATCATATCTACATTAGATATAACGTAATATATTGATTGCTACCCACAGATCAATATACATTTAATCACAATATCAATAGCACTATATCTACATTGTATATAACTTAATATACTGATTCATTCCCACAGATCAATGTACATTTAATACCAATATCATTAGTACTATATCTACATTAGATATGTAATGTACATTTAACAACAAAATCATTATTACCATATCTGCATTCGATATAATGTAATATACTGCTTCATTCCCACAGATCAATGTACATTTAAAAACAATATCATTATTACCATATCTACATTAGATATAATGTCATATACAGATTCATTCCCAGAGATCAATGTACATTTAATAACAATATCATTATTACCATATCTACATTAGAAATTATGTAATATACTGATTCCTTCCCACAGATCAATGTACATTTAATAACAGTATCATTAGTACTATATCTAGATTCGATATAATGTAATAAATTGATTCATTCCCACAGATCAATGTACATTTAATAACAATATCATTATTACTATATCTTCAATAGATATAATGTAATATACTGATTCATTCCCACAGACCAATGTACATTTAATAACAATATCATTATTACTGTTCCTACAGTAGGTATAATGTAATATACGGATTCGTTCCCACAGATCAATGTACATTTAATAACAATATCATTGGTACTATATCTACATTCGATATAATGTAATATACTGATTCATTCCCACAGATCAATGTACATTAAATAACAATATCATTATTACCATATCTACATTCGATATAATGTAACATACTGATTCATTCCCACAGATCAATGTAGATTTAATAACAATATCATTATTACCATATCTACAGTAGATATAATGTAATATACTGATTCATTTTCACAGATCAATGTACATATAATAACAATATCATTATTACTATATCTACATTCGATATAATGTAATATACTGATTCATTCCAACAGATCAATGTACATATAATACTAATATCATTAGTACTATTTCTACATTAGATATGTAATGTACAATTAATAACAATATTATTATTACCATATCCACATTTGATATAAGGTAATCTACTGGTTACTACACACAGATCAATGTACATTTAATAACAATATCATTAGTACTATATCTACATTAGATATAATGTTATATACAGATACATTCCAACAGATCAATGTACCTTCATTTAATACCCATGTCATTATTACGATACATACATGAGATATAATGTAATATACTGTATGCTAATAACAGACGAATGTACATTTAATAACAATATTATTATTACCATATCTACATTAGATATAAGGTAATCCACTGGTTACTACACACAGATCAATGTACATTTAATAACAATATCATTAGTACTACATCTACATTCGATATAATGTAATATACCGATTCATTCCCACAGATCAATGTACATTTAATCACAATATCATCAGCACTATACCTACATTAGATATGTAATGTAGATTTAAGAACAATATCATTATTACCATATCTACATTAGATATATTGTAATATACTGATTCCTTCCCACAGATCAATGTACATTTAATAACAATATCATTATTGCTATATCTACAATAGATATAATGTCATATACAGATTCATTCCAACAGATCAATGTACATATAATAACAATATCATTATTACTATATCTACACTCGATATAATGTAATATACTGATTCATTCCCACAGATCAATGTACATATAATACCAATATCATTAGTACTATTTCTACACTAGATATGTAATGTACACTTAATAACAATATCATTATTACTATATCTACAGTAGATATAATGTCATATACAGATTCATTCCCACAGATCAATGTACATTTAATAACAATATCATTAGTACTATACCCACATTAGATATGTAATGTACATTTACAAACAATATCATTATTACCATATCTACATTCGATATAATGTAATATACTGATTCATTCCCACAGATCAATGTACCTACATTTAATACGAATGTCATTATTAGGATACCTACATGAAATATAATGTAATATACTGATTGCTACCCACAGATCAATGTACATTTAATAACAATATCATTAGTACTATATCTACATTAGATATGTAACGTACAATTAATAACAATATTATTATTACCATATCCACATTTGATATAACATAATATACTGATTACTACCCACAGATCAGTGTACATTTAATACCAATAATATTAGTACTATGTCTACATTAGATATGTAATGTACATTTAACAACAAAATCATTATTACCATATCTATGTTAGATATAATGTAATATACTGATTCCTTCCCACAGATCACTGTACATTTAATAACAATATCATTAATACCATACCTACATTAGATATGTAATGTAGATTCGATAACAATATCATTATTACCATATCTACATTAGATATATTGTAATATACTGATTCCTTCCCACAGATCAATGTAGATTTAATAACAATATCATTATTACTATATCTACAGTATATATAATGTCATATACAGATTCATTCCCACAGATCAATGTACATTTAATAACAATATCATTATTACCATATCTACATTAGATATAATGTAATATACTGATTCCTTCCCACAGATCAATGTACATTTAATAACAATATCATTAGCACTATATCTACATGACATATAATGTAATATACTGCTTCATTCACACAGATCAATGTACATTTAAAAACAATATCATTATTACCATATCTACATTAGATTTAATGTAATATACTGATTCATTCCCACAGATCAATGTACATTTAATAACAATATCATTAGTACTATATCTAGATTCGATATAATGTAATACACTGATTCATTCCCACAGATCAATGTACATTTAATAACAATATCATTATTACTGTTCCTACAGTAGGTATAATGTAATATACGGATTCGTTCCCACAGATCAATGTACATTTAATAACAATATCATTGGTACTATATCTACATTCGATATAATGTAATATACTGATTCATTCCCACAGATCAATGTACATTTAATACCAATATCATTACTACTATATCAACATTAGATATGTAATGTACATTTATCAACAAAATCATTATTAGCATATCTACATTCGATATAATGTAAGATTCTGCTTCATTCCCACAGATCAATGTACAATTAATAACTGCATTATTACTATCATATCTACATTAGATATAACGTAATATATTGGTTACTACCCACAGATCAATATACATTTAATCACAATATCTATAGCACTATATCTACATTGGATATAACGTAATATACTGATTCATTCCCACAGATCAGTGTACATTTAATACCAATATCATCAGTACTATATCTACATTAGATATGTAATGTACATTTAACAACAAAATCATTATTACCATATCTAAATTCGATATAATGTAATATTCTGCTTCATTCCCACAGATCAATGTAGATTTAATAACAATATCATTATTACCATATCTACAGTAGATATAATGTCATATACAGATTCATTCCCACCGATCAATGTACATTAAATAACAATATCATTATTACCATATCTACATTAGATATTATGTAATATACTGATTCCTTCCCACAGATCAATGTACATTTAATAACACTATCATTAGTACTATATCTAGATTCGATATAATATAATATACTGATTCATTCCCACAGATCAATGTACATTTAATGCCATTATCATTAGTACCATATCTATATTAGATATTTAATGTACAATTAATAACAGTATTATTATTATCATATCTACATTAGATATAACGTAATATATTGATTGCTACCCACAGATCAATATACATTTAATCACAATATCAATAGCACTATATCTACATTGTATATAACTTAATATACTGATTCATTCCCACAGATCAATGTACATTTAATACCAATATCATTAGTACTATATCTACATTAGATATGTAATGTACATTTAACAACAAAATCATTATTACCATATCTGCATTCGATATAATGTAATATACTGCTTCATTCCCACAGATCAATGTACATTTAATAACAATATCATTATTACTATATCTTCAATAGATATAATGTAATATACTGATTCATTCCCACAGACCAATGTACATTTAATAACAATATCATTATTACTATTCGTACAGTAGATATAATGTAATATACGGATTCGGTCCCACAGATCAGTGTACATTTAATAACAATGTCATTGGTACTATATCTACATTCGATATAATGTAATATACTGATTCATTCCCACAGATCAATGTACATTTAGTACCAATATCATTACTACTATATCTACATTAGATATGTAATGTACATTTAACAACAAAATCATTATTAGTATATCTACATTCGATATAATGTAATATTCTGCTTCATTCCCACGGATCAATGTACATTTAAAAACAATATCATTATTACCATATCTACATTAGATATAATGTAATATACTGATTCCTTCGCACAGATCAATGTACATTTAATAACAATATCATTAGCACTATATCTACATGACATATAATGTAATATATATGCTTCATTCACACAGATCAATGTACATTTAAAAACAATATCATTATTACCATATCTACATTAGATATAATGTAATATACGGATTCGTTCCCACAGATCAATGGACATTTAATAACAGTATCATTGGTACTATATCTACATTAGATATGTAATGTACATTTGACAACAAAATCATTATTACCATATCTACATTCGATATAATGTAATATACTGCTTCATTCCCACAGATCAATGTACATTTAATGCCAATATCATTAGTACCATATCTATATTAGATATTTAATGTACAATTAATAACAGTATTATTATTATCATATCTACATTAGATATAACCTAATATATTGATTGCTACCCACAGATCAATATACATTTAATCACAATATCAATAGCACTATATCTACATTGGATATAACGTATTATACTGATTCATTCCCACAGATCAATGTACATTTAATACCAATATCATTAGTACTATATCTACATTAGATATGGAATGTACATTTGACAACAAAATCATTATTACCATATCTGCATTCGATATAATGTAATATACTGCTTCACTCCCACAGATCAATGTACATTTAAAAACAATATCATTATTACCATATCTACATTAGATATAATGTAATATATGGATTCGTTGCCACAGATCAATGTACATTTACTAACAATATTATTAGCACTACATCTACATTCGATACAATGTAATATACTGATTCATTCCCACAGATTAGTGCACATTTAATACCAATATCATTATTACTATATCTAGATTAGATATGTAATGTACATTTAACAACAAAATCATTATTACCACATCTACATTCGATATAATGTAATATTCTTCTTCATTCCCACAGACCAATGTACATTTAATAACAATATCATTATTACCATATCTACATTAGATATAATGTAATATACTGATTCCTTCCCACAGATCAATGTACATTTAATAACAATATCATTAGCACTATATCTACATGACATATAATGTAATATACTGCTTCATTCACACAGATCAATGTACATTTAAAAACAATATCATTATTACCATATCTACATTAGATTTAATGTAATATACTGATTCATTCCCACAGATCAATGTACATTTATTAACAATATCATTAGCACTATATCTACATTCGATATAATGTAATATACTGATTCAGTCCCACAGATTAGTGTACATTTAATACCAATATCATTAGTACTATATCTACATTAGATATGTAATGTACATTTAACAACAAAATCATTATTACCATATCTACATTCGATATAATGTAACATACTGATTCATTCCCACAGATCAATGTAGATTTAATAACAATATCATTATTACCATATCTACAGTAGATATAATGTCATATACAGATTCATTCCCACAGATCAATGTACATTTAATATCAATATCATTATTACCATATCTACATTAGATATTATGTAATATACTGATTCCTTCCCACAGATCAATGTACATTTAATAACAATATCATTAGTACTATATCTAGATTCGATATAATGTAATACACTGATTCATTCCCACAGATCAATGTACATTTAATAACAATATCATTAGTACTATACCCACATTAGATATGTAATGTACATTTACAAACAATATCATTATTACCATATCTACATTCGATATAATGTAATATACTGATTCATTCCCACAGATCAATGTACCTACATTTAATACGAATGTCATTATTAGGATACCTACATGAAATATAATGTAATATACTGATTGCTACCCACAGATCAATGTACATTTAATAACAATATCATTAGTACTATATCTACATTAGATATGTAACGTACAATTAATAACAATATTATTATTACCATATCCACATTTGATATAACATAATATACTGATTACTACCCACAGATCAGTGTACATTTAATACCAATAATATTAGTACTATGTCTACATTAGATATGTAATGTACATTTAACAACAAAATCATTATTACCATATCTATGTTAGATATAATGTAATATACTGATTCCTTCCCACAGATCACTGTACATTTAATAACAATATCATTAATACCATATCTACATTAGATATGTAATGTACATCTAAAAACAATATCATTATTACGATACCTACATTAGATATAATGTAATATACTGATTCCTTCCCACAGATCACTGTACATTTAGTAACAATATCATTAGTACTATACCTACATTAGATATGTAATGTAGATTCGATAACAATATCATTATTACCATATCTACATTAGATATATTGTAATATACTGATTCCTTCCCACAGATCAATGTAGATTTAATAACAATATCATTATTACTATATCTACAGTATATATAATGTCATATACAGATTCATTCCCACAGATCAATGTACATTTAATAACAATATCATTAGTACTATATCTACATTAGATATGTAATGTTCATTTAATAACAATATCATTATTACTGTTACGTTGCGCGTTGCGCGAGCGCGCAACGTAAAATTAATTATAAATTAATTTGTTTTATATATATATAATAATTCTTATTTTTGGGCGATGAGAAAGGTATCGCTGTCACCAGTTCTGACCGCGTATGACGCGGAAGCGTCCTCTACGGTCAGAACGAAATTAAAAGACGGAAAATTTAGATAATATTTATTTCCGTTGGGTTCGTCAGCGCTCTGGGTCCCATACGGGTCCCTCCTTGAATCCTTGTGTTGGTATGCGTGGATGTGAAATGTAAAATGAAAAAGGAAATGATACAAATGGAACTTGAAAGAAATGCGAATGCAATTTAGTGTGCAAAAAGAAAGTAATTTTAATTCAAAAATAACTATCGAAGCTAACAGAGCTGAATTTTGAAATGACTAATTGTTTGAATACTAAAATGATTCTATTAGATTTCTGTTAGTCACTGTTAAGTAAATTCAATTGATAACAATACTGTTTAAACAAGGGTAAAGATGCTTAACCTATTACGTTAATAATATAAATGAAAATCGAAAAATGTCTAACCTTTGGTTTACAATGAGAGCTTCTATTGTAATTATTACGCGTATTTGAAATGTGAAAAATGTATGGTTAACGTAGGACGACTGCCTCGACCCGATATAATGAAGAATCGAATTTTAGGCGGTTTCTATCCGCAAGGAAACGACCTGCCTGAAGAGACTCTCCTAACCCCCGAAAGGGCCTTACGGGTCGTCCCTGATAAAATATCTCGCAGTCGAAACAATCGTTACCCACACACATTCGCGATGATTAGAAAAAGTTCGGAATATTAAAATAGCGAAATATAATATAATCGGTACCTGACTGTGGAAACGAGACGATCTAAAATGAAGACACTCTTATAACCCGTAGGCTTAATAGATCGCCCGTTTTGCCGCGTCTAAATTGGATGCTAATGCCGTGCTCGACAAATTAGTACAGAACAGGCTTACCGTGAGAATGTAGAATATTATATATGATATAATCGGTTGTTAATTCGCTGGTTGAACGTTGAAAAATCGCTGGTTGATCTGGAACACCAAGAAAGGTTGAGAGATCTGTGGCGGCACTTCACTTGTCGCGCGCCCGTTTGTCGTTTGTTGCAAAATTAGTAAGACGAACACAAGACGATTACGCTCTTCGGGATAATATAATAATAGACGCGAGTGAATTTAATACGAAAGTTACGCGAACAACGGATTAAAAGAAAGAGAAAAGATAGAGGTTTAATAGTGTGAAATGGCTTTACGTGCGCGTCTCTGAGTTCTTGCCGCGTATCCGGAATTTCACTCTCACGACACTCTGCCTAATCCGTAGGTCTTGCCGCGCAGGTAAATTACAACGAAGTACGAACGACAACTCTATCTCTAGACGCACGGGCTCCCGTCCCGACTTACTCGATTGTTCGACGAAGAGTGATCAGAATCGATCGCGATCCTAGCCGGAAGGGCCCGTCGCGAGGACGATGTCCTGCGTGGGGACATTTCGGCAAATCATAGCGCGTGACGACAGCGTCGCGTGCGTCGCTATTGGTTAAGCGCGCGTGCCAGCTAAATTCCTCTAGATCATGCTTTCTCTCTTTCTTGGTGTTCCCTCTCTGTCTAACGGCTTTTCGATGTTTCTACGCCGTAGAATTTCTGGAATGTTCTATTCTCATCGATAATTCCAATATTAGATATATATATAATGATGCGATTATCAACTAATAGTTTAAATCAGAATTATTGCTATAAACATGAACTATATCTGTTGTACTATTAAGTATGAATAATGGACCGGTTATCACGAGGTTTCTTAATTAACAGTTGGCTTGTCCATAATCATTTCGTTCACAGAGAAATCGATCAACAATATGGATTGCGCCGGTACGCTCGATATAAGGCATTCGGTGTTCGATTGCTATTTTCCAATAACGACAGGTTTCCATTATTAATCGAATATTCGTTATTTCAGTTGCGACGTAGTTGCTTCGAGAACGTTCTCGTCATTCGAAAATTACCGTTAGGTTTTCGGTTTCAGGCAAATTCTCGAAATTCGATATAAAGACTTTTATTGCCTCGCACGACCCTTTGCCTCTAAACAGTCCTCGAACGCATGCTAGCGTTTGCCTGCAAGGGTTCTCATTCCTCGCTCTCGCATTCATACAAATATTCAACGAGCTACATTCCTTTGCGTTCTCATTCCAGCAATCAATTCATACACGCGATCGGGTTAGGGACCGACTGGCGCCCACGCGTGAAAAAGAGGAGAGTATCGATGTTAATCTCGGTAATAACGTGATCTTTGCGTTTTTTGCGCAGTTAGCCCGAGGAGACCCCTACAATGTGAAGCACTGGCTAACCGCGCCGCGAACGGTGTTAATGGTACTTTTCCTTGGTCAAAGCCGAGTTTTTCTATCACGCGTTTCTGTTACTACGCAGTTGAGCACGACGATAGCTTCAAGGAGGGGTTTCAACTAAGAGAAGAATTGAGAAATATGAGAAGAATGAAAGAATAGGAAAGACAAAAGTAGAATAATTATAAGCTCAAACTTTTCCCTGCGCATTTCCCACATGAAGAAGTCTCTTACAACCCGAAGGCTTGATGGGAAAGAACAGAGTCAAGGAGAAATTAAAGAAAAGTGCAGTAGTAATTTGCCCTCCCCACGCCCCTTACATGAGGAGACTCCAATAACCCGAAGGCTTGATAAGGGAACGTGAGGCGGACAAATTTGTAAAATTTTCCGGACGTAACATTACCATATCTACATTAGATATAATGTAATATACTGATTCCTTCCCACAGATCAATGTACATTTAAAAACAATATCATTAGTACTACATCTACATTCGATATAATGTAATATACCGATTCATTCCCACAGATCAATGTACATTTAATCACAATATCATCAGTACTATACCTACATTAGATATGTAATGTAGATTTAATAACAATATCATTATTACTATATCTACATTCGATATAATGTAATATACTGATTCATTCCCACAGATCAATGTACATATAATACCAATATCATTAGTACTATTTCTACATTAGATATGTAATGTACAATTAATAACAATATTATTATTACCATATCTACATTAGATATAATGTAATATACTGATTCCTTCCCACAGATCAATGTACATATAATAACAATATCGTTAGTACTATATCTACATTAGATATAATGTTATATACAGATACATTCCAACAGATCAATGTACCTACATTTAATACCCATGTCATTATTACGATACTTACATGAGATATAATGTAATATACTGTATGCTAATAACAGATGAATGTACATTTAATAACAATATTATTATTACCATATCTACATTAGATATAAGGTAATCTACTGATTCCTTCCCACAGATCAATGTACATTTAATAACAATATCATTATTACTATATCTACGTTCGATATAATGTGATATACTGATTCATTCCCACAGATCAATGTACATATAATACCAATATCATTAGTACTATTTCTACATTAGATATGAAATGTACAATTAATAACAATATTATTATTACCATATCCACATTTGATATAACATAATATACTGATTCCTTCCCACAGACCAATGTACACGTAATAACAATATCATTAGTACTATACCCACATTAGATATGTAATGTACATTCACAAACAATATCATTATTACCATATCTACATTCGATATAATGTAATATACTGATTCATTCCCACAGATCAATGTACCTACATTTAATACCAATGTCATTATTAGGATACCTACATGAGATATAATGTAATATACTGATTGCTACCCACAGACCGATGTACATTTAATAACAATATCATTAGTACTATATCTACATTAGATATGTAACGTACAATTAATAACAATATTATTATTACCATATCCACATTTGATATAACATAATATACTGATTACTACCCACAGATCCGTGTACATTTAATACCAATAATAGTAGTACTATGTCTACATTAGATATGTAATGTACATTCAACAACAAAATCGATATTACCATATCTACATTAGATATAATGTAATATACTGATTCCTTCCCACAGATCAATGTAGATTTAATAACAATATCATTATTACTATATCTACAGTATATATAATGTAATATTCTGATTCCTTCCCACAGATCAATATACATTTAATAAGAATATCATTGCTACTAGATCAACATTCGATCTAGTGTAATATATTGATTCATTCCGACAGATCAATGTACATTTAATAACTATATCATTATTACTATATCTACAGTAGATATAACGTCATATACAGATTCATTCCCACAGATCAATGTACATTTAATAACAATATCATTAATGCTATACCTACATTAAATATGTAATGTACATCTAAAAACAATATCATTATTACCATATCTACATTAGATATAATGTAGTATACTGATTCCTGCCCACAGATCACTGCACATTTAGTAACAATATCATTTGTACTATATCAACATTAGATGTAATGTTATATACAGATACATTCCAACAGATCAATGTACCTACATTTAATACCCACGTCATTATTACGATACTTACATGAGATATAATGTAATATACTGTATGCTAATAACAGATGAATGTACATTTAATAACAATATCATTATTACTATATCTACATTCGATATAATGTAATATACTGATTCATTCCCACAGATCAATGTACATATAATACAAATATCATTAGTACTATTTCTACATTAGACATGTAATGTACAATTAATAACAATATTATTATTACCATATCCACGTTTGATATAACATAATATACTGATTACTACCCACAGATCAATGTACACATAATACCACTGCCATTAGTACTATATCTACATTAGATATGTAATGTACAATTAATAACAATATTTTTATTACCATATATACATTAGATATAATGTAATATACTGATTCCTTCCCACAGATCAATGTACACTTAATAACAATATCATTATTACTATATCTACAGTAGATATAATGTCATATACAGATTCATTCCCACAGATCAATGTACATTTAATAACAATATCATTGTTACTATTCGTACAGTAGATATAATGTAGTATACGGATTCGGTCCCACAGATCAATGTATATTTAATAACAATATCATTGGTACTACATCTACATTCGATATAATGTAATATACTGATTCATTCCCACAGATCAAGGTACATTTAATACCAATATCATTACTACTATATCAACATTAGATGTGTAATGTACATTTAACAACAAAATCATTATTACCATATCTAAATTCGATATAATGTAATATTCTGCTTCATTCCCACAGATCAATGTAGATTTAATAACAATATCATTATTACCATATCTACAGTAGATATAATGTCATATACAGATTCATTCCCACCGATCAATGTACATTAAATAACAATATCATTATTACCATATCTACATTAGATATTATGTAATATACTGATTCCTTCCCACAGATCAATGTACATTTAATAACAATATCATTAGTACTATATCTAGATTCGATATAATGTAATACACTGATTCATTCCCACAGATCAATGTACATTTAATAACAATATCATTATTACTGTTCCTACAGTAGGTATAATGTAATATACGGATTCGTTCCCACAGATCAATGTACATTTAATAACAATATCATTGGTACTATATCTACATTCGATATAATGTAATATACTGATTCATTCCCACAGATCAATGTACATTTAATACCAATATCATTACTACTATATCAACATTAGATATGTAATGTACATTTATCAACAAAATCATTATTAGCATATCTACATTCGATATAATGTAAGATTCTGCTTCATTCCCACAGATCAATGTACAATTAATAACTGCATTATTACTATCATATCTACATTAGATATAACGTAATATATTGGTTACTACCCACAGATCAATATACATTTAATCACAATATCAATAGCACTATATCTACATTGGATATAACGTAATATACTGATTCATTCCCACAGATCAGTGTACATTTAATACCAATATCATCAGTACTATATCTACATTAGATATGTAATGTACATTTAACAACAAAATCATTATTACCATATCTAAATTCGATATAATGTAATATTCTGCTTCATTCCCACAGATCAATGTAGATTTAATAACAATATCATTATTACCATATCTACAGTAGATATAATGTCATATACAGATTCATTCCCACCGATCAATGTACATTAAATAACAATATCATTATTACCATATCTACATTAGATATTATGTAATATACTGATTCCTTCCCACAGATCAATGTACATTTAATAACACTATCATTAGTACTATATCTAGATTCGATATAATATAATATACTGATTCATTCCCACAGATCAATGTACATTTAATGCCATTATCATTAGTACCATATCTATATTAGATATTTAATGTACAATTAATAACAGTATTATTATTATCATATCTACATTAGATATAACGTAATATATTGATTGCTACCCACAGATCAATATACATTTAATCACAATATCAATAGCACTATATCTACATTGTATATAACTTAATATACTGATTCATTCCCACAGATCAATGTACATTTAATACCAATATTATTAGTACTATATCTACATTAGATATGTAATGTACATTTAACAACACAATCATTATTACCATATCTGCATTCGATATAATGTAATATACTGCTTCATTCCCACAGATCAATGTACATTTAAAAACAATATCATTATTACCATATCTACATTAGATATAATGTCATATACAGATTCATTCCCAGAGATCAATGTACATTTAATAACAATATCATTATTACCATATCTACATTAGAAATTATGTAATATACTGATTCCTTCCCACAGATCAATGTACATTTAATAACAGTATCATTAGTACTATATCTAGATTCGATATAATGTAATAAACTGATTCATTCCCACAGATCAATGTACATTTAATAACAATATCATTATTACTATATCTTCAATAGATATAATGTAATATACTGATTCATTCCCACAGACCAATGTACATTTAATAACAATATCATTATTACTATTCGTACAGTAGATATAATGTAGTATACGGATTCGGTCCCACAGATCAGTGTACATTTAATAACAATGTAATTGGTACTATATCTACATTCGATATAATGTAATATACTGATTCATTCCCACAGATCAATGTACATTTAGTACCAATATCATTACTACTATATCTACATTAGATATGTAATGTACATTTAACAACAAAATCATTATTAGTATATCTACATTCGATATAATGTAATATTCTGCTTCATTCCCACGGATCAATGTACATTTAAAAACAATATCATTATTACCATATCTACATTAGATATAATGTAATATACTGATTCCTTCGCACAGATCAATGTACATTTAATAACAATATCATTAGCACTATATCTACATGACATATAATGTAATATATATGCTTCATTCACACAGATCAATGTACATTTAAAAACAATATCATTATTACCATATCTACATTAGATATAATGTCATATACCTATTCATTCCCAGAGATCAATGTACATTTAAAAACAATATCATTATTACCATATCTACATTAGATATAATGTAATATACGGATTCGTTCCCACAGATCAATGTACATTTAATAACAGTATCATTGGTACTATATCTACATTAGATATGTAATGTACATTTGACAACAAAATCATTATTACCATATCTACATTCGATATAATGTAATATACTGCTTCATTCCCACAGATCAATGTACATTTAATGCCAATATCATTAGTACCATATCTATATTAGATATTTAATGTACAATTAATAACAGTATTATTATTATCATATCTACATTAGATATAACCTAATATATTGATTGCTACCCACAGATCAATATACATTTAATCACAATATCAATAGCACTATATCTACATTGGATATAACGTATTATACTGATTCATTCCCACAGATCAATGTACATTTAATACCAATATCATTAGTACTATATCTACATTAGATATGGAATGTACATTTGACAACAAAATCATTATTACCATATCTGCATTCGATATAATGTAATATACTGCTTCACTCCCACAGATCAATGTACATTTAAAAACAATATCATTATTACCATATCTACATTAGATATAATGTAATATATGGATTCGTTGCCACAGATCAATGTACATTTACTAACAATATTATTAGCACTATATCTACATTCGATACAATGTAATATACTGATTCATTCCCACAGATTAGTGCACATTTAATACCAATATCATTATTACTATATCTAGATTAGATATGTAATGTACATTTAACAACAAAATCATTATTACCACATCTACATTCGATATAATGTAATATTCTTCTTCATTCCCACAGACCAATGTAGATTTAATAACAATATCATTATTACCATATCTACAGTAGATATAATGTCATATACCGATTGATTCCCAGAGATCAATGTACATTTAATAACAATATCATTATTACCATATCTACATTAGATATTATGTAATATACTGATTCCTTCCCACAGATCAATGTACATTTAATAACAATATCATTAGTACTATATCTAGATTCGATATAATGTAATAAATTGATTCATTCCCACAGATCAATGTACATTTAATAACAATATCATTATTACCATATCTACATTAGATATAATGTAATATACTGATTCCTTCCCACAGATCAATGTACATTTAATAACAATATCATTAGCACTATATCTACATGACATATAATGTAATATACTGCTTCATTCACACAGATCAATGTACATTTAAAAACAATATCATTATTACCATATCTACATTAGATTTAATGTAATATACTGATTCATTCCCACAGATCAATGTACATTTATTAACAATATCATTAGCACTATATCTACATTCGATATAATGTAATATACTGATTCAGTCCCCCAGATTAGTGTACATTTAATACCAATATCATTAGTACTATATCTACATTAGATATGTAATGTACATTTAACAACAAAATCATTATTACCATATCTACATTCGATATAATGTAACATACTGATTCATTCCCACAGATCAATGTAGATTTAATAACAATATCATTATTACCATATCTACAGTAGATATAATGTCATATACAGATTCATTCCCACAGATCAATGTACATTTAATATCAATATCATTATTACCATATCTACATTAGATATTATGTAATATACTGATTCCTTCCCACAGATCAATGTACATTTAATAACAATATCATTAGTACTATATCTAGATTCGATATAATGTAATACACTGATTCATTCCCACAGATCAATGTACATTTAATAACAATATCATTACTACTGTCCCTACAGTAGGTATAATGTAATATACGGATTCGTTCCCACAGATCAATGTACATTTAATAACAATATCATTGGTACTATATCTACATTCGATATAATGTAATATACTGATTCATTCCCACAGATCAATGTAGATTTAATAACAATATCCTTATTACCATATCTACAGTAGATATAATGTCATATACAGATTCATTCCCACAGATCAATGTACATTTAATAACAATATCATTATTACCATATCTACATTCGATATAATGTAATATACTGCTTCATTCCCACAGATCAATGTACATTTAATGCCAATATCATTAGTACCATATCTATATTATATATTTAATGTACAATTAATAACAGTATTATTATTATCATATCTACATTAGATATAACCTAATATATTGATTGCTACCCACAGATCAATATACATTTAATCACAATATCAATAGCACTATATCTACATTGGATATAACGTATTATACTGATTCATTCCCACAGATCAATGTACATTTAATACCAATATCATTAGTACTATATCTACATTAGATATGGAATGTACATTTGACAACAAAATCATTATTACCATATCTGCATTCGATATAATGTAATATACTGCTTCACTCCCACAGATCAATGTACATTTAGAAACAATATCATTATTACCATATCTACATCAGATATAATGTAATATACTGCTTCATTCACACAGATCAATGTACATTTAACAACAATATCATTATTACCATATCTACATTAGATATAATGTAATATACGGATTCGTTCCCACAGATCAATGTACATTTAATTACAATATCATTGGTACTATATCTACATTAGATATGTAATGTACATTTAACAACAAAATCATTATTACCATATCTACATTCGATATAATGTAATATTCTGCTTCATTCCCACAGATCAATGTAGATTTAATAACAATATCATTATTGCCATATCTACGTTAGATATAATGTCATATACAGATTCATTCCTACAGATCAATGTACATTTAATAACAATATCATTATTACCATATCTACATTAGATATTATGTAATATACTGGTTCCTTCCCTCAGATCAATGTACATTTAATAACAATATCAGTATTACCATATCTACATAGATATAATGTAATATACTGCTTCATTCCCACAGATCAATGTACATTTAGAAACAATATCATTATTACCATATCTACATTAGATATAATGTAATATACGGATTCGTTCCCACAGATCAATGTACATTTAATTACAATATCATTGGTACTATATCTACATTAGATATGTAATGTACATTTAACAACAAAATCATTATTACCATATCTACATTCGATATAATGTAACATACTGATTCATTCCCACAGATCAATGTAGATTTAATAACAATATCATTATTACCATATCTACAGTAGATATAATGTCATATACAGATTCATTCCCACAGATCAATGTACATTTAATATCAATATCATTATTACCATATCTACATTAGATATTATGTAATATACTGATTCCTTCCCACAGATCAATGTACATTTAATAACAATATCATTAGTACTATATCTAGATTCGATATAATGTAATACACTGATTCATTCCCACAGATCAATGTACATTTAATAACAATATCATTATTACTGTTCCTACTGTAGGTATAATGTAATATACGGATTCGTTCCCACAGATCAATGTACATTTAATAACAATATCATTGGTACTATATCTACATTCGATATAATGTAATATACTGATTCATTCCCACAGATCAATGTACATTTAATACCAATATCATTACTACTATATCAACATTAGATATGTAATGTACATTTATCAACAAAATCATTATTAGCATATCTACATTCGATATAATGTAAGATTCTGCTTCATTCCCACAGATCAATGTACAATTAATAACTGCATTATTACTATCATATCTACATTAGATATAACGTAATATATTGGTTACTACCCACAGATCAATATACATTTAATCACAATATCAATAGCACTATATCTACATTGGATATAACGTAGTATACTGATTCATTCCCACAGATCAGTGTACATTTAATACCAATATCATCAGTACTATATCTACATTAGATATGTAATGTACATTTAACAACAAAATCATTATTACCATATCTAAATTCGATATAATGTAATATTCTGCTTCATTCCCACAGATCAATGTAGATTTAATAACAATATCATTATTACCATATCTACAGTAGATATAATGTCATATACAGATTCATTCCCACCGATCAATGTACATTAAATAACAATATCATTATTACCATATCTACATTAGATATTATGTAATATACTGATTCCTTCCCACAGATCAATGTACATTTAATAACACTATCATTAGTACTATATCTAGATTCGATATAATATAATATACTGATTCATTCCCACAGATCAATGTACATTTAATGCCATTATCATTAGTACCATATCTATATTAGATATTTAATGTACAATTAATAACAGTATTATTATTATCATATCTACATTAGATATAACGTAATATATTGATTGCTACCCACAGATCAATATACATTTAATCACAATATCAATAGCACTATATCTACATTGTATATAACTTAATATACTGATTCATTCCCACAGATCAATGTACATTTAATACCAATATCATTAGTACTATATCTACATTAGATATGTAATGTACATTTAACAACAAAATCATTATTACCATATCTGCATTCGATATAATGTAATATACTGCTTCATTCCCACAGATCAATGTACATTTAAAAACAATATCATTATTACCATATCTACATTAGATATAATGTCATATACAGATTCATTCCCAGAGATCAATGTACATTTAATAACAATATCATTATTACCATATCTACATTAGAAATTATGTAATATACTGATTCCTTCCCACAGATCAATGTACATTTAATAACAGTATCATTAGTACTATATCTAGATTCGATATAATGTAATAAATTGATTCATTCCCACAGATCAATGTACATTTAATAACAATATCATTATTACTATATCTTCAATAGATATAATGTAATATACTGATTCATTCCCACAGACCAATGTACATTTAATAACAATATCATTATTACTATTCGTACAGTAGATATAATGTAATATACGGATTCGGTCCCACAGATCAGTGTACATTTAATAACAATGTCATTGGTACTATATCTACATTCGATATAATGTAATATACTGATTTATTCCCACAGATCAATGTACATTTAGTACCAATATCATTACTACTATATCTACATTAGATATGTAATGTACATTTAACAACAAAATCATTATTAGTATATCTACATTCGATATAATGTAATATACTGATTCCTTCGCACAGATCAATGTACATTTAATAACAATATCATTAGCACTATATCCACATGACATATAATGTAATATATATGCTTCATTCACACAGATCAATGTACATTTAAAAACAATATCATTATTACCATATCTACATTAGATATAATGTAATATACTGATTACTTCCCACAGATCAATGCAGATTTAATAACAATATCATTATTACTATATCTACAGTATATATAATGTCATATACAGATTCATTCTCACAGATCAATGTACATTTAATAACAATATCATTAGTACTATATCTACATTAGATATGTAATGTTCATTTAATAACAATATCATTATTACCATATCTACATTAGATATAATGTAATATACTGATTCCTTCCCACAGATCAATGTACATTTAATAAGAATATCATTGGTACTATATCAACATTCGATATAGTGTAATATATTGATTCATTCCCACAGATCAATGTACATTTAATAGCAATATCATTTGTACTATATCAACATTTTATATAATGTAATATACTGATTCCTTCCCACAGATCAATGTACATTTAATAACAACATCATTATTACTATATCTACATTAGATATAATGTTATACACAGATACATTCCAACAGACCAATGTACCTACACTTAATACCCATGTCATTATTACGATACCTACATAAGATATAATGTAATATACTGATTGCTACCCACCGATGAATGTACATTTAACAACAAGATCATTATTACCATATCTACATTAGATATAATGTAATATACTGATTCCTTCCCACAGATCAATGTACATTTGATAACAATATCATTAGTACTATATCTATATTCGATATAATGCAATATACTGATTCATTCCCATAGATCAATGTACACATAATACCAATGCCATTAGTACTATATCTACATTAGATATGTAATGTACAATTAATAACAATATTTTTATTACCATACATACATTAGATATAATGTAATATACTGATTCCTTCCCACAGATCAATGTACACTTAATAACAATATCATTATTACTATATCTACAGTAGATATAATGTCATATACAGATTCATTCCCACAGATCAATGTACATTTAATAACAATATCATTAGTACTATACCCACATTAGATATGTAATGTACATTTACAAACAATATCATTATTACCATATCTACATTCGATATAATGTAATATACTGATTCATTCCCACAGATCAATGTACCTACATTTAATACCCATGTCATTATTACGATACCTACATTAGATATAATGTAATATACTGGTTTCTACCCACAGATGAATGTACATTTAATAACAATATTATTATTACCACATCTACATTAGATAGAATGTAATATACTGATTCATTCCCACAGATCAATGTACATATAATAACAATATCATTTGTACTATATCAAAATGAGATGTAATGTTATATACAGATACATTCCAACAGGTCAATGTACGTACATTTAATACCCACGTCATTATTACGATACTTACGTGAGATATAATGTAATATACTGTATGCTAATAACAGATGAATGTACATTTAATAACAATATCATTATTACTATATCTACATTCGATATAATGTAATATACTGATTCATTCCCACAGATCAATGTACATATAATACAAATATCATTAGTACTATTTCTACATTAGGCATGTAATGTACAATTAATAACAATATTATTATTACCATATCCACGTTTGATATAACATAATATACTGATTACTACCCACAGATCAATGTACACATAATACCACTGCCATTAGTACTATATCTACATTAGATATGTAATGTACAATTAATAACAATATTTTTATTACCATATATACATTAGATATAATGTAATATACTGATTCCTTCCCACAGATCAATGTACACTTAATAACAATATCATTATTACTATATCTACAGTAGATATAATGTCATATACAGATTCATTCCCACAGATCAATGTACATTTAATAACAATATCATTGTTACTATTCGTACAGTAGATATAATGTAGTATACGGATTCGGTCCCACAGATCAATGTACATTTAATAACAATATCATTGGTACTACATCTACATTCGATATAATGTAATATACTGATTCATTCCCACAGATCAAGGTACATTTAATACCAATATCATTACTACTATATCAACATTAGATATGTAATGTACATTTATCAACAAAATCATTATTAGCATATCTACATTCGATATAATGTAATATTCTGCTTCATTCCCACAGATCAATGTACAATTAATAACAGCATTATTATTATCATATTTACATTAGATATAACGTAATATATTGGTTACTACCCACAGATCAATATACATTTAATCACAATATCAATAGCACTATATCTACATTGGATATAACGTAATATACTGATTCATTCCCACAGATCAATGTACATTTAATACCAATATCATCAGTACTATATCTACATTAGATATGTAATGTACATTTAACAACAAAATCATTATTACCATATCTAAATTCGATATAATGTAATATTCTGCTTCATTCCCACAGATCAATGTAGATTTAATAACAATATCATTATTACCATATCTACAGTAGATATAATGTCATATACAGATTCATTCCCACCGATCAATGTACATTAAATAACAATATCATTATTACCATATCTACATTAGATATTATGTAATATACTGATTCCTTCCCACAGATCAATGTACATTTAATAACAATATCATTAGTACTATATCTAGATTCGATATAATGTAATATACTGATTCATTCCCACAGATCAATGTACATTTAATGCCATTATCATTAGTACCATATCTATATTAGATATTTAATGTACAATTAATAACAGTATTATTATTATCATATCTACATTAGATATAATGTAATATACTGATTCATTCCCACAGATCAATGTACATTTAATACCAATATCATCAGTACTATATCTACATTAGATATGTAATGTACATTTAACAACAAAATCATTATTACCATATCTAAATTCGATATAATGTAATATTCTGCTTCATTCCCACAGATCAATGTAGATTTAATAACAATATCATTATTACCATATCTACAGTAGATATAATGTCATATACAGATTCATTCCCACCGATCAATGTACATTAAATAACAATATCATTATTACCATATCTACATTAGATATTATGTAATATACTGATTCCTTCCCACAGATCAATGTACATTTAATAACAATATCATTAGTACTATATCTAGATTCGATATAATGTAATATACTGATTCATTCCCACAGATCAATGTACATTTAATGCCATTATCATTAGTACCATATCTATATTAGATATTTAATGTACAATTAATAACAGTATTATTATTATCATATCTACATTAGATATAACGTAATATATTGATTGCTACCCACAGATCAATATACATTTAATCACAATATCAATAGCACTATATCTACATTGTATATAACTTAATATACTGATTCATTCCCACAGATCAATGTACATTTAATAACAACATCATTGGTACTACATCTACATTCGATATAATGTAATATACTGATTCATTCCCGCAGATCAATGTGCATATAATAACAATATCATTAGTAATATCTACATTCGATATAATGTAATATACTGATTCATTCCCACAGATCAAGGTACATTTAATGACAATATCATTAGTACCATATCTATATTAGATATTTAATGTACAATTGATAACAGTATTATTGCTACCATATCTACATTAGACATAATGTAATATACGGATTCGTTCCCACAGATCAATGTACATTTAATGACAATATCATTAGCACTATATCTACACGACATATAATGTAATATACTGCTTCATTCACACAGATCAGTGTACATTTAAAAACAATATCATTATTACCATATCTACATTAGATATAATGTAATATTCTGCTTCATTCCCACAGATCAATGTAGATTTAATAACAATATCCTTATTACCATATCTACAGTAGATATAATGTCATATACAGATTCATTCCCACAGATCAATGTACATTTAATAACAATATCATTATTACCATATCTACATTCGATATAATGTAATATACTGCTTCATTCCCACAGATCAATGTACATTTAATGCCAATATCATTAGTACCATATCTATATTATATATTTAATGTACAATTAATAACAGTATTATTATTATCATATCTACATTAGATATAACCTAATATATTGATTGCTACCCACAGATCAATATACATTTAATCACAATATCAATAGCACTATATCTACATTGGATATAACGTATTATACTGATTCATTCCCACAGATCAATGTACATTTAATACCAATATCATTAGTACTATATCTACATTAGATATGGAATGTACATTTGACAACAAAATCATTATTACCATATCTGCATTCGATATAATGTAATATACTGCTTCACTCCCACAGATCAATGTACATTTAGAAACAATATCATTATTACCATATCTACATCAGATATAATGTAATATACTGCTTCATTCACACAGATCAATGTACATTTAACAACAATATCATTATTACCATATCTACATTAGATATAATGTAATATACGGATTCGTTCCCACAGATCAATGTACATTTAATTACAATATCATTGGTACTATATCTACATTAGATATGTAATGTACATTTAACAACAAAATCATTATTACCATATCTACATTCGATATAATGTAACATACTGATTCATTCCCACAGATCAATGTAGATTTAATAACAATATCATTATTACCATATCTACAGTAGATATAATGTCATATACAGATTCATTCCCACAGATCAATGTACATTTAATATCAATATCATTATTACCATATCTACATTAGATATTATGTAATATACTGATTCCTTCCCACAGATCAATGTACATTTAATAACAATATCATTAGTACTATATCTAGATTCGATATAATGTAATACACTGATTCATTCCCACAGATCAATGTACATTTAATAACAATATCATTATTACTGTTCCTACAGTAGGTATAATGTAATATACGGATTCGTTCCCACAGATCAATGTACATTTAATAACAATATCATTGGTACTATATCTACATTCGATATAATGTAATATACTGATTCATTCCCACAGATCAATGTACATTTAATACCAATATCATTACTACTATATCAACATTAGATATGTAATGTACATTTATCAACAAAATCATTATTAGCATATCTACATTCGATATAATGTAAGATTCTGCTTCATTCCCACAGATCAATGTACAATTAATAACTGCATTATTACTATCATATCTACATTAGATATAACGTAATATATTGGTTACTACCCACAGATCAATATACATTTAATCACAATATCAATAGCACTATATCTACATTGGATATAACGTAGTATACTGATTCATTCCCACAGATCAGTGTACATTTAATACCAATATCATCAGTACTATATCTACATTAGATATGTAATGTACATTTAACAACAAAATCATTATTACCATATCTAAATTCGATATAATGTAATATTCTGCTTCATTCCCACAGATCAATGTAGATTTAATAACAATATCATTATTACCATATCTACAGTAGATATAATGTCATATACAGATTCATTCCCACCGATCAATGTACATTAAATAACAATATCATTATTACCATATCTACATTAGATATTATGTAATATACTGATTCCTTCCCACAGATCAATGTACATTTAATAACACTATCATTAGTACTATATCTAGATTCGATATAATATAATATACTGATTCATTCCCACAGATCAATGTACATTTAATGCCATTATCATTAGTACCATATCTATATTAGATATTTAATGTACAATTAATAACAGTATTATTATTATCATATCTACATTAGATATAACGTAATATATTGATTGCTACCCACAGATCAATATACATTTAATCACAATATCAATAGCACTATATCTACATTGTATATAACTTAATATACTGATTCATTCCCACAGATCAATGTACATTTAATACCAATATCATTAGTACTATATCTACATTAGATATGTAATGTACATTTAACAACAAAATCATTATTACCATATCTGCATTCGATATAATGTAATATACTGCTTCATTCCCACAGATCAATGTACATTTAAAAACAATATCATTATTACCATATCTACATTAGATATAATGTCATATACAGATTCATTCCCAGAGATCAATGTACATTTAATAACAATATCATTATTACCATATCTACATTAGAAATTATGTAATATACTGATTCCTTCCCACAGATCAATGTACATTTAATAACAGTATCATTAGTACTATATCTAGATTCGATATAATGTAATAAATTGATTCATTCCCACAGATCAATGTACATTTAATAACAATATCATTATTACTATATCTTCAATAGATATAATGTAATATACTGATTCATTCCCACAGACCAATGTACATTTAATAACAATATCATTATTACTATTCGTACAGTAGATATAATGTAATATACGGATTCGGTCCCACAGATCAGTGTACATTTAATAACAATGTCATTGGTACTATATCTACATTCGATATAATGTAATATACTGATTTATTCCCACAGATCAATGTACATTTAGTACCAATATCATTACTACTATATCTACATTAGATATGTAATGTACATTTAACAACAAAATCATTATTAGTATATCTACATTCGATATAATGTAATATACTGATTCCTTCGCACAGATCAATGTACATTTAATAACAATATCATTAGCACTATATCCACATGACATATAATGTAATATATATGCTTCATTCACACAGATCAATGTACATTTAAAAACAATATCATTATTACCATATCTACATTAGATATAATGTAATATACTGATTACTTCCCACAGATCAATGCAGATTTAATAACAATATCATTATTACTATATCTACAGTATATATAATGTCATATACAGATTCATTCTCACAGATCAATGTACATTTAATAACAATATCATTAGTACTATATCTACATTAGATATGTAATGTTCATTTAATAACAATATCATTATTACCATATCTACATTAGATATAATGTAATATACTGATTCCTTCCCACAGATCAATGTACATTTAATAAGAATATCATTGGTACTATATCAACATTCGATATAGTGTAATATATTGATTCATTCCCACAGATCAATGTACATTTAATAGCAATATCATTTGTACTATATCAACATTTTATATAATGTAATATACTGATTCCTTCCCACAGATCAATGTACATTTAATAACAACATCATTATTACTATATCTACATTAGATATAATGTTATACACAGATACATTCCAACAGACCAATGTACCTACACTTAATACCCATGTCATTATTACGATACCTACATAAGATATAATGTAATATACTGATTGCTACCCACCGATGAATGTACATTTAACAACAAGATCATTATTACCATATCTACATTAGATATAATGTAATATACTGATTCCTTCCCACAGATCAATGTACATTTGATAACAATATCATTAGTACTATATCTATATTCGATATAATGCAATATACTGATTCATTCCCATAGATCAATGTACACATAATACCAATGCCATTAGTACTATATCTACATTAGATATGTAATGTACAATTAATAACAATATTTTTATTACCATACATACATTAGATATAATGTAATATACTGATTCCTTCCCACAGATCAATGTACACTTAATAACAATATCATTATTACTATATCTACAGTAGATATAATGTCATATACAGATTCATTCCCACAGATCAATGTACATTTAATAACAATATCATTAGTACTATACCCACATTAGATATGTAATGTACATTTACAAACAATATCATTATTACCATATCTACATTCGATATAATGTAATATACTGATTCATTCCCACAGATCAATGTACCTACATTTAATACCCATGTCATTATTACGATACCTACATTAGATATAATGTAATATACTGGTTTCTACCCACAGATGAATGTACATTTAATAACAATATTATTATTACCACATCTACATTAGATAGAATGTAATATACTGATTCATTCCCACAGATCAATGTACATATAATAACAATATCATTTGTACTATATCAAAATGAGATGTAATGTTATATACAGATACATTCCAACAGGTCAATGTACGTACATTTAATACCCACGTCATTATTACGATACTTACGTGAGATATAATGTAATATACTGTATGCTAATAACAGATGAATGTACATTTAATAACAATATCATTATTACTATATCTACATTCGATATAATGTAATATACTGATTCATTCCCACAGATCAATGTACATATAATACAAATATCATTAGTACTATTTCTACATTAGGCATGTAATGTACAATTAATAACAATATTATTATTACCATATCCACGTTTGATATAACATAATATACTGATTACTACCCACAGATCAATGTACACATAATACCACTGCCATTAGTACTATATCTACATTAGATATGTAATGTACAATTAATAACAATATTTTTATTACCATATATACATTAGATATAATGTAATATACTGATTCCTTCCCACAGATCAATGTACACTTAATAACAATATCATTATTACTATATCTACAGTAGATATAATGTCATATACAGATTCATTCCCACAGATCAATGTACATTTAATAACAATATCATTGTTACTATTCGTACAGTAGATATAATGTAGTATACGGATTCGGTCCCACAGATCAATGTACATTTAATAACAATATCATTGGTACTACATCTACATTCGATATAATGTAATATACTGATTCATTCCCACAGATCAAGGTACATTTAATACCAATATCATTACTACTATATCAACATTAGATATGTAATGTACATTTATCAACAAAATCATTATTAGCATATCTACATTCGATATAATGTAATATTCTGCTTCATTCCCACAGATCAATGTACAATTAATAACAGCATTATTATTATCATATTTACATTAGATATAACGTAATATATTGGTTACTACCCACAGATCAATATACATTTAATCACAATATCAATAGCACTATATCTACATTGGATATAACGTAATATACTGATTCATTCCCACAGATCAATGTACATTTAATACCAATATCATCAGTACTATATCTACATTAGATATGTAATGTACATTTAACAACAAAATCATTATTACCATATCTAAATTCGATATAATGTAATATTCTGCTTCATTCCCACAGATCAATGTAGATTTAATAACAATATCATTATTACCATATCTACAGTAGATATAATGTCATATACAGATTCATTCCCACCGATCAATGTACATTAAATAACAATATCATTATTACCATATCTACATTAGATATTATGTAATATACTGATTCCTTCCCACAGATCAATGTACATTTAATAACAATATCATTAGTACTATATCTAGATTCGATATAATGTAATATACTGATTCATTCCCACAGATCAATGTACATTTAATGCCATTATCATTAGTACCATATCTATATTAGATATTTAATGTACAATTAATAACAGTATTATTATTATCATATCTACATTAGATATAATGTAATATACTGATTCATTCCCACAGATCAAGGTACATTTAATGACAATATCATTAGTACCATATCTATATTAGATATTTAATGTACAATTGATAACAGTATTATTGCTACCATATCTACATTAGACATAATGTAATATACGGATTCGTTCCCACAGATCAATGTACATTTAATGACAATATCATTAGCACTATATCTACATGACATATAATGTAATATACTGCTTCATTCACACAGATCAGTGTACATTTAAAAACAATATCATTATTACCATATCTACATTAGATATAATGTAATATTCTGCTTCATTCCCACAGATCAATGTAGATTTAATAACAATATCCTTATTACCATATCTACAGTAGATATAATGTCATATACAGATTCATTCCCACAGATCAATGTACATTTAATAACAATATCATTATTACCATATCTACATTCGATATAATGTAATATACTGCTTCATTCCCACAGATCAATGTACATTTAATGCCAATATCATTAGTACCATATCTATATTATATATTTAATGTACAATTAATAACAGTATTATTATTATCATATCTACATTAGATATAACCTAATATATTGATTGCTACCCACAGATCAATATACATTTAATCACAATATCAATAGCACTATATCTACATTGGATATAACGTATTATACTGATTCATTCCCACAGATCAATGTACATTTAATACCAATATCATTAGTACTATATCTACATTAGATATGGAATGTACATTTGACAACAAAATCATTATTACCATATCTGCATTCGATATAATGTAATATACTGCTTCACTCCCACAGATCAATGTACATTTAGAAACAATATCATTATTACCATATCTACATCAGATATAATGTAATATACTGCTTCATTCACACAGATCAATGTACATTTAACAACAATATCATTATTACCATATCTACATTAGATATAATGTAATATACGGATTCGTTCCCACAGATCAATGTACATTTAATTACAATATCATTGGTACTATATCTACATTAGATATGTAATGTACATTTAACAACAAAATCATTATTACCATATCTACATTCGATATAATGTAATATTCTGCTTCATTCCCACAGATCAATGTAGATTTAATAACAATATCATTATTGCCATATCTACGTTAGATATAATGTCATATACAGATTCATTCCTACAGATCAATGTACATTTAATAACAATATCATTATTACCATATCTACATTAGATATTATGTAATATACTGGTTCCTTCCCTCAGATCAATGTACATTTAATAACAATATCAGTATTACCATATCTACATAGATATAATGTAATATACTGCTTCATTCCCACAGATCAATGTACATTTAGAAACAATATCATTATTACCATATCTACATTAGATATAATGTAATATACGGATTCGTTCCCACAGATCAATGTACATTTAATTACAATATCATTGGTACTATATCTACATTAGATATGTAATGTACATTTAACAACAAAATCATTATTACCATATCTACATTCGATATAATGTAACATACTGATTCATTCCCACAGATCAATGTAGATTTAATAACAATATCATTATTACCATATCTACAGTAGATATAATGTCATATACAGATTCATTCCCACAGATCAATGTACATTTAATATCAATATCATTATTACCATATCTACATTAGATATTATGTAATATACTGATTCCTTCCCACAGATCAATGTACATTTAATAACAATATCATTAGTACTATATCTAGATTCGATATAATGTAATACACTGATTCATTCCCACAGATCAATGTACATTTAATAACAATATCATTATTACTGTTCCTACAGTAGGTATAATGTAATATACGGATTCGTTTCCACAGATCAATGTACATTTAATAACAATATCATTGGTACTATATCTACATTCGATATAATGTAATATACTGATTCATTCCCACAGATCAATGTACATTTAATACCAATATCATTACTACTATATCAACATTAGATATGTAATGTACATTTATCAACAAAATCATTATTAGCATATCTACATTCGATATAATGTAAGATTCTGCTTCATTCCCACAGATCAATGTACAATTAATAACTGCATTATTACTATCATATCTACATTAGATATAACGTAATATATTGGTTACTACCCACAGATCAATATACATTTAATCACAATATCAATAGCACTATATCTACATTGGATATAACGTAGTATACTGATTCATTCCCACAGATCAGTGTACATTTAATACCAATATCATCAGTACTATATCTACATTAGATATGTAATGTACATTTAACAACAAAATCATTATTACCATATCTAAATTCGATATAATGTAATATTCTGCTTCATTCCCACAGATCAATGTAGATTTAATAACAATATCATTATTACCATATCTACAGTAGATATAATGTCATATACAGATTCATTCCCACCGATCAATGTACATTAAATAACAATATCATTATTACCATATCTACATTAGATATTATGTAATATACTGATTCCTTCCCACAGATCAATGTACATTTAATAACACTATCATTAGTACTATATCTAGATTCGATATAATATAATATACTGATTCATTCCCACAGATCAATGTACATTTAATGCCATTATCATTAGTACCATATCTATATTAGATATTTAATGTACAATTAATAACAGTATTATTATTATCATATCTACATTAGATATAACGTAATATATTGATTGCTACCCACAGATCAATATACATTTAATCACAATATCAATAGCACTATATCTACATTGTATATAACTTAATATACTGATTCATTCCCACAGATCAATGTACATTTAATACCAATATCATTAGTACTATATCTACATTAGATATGTAATGTACATTTAACAACAAAATCATTATTACCATATCTGCATTCGATATAATGTAATATACTGCTTCATTCCCACAGATCAATGTACATTTAAAAACAATATCATTATTACCATATCTACATTAGATATAATGTCATATACAGATTCATTCCCAGAGATCAATGTACATTTAATAACAATATCATTATTACCATATCTACATTAGAAATTATGTAATATACTGATTCCTTCCCACAGATCAATGTACATTTAATAACAGTATCATTAGTACTATATCTAGATTCGATATAATGTAATAAATTGATTCATTCCCACAGATCAATGTACATTTAATAACAATATCATTATTACTATATCTTCAATAGATATAATGTAATATACTGATTCATTCCCACAGACCAATGTACATTTAATAACAATATCATTATTACTATTCGTACAGTAGATATAATGTAATATACGGATTCGGTCCCACAGATCAGTGTACATTTAATAACAATGTCATTGGTACTATATCTACATTCGATATAATGTAATATACTGATTTATTCCCACAGATCAATGTACATTTAGTACCAATATCATTACTACTATATCTACATTAGATATGTAATGTACATTTAACAACAAAATCATTATTAGTATATCTACATTCGATATAATGTAATATACTGATTCCTTCGCACAGATCAATGTACATTTAATAACAATATCATTAGCACTATATCCACATGACATATAATGTAATATATATGCTTCATTCACACAGATCAATGTACATTTAAAAACAATATCATTATTACCATATCTACATTAGATATAATGTAATATACTGATTACTTCCCACAGATCAATGCAGATTTAATAACAATATCATTATTACTATATCTACAGTATATATAATGTCATATACAGATTCATTCTCACAGATCAATGTACATTTAATAACAATATCATTAGTACTATATCTACATTAGATATGTAATGTTCATTTAATAACAATATCATTATTACCATATCTACATTAGATATAATGTAATATACTGATTCCTTCCCACAGATCAATGTACATTTAATAAGAATATCATTGGTACTATATCAACATTCGATATAGTGTAATATATTGATTCATTCCCACAGATCAATGTACATTTAATAGCAATATCATTTGTACTATATCAACATTTTATATAATGTAATATACTGATTCCTTCCCACAGATCAATGTACATTTAATAACAACATCATTATTACTATATCTACATTAGATATAATGTTATACACAGATACATTCCAACAGACCAATGTACCTACACTTAATACCCATGTCATTATTACGATACCTACATAAGATATAATGTAATATACTGATTGCTACCCACCGATGAATGTACATTTAACAACAAGATCATTATTACCATATCTACATTAGATATAATGTAATATACTGATTCCTTCCCACAGATCAATGTACATTTGATAACAATATCATTAGTACTATATCTATATTCGATATAATGCAATATACTGATTCATTCCCATAGATCAATGTACACATAATACCAATGCCATTAGTACTATATCTACATTAGATATGTAATGTACAATTAATAACAATATTTTTATTACCATACATACATTAGATATAATGTAATATACTGATTCCTTCCCACAGATCAATGTACACTTAATAACAATATCATTATTACTATATCTACAGTAGATATAATGTCATATACAGATTCATTCCCACAGATCAATGTACATTTAATAACAATATCATTAGTACTATACCCACATTAGATATGTAATGTACATTTACAAACAATATCATTATTACCATATCTACATTCGATATAATGTAATATACTGATTCATTCCCACAGATCAATGTACCTACATTTAATACCCATGTCATTATTACGATACCTACATTAGATATAATGTAATATACTGGTTTCTACCCACAGATGAATGTACATTTAATAACAATATTATTATTACCACATCTACATTAGATAGAATGTAATATACTGATTCATTCCCACAGATCAATGTACATATAATAACAATATCATTTGTACTATATCAAAATGAGATGTAATGTTATATACAGATACATTCCAACAGGTCAATGTACGTACATTTAATACCCACGTCATTATTACGATACTTACGTGAGATATAATGTAATATACTGTATGCTAATAACAGATGAATGTACATTTAATAACAATATCATTATTACTATATCTACATTCGATATAATGTAATATACTGATTCATTCCCACAGATCAATGTACATATAATACAAATATCATTAGTACTATTTCTACATTAGGCATGTAATGTACAATTAATAACAATATTATTATTACCATATCCACGTTTGATATAACATAATATACTGATTACTACCCACAGATCAATGTACACATAATACCACTGCCATTAGTACTATATCTACATTAGATATGTAATGTACAATTAATAACAATATTTTTATTACCATATATACATTAGATATAATGTAATATACTGATTCCTTCCCACAGATCAATGTACACTTAATAACAATATCATTATTACTATATCTACAGTAGATATAATGTCATATACAGATTCATTCCCACAGATCAATGTACATTTAATAACAATATCATTGTTACTATTCGTACAGTAGATATAATGTAGTATACGGATTCGGTCCCACAGATCAATGTACATTTAATAACAATATCATTGGTACTACATCTACATTCGATATAATGTAATATACTGATTCATTCCCACAGATCAAGGTACATTTAATACCAATATCATTACTACTATATCAACATTAGATATGTAATGTACATTTATCAACAAAATCATTATTAGCATATCTACATTCGATATAATGTAATATTCTGCTTCATTCCCACAGATCAATGTACAATTAATAACAGCATTATTATTATCATATTTACATTAGATATAACGTAATATATTGGTTACTACCCACAGATCAATATACATTTAATCACAATATCAATAGCACTATATCTACATTGGATATAACGTAATATACTGATTCATTCCCACAGATCAATGTACATTTAATACCAATATCATCAGTACTATATCTACATTAGATATGTAATGTACATTTAACAACAAAATCATTATTACCATATCTAAATTCGATATAATGTAATATTCTGCTTCATTCCCACAGATCAATGTAGATTTAATAACAATATCATTATTACCATATCTACAGTAGATATAATGTCATATACAGATTCATTCCCACCGATCAATGTACATTAAATAACAATATCATTATTACCATATCTACATTAGATATTATGTAATATACTGATTCCTTCCCACAGATCAATGTACATTTAATAACAATATCATTAGTACTATATCTAGATTCGATATAATGTAATATACTGATTCATTCCCACAGATCAATGTACATTTAATGCCATTATCATTAGTACCATATCTATATTAGATATTTAATGTACAATTAATAACAGTATTATTATTATCATATCTACATTAGATATAATGTAATATACTGATTCATTCCCACAGATCAATGTACATTTAATACCAATATCATCAGTACTATATCTACATTAGATATGTAATGTACATTTAACAACAAAATCATTATTACCATATCTAAATTCGATATAATGTAATATTCTGCTTCATTCCCACAGATCAATGTAGATTTAATAACAATATCATTATTACCATATCTACAGTAGATATAATGTCATATACAGATTCATTCCCACCGATCAATGTACATTAAATAACAATATCATTATTACCATATCTACATTAGATATTATGTAATATACTGATTCCTTCCCACAGATCAATGTACATTTAATAACAATATCATTAGTACTATATCTAGATTCGATATAATGTAATATACTGATTCATTCCCACAGATCAATGTACATTTAATGCCATTATCATTAGTACCATATCTATATTAGATATTTAATGTACAATTAATAACAGTATTATTATTATCATATCTACATTAGATATAACGTAATATATTGATTGCTACCCACAGATCAATATACATTTAATCACAATATCAATAGCACTATATCTACATTGTATATAACTTAATATACTGATTCATTCCCACAGATCAATGTACATTTAATAACAACATCATTGGTACTACATCTACATTCGATATAATGTAATATACTGATTCATTCCCGCAGATCAATGTGCATATAATAACAATATCATTAGTAATATCTACATTCGATATAATGTAATATACTGATTCATTCCCACAGATCAAGGTACATTTAATGACAATATCATTAGTACCATATCTATATTAGATATTTAATGTACAATTGATAACAGTATTATTGCTACCATATCTACATTAGACATAATGTAATATACGGATTCGTTCCCACAGATCAATGTACATTTAATGACAATATCATTAGCACTATATCTACACGACATATAATGTAATATACTGCTTCATTCACACAGATCAGTGTACATTTAAAAACAATATCATTATTACCATATCTACATTAGATATAATGTAATATTCTGCTTCATTCCCACAGATCAATGTAGATTTAATAACAATATCCTTATTACCATATCTACAGTAGATATAATGTCATATACAGATTCATTCCCACAGATCAATGTACATTTAATAACAATATCATTATTACCATATCTACATTCGATATAATGTAATATACTGCTTCATTCCCACAGATCAATGTACATTTAATGCCAATATCATTAGTACCATATCTGTATTATATATTTAATGTACAATTAATAACAGTATTATTATTATCATATCTACATTAGATATAACCTAATATATTGATTGCTACCCACAGATCAATATACATTTAATCACAATATCAATAGCACTATATCTACATTGGATATAACGTATTATACTGATTCATTCCCACAGATCAATGTACATTTAATACCAATATCATTAGTACTATATCTACATTAGATATGGAATGTACATTTGACAACAAAATCATTATTACCATATCTGCATTCGATATAATGTAATATACTGCTTCACTCCCACAGATCAATGTACATTTAGAAACAATATCATTATTACCATATCTACATCAGATATAATGTAATATACTGCTTCATTCACACAGATCAATGTACATTTAACAACAATATCATTATTACCATATCTACATTAGATATAATGTAATATACGGATTCGTTCCCACAGATCAATGTACATTTAATTACAATATCATTGGTACTATATCTACATTAGATATGTAATGTACATTTAACAACAAAATCATTATTACCATATCTACATTCGATATAATGTAACATACTGATTCATTCCCACAGATCAATGTAGATTTAATAACAATATCATTATTACCATATCTACAGTAGATATAATGTCATATACAGATTCATTCCCACAGATCAATGTACATTTAATATCAATATCATTATTACCATATCTACATTAGATATTATGTAATATACTGATTCCTTCCCACAGATCAATGTACATTTAATAACAATATCATTAGTACTATATCTAGATTCGATATAATGTAATACACTGATTCATTCCCACAGATCAATGTACATTTAATAACAATATCATTATTACTGTTCCTACAGTAGGTATAATGTAATATACGGATTCGTTCCCACAGATCAATGTACATTTAATAACAATATCATTGGTACTATATCTACATTCGATATAATGTAATATACTGATTCATTCCCACAGATCAATGTACATTTAATACCAATATCATTACTACTATATCAACATTAGATATGTAATGTACATTTATCAACAAAATCATTATTAGCATATCTACATTCGATATAATGTAAGATTCTGCTTCATTCCCACAGATCAATGTACAATTAATAACTGCATTATTACTATCATATCTACATTAGATATAACGTAATATATTGGTTACTACCCACAGATCAATATACATTTAATCACAATATCAATAGCACTATATCTACATTGGATATAACGTAGTATACTGATTCATTCCCACAGATCAGTGTACATTTAATACCAATATCATCAGTACTATATCTACATTAGATATGTAATGTACATTTAACAACAAAATCATTATTACCATATCTAAATTCGATATAATGTAATATTCTGCTTCATTCCCACAGATCAATGTAGATTTAATAACAATATCATTATTACCATATCTACAGTAGATATAATGTCATATACAGATTCATTCCCACCGATCAATGTACATTAAATAACAATATCATTATTACCATATCTACATTAGATATTATGTAATATACTGATTCCTTCCCACAGATCAATGTACATTTAATAACACTATCATTAGTACTATATCTAGATTCGATATAATATAATATACTGATTCATTCCCACAGATCAATGTACATTTAATGCCATTATCATTAGTACCATATCTATATTAGATATTTAATGTACAATTAATAACAGTATTATTATTATCATATCTACATTAGATATAACGTAATATATTGATTGCTACCCACAGATCAATATACATTTAATCACAATATCAATAGCACTATATCTACATTGTATATAACTTAATATACTGATTCATTCCCACAGATCAATGTACATTTAATACCAATATCATTAGTACTATATCTACATTAGATATGTAATGTACATTTAACAACAAAATCATTATTACCATATCTGCATTCGATATAATGTAATATACTGCTTCATTCCCACAGATCAATGTACATTTAAAAACAATATCATTATTACCATATCTACATTAGATATAATGTCATATACAGATTCATTCCCAGAGATCAATGTACATTTAATAACAATATCATTATTACCATATCTACATTAGAAATTATGTAATATACTGATTCCTTCCCACAGATCAATGTACATTTAATAACAGTATCATTAGTACTATATCTAGATTCGATATAATGTAATAAATTGATTCATTCCCACAGATCAATGTACATTTAATAACAATATCATTATTACTATATCTTCAATAGATATAATGTAATATACTGATTCATTCCCACAGACCAATGTACATTTAATAACAATATCATTATTACTATTCGTACAGTAGATATAATGTAATATACGGATTCGGTCCCACAGATCAGTGTACATTTAATAACAATGTCATTGGTACTATATCTACATTCGATATAATGTAATATACTGATTTATTCCCACAGATCAATGTACATTTAGTACCAATATCATTACTACTATATCTACATTAGATATGTAATGTACATTTAACAACAAAATCATTATTAGTATATCTACATTCGATATAATGTAATATACTGATTCCTTCGCACAGATCAATGTACATTTAATAACAATATCATTAGCACTATATCCACATGACATATAATGTAATATATATGCTTCATTCACACAGATCAATGTACATTTAAAAACAATATCATTATTACCATATCTACATTAGATATAATGTAATATACTGATTACTTCCCACAGATCAATGCAGATTTAATAACAATATCATTATTACTATATCTACAGTATATATAATGTCATATACAGATTCATTCTCACAGATCAATGTACATTTAATAACAATATCATTAGTACTATATCTACATTAGATATGTAATGTTCATTTAATAACAATATCATTATTACCATATCTACATTAGATATAATGTAATATACTGATTCCTTCCCACAGATCAATGTACATTTAATAAGAATATCATTGGTACTATATCAACATTCGATATAGTGTAATATATTGATTCATTCCCACAGATCAATGTACATTTAATAGCAATATCATTTGTACTATATCAACATTTTATATAATGTAATATACTGATTCCTTCCCACAGATCAATGTACATTTAATAACAACATCATTATTACTATATCTACATTAGATATAATGTTATACACAGATACATTCCAACAGACCAATGTACCTACACTTAATACCCATGTCATTATTACGATACCTACATAAGATATAATGTAATATACTGATTGCTACCCACCGATGAATGTACATTTAACAACAAGATCATTATTACCATATCTACATTAGATATAATGTAATATACTGATTCCTTCCCACAGATCAATGTACATTTGATAACAATATCATTAGTACTATATCTATATTCGATATAATGCAATATACTGATTCATTCCCATAGATCAATGTACACATAATACCAATGCCATTAGTACTATATCTACATTAGATATGTAATGTACAATTAATAACAATATTTTTATTACCATACATACATTAGATATAATGTAATATACTGATTCCTTCCCACAGATCAATGTACACTTAATAACAATATCATTATTACTATATCTACAGTAGATATAATGTCATATACAGATTCATTCCCACAGATCAATGTACATTTAATAACAATATCATTAGTACTATACCCACATTAGATATGTAATGTACATTTACAAACAATATCATTATTACCATATCTACATTCGATATAATGTAATATACTGATTCATTCCCACAGATCAATGTACCTACATTTAATACCCATGTCATTATTACGATACCTACATTAGATATAATGTAATATACTGGTTTCTACCCACAGATGAATGTACATTTAATAACAATATTATTATTACCACATCTACATTAGATAGAATGTAATATACTGATTCATTCCCACAGATCAATGTACATATAATAACAATATCATTTGTACTATATCAAAATGAGATGTAATGTTATATACAGATACATTCCAACAGGTCAATGTACGTACATTTAATACCCACGTCATTATTACGATACTTACGTGAGATATAATGTAATATACTGTATGCTAATAACAGATGAATGTACATTTAATAACAATATCATTATTACTATATCTACATTCGATATAATGTAATATACTGATTCATTCCCACAGATCAATGTACATATAATACAAATATCATTAGTACTATTTCTACATTAGGCATGTAATGTACAATTAATAACAATATTATTATTACCATATCCACGTTTGATATAACATAATATACTGATTACTACCCACAGATCAATGTACACATAATACCACTGCCATTAGTACTATATCTACATTAGATATGTAATGTACAATTAATAACAATATTTTTATTACCATATATACATTAGATATAATGTAATATACTGATTCCTTCCCACAGATCAATGTACACTTAATAACAATATCATTATTACTATATCTACAGTAGATATAATGTCATATACAGATTCATTCCCACAGATCAATGTACATTTAATAACAATATCATTGTTACTATTCGTACAGTAGATATAATGTAGTATACGGATTCGGTCCCACAGATCAATGTACATTTAATAACAATATCATTGGTACTACATCTACATTCGATATAATGTAATATACTGATTCATTCCCACAGATCAAGGTACATTTAATACCAATATCATTACTACTATATCAACATTAGATATGTAATGTACATTTATCAACAAAATCATTATTAGCATATCTACATTCGATATAATGTAATATTCTGCTTCATTCCCACAGATCAATGTACAATTAATAACAGCATTATTATTATCATATTTACATTAGATATAACGTAATATATTGGTTACTACCCACAGATCAATATACATTTAATCACAATATCAATAGCACTATATCTACATTGGATATAACGTAATATACTGATTCATTCCCACAGATCAATGTACATTTAATACCAATATCATCAGTACTATATCTACATTAGATATGTAATGTACATTTAACAACAAAATCATTATTACCATATCTAAATTCGATATAATGTAATATTCTGCTTCATTCCCACAGATCAATGTAGATTTAATAACAATATCATTATTACCATATCTACAGTAGATATAATGTCATATACAGATTCATTCCCACCGATCAATGTACATTAAATAACAATATCATTATTACCATATCTACATTAGATATTATGTAATATACTGATTCCTTCCCACAGATCAATGTACATTTAATAACAATATCATTAGTACTATATCTAGATTCGATATAATGTAATATACTGATTCATTCCCACAGATCAATGTACATTTAATGCCATTATCATTAGTACCATATCTATATTAGATATTTAATGTACAATTAATAACAGTATTATTATTATCATATCTACATTAGATATAATGTAATATACTGATTCATTCCCACAGATCAATGTACATTTAATACCAATATCATCAGTACTATATCTACATTAGATATGTAATGTACATTTAACAACAAAATCATTATTACCATATCTAAATTCGATATAATGTAATATTCTGCTTCATTCCCACAGATCAATGTAGATTTAATAACAATATCATTATTACCATATCTACAGTAGATATAATGTCATATACAGATTCATTCCCACCGATCAATGTACATTAAATAACAATATCATTATTACCATATCTACATTAGATATTATGTAATATACTGATTCCTTCCCACAGATCAATGTACATTTAATAACAATATCATTAGTACTATATCTAGATTCGATATAATGTAATATACTGATTCATTCCCACAGATCAATGTACATTTAATGCCATTATCATTAGTACCATATCTATATTAGATATTTAATGTACAATTAATAACAGTATTATTATTATCATATCTACATTAGATATAACGTAATATATTGATTGCTACCCACAGATCAATATACATTTAATCACAATATCAATAGCACTATATCTACATTGTATATAACTTAATATACTGATTCATTCCCACAGATCAATGTACATTTAATAACAACATCATTGGTACTACATCTACATTCGATATAATGTAATATACTGATTCATTCCCGCAGATCAATGTGCATATAATAACAATATCATTAGTAATATCTACATTCGATATAATGTAATATACTGATTCATTCCCACAGATCAAGGTACATTTAATGACAATATCATTAGTACCATATCTATATTAGATATTTAATGTACAATTGATAACAGTATTATTGCTACCATATCTACATTAGACATAATGTAATATACGGATTCGTTCCCACAGATCAATGTACATTTAATGACAATATCATTAGCACTATATCTACACGACATATAATGTAATATACTGCTTCATTCACACAGATCAGTGTACATTTAAAAACAATATCATTATTACCATATCTACATTAGATATAATGTAATATTCTGCTTCATTCCCACAGATCAATGTAGATTTAATAACAATATCCTTATTACCATATCTACAGTAGATATAATGTCATATACAGATTCATTCCCACAGATCAATGTACATTTAATAACAATATCATTATTACCATATCTACATTCGATATAATGTAATATACTGCTTCATTCCCACAGATCAATGTACATTTAATGCCAATATCATTAGTACCATATCTATATTATATATTTAATGTACAATTAATAACAGTATTATTATTATCATATCTACATTAGATATAACCTAATATATTGATTGCTACCCACAGATCAATATACATTTAATCACAATATCAATAGCACTATATCTACATTGGATATAACGTATTATACTGATTCATTCCCACAGATCAATGTACATTTAATACCAATATCATTAGTACTATATCTACATTAGATATGGAATGTACATTTGACAACAAAATCATTATTACCATATCTGCATTCGATATAATGTAATATACTGCTTCACTCCCACAGATCAATGTACATTTAGAAACAATATCATTATTACCATATCTACATCAGATATAATGTAATATACTGCTTCATTCACACAGATCAATGTACATTTAACAACAATATCATTATTACCATATCTACATTAGATATAATGTAATATACGGATTCGTTCCCACAGATCAATGTACATTTAATTACAATATCATTGGTACTATATCTACATTAGATATGTAATGTACATTTAACAACAAAATCATTATTACCATATCTACATTCGATATAATGTAATATTCTGCTTCATTCCCACAGATCAATGTAGATTTAATAACAATATCATTATTGCCATATCTACGGTAGATATAATGTCATATACAGATTCATTCCTACAGATCAATGTACATTTAATAACAATATCATTATTACCATATCTACATTAGATATTATGTAATATACTGGTTCCTTCCCTCAGATCAATGTACATTTAATAACAATATCAGTATTACCATATCTACATAGATATAATGTAATATACTGCTTCATTCCCACAGATCAATGTACATTTAGAAACAATATCATTATTACCATATCTACATTAGATATAATGTAATATACGGATTCGTTCCCACAGATCAATGTACATTTAATAACAATATCAATATTACCATATCTACATTAGAAATTATGTAATATACTGATTCCTTCCCACAGATCAATGTACAATTAATAACAGCATTATTATTATCATATTTACATTAGATATAACGTAATATATTGGTTACTACCCACAGATCAATATACATTTAATCACAATATCAATAGCACTATATCTACATTGGATATAACGTAATATACTGATTCATTCCCACAGATCAATGTACATTTAATACCAATATCATCAGTACTATATCTACATTAGATATGTAATGTACGTTTAACAACAAAATCATTATTACCATATCTAAATTCGATATAATGTAATATTCTGCTTCATTCCCACAGATCAATGTACATTTAATAACAATATCATTATTACCATATCTACATTAGATATTATGTAATATACTGATTCCTTCCCACAGATCAATGTACATTTAATAACAATATCATTAGTACTATATCTAGATTCGATATAATGTAATATACTGATTCACTCCCACAGATCAATGTACATTTAAACACAATATCATTATTACCATATCTACATAAGATATAATATAATATACGGATTCGTTCCCACAGATCAATGTACATTTAATACCAATATCATTAGTACTATATCTACATTAGATATGGAATGTACATTTGACAACAAAATCATTATTACCATATCTGCATTCGATATAATGTAATATACTGCTTCACTCCCACAGATCAATGTACATTTAGAAACAATATCATTATTACCATATCTACATCAGATATAATGTAATATACTGCTTCATTCACACAGATCAATGTACATTTAACAACAATATCATTATTACCATATCTACATTAGATATAATGTAATATACGGATTCGTTCCCACAGATCAATGTACATTTAATTACAATATCATTGGTACTATATCTACATTAGATATGTAATGTACATTTAACAACAAAATCATTATTACCATATCTACATTCGATATAATGTAATATTCTGCTTCATTCCCACAGATCAATGTAGATTTAATAACAATATCATTATTGCCATATCTACGTTAGATATAATGTCATATACAGATTCATTCCTACAGATCAATGTACATTTAATAACAATATCATTATTACCATATCTACATTAGATATTATGTAATATACTGGTTCCTTCCCTCAGATCAATGTACATTTAATAACAATATCAGTATTACCATATCTACATAGATATAATGTAATATACTGCTTCATTCCCACAGATCAATGTACATTTAGAAACAATATCATTATTACCATATCTACATTAGATATAATGTAATATACGGATTCGTTCCCACAGATCAATGTACATTTAATAACAATATCAATATTACCATATCTACATTAGAAATTATGTAATATACTGATTCCTTCCCACAGATCAATGTACAATTAATAACAGCATTATTATTATCATATTTACATTAGATATAACGTAATATATTGGTTACTACCCACAGATCAATATACATTTAATCACAATATCAATAGCACTATATCTACATTGGATATAACGTAATATACTGATTCATTCCCACAGATCAATGTACATTTAATACCAATATCATCAGTACTATATCTACATTAGATATGTAATGTACGTTTAACAACAAAATCATTATTACCATATCTAAATTCGATATAATGTAATATTCTGCTTCATTCCCACAGATCAATGTAGATTTAATAACAATATCATTATTACCATATCTACAGTTGATATAATGTCATATACAGATTCATTTCCACAGATCAATGTACATTTAATAACAATATCATTATTACCATATCTACATTAGATATTATGTAATATACTGATTCCTTCCCACAGATCAATGTACATTTAATAACAATATCATTAGTACTATATCTAGATTCGATATAATGTAATATACTGATTCACTCCCACAGATCAATGTACATTTAAACACAATATCATTATTACCATATCTACATAAGATATAATATAATATACGGATTCGTTCCCACAGATCAATGTACATTTAATAACAATATCATTAGCACTCTATCTACATGAGATATAATGTAATATACTGCTTCATTCACACAGATCAATGTACATTTAAAAACAATATCATTATTACCATATCTACATTAGATATAATGTAATATACGGATTCGTTCCCACAGATCAATGTACATTTAGTAACAATATCATTATTACCATATCTACATTAGATATAATGTAATATATGGATCCCTTCCCACGCATCAATGTACATTTACTAACCATATCATTAGCACTATATCTACATGAGATATAATGTAATATACTGCTCCATTCACACAGATCAATGTACATTTATTAACAGTATCATTAGTACTATATCTAGATTCGATATAATGTAATATACTGATTCATTCCCACAGATCAATGTACATTTAATAGCAATATCACTAGTACTATATCTACATTAGATATGTAATGTTCATTTAATAACAATATCACTATTACCATATCTACATTAGATATTATGTAACATACTGACTCCTTCCCACAGATCAATGTACATTTAATAACAATATCATTAGTACTATATCTACATTCGAAATAATGTAATAAATTGATTCATTCCCACAGATCAATGTACATTTAATAACAATATCATTACTACTATATCAACATTAGATATGTAATGTACATTTAACAACAAAATCATTATTAGCATATCGACATTCGATATAATGTAATATTCTGGTCCATTCCCACAGATCAATGTACATTTAAAAACAATATCATTATTACCATATCTACATGAGATATAATGTAATATACGGATTCCTTCCCACAGATCAATGTACATTTAATAACAATATCATTATTACCATATCTACATTAGGTATAATGTAATATACGGATTCCTTCCCACAGATCAATGTACATTTAATAACAATATCATTAGCACTATATCCACATGACATATAATGTAATATACTGCCTCATTCACACAGATCAATGTACATTTAAAGACAATATCATTAGTACTATATCTAGATTCGATATAATGTAATATACTGATTCATTCCCACAGATCAATGTACATTTAATAACAATATCATTATTACTATTCCCACAGTAGATATAATGTAATATACGGATTCGTTCCCACAGATCAATGTACATTTAATCACAATATCATCAGCACTATATCTACATTGGATATAGTGTAATATACTGATTCATTCCCACAGATCATTGTACATTTAATACCACTATCATTACTACTATATCAACATTAGATATGTAATGTACATTTATCAACAAAATCATTATTAGCATATCTACATTCGATATAATGTAATATTCTGCTTCATTCTCACAGATCAATGTACATTTAAAAACAATATCATTATTACCATATCTACATTAGATATAATGTAATATACGGTTTCCTTCCCACAGATCAATGTCCATTTAATAACAATATCATTAGCACTATGTCTACATTAGATATGTAATGTACATTTAACAACAAAATCATTATTACCATATCTACATTCGATATAATGTAGTATACTGCTTCATTCCCACAGATCAATGTAGATTTAATAACAATATCATTATTGCCATATCTACATTAGATATAATGTAATACACTGATTCATTCCCACAGATCAATGTACATTTAATGCCAATATCCTTAGTACCATATCTATATTCGATATTTAATGTACAATTAATAACAGTATTATTATTATCATATCTACATTAGATATAACGTAATATATTGATTACTACCCACAGATCAATGTACATTTAATCACAATATCATTAGCACACTATCTACATTCGATATAATGTAATATACTGATTCATTCCCACAGACCAATGTACATTTAATAACAATATCATTGGTACTACATCTACATTCGATATAATGTAATATACTGATTCATTCCCACAGATCAATGTACATTTAATAACAATATCATTATTACCATATCTACATTAGATATTATGTAATATACTGATTCCTTCCCACAGATGAATGTACATTTAATAACAATATCATTAGTACTATATCTAGATTCGATATAATGTAATATACTGATTCACTCCCACAGATCAATGTACATTTAAACACAATATCATTATTACCATACCTACATTAGATATAAGGTAATCTACTGGTTACTACACACAGATCAATGTACATCTAATACCAATATCATTAGTACTATATCTACATTAGATATGTAATGTACATTTAACAACAAAATCATTATTACCATATCTACATTAGATACAAAGTAATATACTGATTCCTTCCCACAGATCAATGTACATTTAATAACAATATCATTATTACGATATCTACAGTAGATATAATGTCATATACAGATTCATTCCCACAGATCAATGTACATTTAATAACAATATCATTAATACCATACCTACATTAGATATGTAATGTACATCTAAAAACAATATCATTATTACCATATCTACATTAGATATAATGTAGTATACTGATTCCTTCCCACAGATCACTGTACATTTAGTAACAATATCATTAGTACTATACCTACATTAGATATGTAATGTAGATTTGATAACAATATCATTATTACCATATCTACATTAGATATACTGTAATATACTGATTCATTCCCACAGATCAATGTACCTACATTTAATACCAATGTCATTATTAGGATACCTACATGAGATATAATGTAATATACTGATTCATTCCCACAGATCAAAGTACATATAATACCAATATCATTAGTACTATTTCTACATTAGACATGTAATGTACAACTAATAACAATATTATTATTGCCATATCATCATTTGATATAACATAATATACTGCTTACTACCCACAGATCAGTGTACATTTAATACCAATATCATTAGTGCTATGACTACATTAGATATGTAATGTACAATTAATAACAATATTATTATTACCATATCTACATTAGATATAATGTAATACACTGATTCATTTCCACAGATCAATGTACATATAATAACAAAATCATTATTACCATATCTACATTAGATATAATGTAATATACTGATTCCTTCCCACAGATCAATGCAGATTTAATAACAATATCATTATTACTATATCTACAGTACATATAATGTCATATGCAGATTCATTCCCACAGATCAATGTACATTTAATAACAATATCATTAATACTATACCTACATTAGATATGTAATGTACATCTAAAAACAATATCATTATTACCATATCTACATTAGATATAATGTAATATACTGATTCCTTCCCACAGATCAATGTACATTTAAAAACAATATCATTATTACCATATCTACATTAGGTATAATGTAATATACGGATTCCTTCCCACAGATCAATGTACATTTAATACCAGTACCATTAGTACTATATCTACATAAGATATGTAATGTACATTTAACAACAAAATCATTATTACCATATCTACATTCGATATAATGTAATATACTGATTCATTCACACAGATCAATGTACATTTAATGCCAATATCATTAGTACCATATCTATATTAGATATTTAATGTACAATTAATAACAGTATTATTATTATCATATCTACATTAGATATAACGTAATATATTGATTGCTACCCACAGATCAATATACATTTAATCACAATATCAATAGCACTATATCTACATTGGATATAACGTAATATACTGATTCATTCCCACAGATCAATGTACATTTAATACCAATATCATTACTACTATATCTACATTAGATATGTAATGTACATTTAACAACAAAATCATTATTAGTATATCTACGTTCGATATAGTGTAATATTCTGCTTCATTTACACAGATCAATGTACATTTGAAAACAATATCATTATTACCATATCTACATTAGGTATAATGTAATATACGGATTCCTTCCCACAGATCAATGTACATTTAATAACAATATCATTAGCACTATATCCACATGACATATAATGTAATATACTGCCACATTCACACAGATCAATGTACATTTAAAGACAATATCATTAGTACTATATCTAGATTCGATATAATGTAATATACTGATTCATTCCCACAGATCAATGTACATTTAATAACAATATCATTATTACTATTCCCACAGTAGATATAATGTAATATACGGATTCGTTCCCACAGATCAATGTACATTTAATCACAATATCATCAGCACTATATCTACATTGGATATAGTGTAATATACTGATTCATTCCCACAGATCATTGTACATTTAATACCACTATCATTACTACTATATCAACATTAGATATGTAATGTACATTTATCAACAAAATCATTATTAGCATATCTACATTCGATATAATGTAATATTCTGCTTCATTCTCACAGATCAATGTACATTTAAAAACAATATCATTATTACCATATCTACATTAGATATAATGTAATATACGGTTTCCTTCCCACAGATCAATGTCCATTTAATAACAATATCATTAGCACTATGTCTACATTAGATATGTAATGTACATTTAACAACAAAATCATTATTACCATATCTACATTCGATATAATGTAGTATACTGCTTCATTCCCACAGATCAATGTACATTTAAAAACAATATCATTATTACCATATCTACATTAGGTATAATGTAATATACGGATTCCTTCCCACAGATCAATGTACATTTAATAACAATATCATTAGCACTATATCTACATGAGATATAATGTAATATACTGCTTCATTCACACAGATCAATGTACAATTAATAACAGCATTATTATTATCATATTTACATTAGATATAACGTTACTACCCACAGATCAATATACATTTAATCACAATATCAATAGCACTATATCTACATTGGATATAACGTAATATACTGATTCATTCCCACAGATCAATGTACATTTAATACCAATATCATCAGTACTATATCTACATTAGATATGTAATGTACATTTAACAACAAAATCATTATTACCATATCTACATTCGATATAATGTAATATACTGCTTCATTCCCACAGATCAATGTACATTTAGAAACAATATCATTAATACCATATCTACATTAGATATAATGTAATATACTGCTTCATTCACACAGATCAATGTACATTTAAAAACAATATCATTATTACCATATCTACATTAGATATTATGTAATATACTGATTCCTTCCCACAGATCAATGTACATTTAATAACAATATCATTAGTACTACATCTACATTCGATATAATGTAATATACCGATTCATTCCCACAGATCAATGTACATTTAATCACAATATCATCAGTACTATACCTACATTCGATATGTAATGTAGATTTAATAACAATATCATTATTACTATATCTACATTCGATATAATGTAATATACTGATTCATTCCCACAGATCAATGTACATATAATACCAATATCATTAGTACTATTTCTACATTAGATATGTAATGTACAATTAATAACAATATTATTATTACCATATCCACATTTGACATAACATAATATACTGATTACTACCCACAGATCAGTGTACACATAATACCAATGCCATTAGTACTATACCTACATTAGATATGTAATGTAGATTTAATAACAATATCATTATTACCATATATACATTAGATATAATGTAATATACTGATTCCTTCCCACAGATCAATGTACACTTAATAACAATATCATTATTACTATATCTACAGTAGATATAATGTCGTATACAGATTCATTCCCACAGATCAATGTACATTTAATAACAATATTATTAGTACTATACGCACATTTGATATGTAATGTACATTTACAAACAATATCATTATTACCATATCTACATTCGATATAATGTAATATACTGATTCATTCCCACAGATCAATGTACCTACATTTAATACCAATGTCATTATTAGGATACCTACATGAGATATAATGTAATATACTGATTCCTTCCCACAGATCAATGTACATTAAATAACAATATCATTATTACTATATCTACATTCGATATAATGTAATATACTGATTCTTTCCGACAGATCAATGTACATATAATACCAATATCATTAGTACTATTTCTACATTAGATATGTAATGTACAATTAATAACAATATCATTATTACCATATCTACATAAGATATGATGTAATATACTGATTCCTTCCCACAGATCAATGTACACTTAATAACAATATCATTATTACTATATCTACAGTAGATATAATGTCATATACAGATTCATGCCCACAGATCAATGTACATTTAATAACAATATCATTAGTACTATACCCACATTAGATATGTAATGTACATTTACAAACAATATCATTATTACCATATCTACATTCGATATAATGTAATATACTGATTCATTCCCACAGATCAATGTACATTTAATAAGAATATCATTGGTACTATATCAACATTCGATATAGTGTAATATATTGATTCATTCCCACAGATCAATGTACATTTAATAACAATATCATTATTACTATATCTACAATAGATATAATGTCATATACAGATACATTTCAACACATCAATGTACATTTAATACCAATATCATTAGTGCTATGACTACATTAGATATGTAATGGACATTTAACAACAAAATCATTATTACCATATCTACATTAAATATAATGTAATATACAGATTCCTTCCCACAGATCAATGAAGATTTAATAACAATATCATTATTACTATATCTACATTCGATATAATGTAATATACTGATTCATTCCCACAGATCAATGTACATATAATACCAATATCATTAGTACTACATTTACATTCGATATAATGTAATATACCGATTCCTTCCCACAGATCAATGTACACTTAATAACAATATCATTATTACTATATCTACAGTAGATATAATGTCATATACAGATTCATTCCCACAGATCAATGTACATTTAATAACAATATCATTAGTACTATACCCACATTAGATATGTAATGTACATTTACAAACAATATCATTATTACCATATCTACATTCGATATAATGTAATATACTGATTCATTCCCACAGATCAATGTACCTACATTTAATACCAATGTCATTATTAGGATACCTACATGAGATATAATGTAATATACTGATTGCTACCCACAGATCGATGTACATTTAATAACAATATCATTAGTACTATATCTACATTAGATATGTAACGTACAATTAATAACAATATAATTATTACCATATCCACATTTGATATAACATAATATACTGATTACTACCCACAGATCAGTGTACATTTAATACCAATAATATTAGTACTATGTCTACATTAGATATGTAATGTACATTTAACAACAAAATCATTATTACCATAACTACATTAGATATAATGTAATATACTGATTCCTTCCCACAGATCAATGTAGATTTAATAACAATATCGTTATTACTATATCTACAGTATATATAATGTCATATACAGATACATTCCAACAGATCAATGTACATTTAATACCAATAATATTAGTACTATGTCTACATTAGATATGTAATGTACATTTAACAACAAAATCATTACTACCATATCTACATTAGATATAATGTAATATACTGATTCCTTCCCACAGATCAATGCAGATTTAATAACAATATCATTATTACTATATCTACAGTACATATAATGTCATATGCAGATTCATTCCCACAGATCAATGTACATTTAACAACAATATCATTATTACTATATCTACATTTGGTATAATGTTATATACAGATACATTCCAACAGACCAATGTACCTACATTTAATACCCATGTCATTATTACGATACCTACATGAGATATAATGTAATATACTGATTTCTACCCACAGATGAATGTACATTTAATAACAATATTATTATTACCATATCTACATTAGATATAATGTAATATACTGATTCATTCCCACAGATCAATGTACATATAATAACAATATCATTTGTACTATATCAACATTAGATGTAATGTTATATACAGATACATTCCAACAGATCAATGTACCTACATTTAATACCCACGTCATTATTACGACACTTACATGAGATATAATGTAATATACTGTATGCTAATAACAGATGAATGTACATTTAATAACAATATTATTATTACCATACCTACATTAGATATAAGGTAATCTACTGGTTACTACACACAGATCAATGTACATCTAATACCAATATCATTAGTACTATATCTACATTAGATATGTAATGTACATTTAACAACAAAATCATTATTACCATATCTACATTAGATACAAAGTAATATACTGATTCCTTCCCACAGATCAATGTACATTTAATAACAATATCATTATTACGATATCTACAGTAGATATAATGTCATATACAGATTCATTCCCACAGATCAATGTACATTTAATAACAATATCATTAATACCATACCTACATTAGATATGTAATGTACATCTAAAAACAATATCATTATTACCATATCTACATTAGATATAATGTAGTATACTGATTCCTTCCCACAGATCACTGTACATTTAGTAACAATATCATTAGTACTATACCTACATTAGATATGTAATGTAGATTTGATAACAATATCATTATTACCATATCTACATTAGATATACTGTAATATACTGATTCATTCCCACAGATCAATGTACCTACATTTAATACCAATGTCATTATTAGGATACCTACATGAGATATAATGTAATATACTGATTCATTCCCACAGATCAAAGTACATATAATACCAATATCATTAGTACTATTTCTACATTAGACATGTAATGTACAACTAATAACAATATTATTATTGCCATATCATCATTTGATATAACATAATATACTGCTTACTACCCACAGATCAGTGTACATTTAATACCAATATCATTAGTGCTATGACTACATTAGATATGTAATGTACAATTAATAACAATATTATTATTACCATATCTACATTAGATATAATGTAATACACTGATTCATTTCCACAGATCAATGTACATATAATAACAAAATCATTATTACCATATCTACATTAGATATAATGTAATATACTGATTCCTTCCCACAGATCAATGCAGATTTAATAACAATATCATTATTACTATATCTACAGTACATATAATGTCATATGCAGATTCATTCCCACAGATCAATGTACATTTAATAACAATATCATTAATACTATACCTACATTAGATATGTAATGTACATCTAAAAACAATATCATTATTACCATATCTACATTAGATATAATGTAATATACTGATTCCTTCCCACAGATCAATGTACATTTAATAACAATATCATTAATACTATACCTACATTAGATACGTAATGTAGATTTGATAACAATATCATTATTACCATATCTACATTAGATATATTGTAATATACTGATTCCTTCCCACAGATCAATGTACACTTAATAACAATATCATTATTACTATATCTACAATAGATATAGTGCCATATACAGATTCATTCCAACAGATCAATGTACATTTAATAACAATATCATTATTACTATATCTACATTCGATATAATGTAATATTCTGCTTCATTCCCACAGATCAATGTAGATTTAATAACAATATCATTATTACCATATCTACAGTAGATATAATGTCATATACAGATTCATTTCCACAGATCAATGTACATTTAATAACAATATCATTATTACCATATCTACAGTAGATATAATGTCATATACAGATTCATTTCCACAGATCAATGTACATTTAATAACAATATCATTATTACCATATCTACATTAGATATAATGTAATATACTGATTCCTTCCCACAGATCAATGTACATTTAATAACAATATCATTAATACTATACCTACATTAGATACGTAATGTAGATTTGATAACAATATCATTATTACCATATCTACATTAGATATATTGTAATATACTGATTCATTCCCACAGATCAATGTACATTTAATAACAATATCATTATTACTATTCCCACAGTAGATATAATGTAATATACGGATTCGTTCCCACAGATCAATGTACATTTAATCACAATATCATCAGCACTATATCTACATTGGATATAGTGTAATATACTGATTCATTCCCACAGATCATTGTACATTTAATACCACTATCATTACTACCATATCAACATTAGATATGTAATGTACATTTATCAACAAAATCATTATTAGCATATCTACATTCGATATAATGTAATATTCTGCTTCATTCTCACAGATCAATGTACATTTAAAAACAATATCATTATTACCATATCTACATTAGATATAATGTAATATACGGTTTCCTTCCCACAGATCAATGTCCATTTAATAACAATATCATTAGCACTATGTCTACATTAGATATGTAATGTACATTTAACAACAAAATCATTATTACCATATCTACATTCGATATAATGTAGTATACTGCTTCATTCCCACAGATCAATGTAGATTTAATAACAATATCATTATTACCATATCTACATTAGATATAATGTAATACACTGATTCATTCCCACAGATCAATGTACATTTAATGCCAATATCCTTAGTACCATATCTATATTCGATATTTAATGTACAATTAATAACAGTATTATTATTATCATATCTACATTAGATATAACGTAATATATTGATTACTACCCACAGATCAATGTACATTTAATCACAATATCATTAGCACACTATCTACATTCGATATAATGTAATATACTGATTCATTCCCACAGACCGATGTACATTTAATAACAATATCATTGGTACTACATCTACATTCGATATAATGTAATATACTGATTCACTCCCACAGATCAATGTACATTTAAACACAATATCATTATTACCATACCTACATTAGATATAAGGTAATCTACTGGTTACTACACACAGATCAATGTACATCTAATACCAATATCATTAGTACTATATCTACATTAGATATGTAATGTACATTTAACAACAAAATCATTATTACCATATCTACATTAGATACAAAGTAATATACTGATTCCTTCCCACAGATCAATGTACATTTAATAACAATATCATTATTACGATATCTACAGTAGATATAATGTCATATACAGATTCATTCCCACAGATCAATGTACATTTAATAACAATATCATTAATACCATACCTACATTAGATATGTAATGTACATCTAAAAACAATATCATTATTACCATATCTACATTAGATATAATGTAGTATACTGATTCCTTCCCACAGATCACTGTACATTTAGTAACAATATCATTAGTACTATACCTACATTAGATATGTAATGTAGATTTGATAACAATATCATTATTACCATATCTACATTAGATATACTGTAATATACTGATTCATTCCCACAGATCAATGTACCTACATTTAATACCAATGTCATTATTAGGATACCTACATGAGATATAATGTAATATACTGATTCATTCCCACAGATCAAAGTACATATAATACCAATATCATTAGTACTATTTCTACATTAGACATGTAATGTACAACTAATAACAATATTATTATTGCCATATCATCATTTGATATAACATAATATACTGCTTACTACCCACAGATCAGTGTACATTTAATACCAATATCATTAGTGCTATGACTACATTAGATATGTAATGTACAATTAATAACAATATTATTATTACCATATCTACATTAGATATAATGTAATACACTGATTCATTTCCACAGATCAATGTACATATAATAACAAAATCATTATTACCATATCTACATTAGATATAATGTAATATACTGATTCCTTCCCACAGATCAATGCAGATTTAATAACAATATCATTATTACTATATCTACAGTACATATAATGTCATATGCAGATTCATTCCCACAGATCAATGTACATTTAATAACAATATCATTAATACTATACCTACATTAGATATGTAATGTACATCTAAAAACAATATCATTATTACCATATCTACATTAGATATAATGTAATATACTGATTCCTTCCCACAGATCAATGTACATTTAATAACAATATCATTAATACTATACCTACATTAGATACGTAATGTAGATTTGATAACAATATCATTATTACCATATCTACATTAGATATATTGTAATATACTGATTCCTTCCCACAGATCAATGTACACTTAATAACAATATCATTATTACTATATCTACAATAGATATAGTGCCATATACAGATTCATTCCAACAGATCAATGTACATTTAATAACAATATCATTATTACTATATCTACATTCGATATAATGTAATATTCTGCTTCATTCCCACAGATCAATGTAGATTTAATAACAATATCATTATTACCATATCTACAGTAGATATAATGTCATATACAGATTCATTTCCACAGATCAATGTACATTTAATAACAATATCATTATTACCATATCTACAGTAGATATAATGTCATATACAGATTCATTTCCACAGATCAATGTACATTTAATAACAATATCATTATTACCATATCTACATTAGATATAATGTAATATACTGATTCCTTCCCACAGATCAATGTACATTTAATAACAATATCATTAATACTATACCTACATTAGATACGTAATGTAGATTTGATAACAATATCATTATTACCATATCTACATTAGATATATTGTAATATACTGATTCATTCCCACAGATCAATGTACATTTAATAACAATATCATTATTACTATTCCCACAGTAGATATAATGTAATATACGGATTCGTTCCCACAGATCAATGTACATTTAATCACAATATCATCAGCACTATATCTACATTGGATATAGTGTAATATACTGATTCATTCCCACAGATCATTGTACATTTAATACCACTATCATTACTACCATATCAACATTAGATATGTAATGTACATTTATCAACAAAATCATTATTAGCATATCTACATTCGATATAATGTAATATTCTGCTTCATTCTCACAGATCAATGTACATTTAAAAACAATATCATTATTACCATATCTACATTAGATATAATGTAATATACGGTTTCCTTCCCACAGATCAATGTCCATTTAATAACAATATCATTAGCACTATGTCTACATTAGATATGTAATGTACATTTAACAACAAAATCATTATTACCATATCTACATTCGATATAATGTAGTATACTGCTTCATTCCCACAGATCAATGTAGATTTAATAACAATATCATTATTACCATATCTACATTAGATATAATGTAATACACTGATTCATTCCCACAGATCAATGTACATTTAATGCCAATATCCTTAGTACCATATCTATATTCGATATTTAATGTACAATTAATAACAGTATTATTATTATCATATCTACATTAGATATAACGTAATATATTGATTACTACCCACAGATCAATGTACATTTAATCACAATATCATTAGCACACTATCTACATTCGATATAATGTAATATACTGATTCATTCCCACAGACCAATGTACATTTAATAACAATATCATTGGTACTACATCTACATTCGATATAATGTAATATACTGATTCATTCCCACAGATCAATGTACATTTAATAACAATATCATTATTACCATATCTACATTAGATATTATGTAATATACTGATTCCTTCCCACAGATGAATGTACATTTAATAACAATATCATTAGTACTATATCTAGATTCGATATAATGTAATATACTGATTCACTCCCACAGATCAATGTACATTTAAACACAATATCATTATTACCATACCTACATTAGATATAAGGTAATCTACTGGTTACTACACACAGATCAATGTACATCTAATACCAATATCATTAGTACTATATCTACATTAGATATGTAATGTACATTTAACAACAAAATCATTATTACCATATCTACATTAGATACAAAGTAATATACTGATTCCTTCCCACAGATCAATGTACATTTAATAACAATATCATTATTACGATATCTACAGTAGATATAATGTCATATACAGATTCATTCCCACAGATCAATGTACATTTAATAACAATATCATTAATACCATACCTACATTAGATATGTAATGTACATCTAAAAACAATATCATTATTACCATATCTACATTAGATATAATGTAGTATACTGATTCCTTCCCACAGATCACTGTACATTTAGTAACAATATCATTAGTACTATACCTACATTAGATATGTAATGTAGATTTGATAACAATATCATTATTACCATATCTACATTAGATATACTGTAATATACTGATTCATTCCCACAGATCAATGTACCTACATTTAATACCAATGTCATTATTAGGATACCTACATGAGATATAATGTAATATACTGATTCATTCCCACAGATCAAAGTACATATAATACCAATATCATTAGTACTATTTCTACATTAGACATGTAATGTACAACTAATAACAATATTATTATTGCCATATCATCATTTGATATAACATAATATACTGCTTACTACCCACAGATCAGTGTACATTTAATACCAATATCATTAGTGCTATGACTACATTAGATATGTAATGTACAATTAATAACAATATTATTATTACCATATCTACATTAGATATAATGTAATACACTGATTCATTTCCACAGATCAATGTACATATAATAACAAAATCATTATTACCATATCTACATTAGATATAATGTAATATACTGATTCCTTCCCACAGATCAATGCAGATTTAATAACAATATCATTATTACTATATCTACAGTACATATAATGTCATATGCAGATTCATTCCCACAGATCAATGTACATTTAATAACAATATCATTAATACTATACCTACATTAGATATGTAATGTACATCTAAAAACAATATCATTATTACCATATCTACATTAGATATAATGTAATATACTGATTCCTTCCCACAGATCAATGTACATTTAAAAACAATATCATTATTACCATATCTACATTAGGTATAATGTAATATACGGATTCCTTCCCACAGATCAATGTACATTTAATACCAGTACCATTAGTACTATATCTACATTAGATATGTAATGTACATTTAACAACAAAATCATTATTACCATATCTACATTCGATATAATGTAATATACTGCCTCATTCACACAGATCAATGTACATTTAAAGACAATATCATTAGTACTATATCTAGATTCGATATAATGTAATATACTGATTCATTCCCACAGATCAATGTACATTTAATAACAATATCATTATTACTATTCCCACAGTAGATATAATGTAATATACGGATTCGTTCCCACAGATCAATGTACATTTAATCACAATATCATCAGCACTATATCTACATTGGATATAGTGTAATATACTGATTCATTCCCACAGATCATTGTACATTTAATACCACTATCATTACTACTATATCAACATTAGATATGTAATGTACATTTATCAACAAAATCATTATTAGCATATCTACATTCGATATAATGTAATATTCTGCTTCATTCTCACAGATCAATGTACATTTAAAAACAATATCATTATTACCATATCTACATTAGATATAATGTAATATACGGTTTCCTTCCCACAGATCAATGTCCATTTAATAACAATATCATTAGCACTATGTCTACATTAGATATGTAATGTACATTTAACAACAAAATCATTATTACCATATCTACATTCGATATAATGTAGTATACTGCTTCATTCCCACAGATCAATGTACATTTAAAAACAATATCATTATTACCATATCTACATTAGGTATAATGTAATATACGGATTCCTTCCCACAGATCAATGTACATTTAATAACAATATCATTAGCACTATATCTACATGAGATATAATGTAATATACTGCTTCATTCACACAGATCAATGTACAATTAATAACAGCATTATTATTATCATATTTACATTAGATATAACGTAATATATTGGTTACTACCCACAGATCAATATACATTTAATCACAATATCAATAGCACTATATCTACATTGGATATAACGTAATATACTGATTCATTCCCACAGATCAATGTACATTTAATACCAATATCATCAGTACTATATCTACATTAGATATGTAATGTACATTTAACAACAAAATCATTATTACCATATCTACATTCGATATAATGTAATATACTGCTTCATTCCCACAGATCAATGTACATTTAGAAACAATATCATTAATACCATATCTACATTAGATATAATGTAATATACTGCTTCATTCACACAGATCAATGTACATTTAAAAACAATATCATTATTACCATATCTACATTAGATATTATGTAATATACTGATTCCTTCCCACAGATCAATGTACATTTAATAACAATATCATTAGTACTACATCTACATTCGATATAATGTAATATACCGATTCATTCCCACAGATCAATGTACATTTAATCACAATATCATCAGTACTATACCTACATTCGATATGTAATGTAGATTTAATAACAATATCATTATTACTATATCTACATTCGATATAATGTAATATACTGATTCATTCCCACAGATCAATGTACATATAATACCAATATCATTAGTACTATTTCTACATTAGATATGTAATGTACAATTAATAACAATATTATTATTACCATATCCACATTTGATATAACATAATATACTGATTACTACCCACAGATCAATGTACACATAATACCAATGCCATTAGTACTATACCTACATTAGATATGTAATGTAGATTTAATAACAATATCATTATTACCATATATACATTAGATATAATGTAATATACTGATTCCTTCCCACAGATCAATGTACACTTAATAACAATATCATTATTACTATATCTACAGTAGATATAATGTCGTAAACAGATTCATTCCCACAGATCAATGTACATTTAATAACAATATTATTAGTACTATACGCACATTTGATATGTAATGTACATTTACAAACAATATCATTATTACCATATCTACATTCGATATAATGTAATATACTGATTCATTCCCACAGATCAATGTACCTACATTTAATACCAATGTCATTATTAGGATACCTACATGAGATATAATGTAATATACTGATTCCTTCCCACAGATCAATGTACATTAAATAACAATATCATTATTACTATATCTACATTCGATATAATGTAATATACTGATTCTTTCCGACAGATCAATGTACATATAATACCAATATCATTAGTACTATTTCTACATTAGATATGTAATGTACAATTAATAACAATATCATTATTACCATATCTACATAAGATATGATGTAATATACTGATTCCTTCCCACAGATCAATGTACACTTAATAACAATATCATTATTACTATATCTACAGTAGATATAATGTCATATACAGATTCATGCCCACAGATCAATGTACATTTAATAACAATATCATTAGTACTATACCCACATTAGATATGTAACGTACATTTACAAACAATATCATTATTACCATATCTACATTCGATACAATGTAATATACTGATTCATTCCCACAGATCAATGTACATTTAATAAGAATATCATTGGTACTATATCAACATTCGATATAGTGTAATATATTGATTCATTCCCACAGATCAATGTACATTTAATAACAATATCATTATTACTATATCTACAATAGATATAATGTCATATACAGATACATTTCAACACATCAATGTACATTTAATACCAATATCATTAGTGCTATGACTACATTAGATATGTAATGGACATTTAACAACAAAATCATTATTACCATATCTACATTAAATATAATGTAATATACAGATTCCTTCCCACAGATCAATGAAGATTTAATAACAATATCATTATTACTATATCTACATTCGATATAATGTAATATACTGATTCATTCCCACAGATCAATGTACATATAATACCAATATCATTAGTACTACATTTACATTCGATATAATGTAATATACCGATTCCTTCCCACAGATCAATGTACACTTAATAACAATATCATTATTACTATATCTACAGTAGATATAATGTCATATACAGATTCATTCCCACAGATCAATGTACATTTAATAACAATATCATTAGTACTATACCCACATTAGATATGTAATGTACATTTACAAACAATATCATTATTACCATATCTACATTCGATATAATGTAATATACTGATTCATTCCCACAGATCAATGTACCTACATTTAATACCAATGTCATTATTAGGATACCTACATGAGATATAATGTAATATACTGATTGCTACCCACAGATCGATGTACATTTAATAACAATATCATTAGTACTATATCTACATTAGATATGTAACGTACAATTAATAACAATATAATTATTACCATATCCACATTTGATATAACATAATATACTGATTACTACCCACAGATCAGTGTACATTTAATACCAATAATATTAGTACTATGTCTACATTAGATATGTAATGTACATTTAACAACAAAATCATTATTACCATAACTACATTAGATATAATGTAATATACTGATTCCTTCCCACAGATCAATGTAGATTTAATAACAATATCGTTATTACTATATCTACAGTATATATAATGTCATATACAGATACATTCCAACAGATCAATGTACATTTAATACCAATAATATTAGTACTATGTCTACATTAGATATGTAATGTACATTTAACAACAAAATCATTACTACCATATCTACATTAGATATAATGTAATATACTGATTCCTTCCCACAGATCAATGCAGATTTAATAACAATATCATTATTACTATATCTACAGTACATATAATGTCATATGCAGATTCATTCCCACAGATCAATGTACATTTAACAACAATATCATTATTACTATATCTACATTTGGTATAATGTTATATACAGATACATTCCAACAGACCAATGTACCTACATTTAATACCCATGTCATTATTACGATACCTACATGAGATATAATGTAATATACTGATTTCTACCCACAGATGAATGTACATTTAATAACAATATTATTATTACCATATCTACATTAGATATAATGTAATATACTGATTCATTCCCACAGATCAATGTACATATAATAACAATATCATTTGTACTATATCAACATTAGATGTAATGTTATATACAGATACATTCCAACAGATCAATGTACCTACATTTAATACCCACGTCATTATTACGACACTTACATGAGATATAATGTAATATACTGTATGCTAATAACAGATGAATGTACATTTAATAACAATATTATTATTACCATACCTACATTAGATATAAGGTAATCTACTGGTTACTACACACAGATCAATGTACATCTAATACCAATATCATTAGTACTATATCTACATTAGATATGTAATGTACATTTAACAACAAAATCATTATTACCATATCTACATTAGATACAAAGTAATATACTGATTCCTTCCCACAGATCAATGTACATTTAATAACAATATCATTATTACGATATCTACAGTAGATATAATGTCATATACAGATTCATTCCCACAGATCAATGTACATTTAATAACAATATCATTAATACCATACCTACATTAGATATGTAATGTACATCTAAAAACAATATCATTATTACCATATCTACATTAGATATAATGTAGTATACTGATTCCTTCCCACAGATCACTGTACATTTAGTAACAATATCATTAGTACTATACCTACATTAGATATGTAATGTAGATTTGATAACAATATCATTATTACCATATCTACATTAGATATACTGTAATATACTGATTCATTCCCACAGATCAATGTACCTACATTTAATACCAATGTCATTATTAGGATACCTACATGAGATATAATGTAATATACTGATTCATTCCCACAGATCAAAGTACATATAATACCAATATCATTAGTACTATTTCTACATTAGACATGTAATGTACAACTAATAACAATATTATTATTGCCATATCATCATTTGATATAACATAATATACTGCTTACTACCCACAGATCAGTGTACATTTAATACCAATATCATTAGTGCTATGACTACATTAGATATGTAATGTACAATTAATAACAATATTATTATTACCATATCTACATTAGATATAATGTAATACACTGATTCATTTCCACAGATCAATGTACATATAATAACAAAATCATTATTACCATATCTACATTAGATATAATGTAATATACTGATTCCTTCCCACAGATCAATGCAGATTTAATAACAATATCATTATTACTATATCTACAGTACATATAATGTCATATGCAGATTCATTCCCACAGATCAATGTACATTTAATAACAATATCATTAATACTATACCTACATTAGATATGTAATGTACATCTAAAAACAATATCATTATTACCATATCTACATTAGATATAATGTAATATACTGATTCCTTCCCACAGATCAATGTACATTTAATAACAATATCATTAATACTATACCTACATTAGATACGTAATGTAGATTTGATAACAATATCATTATTACCATATCTACATTAGATATATTGTAATATACTGATTCCTTCCCACAGATCAATGTACACTTAATAACAATATCATTATTACTATATCTACAATAGATATAGTGTCATATACAGATTCATTCCAACAGATCAATGTACATTTAATAACAATATCATTATTACTATATCTACATTCGATATAATGTAATATTCTGCTTCATTCCCACAGATCAATGTAGATTTAATAACAATATCATTATTACCATATCTACAGTAGATATAATGTCATATACAGATTCATTTCCACAGATCAATGTACATTTAATAACAATATCATTATTACCATATCTACAGTAGATATAATGTCATATACAGATTCATTTCCACAGATCAATGTACATTTAATAACAATATCATTATTACCATATCTACATTAGATATAATGTAATATACTGATTCCTTCCCACAGATCAATGTAGATTTAATAACAATATCCTTATTACCATATCTGCAGTAGATATAATGTCATATACAGATTCATTCCCACAGATCAATGTACATTTAATAACAATATCATTATTACCATATCTACATTCGATATAATGTAATATACTGCTTCATTCCCACAGATCAATGTACATTTAATGCCAATATCATTAGTACCATATCTATATTAGATATTTAATGTACAATTAATAACAGTATTATTATTATCATATCTACATTAGATATAACCTAATATATTGATTGCTACCCACAGATCAATATACATTTAATCACAATATCAATAGCACTATATCTACATTGGATATAACGTATTATACTGATTCATTCCCACAGATCAATGTACATTTAATACCAATATCATTAGTACTATATCTACATTAGATATGGAATGTACATTTGACAACAAAATCATTATTACCATATCTGCATTCGATATAATGTAATATACTGCTTCACTCCCACAGATCAATGTACATTTAAAAACAATATCATTATTACCATATCTACATTAGATATAATGTAATATATGGATTCGTTGCCACAGATCAATGTACATTTACTAACAATATTATTAGCACTATATCTACATTCGATACAATGTAATATACTGATTCATTCCCACAGATTAGTGCACATTTAATACCAATATCATTATTACTATATCTAGATTAGATATGTAATGTACATTTAACAACAAAATCATTATTACCACATCTACATTCGATATAATGTAATATTCTTCTTCATTCCCACAGACCAATGTAGATTTAATAACAATATCATTATTACCATATCTACAGTAGATATAATGTCATATACCGATTCATTCCCAGAGATCAATGTACATTTAATAACAATATCATTATTACCATATCTACATTAGATATTATGTAATATACTGATTCCTTCCCACAGATCAATGTACATTCAATAACAATATCATTAGTACTATATCTAGATTCGATATAATGTAATAAATTGATTCATTCCCACAGATCAATGTACATTTAATAACAAAATCATTATTACCATATCTAAATTCGATATAATGTACTATTCTGCTTCATTCCCACAGATCAATGTAGATTTAATAACAATATCATTATTACCATATCTACAGTAGATATAATGTCATATACAGATTCATTCCCACCGATCAATGTACATTAAATAACAATATCATTATTACCATATCTACATTAGATATTATGTAATATACTGACTCCTTCCCACAGATCAATGTACATTTAATAACACTATCATTAGTACTATATCTAGATTCGATATAATGTAATATACTGATTCATTCCCACAGATCAATGTACATTTAATGCCATTATCATTAGTACCATATCTATATTAGATATTTAATGTACAATTAATAACAGTATTATTATTATCATATCTACATTAGATATAACGTAATATATTGATTGCTACCCACAGATCAATATACATTTAATCACAATATCAATAGCACTATATCTACATTGTATATAACTTAATATACTGATTCATTCCCACAGATCAATGTACATTTAATACCAGTATCATTAGTACTATATCTACATTAGATATGTAATGTACATTTAACAACAAAATCATCATTACCATATCTACACTCGATATAATGTAATATACTGCTTTATTCCCACAGATCAATGTACATTTAGAAACAATATCATTATTACCATATCTACATTAGATATAATGTAATATACTGCTTCATTCACACAGATCAATGTACATTTAACAACAATATCATTATTACCATATCTACATTAGATATAATGTAATATACGGATTCGTTCCCACAGATCAATGTACATTTAATTACAATATCATTGGTACTATATCTACATTAGATATGTAATGTACATTTAACAACAAAATCATTATTACCATATCTACATTCGATATAATGTAATATTCTGCTTCATTCCCACAGATCAATGTAGATTTAGTAACAATATCATTATTGCCATATCTACGGTAGATATAATGTCATATACAGATTCATTCCTACAGATCAATGTACATTTAATAACAATATCATTATTACCATATCTACATTAGATATTATGTAATATACTGGTTCCTTCCCTCAGATCAATGTACATTTAATAACAATATCAGTATTACCATATCTACATTAGAAATTATGTAATATACTGATTCCTTCCCACAGATCAATGTACAATTAATAACAGCATTATTATTATCATATTTACATTAGATATAACGTAATATATTGGTTACTACCCACAGATCAATATACATTTAATCACAATATCAATAGCACTATATCTACATTGGATATAACGTAATATACTGATTCATTCCCACAGATCAATGTACATTTAATACCAATATCATCAGTACTATATCTACATTAGATATGTAATGTACGTTTAACAACAAAATCATTATTACCATATCTAAATTCGATATAATGTAATATTCTGCTTCATTCCCACAGATCAATGTAGATTTAATAACAATATCATTATTACCATATCTACAGTAGATATAATGTCATATACAGATTCATTTCCACAGATCAATGTACATTTAATAACAATATCATTATTACCATATCTACATTAGATATTATGTAATATACTGATTCCTTCCCACAGATCAATGTACATTTAATAACAATATCATTAGTACTATATCTAGATGCGATATAATGTAATATACTGATTCACTCCCACAGATCAATGTACATTTAAACACAATATCATTATTACCATATCTACATAAGATATAATATAATATACGGATTCGTTCCCACAGATCAATGTACATTTAATAACAATATCATTAGCACTCTATCTACATGAGATATAATGTAATATACTGCTTCATTCACACAGATCAATGTACATTTAAAAACAATATCATTATTACCATATCTACATTACATATAATGTAATATACGGATTCGTTCCCACAGATCAATGTACATTTAGTAACAATATCATTATTACCATATCTACATTAGATATAATGTAATATATGGATCCCTTCCCACGGATCAATGTACATTTACTAACCATATCATTAGCACTATATCTACATGAGATATAATGTAATATACTGCTCCATTCACACAGATCAATGTACATTTATTAACAATATCATTAGTACTATATCTAGATTCGATATAATGTAATATACTGATTCATTCCCACAGATCAATGTACATTTAATAGCAATATCACTAGTACTATATCTACATTAGATATGTAATGTCCATTTAATAACAATATCACTATTACCATATCTACATTAGATATTATGTAACATACTGACTCCTTCCCACAGATCAATGTACATTTAATAACAATATCATTAGTACTATATCTACATTCGAAATAATGTAATAAATTGATTCATTCCCACAGATCAATGTACATTTAATAACAATATCATTACTACTATATCAACATTAGATATGTAATGTACATTTAACAACAAAATCATTATTAGCATATCGACATTCGATATAATGTAATATTCTGGTCCATTCCACAGATCAATGTACATTTAAAAACAATATCATTATTACCATATCTACATGAGATATAATGTAATATACGGATTCCTTCCCACAGATCAATGTACATTTAATAACAATATCATTAGCACTATATCTACATGACATATAATGTAATATACTGCTTCATTTACACAGATCAATGTACATTTAAAAACAATATCATTATTACCATATCTACATTAGATATAATGTAATATACCGATTCATTCCCACAGATCAATGTACATTTAATACCAGTACCATTAGTACTATATCTACATAAGATATGTAATGTACATTTAACAACAAAATCATTATTACCATATCTACATTCGATATAATGTAATATACTGATTCATTCACACAGATCAATGTACATTTAATGCCAATATCATTAGTACCATATCTATATTAGATATTTAATGTACAATTAATAACAGTATTATTATTATCATATCTACATTAGATATAACGTAATATATTGATTGCTACCCACAGATCAATATACATTTAATCACAATATCAATAGCACTATATCTACATTGGATATAACGTAATATACTGATTCATTCCCACAGACCAATGTACATTTAATACCAATATCATTACTACTATATCTACATTAGATATGTAATGTACATTTAACAACAAAATCATTATTAGTATATCTACGTTCGATATAGTGTAATATTCTGCTTCATTTACACAGATCAATGTACATTTGAAAACAATATCATTATTACCATATCTACATTAGGTATAATGTAATATACGGATTCCTTCCCACAGATCAATGTACATTTAATAACAATATCATTAGCACTATATCCACATGACATATAATGTAATATACTGCCTCATTCACACAGATCAATGTACATTTAAAGACAATATCATTAGTACTATATCTAGATTCGATATAATGTAATATACTGATTCATTCCCACAGTTCAATGTACATTTAATAACAATATCATTATTACTATTCCCACAGTAGATATAATGTAATATACGGATTCGTTCCCACAGATCAATGTACATTTAATCACAATATCATCAGCACTATATCTACATTGGATATAGTGTAATATACTGATTCATTCCCACAGATCATTGTACATTTAATACCACTATCATTACTACTATATCAACATTAGATATGTAATGTACATTTATCAACAAAATCATTATTAGCATATGTACATTCGATATAATGTAATATTCTGCTTCATTCTCACAGATCAATGTACATTTAAAAACAATATCATTATTACCATATCTACATTAGATATAATGTAATATACGGTTTCCTTCCCACAGATCAATGTCCATTTAATAACAATATCATTAGCACTATGTCTACATTAGATATGTAATGTACATTTAACAACAAAATCATTATTACCATATCTACATTCGATATAATGTAGTATACTGCTTCATTCCCACAGATCAATGTAGATTTAATAACAATATCATTATTACCATATCTACATTAGATATAATGTAATACACTGATTCATTCCCACAGATCAATGTACATTTAATGCCAATATCCTTAGTACCATATCTATATTCGATATTTAATGTACAATTAATAACAGTATTATTATTATCATATCTACATTAGATATAACGTAATATATTGATTACTACCCACAGATCAATGTACATTTAATCACAATATCATTAGCACACTATCTACATTCGATATAATGTAATATACTGATTCATTCCCACAGACCAATGTACATTTAATAACAATATCATTGGTACTACATCTACATTCGATATAATGTAATATACTGATTCATTCCCACAGATCAATGTACATTTAATAACAATATCATTATTACCATATCTACATTAGATATTATGTAATATACTGATTCCTTCCCACAGATGAATGTACATTTAATAACAATATCATTAGTACTATATCTAGATTCGATATAATGTAATATACTGATTCACTCCCACAGATCAATGTACATTTAAACACAATATCATTATTACCATATCTACATTAGATATAATGTAATATACGGATTCGTTCCCACCGATCAATGTACATTTAATAACAATATCATTAGTACTATATCTAGATTCGATATAATGTAATATACTGATTCATTCCCACAGATCCATGTACATTTAATAACAATATCATTATTACTATTCCTACAGTAGATATAATGTAATATACGGATTCGTTCCCACAGATCAATGTACATTCAATAACAATATCATTGGTACTATATCTACATTCGATATAATGTAATATACTGATTCATTCCCACAGATCAATGTTCATTTAATAACAATATCATTAGTACTATATCTACATTCGATATAATGTAGTATACTGATTCATTCCCACAGATTAAGGTACATTTAACGCCAATTTCATTAGTACCATATCTATATTAGATATTTAATTTACAATTGATAACAGTATTATTGTTACCATATCTACATTAGATATAATGTAATATACTGATTACTACCCACAGATCAATATACATTACAAACAATATCATTATTACTATATCTACATTCGATATAATGTAATATACTGATTCCTTCCCACAGAACAATGTACATTTAATAACAATATCATTAGTACTATATCTACATTAGATATTATGTAATATACTGATTCCTTCCCACAGATCAATGTACATTTAAAAACAATATCATTATTACCACATCTACATTAGATATAATGTAATATACGGATTCCTTCCCACAGATCAATGTACATTTAATAACAATATCATTAGCACTATATCTACATGGCATATAATGTAATATACTGATGCATTCCCACGGATCAATGTACATTTAATACCAATATCATTACTACTATATCTACATTAGATATGTAATGTACATTTAACAACAAAATCATCATTAGCATATCTACATTCGATATAATGTAATATTCAGCTTCATTCCCACAGATCAATGTACATTTAAAAACAATATCATTATTACCACATCTACATTAGATATAATGTAATATACGGATTCCTTCCCACAGATCAATGTACATTTAATAACAATATCATTAGCACTATATCTACATGACATATAATGTAATATACTGATGCATTCCCACGGATCAATGTACATTTAATACCAATATCATTACTACTATATCTACATTAGATATGTAATGTACATATAACAACAAAATCATTATTAGCCTATCTACATTCGATATAATGTAATATTCTGCTTCATTCCCACAGATCAATGTACAATTTAAAAACGATATCATTATTACCATATCTACATTAGATATAATGTAATATACGGATTCCTTCCCACAGATCAATGTACATTTAATAACAATATCATTAGCACTATATCTACATAACATATAATGTAATATACTGCTTCATTCACACAGATCAATGTACATTTAAAAACAATATCATTATTACCATATCTACATTAGATATAGTGTAATATACGGATTCGTTCCCACAGATCAAAGCACATTTAATAACAATATCATTAGCACTATATCTACATGACATGTAATGTAATATACTGCTTCATTCACACAGATCAATGTACATTTAAAAACAATACCATTATTACCATATCTACATTAGATATAACGTAATATATTGATTACTACCCACAGATCAATGTACATTTAATCACAATATCATTAGCACCCTATCTACATTCGATATAATGTAATATACTGATTCATTCCCACAGACCAATGTACATTTAATAACAATATCATTAGCACTATATCTACATAACATATAATGTAATATACTGCTTCATTCACACAGATCAATGTACATTTAAAAACAATATCATTATTACCATATCTACATTAGATATAATGTAATATACGGATTCGTTCCCACAGACCAAAGTACATTTAATAACAATATCATTAGCACTATATCTACATGACATGTAATGTAATATACTGCTTCATTCACACAGATCAATGTACATTTAAAAACAATATCATTATTACCATATCTACATTAGATATAATGTAATATACTGCTTCATTCCCACAGATCAATGTACATTTAAAAACAATATCATTATTACCATATCTACGTAAGATATGATGTAATATACGGATTCGTTCCCACAGATCAATGTACATTTAATAACAATATCATTAGCACTATATCTACATGACATATAATGTAATATACTGCTTCATTCACACAGATCAGTGTACATTTAAAAACAATATCATTATTACCATATCTACATTAGATATAATGTAATATTCTGCTTCATTCCCACAGATCAATGTAGATTTAATAACAATATCCTTATTACCATATCTACAGTAGATATAATGTCATATACAGATTCATTCCCACAGATCAATGTACATTTAATAACAATATCATTATTACCATATCTACATTCGATATAATGTAATATACTGCTTCATTCCCACAGATCAATGTACATTTAATGCCAATATCATTAGTACCATATCTATATTAGATATTTAATGTACAATTAATAACAGTATTATTATTATCATATCTACATTAGATATAACCTAATATATTGATTGCTACCCACAGATCAATATACATTTAATCACAATATCAATAGCACTATATCTACATTGGATATAACGTATTATACTGATTCATTCCCACAGATCAATGTACATTTAATACCAATATCATTAGTACTATATCTACATTAGATATGGAATGTACATTTGACAACAAAATCATTATTACCATATCTGCATTCGATATAATGTAATATACTGCTTCACTCCCACAGATCAATGTACATTTAAAAACAATATCATTATTACCATATCTACATTAGATATAATGTAATATATGGATTCGTTGCCACAGATCAATGTACATTTACTAACAATATTATTAGCACTATATCTACATTCGATGCAATGTAATATACTGATTCATTCCCACAGATTAGTGCACATTTAATACCAATATCATTATTACTATATCTAGATTAGATATGTAATGTACATTTAACAACAAAATCATTATTACCACATCTACATTCGATATAATGTAATATTCTTCTTCATTCCCACAGACCAATGTAGATTTAATAACAATATCATTATTACCATATCTACAGTAGATATAATGTCATATACCGATTCATTCCCAGAGATCAATGTACATTTAATAACAATATCATTATTACCATATCTACATTAGATATTATGTAATATACTGATTCCTTCCCACAGATCAATGTACATTTAATAACAATATCATTAGTACTATATCTAGATTCGATATAATGTAATAAATTGATTCATTCCCACAGATCAATGTACATTTAATAACAAAATCATTATTACCATATCTAAATTCGATATAATGTAATATTCTGCTTCATTCCCACAGATCAATGTAGATTTAATAACAATATCATTATTACCATATCTACAGTAGATATAATGTCATATACAGATTCATTCCCACCGATCAATGTACATTAAATAACAATATCATTATTACCATATCTACATTAGATATTATGTAATATACTGACTCCTTCCCACAGATCAATGTACATTTAATAACACTATCATTAGTACTATATCTAGATTCGATATAATGTAATATACTGATTCATTCCCACAGATCAATGTACATTTAATGCCATTATCATTAGTACCATATCTATATTAGATATTTAATGTACAATTAATAACAGTATTATTATTATCATATCTACATTAGATATAACGTAATATATTGATTGCTACCCACAGATCAATATACATTTAATCACAATATCAATAGCACTATATCTACATTGTATATAACTTAATATACTGATTCATTCCCACAGATCAATGTACATTTAATACCAGTATCATTAGTACTATATCTACATTAGATATGTAATGTACATTTAACAACAAAATCATCATTACCATATCTACACTCGATATAATGTAATATACTGCTTTATTCCCACAGATCAATGTACATTTAGAAACAATATCATTATTACCATATCTACATTAGATATAATGTAATATACTGCTTCATTCACACAGATCAATGTACATTTAACAACAATATCATTATTACCATATCTACATTAGATATAATGTAATATACGGATTCGTTCCCACAGATCAATGTACATATAATTACAATATCATTGGTACTATATCTGCATTAGATATGTAATGTACATTTAACAACAAAATCATTATTACCATATCTACATTCGATATAATGTAATATTCTGCTTCATTCCCACAGATCAATGTAGATTTAGTAACAATATCATTATTGCCATATCTACGGTAGATATAATGTCATATACTGATTCATTCCCACAGATCAATGTTCATTTAATAACAATATCATTAGTACTATATCTACATTAGATATAATGTAGTATACTGATTCATTCCCACAGATTAAGGTACATTTAATGCCAATTTCATTAGTACCATATCTATATTAGATATTTAATTTACAATTGATAACAGTATTATTGTTACCATATCTACATTAGATATAATGTAATATACTGATTACTACCCACAGATCAATATACATTACAAACAATATCATTATTACTATATCTACATTCGATATAATGTAATATACTGATTCCTTCCCACAGAACAATGTACATTTAATAACAATATCATTAGTACTATATCTACATTAGATATTATGTAATATACTGATTCCTTCCCACAGATCAATGTACATTTAAAAACAATATCATTATTACCACATCTACATTAGATATAATGTAATATACGGATTCCTTCCCACAGATCAATGTACATTTAATAACAATATCATTAGCACTATATCTACATGACATATAATGTAATATACTGATGCATTCCCACGGATCAATGTACATTTAATACCAATATCATTACTACTATATCTACATTAGATATGTAATGTACATTTAACAACAAAATCATCATTAGCATATCTACATTCGATATAATGTAATATTCAGCTTCATTCCCACAGATCAATGTACATTTAAAAACAATATCATTATTACCACATCTACATTAGATATAATGTAATATACGGATTCCTTCCCACAGATCAATGTACATTTAATAACAATATCATTAGCACTATATCTACATAACATATAATGTAATATACTGCTTCATTCACACAGATCAATGTACATTTAAAAACAATATCATTATTACCATATCTACATTAGATATAATGTAATATACTGATTCATTCCCACAGATCATTGTACATTTAATACCAATATCATTAGTACTATATCTACATGACATATAATGTAATATACTGCTTCATTCACACAGATCAATGTACATTTAATAACAATATCATTAGCACTATATCTACATGACATATAATGTAATATACTGCTTCATTCACACAGATCAATGTACATTTAAAAACAGTATCATTATTGCCATATCTACATTAGATATAATGTAATATACGGATTCGTTCCCACAGATCAAAGTACATTTAATAACAATATCATTACCACTATATCTACATGACATGTAATGTAATATACTGCTTCATTCACACAGATCAATGTACATTTAAAAACAATATCATTATTACCATATCTACATTAGATATAATGTAATATACTGATTCATTCCCACAGATCAACGTACATTTAACAACAAAATCATTATTACCATATCTACATTCGATATACTGTAATATACTGCTTCATTCCCACAGATCAATGTACATTTAATCACAATATCATTAGCACTATATCTACATTGGATATAATGTAATATTCTGCTTCATTCCCACAGATCAATGTACACTTAAAAACGATATCATTATTACCATATCTACATTAGATATAATGTAATATACGGATTCCTTCCCACAGATCAATGTACATTTAATAACAATATCATTAGCACTATATCTACATAACATATAATGTAATATACTGCTTCATTCACACAGATCAATGTACATTTAAAAACAATATCATTATTACCATATCTACATTAGATATAATGTAATATACGGATTCGTTCCCACAGATCAAAGTACATTTAATAACAATATCATTAGCACTATATCTACATGACATGTAATGTAATATACTGCTTCATTCACACAGATCAATGTACATTTAAAAACAATATCATTATTACCATATCTACATTAGATATAATGTAATATACTGATTCATTCACACAGATCATTGTACATTTAATACCAATATCATTAGTACTACATCTACATTAGATATGTAATGTACATTTAACAACAAAATCATTATTACCATATCTACATTCGATATAATGTAATATACTGCTTCATTCCCACAGATCAATGTACATTTAAAAACAATATCATTATTACCATATCTACACTAGATATAATGTAATATACGGATTCCTTCCCACAGATCAATGTACATTTAATAACAATATCATTAGCACTATATCTACATGAGATATAATGTAATATACTGCTTCAATCACACAGATCAATGTACATTTAAAAACAATATCATTATTACCATATCTACGTAAGATATGATGTAATATACGGATTCGTTCCCACAGATCAATGTACATTTAATAACAATATCATTAGCACTATATCTACATGACATATAATGTAATATCCTGCTTCATTCCCACAGATCAATGTACATTTAATAACAATATCATTAGCACTCTATCTACATGAGATATAATGTAATATACTGCTTCATTCACACAGATCAATGTACATTTAGAAACAATATCATTATTACCATATCTACATTAGATATAATGTAATATACGGATTCGTTCCCACAGATCAATGTACATTTAATCACAATATCATCAGCACTATATCTACATTGGATATAGTGTAATATACTGATTCATTCCCACAGATCATTGTACATTTAATACCACTATCATTACTACTATATCAACATTAGATATGTAATGTACATTTATCAACAAAATCATTATTAGCATATGTACATTCGATATAATGTAATATTCTGCTTCATTCTCACAGATCAATGTACATTTAAAAACAATATCATTATTACCATATCTACATTAGATATAATGTAATATACGGTTTCCTTCCCACAGATCAATGTCCATTTAATAACAATATCATTAGCACTATGTCTACATTAGATATGTAATGTACATTTAACAACAAAATCATTATTACCATATCTACATTCGATATAATGTAGTATACTGCTTCATTCCCACAGATCAATGTAGATTTAATAACAATATCATTATTACCATATCTACATTAGATATAATGTAATACACTGATTCATTCCCACAGATCAATGTACATTTAATGCCAATATCCTTAGTACCATATCTATATTCGATATTTAATGTACAATTAATAACAGTATTATTATTATCATATCTACATTAGATATAACGTAATATATTGATTACTACCCACAGATCAATGTACATTTAATCACAATATCATTAGCACACTATCTACATTCGATATAATGTAATATACTGATTCATTCCCACAGACCAATGTACATTTAATAACAATATCATTGGTACTACATCTACATTCGATATAATGTAATATACTGATTCATTCCCACAGATCAATGTACATTTAATAACAATATCATTATTACCATATCTACATTAGATATTATGTAATATACTGATTCCTTCCCACAGATGAATGTACATTTAATAACAATATCATTAGTACTATATCTAGATTCGATATAATGTAATATACTGATTCACTCCCACAGATCAATGTACATTTAAACACAATATCATTATTACCATATCTACATTAGATATAATGTAATATACGGATTCGTTCCCACCGATCAATGTACATTTAATAACAATATCATTAGTACTATATCTAGATTCGATATAATGTAATATACTGATTCATTCCCACAGATCCATGTACATTTAATAACAATATCATTATTACTATTCCTACAGTAGATATAATGTAATATACGGATTCGTTCCCACAGATCAATGTACATTCAATAACAATATCATTGGTACTATATCTACATTCGATATAATGTAATATACTGATTCATTCCCACAGATCAATGTTCATTTAATAACAATATCATTAGTACTATATCTACATTCGATATAATGTAGTATACTGATTCATTCCCACAGATTAAGGTACATTTAATGCCAATTTCATTAGTACCATATCTATATTAGATATTTAATTTACAATTGATAACAGTATTATTGTTACCATATCTACATTAGATATAATGTAATATACTGATTACTACCCACAGATCAATATACATTACAAACAATATCATTATTACTATATCTACATTCGATATAATGTAATATACTGATTCCTTCCCACAGAACAATGTACATTTAATAACAATATCATTAGTACTATATCTACATTAGATATTATGTAATATACTGATTCCTTCCCACAGATCAATGTACATTTAAAAACAATATCATTATTACCACATCTACATTAGATATAATGTAATATACGGATTCCTTCCCACAGATCAATGTACATTTAATAACAATATCATTAGCACTATATCTACATGGCATATAATGTAATATACTGATGCATTCCCACGGATCAATGTACATTTAATACCAATATCATTACTACTATATCTACATTAGATATGTAATGTACATTTAACAACAAAATCATCATTAGCATATCTACATTCGATATAATGTAATATTCAGCTTCATTCCCACAGATCAATGTACATTTAAAAACAATATCATTATTACCACATCTACATTAGATATAATGTAATATACGGATTCCTTCCCACAGATCAATGTACATTTAATAACAATATCATTAGCACTATATCTACATGACATATAATGTAATATACTGATGCATTCCCACGGATCAATGTACATTTAATACCAATATCATTACTACTATATCTACATTAGATATGTAATGTACATATAACAACAAAATCATTATTAGCCTATCTACATTCGATATAATGTAATATTCTGCTTCATTCCCACAGATCAATGTACAATTTAAAAACGATATCATTATTACCATATCTACATTAGATATAATGTAATATACGGATTCCTTCCCACAGATCAATGTACATTTAATAACAATATCATTAGCACTATATCTACATAACATATAATGTAATATACTGCTTCATTCACACAGATCAATGTACATTTAAAAACAATATCATTATTACCATATCTACATTAGATATAGTGTAATATACGGATTCGTTCCCACAGATCAAAGCACATTTAATAACAATATCATTAGCACTATATCTACATGACATGTAATGTAATATACTGCTTCATTCACACAGATCAATGTACATTTAAAAACAATACCATTATTACCATATCTACATTAGATATAACGTAATATATTGATTACTACCCACAGATCAATGTACATTTAATCACAATATCATTAGCACCCTATCTACATTCGATATAATGTAATATACTGATTCATTCCCACAGACCAATGTACATTTAATAACAATATCATTAGCACTATATCTACATAACATATAATGTAATATACTGCTTCATTCACACAGATCAATGTACATTTAAAAACAATATCATTATTACCATATCTACATTAGATATAATGTAATATACGGATTCGTTCCCACAGACCAAAGTACATTTAATAACAATATCATTAGCACTATATCTACATGACATGTAATGTAATATACTGCTTCATTCACACAGATCAATGTACATTTAAAAACAATATCATTATTACCATATCTACATTAGATATAATGTAATATACTGCTTCATTCCCACAGATCAATGTACATTTAAAAACAATATCATTATTACCATATCTACGTAAGATATGATGTAATATACGGATTCGTTCCCACAGATCAATGTACATTTAATAACAATATCATTAGCACTATATCTACATGACATATAATGTAATATACTGCTTCATTCACACAGATCAGTGTACATTTAAAAACAATATCATTATTACCATATCTACATTAGATATAATGTAATATTCTGCTTCATTCCCACAGATCAATGTAGATTTAATAACAATATCCTTATTACCATATCTACAGTAGATATAATGTCATATACAGATTCATTCCCACAGATCAATGTACATTTAATAACAATATCATTATTACCATATCTACATTCGATATAATGTAATATACTGCTTCATTCCCACAGATCAATGTACATTTAATGCCAATATCATTAGTACCATATCTATATTAGATATTTAATGTACAATTAATAACAGTATTATTATTATCATATCTACATTAGATATAACCTAATATATTGATTGCTACCCACAGATCAATATACATTTAATCACAATATCAATAGCACTATATCTACATTGGATATAACGTATTATACTGATTCATTCCCACAGATCAATGTACATTTAATACCAATATCATTAGTACTATATCTACATTAGATATGGAATGTACATTTGACAACAAAATCATTATTACCATATCTGCATTCGATATAATGTAATATACTGCTTCACTCCCACAGATCAATGTACATTTAAAAACAATATCATTATTACCATATCTACATTAGATATAATGTAATATATGGATTCGTTGCCACAGATCAATGTACATTTACTAACAATATTATTAGCACTATATCTACATTCGATGCAATGTAATATACTGATTCATTCCCACAGATTAGTGCACATTTAATACCAATATCATTATTACTATATCTAGATTAGATATGTAATGTACATTTAACAACAAAATCATTATTACCACATCTACATTCGATATAATGTAATATTCTTCTTCATTCCCACAGACCAATGTAGATTTAATAACAATATCATTATTACCATATCTACAGTAGATATAATGTCATATACCGATTCATTCCCAGAGATCAATGTACATTTAATAACAATATCATTATTACCATATCTACATTAGATATTATGTAATATACTGATTCCTTCCCACAGATCAATGTACATTTAATAACAATATCATTAGTACTATATCTAGATTCGATATAATGTAATAAATTGATTCATTCCCACAGATCAATGTACATTTAATAACAAAATCATTATTACCATATCTAAATTCGATATAATGTAATATTCTGCTTCATTCCCACAGATCAATGTAGATTTAATAACAATATCATTATTACCATATCTACAGTAGATATAATGTCATATACAGATTCATTCCCACCGATCAATGTACATTAAATAACAATATCATTATTACCATATCTACATTAGATATTATGTAATATACTGACTCCTTCCCACAGATCAATGTACATTTAATAACACTATCATTAGTACTATATCTAGATTCGATATAATGTAATATACTGATTCATTCCCACAGATCAATGTACATTTAATGCCATTATCATTAGTACCATATCTATATTAGATATTTAATGTACAATTAATAACAGTATTATTATTATCATATCTACATTAGATATAACGTAATATATTGATTGCTACCCACAGATCAATATACATTTAATCACAATATCAATAGCACTATATCTACATTGTATATAACTTAATATACTGATTCATTCCCACAGATCAATGTACATTTAATACCAGTATCATTAGTACTATATCTACATTAGATATGTAATGTACATTTAACAACAAAATCATCATTACCATATCTACACTCGATATAATGTAATATACTGCTTTATTCCCACAGATCAATGTACATTTAGAAACAATATCATTATTACCATATCTACATTAGATATAATGTAATATACTGCTTCATTCACACAGATCAATGTACATTTAACAACAATATCATTATTACCATATCTACATTAGATATAATGTAATATACGGATTCGTTCCCACAGATCAATGTACATATAATTACAATATCATTGGTACTATATCTGCATTAGATATGTAATGTACATTTAACAACAAAATCATTATTACCATATCTACATTCGATATAATGTAATATTCTGCTTCATTCCCACAGATCAATGTAGATTTAGTAACAATATCATTATTGCCATATCTACGGTAGATATAATGTCATATACTGATTCATTCCCACAGATCAATGTTCATTTAATAACAATATCATTAGTACTATATCTACATTAGATATAATGTAGTATACTGATTCATTCCCACAGATTAAGGTACATTTAATGCCAATTTCATTAGTACCATATCTATATTAGATATTTAATTTACAATTGATAACAGTATTATTGTTACCATATCTACATTAGATATAATGTAATATACTGATTACTACCCACAGATCAATATACATTACAAACAATATCATTATTACTATATCTACATTCGATATAATGTAATATACTGATTCCTTCCCACAGAACAATGTACATTTAATAACAATATCATTAGTACTATATCTACATTAGATATTATGTAATATACTGATTCCTTCCCACAGATCAATGTACATTTAAAAACAATATCATTATTACCACATCTACATTAGATATAATGTAATATACGGATTCCTTCCCACAGATCAATGTACATTTAATAACAATATCATTAGCACTATATCTACATGACATATAATGTAATATACTGATGCATTCCCACGGATCAATGTACATTTAATACCAATATCATTACTACTATATCTACATTAGATATGTAATGTACATTTAACAACAAAATCATCATTAGCATATCTACATTCGATATAATGTAATATTCAGCTTCATTCCCACAGATCAATGTACATTTAAAAACAATATCATTATTACCACATCTACATTAGATATAATGTAATATACGGATTCCTTCCCACAGATCAATGTACATTTAATAACAATATCATTAGCACTATATCTACATGACATATAATGTAATATACTGATGCATTCCCACGGATCAATGTACATTTAATACCAATATCATTACTACTATATCTACATTAGATATGTAATGTACATATAACAACAAAATCATTATTAGCCTATCTACATTCGATATAATGTAATATTCTGCTTCATTCCCACAGATCAATGTACAATTTAAAAACGATATCATTATTACCATATCTACATTAGATATAATGTAATATACGGATTCCTTCCCACAGATCAATGTACATTTAATAACAATATCATTAGCACTATATCTACATAACATATAATGTAATATACTGCTTCATTCACACAGATCAATGTACATTTAAAAACAATATCATTATTACCATATCTACATTAGATATAATGTAATATACTGATTCATTCCCACAGATCATTGTACATTTAATACCAATATCATTAGTACTATATCTACATGACATATAATGTAATATACTGCTTCATTCACACAGATCAATGTACATTTAATAACAATATCATTAGCACTATATCTACATGACATATAATGTAATATACTGCTTCATTCACACAGATCAATGTACATTTAAAAACAGTATCATTATTGCCATATCTACATTAGATATAATGTAATATACGGATTCGTTCCCACAGATCAAAGTACATTTAATAACAATATCATTACCACTATATCTACATGACATGTAATGTAATATACTGCTTCATTCACACAGATCAATGTACATTTAAAAACAATATCATTATTACCATATCTACATTAGATATAATGTAATATACTGATTCATTCCCACAGATCAACGTACATTTAACAACAAAATCGTTATTACCATATCTACATTCGATATACTGTAATATACTGCTTCATTCCCACAGATCAATGTACATTTAATCACAATATCATTAGCACTATATCTACATTGGATATAATGTAATATTCTGCTTCATTCCCACAGATCAATGTACACTTAAAAACGATATCATTATTACCATATCTACATTAGATATAATGTAATATACGGATTCCTTCCCACAGATCAATGTACATTTAATAACAATATCATTAGCACTATATCTACATAACATATAATGTAATATACTGCTTCATTCACACAGATCAATGTACATTTAAAAACAATATCATTATTACCATATCTACATTAGATATAATGTAATATACGGATTCGTTCCCACAGATCAAAGTACATTTAATAACAATATCATTAGCACTATATCTACATGACATGTAATGTAATATACTGCTTCATTCACACAGATCAATGTACATTTAAAAACAATATCATTATTACCATATCTACATTAGATATAATGTAATATACTGATTCATTCACACAGATCATTGTACATTTAATACCAATATCATTAGTACTACATCTACATTAGATATGTAATGTACATTTAACAACAAAATCATTATTACCATATCTACATTCGATATAATGTAATATACTGCTTCATTCCCACAGATCAATGTACATTTAAAAACAATATCATTATTACCATATCTACACTAGATATAATGTAATATACGGATTCCTTCCCACAGATCAATGTACATTTAATAACAATATCATTAGCACTATATCTACATGAGATATAATGTAATATACTGCTTCAATCACACAGATCAATGTACATTTAAAAACAATATCATTATTACCATATCTACGTAAGATATGATGTAATATACGGATTCGTTCCCACAGATCAATGTACATTTAATAACAATATCATTAGCACTATATCTACATGACATATAATGTAATATCCTGCTTCATTCCCACAGATCAATGTACATTTAATAACAATATCATTAGCACTCTATCTACATGAGATATAATGTAATATACTGCTTCATTCACACAGATCAATGTACATTTAGAAACAATATCATTATTACCATATCTACATTAGATATAATGTAATATACGGATTCGTTCCCACAGATCAATGTACATTTAATACCAATATCATTACTACTATATCTACGTTAGATATGTAATGTACATTCAACAACAAAATCATTATTAGCATATCTACATTCGATATAATGTAATATTCTGCTTCATTCCCACAGATCAATGTAGATTTAATAAAAATATCCTTATCCCCATATCTACAGTAGATATAATGTCATATACAGATTCATTCCCACAGATCAATGTACATTTAATAACACTATCATTACTACCATCTCTACATGAGATATAATGTAATATACTGCTTCATTCACACAGATCAATGTACATTTAAAAACAATATCATTATTACCATATCTACATAAGATATAATGTAATATACGGATTCGTTCCCACAGATCAATGTACATTTAATAACAATATCATTGGTACTATATCTACATTAGATATGTAATGTACATTTAACAACAAAATCATTATTACCATATCTACATTCGATATAATGTAATATCCTGCTTCATTCCCACAGATCAATGTACATTTAATAACAATATCATTAGCACTCTATCTACATGAGATATAATGTAATATACTGCTTCATTCACACAGATCAATGTACATTCAAAAACAATATCATTATTACCATATCTACACTAGATATAATGTAATATACGGATTCCTTCCCACAGATCAATGTACATTTAATAACAATATCATTAGCACTATATCTACATGAGATATAATGTAATATACTGCTTCATTCACACAGATCAATGTACAATTAATAACAGCATTATTATTATCATATTTACATTAGATATAACGTAATATATTGGTTACTACCCACAGATCAATATACATTTAATCACAATATCAATAGCACTATATCTACATTGGATATAACGTAATATACTGATTCATTCCCACAGATCAATGTACATTTAATACCAATATCATCAGTACTATATCTACATTAGATATGTAATGTACGTTTAACAACAAAATCATTATTACCATATCTAAATTCGATATAATGTAATATTCTGCTTCATTCCCACAGATCAATGTAGATTTAATAACAATATCATTATTACCATATCTACAGTAGATATAATGTCATATACAGATTCATTTCCACAGATCAATGTACATTTAATAACAATATCATTATTACCATATCTACATTAGATATTATGTAATATACTGATTCCTTCCCACAGATCAATGTACATTTAATAACAATATCATTAGTACTATATCTAGATTCGATATAATGTAATATACTGATTTATTCCCACAGATCAATGTACAATTAATGCCAATATCATTAGTACCATATCTATATTAGATATTTCATGTACAATTAATAACAATATTACTATTATCATATCTACATTAGATATAATGTAATATATTGATTGCTACCCACAGATCAATATACATTTAATCACAATATCAATAGCACTATATCTACATTGTATATAACTTAATATACTGATTCATTCCCACAGATCAATGTACATTTAATAACAATATTATTAGTACTATACGCACATTTGATATGTAATGTACATTTACAAACAATATCATTATTACCATATCTACATTCGATATAATGTAATATACTGATTCATTCCCACAGATCAATGTACCTACATTTAATACCAATGTCATTATTAGGATACCTACATGAGATATAATGTAATATACTGATTCCTTCCCACAGATCAATGTACATTAAATAACAATATCATTATTACTATATCTACATTCGATATAATGTAATATACTGATTCTTTCCCACAGATCAATGTACATATAATACCAATATCATTAGTACTATTTCTACATTAGATATGTAATGTACAATTAATAACAATATCATTATTACCATATCTACATAAGATATGATGTAATATACTGATTCCTTCCCACAGATCAATGTACACTTAATAAGAATATCATTGGTACTATATCAACATTCGATATAGTGTAATATATTGATTCATTCCCACAGATCAATGTACATTTAATAACAATATCATTAGTACTATACCCACATTAGATATGTAATGTACATTTACAAACAATATCATTATTACCATATCTACATTCGATATAATGTAATATACTGATTCATTCCCACAGATCAATGTACATTTAATAAGAATATCATTGGTACTATATCAACATTCGATATAGTGTAATATATTGATTCATTCCCACAGATCAATGTACATTTAATAACAATATCATTATTACTATATCTACAATAGATATAATGTCATATACAGATACATTTCAACACATCAATGTACATTTAATACCAATATCATTAGTGCTATGACTACATTAGATATGTAATGGACATTTAACAACAAAATCATTATTACCATATCTACATTAAATATAATGTAATATACAGATTCCTTCCCACAGATCAATGAAGATTTAATAACAATATCATTATTACTATATCTACATTCGATATAATGTAATATACTGATTCATTCCCACAGATCAATGTACATATAATACCAATATCATTAGTACTACATTTACATTCGATATAATGTAATATACCGATTCCTTCCCACAGATCAATGTACACTTAATAACAATATCATTATTACTATATCTACAGTAGATATAATGTCATATACAGATTCATTCCCACAGATCAATGTACATTTAATAACAATATCATTAGTACTATACCCACATTAGATATGTAATGTACATTTACAAACAATATCATTATTACCATATCTACATTCGATATAATGTAATATACTGATTCATTCCCACAGATCAATGTACCTACATTTAATACCAATGTCATTATTAGGATACCTACATGAGATATAATGTAATATACTGATTGCTACCCACAGATCGATGTACATTTAATAACAATATCATTAGTACTATATCTACATTAGATATGTAACGTACAATTAATAACAATATAATTATTACCATATCCACATTTGATATAACATAATATACTGATTACTACCCACAGATCAGTGTACATTTAATACCAATAATATTAGTACTATGTCTACATTAGATATGTAATGTACATTTAACAACAAAATCATTATTACCATAACTACATTAGATATAATGTAATATACTGATTCCTTCCCACAGATCAATGTAGATTTAATAACAATATCGTTATTACTATATCTACAGTATATATAATGTCATATACAGATACATTCCAACAGATCAATGTACATTTAATACCAATAATATTAGTACTATGTCTACATTAGATATGTAATGTACATTTAACAACAAAATCATTACTACCATATCTACATTAGATATAATGTAATATACTGATTCCTTCCCACAGATCAATGCAGATTTAATAACAATATCATTATTACTATATCTACAGTACATATAATGTCATATGCAGATTCATTCCCACAGATCAATGTACATTTAACAACAATATCATTATTACTATATCTACATTTGGTATAATGTTATATACAGATACATTCCAACAGACCAATGTACCTACATTTAATACCCATGTCATTATTACGATACCTACATGAGATATAATGTAATATACTGATTTCTACCCACAGATGAATGTACATTTAATAACAATATTATTATTACCATATCTACATTAGATATAATGTAATATACTGATTCATTCCCACAGATCAATGTACATATAATAACAATATCATTTGTACTATATCAACATTAGATGTAATGTTATATACAGATACATTCCAACAGATCAATGTACCTACATTTAATACCCACGTCATTATTACGACACTTACATGAGATATAATGTAATATACTGTATGCTAATAACAGATGAATGTACATTTAATAACAATATTATTATTACCATACCTACATTAGATATAAGGTAATCTACTGGTTACTACACACAGATCAATGTACATCTAATACCAATATCATTAGTACTATATCTACATTAGATATGTAATGTACATTTAACAACAAAATCATTATTACCATATCTACATTAGATACAAAGTAATATACTGATTCCTTCCCACAGATCAATGTACATTTAATAACAATATCATTATTACGATATCTACAGTAGATATAATGTCATATACAGATTCATTCCCACAGATCAATGTACATTTAATAACAATATCATTAATACCATACCTACATTAGATATGTAATGTACATCTAAAAACAATATCATTATTACCATATCTACATTTGATATAACATAATATACTGATTACTACCCACAGATCAGTGTACATTTAATACCAATAATATTAGTACTATGTCTACATTAGATATGTAATGTACATTTAACAACAAAATCATTATTACCATAACTACATTAGATATAATGTAATATACTGATTCCTTCCCACAGATCAATGCAGATTTAATAACAATATCATTATTACTATATCTACAGTACATATAATGTCATATGCAGATTCATTCCCACAGATCAATGTACATTTAATAACAATATCATTAATACTATACCTACATTAGATATGTAATGTACATCTAAAAACAATATCATTATTACCATATCTACATTAGATATAATGTAATATACTGATTCCTTCCCACAGATCAATGTACATTTAATAACAATATCATTAATACTATACCTACATTAGATACGTAATGTAGATTTGATAACAATATCATTATTACCATATCTACATTAGATATATTGTAATATACTGATTCCTTCCCACAGATCAATGTACACTTAATAACAATATCATTATTACTATATCTACAATAGATATAGTGTCATATACAGATTCATTCCAACAGATCAATGTACATTTAATAACAATATCATTATTACTATATCTACATTCGATATAATGTAATATTCTGCTTCATTCCCACAGATCAATGTAGATTTAATAACAATATCATTATTACCATATCTACAGTAGATATAATGTCATATACAGATTCATTTCCACAGATCAATGTACATTTAATAACACTATCATTACTACCATCTCTACATGAGATATAATGTAATATACTGCTTCATTCACACAGATCAATGTACATTTAAAAACAATATCATTATTACCATATCTACATAAGATATAATGTAATATACGGATTCGTTCCCACAGATCAATGTACATTTAATAACAATATCATTGGTACTATATCTACATTAGATATGTAATGTACATTTAACAACAAAATCATTATTACCATATCTACATTCGATATAATGTAATATCCTGCTTCATTCCCACAGATCAATGTACATTTAATAACAATATCATTAGCACTCTATCTACATGAGATATAATGTAATATACTGCTTCATTCACACAGATCAATGTACATTCAAAAACAATATCATTATTACCATATCTACACTAGATATAATGTAATATACGGATTCCTTCCCACAGATCAATGTACATTTAATAACAATATCATTACCACTATATCTACATGACATGTAATGTAATATACTGCTTCATTCACACAGATCAATGTACATTTAAAAACAATATCATTATTACCATATCTACATTAGATATAATGTAATATACTGATTCATTCCCACAGATCAACGTACATTTAACAACAAAATCATTATTACCATATCTACATTCGATATACTGTAATATACTGCTTCATTCCCACAGATCAATGTACATTTAATCACAATATCATTAGCACTATATCTACATTGGATATAATGTAATATTCTGCTTCATTCCCACAGATCAATGTACACTTAAAAACGATATCATTATTACCATATCTACATTAGATATAATGTAATATACGGATTCCTTCCCACAGATCAATGTACATTTAATAACAATATCATTAGCACTATATCTACATAACATATAATGTAATATACTGCTTCATTCACACAGATCAATGTACATTTAAAAACAATATCATTATTACCATATCTACATTAGATATAATGTAATATACGGATTCGTTCCCACAGATCAAAGTACATTTAATAACAATATCATTAGCACTATATCTACATGACATGTAATGTAATATACTGCTTCATTCACACAGATCAATGTACATTTAAAAACAATATCATTATTACCATATCTACATTAGATATAATGTAATATACTGATTCATTCACACAGATCATTGTACATTTAATACCAATATCATTAGTACTACATCTACATTAGATATGTAATGTACATTTAACAACAAAATCATTATTACCATATCTACATTCGATATAATGTAATATACTGCTTCATTCCCACAGATCAATGTACATTTAAAAACAATATCATTATTACCATATCTACACTAGATATAATGTAATATACGGATTCCTTCCCACAGATCAATGTACATTTAATAACAATATCATTAGCACTATATCTACATGAGATATAATGTAATATACTGCTTCAATCACACAGATCAATGTACATTTAAAAACAATATCATTATTACCATATCTACGTAAGATATGATGTAATATACGGATTCGTTCCCACAGATCAATGTACATTTAATAACAATATCATTAGCACTATATCTACATGACATATAATGTAATATCCTGCTTCATTCCCACAGATCAATGTACATTTAATAACAATATCATTAGCACTCTATCTACATGAGATATAATGTAATATACTGCTTCATTCACACAGATCAATGTACATTTAGAAACAATATCATTATTACCATATCTACATTAGATATAATGTAATATACGGATTCGTTCCCACAGATCAATGTACATTTAATACCAATATCATTACTACTATATCTACGTTAGATATGTAATGTACATTCAACAACAAAATCATTATTAGCATATCTACATTCGATATAATGTAATATTCTGCTTCATTCCCACAGATCAATGTAGATTTAATAAAAATATCCTTATCCCCATATCTACAGTAGATATAATGTCATATACAGATTCATTCCCACAGATCAATGTACATTTAATAACACTATCATTACTACCATCTCTACATGAGATATAATGTAATATACTGCTTCATTCACACAGATCAATGTACATTTAAAAACAATATCATTATTACCATATCTACATAAGATATAATGTAATATACGGATTCGTTCCCACAGATCAATGTACATTTAATAACAATATCATTGGTACTATATCTACATTAGATATGTAATGTACATTTAACAACAAAATCATTATTACCATATCTACATTCGATATAATGTAATATCCTGCTTCATTCCCACAGATCAATGTACATTTAATAACAATATCATTAGCACTCTATCTACATGAGATATAATGTAATATACTGCTTCATTCACACAGATCAATGTACATTCAAAAACAATATCATTATTACCATATCTACACTAGATATAATGTAATATACGGATTCCTTCCCACAGATCAATGTACATTTAATAACAATATCATTAGCACTATATCTACATGAGATATAATGTAATATACTGCTTCATTCACACAGATCAATGTACAATTAATAACAGCATTATTATTATCATATTTACATTAGATATAACGTAATATATTGGTTACTACCCACAGATCAATATACATTTAATCACAATATCAATAGCACTATATCTACATTGGATATAACGTAATATACTGATTCATTCCCACAGATCAATGTACATTTAATACCAATATCATCAGTACTATATCTACATTAGATATGTAATGTACGTTTAACAACAAAATCATTATTACCATATCTAAATTCGATATAATGTAATATTCTGCTTCATTCCCACAGATCAATGTAGATTTAATAACAATATCATTATTACCATATCTACAGTAGATATAATGTCATATACAGATTCATTTCCACAGATCAATGTACATTTAATAACAATATCATTATTACCATATCTACATTAGATATTATGTAATATACTGATTCCTTCCCACAGATCAATGTACATTTAATAACAATATCATTAGTACTATATCTAGATTCGATATAATGTAATATACTGATTTATTCCCACAGATCAATGTACAATTAATGCCAATATCATTAGTACCATATCTATATTAGATATTTCATGTACAATTAATAACAATATTACTATTATCATATCTACATTAGATATAATGTAATATATTGATTGCTACCCACAGATCAATATACATTTAATCACAATATCAATAGCACTATATCTACATTGTATATAACTTAATATACTGATTCATTCCCACAGATCAATGTACATTTAATAACAATATTATTAGTACTATACGCACATTTGATATGTAATGTACATTTACAAACAATATCATTATTACCATATCTACATTCGATATAATGTAATATACTGATTCATTCCCACAGATCAATGTACCTACATTTAATACCAATGTCATTATTAGGATACCTACATGAGATATAATGTAATATACTGATTCCTTCCCACAGATCAATGTACATTAAATAACAATATCATTATTACTATATCTACATTCGATATAATGTAATATACTGATTCTTTCCCACAGATCAATGTACATATAATACCAATATCATTAGTACTATTTCTACATTAGATATGTAATGTACAATTAATAACAATATCATTATTACCATATCTACATAAGATATGATGTAATATACTGATTCCTTCCCACAGATCAATGTACACTTAATAAGAATATCATTGGTACTATATCAACATTCGATATAGTGTAATATATTGATTCATTCCCACAGATCAATGTACATTTAATAACAATATCATTAGTACTATACCCACATTAGATATGTAATGTACATTTACAAACAATATCATTATTACCATATCTACATTCGATATAATGTAATATACTGATTCATTCCCACAGATCAATGTACATTTAATAAGAATATCATTGGTACTATATCAACATTCGATATAGTGTAATATATTGATTCATTCCCACAGATCAATGTACATTTAATAACAATATCATTATTACTATATCTACAATAGATATAATGTCATATACAGATACATTTCAACACATCAATGTACATTTAATACCAATATCATTAGTGCTATGACTACATTAGATATGTAATGGACATTTAACAACAAAATCATTATTACCATATCTACATTAAATATAATGTAATATACAGATTCCTTCCCACAGATCAATGAAGATTTAATAACAATATCATTATTACTATATCTACATTCGATATAATGTAATATACTGATTCATTCCCACAGATCAATGTACATATAATACCAATATCATTAGTACTACATTTACATTCGATATAATGTAATATACCGATTCCTTCCCACAGATCAATGTACACTTAATAACAATATCATTATTACTATATCTACAGTAGATATAATGTCATATACAGATTCATTCCCACAGATCAATGTACATTTAATAACAATATCATTAGTACTATACCCACATTAGATATGTAATGTACATTTACAAACAATATCACTATTACCATATCTACATTCGATATAATGTAATATACTGATTCATTCCCACAGATCAATGTACCTACATTTAATACCAATGTCATTATTAGGATACCTACATGAGATATAATGTAATATACTGATTGCTACAAACAGATCGATGTACATTTAATAACAATATCATTAGTACTATATCTACATTAGATATGTAACGTACAATTAATAACAATATAATTATTACCATATCCACATTTGATATAACATAATATACTGATTACTACCCACAGATCAGTGTACATTTAATACCAATAATATTAGTACTATGTCTACATTAGATATGTAATGTACATTTAACAACAAAATCATTATTACCATAACTACATTAGATATAATGTAATATACTGATTCCTTCCCACAGATCAATGTAGATTTAATAACAATATCGTTATTACTATATCTGCAGTATATATAATGTCATATACAGATACATTCCAACAGATCAATGTACATTTAATACCAATAATATTAGTACTATGTCTACATTAGATATGTAATGTACATTTAACAACAAAATCATTACTACCATATCTACATTAGATATAATGTAATATACTGATTCCTTCCCACAGATCAATGCAGATTTAATAACAATATCATTATTACTATATCTACAGTACATATAATGTCATATGCAGATTCATTCCCACAGATCAATGTACATTTAACAACAATATCATTATTACTATATCTACATTTGGTATAATGTTATATACAGATACATTCCAACAGACCAATGTACCTACATTTAATACCCATGTCATTATTACGATACCTACATGAGATATAATGTAATATACTGATTTCTACCCACAGATGAATGTACATTTAATAACAATATTATTATTACCATATCTACATTAGATATAATGTAATATACTGATTCATTCCCACAGATCAATGTACATATAATAACAATATCATTTGTACTATATCAACATTAGATGTAATGTTATATACAGATACATTCCAACAGATCAATGTACCTACATTTAATACCCACGTCATTATTACGACACTTACATGAGATATAATGTAATATACTGTATGCTAATAACAGATGAATGTACATTTAATAACAATATTATTATTACCATACCTACATTAGATATAAGGTAATCTACTGGTTACTACACACAGATCAATGTACATCTAATACCAATATCATTAGTACTATATCTACATTAGATATGTAATGTACATTTAACAACAAAATCATTATTACCATATCTACATTAGATACAAAGTAATATACTGATTCCTTCCCACAGATCAATGTACATTTAATAACAATATCATTATTACGATATCTACAGTAGATATAATGTCATATACAGATTCATTCCCACAGATCAATGTACATTTAATAACAATATCATTAATACCATACCTACATTAGATATGTAATGTACATCTAAAAACAATATCATTATTACCATATCTACATTTGATATAACATAATATACTGATTACTACCCACAGATCAGTGTACATTTAATACCAATAATATTAGTACTATGTCTACATTAGATATGTAATGTACATTTAACAACAAAATCATTATTACCATAACTACATTAGATATAATGTAATATACTGATTCCTTCCCACAGATCAATGCAGATTTAATAACAATATCATTATTACTATATCTACAGTACATATAATGTCATATGCAGATTCATTCCCACAGATCAATGTACATTTAATAACAATATCATTAATACTATACCTACATTAGATATGTAATGTACATCTAAAAACAATATCATTATTACCATATCTACATTAGATATAATGTAATATACTGATTCCTTCCCACAGATCAATGTACATTTAATAACAATATCATTAATACTATACCTACATTAGATACGTAATGTAGATTTGATAACAATATCATTATTACCATATCTACATTAGATATATTGTAATATACTGATTCCTTCCCACAGATCAATGTACACTTAATAACAATATCATTATTACTATATCTACAATAGATATAGTGTCATATACAGATTCATTCCAACAGATCAATGTACATTTAATAACAATATCATTATTACTATATCTACATTCGATATAATGTAATATTCTGCTTCATTCCCACAGATCAATGTAGATTTAATAACAATATCATTATTACCATATCTACAGTAGATATAATGTCATATACAGATTCATTTCCACAGATCAATGTACATTTAATAACAATATCATTATTACCATATCTACAGTAGATATAATGTCATATACAGATTCATTTCCACAGATCAATGTACATTTAATAACAATATCATTATTACCATATCTACATTAGATATAATGTAATATACTGATTCCTTCCCACAGATCAATGTACATTTAATAACAATATCATTAATACTATACCTACATTAGATACGTAATGTAGATTTGATAACAATATCATTATTACCATATCTACATTAGATATATTGTAATATACTGATTCATTCCCACAGATCAATGTACATTTAATAACAATATCATTATTACTATTCCCACAGTAGATATAATGTAATATACGGATTCGTTCCCACAGATCAATGTACATTTAATCACAATATCATCAGCACTATATCTACATTGGATATAGTGTAATATACTGATTCATTCCCACAGATCATTGTACATTTAATACCACTATCATTACTACCATATCAACATTAGATATGTAATGTACATTTATCAACAAAATCATTATTAGCATATCTACATTCGATATAATGTAATATTCTGCTTCATTCTCACAGATCAATGTACATTTAAAAACAATATCATTATTACCATATCTACATTAGATATAATGTAATATACGGTTTCCTTCCCACAGATCAATGTCCATTTAATAACAATATCATTAGCACTATGTCTACATTAGATATGTAATGTACATTTAACAACAAAATCATTATTACCATATCTACATTCGATATAATGTAGTATACTGCTTCATTCCCACAGATCAATGTAGATTTAATAACAATATCATTATTACCATATCTACATTAGATATAATGTAATACACTGATTCATTCCCACAGATCAATGTACATTTAATGCCAATATCCTTAGTACCATATCTATATTCGATATTTAATGTACAATTAATAACAGTATTATTATTATCATATCTACATTAGATATAACGTAATATATTGATTACTACCCACAGATCAATGTACATTTAATCACAATATCATTAGCACACTATCTACATTCGATATAATGTAATATACTGATTCATTCCCACAGACCAATGTACATTTAATAACAATATCATTGGTACTACATCTACATTCGATATAATGTAATATACTGATTCATTCCCACAGATCAATGTACATTTAATAACAATATCATTATTACCATATCTACATTAGATATTATGTAATATACTGATTCCTTCCCACAGATGAATGTACATTTAATAACAATATCATTAGTACTATATCTAGATTCGATATAATGTAATATACTGATTCACTCCCACAGATCAATGTACATATAATACCAATATCATTAGTACTACATTTACATTCGATATAATGTAATATACCGATTCCTTCCCACAGATCAATGTACACTTAATAACAATATCATTATTACTATATCTACAGTAGATATAATGTCATATACAGATTCATTCCCACAGATCAATGTACATTTAATAACAATATCATTAGTACTATACCCACATTAGATATGTAATGTACATTTACAAACAATATCATTATTACCATATCTACATTCGATATAATGTAATATACTGATTCATTCCCACAGATCAATGTACCTACATTTAATACCAATGTCATTATTAGGATACCTACATGAGATATAATGTAATATACTGATTGCTACCCACAGATCGATGTACATTTAATAACAATATCATTAGTACTATATCTACATTAGATATGTAACGTACAATTAATAACAATATAATTATTACCATATCCACATTTGATATAACATAATATACTGATTACTACCCACAGATCAGTGTACATTTAATACCAATAATATTAGTACTATGTCTACATTAGATATGTAATGTACATTTAACAACAAAATCATTATTACCATAACTACATTAGATATAATGTAATATACTGATTCCTTCCCACAGATCAATGTAGATTTAATAACAATATCGTTATTACTATATCTACAGTATATATAATGTCATATACAGATACATTCCAACAGATCAATGTACATTTAATACCAATAATATTAGTACTATGTCTACATTAGATATGTAATGTACATTTAACAACAAAATCATTACTACCATATCTACATTAGATATAATGTAATATACTGATTCCTTCCCACAGATCAATGCAGATTTAATAACAATATCATTATTACTATATCTACAGTACATATAATGTCATATGCAGATTCATTCCCACAGATCAATGTACATTTAACAACAATATCATTATTACTATATCTACATTTGGTATAATGTTATATACAGATACATTCCAACAGACCAATGTACCTACATTTAATACCCATGTCATTATTACGATACCTACATGAGATATAATGTAATATACTGATTTCTACCCACAGATGAATGTACATTTAATAACAATATTATTATTACCATATCTACATTAGATATAATGTAATATACTGATTCATTCCCACAGATCAATGTACATATAATAACAATATCATTTGTACTATATCAACATTAGATGTAATGTTATATACAGATACATTCCAACAGATCAATGTACCTACATTTAATACCCACGTCATTATTACGACACTTACATGAGATATAATGTAATATACTGTATGCTAATAACAGATGAATGTACATTTAATAACAATATTATTATTACCATACCTACATTAGATATAAGGTAATCTACTGGTTACTACACACAGATCAATGTACATCTAATACCAATATCATTAGTACTATATCTACATTAGATATGTAATGTACATTTAACAACAAAATCATTATTACCATATCTACATTAGATACAAAGTAATATACTGATTCCTTCCCACAGATCAATGTACATTTAATAACAATATCATTATTACGATATCTACAGTAGATATAATGTCATATACAGATTCATTCCCACAGATCAATGTACATTTAATAACAATATCATTAATACCATACCTACATTAGATATGTAATGTACATCTAAAAACAATATCATTATTACCATATCTACATTAGATATAATGTAGTATACTGATTCCTTCCCACAGATCACTGTACATTTAGTAACAATATCATTAGTACTATACCTACATTAGATATGTAATGTAGATTTGATAACAATATAATTATTACCATATCCACATTTGATATAACATAATATACTGATTACTACCCACAGATCAGTGTACATTTAATACCAATAATATTAGTACTATGTCTACATTAGATATGTAATGTACATTTAACAACAAAATCATTATTACCATAACTACATTAGATATAATGTAATATACTGATTCCTTCCCACAGATCAATGCAGATTTAATAACAATATCATTATTACTATATCTACAGTACATATAATGTCATATGCAGATTCATTCCCACAGATCAATGTACATTTAATAACAATATCATTAATACTATACCTACATTAGATATGTAATGTACATCTAAAAACAATATCATTATTACCATATCTACATTAGATATAATGTAATATACTGATTCCTTCCCACAGATCAATGTACATTTAATAACAATATCATTAATACTATACCTACATTAGATACGTAATGTAGATTTGATAACAATATCATTATTACCATATCTACATTAGATATATTGTAATATACTGATTCCTTCCCACAGATCAATGTACACTTAATAACAATATCATTATTACCATATCTACAGTAGATATAATGTCATATACAGATTCATTTCCACAGATCAATGTACATTTAATAACAATATCATTATTACCATATCTACATTAGATATAATGTAATATACTGATTCCTTCCCACAGATCAATGTACATTTAATAACAATATCATTAATACTATACCTACATTAGATACGTAATGTAGATTTGATAACAATATCATTATTACCATATCTACATTAGATATATTGTAATATACTGATTCATTCCCACAGATCAATGTACATTTAATAACAATATCATTATTACTATTCCCACAGTAGATATAATGTAATATACGGATTCGTTCCCACAGATCAATGTACATTTAATCACAATATCATCAGCACTATATCTACATTGGATATAGTGTAATATACTGATTCATTCCCACAGATCATTGTACATTTAATACCACTATCATTACTACCATATCAACATTAGATATGTAATGTACATTTATCAACAAAATCATTATTAGCATATCTACATTCGATATAATGTAATATTCTGCTTCATTCTCACAGATCAATGTACATTTAAAAACAATATCATTATTACCATATCTACATTAGATATAATGTAATATACGGTTTCCTTCCCACAGATCAATGTCCATTTAATAACAATATCATTAGCACTATGTCTACATTAGATATGTAATGTACATTTAACAACAAAATCATTATTACCATATCTACATTCGATATAATGTAGTATACTGCTTCATTCCCACAGATCAATGTAGATTTAATAACAATATCATTATTACCATATCTACATTAGATATAATGTAATACACTGATTCATTCCCACAGATCAATGTACATTTAATGCCAATATCCTTAGTACCATATCTATATTCGATATTTAATGTACAATTAATAACAGTATTATTATTATCATATCTACATTAGATATAACGTAATATATTGATTACTACCCACAGATCAATGTACATTTAATCACAATATCATTAGCACACTATCTACATTCGATATAATGTAATATACTGATTCATTCCCACAGACCAATGTACATTTAATAACAATATCATTGGTACTACATCTACATTCGATATAATGTAATATACTGATTCATTCCCACAGATCAATGTACATTTAATAACAATATCATTATTACCATATCTACATTAGATATTATGTAATATACTGATTCCTTCCCACAGATGAATGTACATTTAATAACAATATCATTAGTACTATATCTAGATTCGATATAATGTAATATACTGATTCACTCCCACAGATCAATGTACATTTAAACACAATATCATTATTACCATATCTACATTAGATATAATGTAATATACGGATTCGTTCCCACCGATCAATGTACATTTAATAACAATATCATTAGTACTATATCTAGATTCGATATAATGTAATATACTGATTCATTCCCACAGATCCATGTACATTTAATAACAATATCATTATTACTATTCCTACAGTAGATATAATGTAATATACGGATTCGTTCCCACAGATCAATGTACATTCAATAACAATATCATTGGTACTATATCTACATTCGATATAATGTAATATACTGATTCATTCCCACAGATCAATGTTCATTTAATAACAATATCATTAGTACTATATCTACATTCGATATAATGTAATATTCTGCTTCATTCCCACAGATCAATGTAGATTTAATAACAATATCATTATTACCATATCTACAGTAGATATAATGTCATATACAGATTCATTCCCACCGATCAATGTACATTAAATAACAATATCATTATTACCATATCTACATTAGATATTATGTAATATACTGACTCCTTCCCACAGATCAATGTACATTTAATAACACTATCATTAGTACTATATCTAGATTCGATATAATGTAATATACTGATTCATTCCCACAGATCAATGTACATTTAATGCCATTATCATTAGTACCATATCTATATTAGATATTTAATGTACAATTAATAACAGTATTATTATTATCATATCTACATTAGATATAACCTAATATATTGATTGCTACCCACAGATCAATATACATTTAATCACAATATCAATAGCACTATATCTACATTGGATATAACGTATTATACTGATTCATTCCCACAGATCAATGTACATTTAATACCAATATCATTAGTACTATATCTACATTAGATATGGAATGTACATTTGACAACAAAATCATTATTACCATATCTGCATTCGATATAATGTAATATACTGCTTCACTCCCACAGATCAATGTACATTTAAAAACAATATCATTATTACCATATCTACATTAGATATAATGTAATATATGGATTCGTTGCCACAGATCAATGTACATTTACTAACAATATTATTAGCACTATATCTACATTCGATACAATGTAATATACTGATTCATTCCCACAGATTAGTGCACATTTAATACCAATATCATTATTACTATATCTAGATTAGATATGTAATGTACATTTAACAACAAAATCATTATTACCACATCTACATTCGATATAATGTAATATTCTTCTTCATTCCCACAGACCAATGTAGATTTAATAACAATATCATTATTACCATATCTACAGTAGATATAATGTCATATACCGATTCATTCCCAGAGATCAATGTACATTTAATAACAATATCATTATTACCATATCTACATTAGATATTATGTAATATACTGATTCCTTCCCACAGATCAATGTACATTTAATAACAATATCATTAGTACTATATCTAGATTCGATATAATGTAATAAATTGATTCATTCCCACAGATCAATGTACATTTAATAACAAAATCATTATTACCATATCTAAATTCGATATAATGTAATATTCTGCTTCATTCCCACAGATCAATGTAGATTTAATAACAATATCATTATTACCATATCTACAGTAGATATAATGTCATATACAGATTCATTCCCACCGATCAATGTACATTAAATAACAATATCATTATTACCATATCTACATTAGATATTATGTAATATACTGACTCCTTCCCACAGATCAATGTACATTTAATAACACTATCATTAGTACTATATCTAGATTCGATATAATGTAATATACTGATTCATTCCCACAGATCAATGTACATTTAATGCCATTATCATTAGTACCATATCTATATTAGATATTTAATGTACAATTAATAACAGTATTATTATTATCATATCTACATTAGATATAACGTAATATATTGATTGCTACCCACAGATCAATATACATTTAATCACAATATCAATAGCACTATATCTACATTGTATATAACTTAATATACTGATTCATTCCCACAGATCAATGTACATTTAATACCAGTATCATTAGTACTATATCTACATTAGATATGTAATGTACATTTAACAACAAAATCATCATTACCATATCTACACTCGATATAATGTAATATACTGCTTTATTCCCACAGATCAATGTACATTTAGAAACAATATCATTATTACCATATCTACATTAGATATAATGTAATATACTGCTTCATTCACACAGATCAATGTACATTTAACAACAATATCATTATTACCATATCTACATTAGATATAATGTAATATACGGATTCGTTCCCACAGATCAATGTACATTTAATTACAATATCATTGGTACTATATCTACAGTAGATATGTAATGTACATTTAACAACAAAATCATTATTACCATATCTACATAGATATAATGTAATATACTGCTTCATTCCCACAGATCAATGTACATTTAGAAACAATATCATTATTACCATATCTACATTAGATATAATGTAATATACGGATTCGTTCCCACAGATCAATGTACATTTAATAACAATATCAATATTACCATATCTACATTAGAAATTATGTAATATACTGATTCCTTCCCACAGATCAATGTACAATTAATAACAGCATTATTATTATCATATTTACATTAGATATAACGTAATATATTGGTTACTACCCACAGATCAATATACATTTAATCACAATATCAATAGCACTATATCTACATTGGATATAACGTAATATACTGATTCATTCCCACAGATCAATGTACTTTTAATACCAATATCATCAGTACTATATCTACATTAGATATGTAATGTACGTTTAACAACAAAATCATTATTACCATATCTAAATTCGATATAATGTAATATTCTGCTTCATTCCCACAGATCAATGTAGATTTAATAACAATATCATTATTACCATATCTACAGTAGATATAATGTCATATACAGATTCATTTCCACAGATCAATGTACATTTAATAACAATATCATTATTACCATATCTACATTAGATATTATGTAATATACTGATTCCTTCCCACAGATCAATGTACATTTAATAACAATATCATTAGTACTATATCTAGATTCGATATAATGTAATATACTGATTCACTCCCACAGATCAATGTACATTTAAACACAATATCATTATTACCATATCTACATAAGATATAATATAATATACGGATTCGTTCCCACAGATCAATGTACATTTAATAACAATATCATTAGCACTCTATCTACATGAGATATAATCTAATATACTGCTTCATTCACACAGATCAATGTACATTTAAAAACAATATCATTATTACCATATCTACATTAGATATAATGTAATATACGGATTCGTTCCCACAGATCAATGTACATTTAGTAACAATATCATTATTACCATATCTACATTAGATATAATGTAATATATGGATCCCTTCCCACGGATCAATGTACATTTACTAACCATATCATTAGCACTATATCTACATGAGATATAATGTAATATACTGCTCCATTCACACAGATCAATGTACATTTATTAACAATATCATTAGTACTATATCTAGATTCGATATAATGTAATATACTGATTCATTCCCACAGATCAATGTACATTTAATAGCAATATCACTAGTACTATATCTACATTAGATATGTAATGTTCATTTAATAACAATATCACTATTACCATATCTACATTAGATATTATGTAACATACTGACTCCTTCCCACAGATCAATGTACATTTAATAACAATATCATTACTACTATATCAACATTAGATATGTAATGTACATTTAACAACAAAATCATTATTAGCATATCGACATTCGATATAATGTAATATTCTGGTCCATTCCACAGATCAATGTACATTTAAAAACAATATCATTATTACCATATCTACATGAGATATAATGTAATATACGGATTCCTTCCCACAGATCAATGTACATTTAATAACAATATCATTAGCACTATATCTACATGACATATAATGTAATATACTGCTTCATTTACACAGATCAATGTACATTTAAAAACAATATCATTATTACCATATCTACATTAGATATAATGTAATATACCGATTCATTCCCACAGATCAATGTACATTTAATACCAGTACCATTAGTACTATATCTACATAAGATATAATGTAATATACCGATTCATTCCCACAGATCAGTGTACATTTAATACCAGTACCATTAGTACTATATCTACATAAGATATGTAATGTACATTTAACAACAAAATCATTATTACCATATCTACATTCGATATAATGTAATATACTGATTCATTCACACAGATCAATGTACATTTAATAACAATATCATTAGCACTATATCTACATGACATATAATGTAATATACTGCTTCATTTACACAGATCAATGTTCATTTAAAAACAATATCATTATTACCATATCTACATTAGATTTAATGTATTATACTGATTCATTCCCACAGATCAATGTACATTTATTAACAATATCATTAGCACTATATCTACATTCGATATAATGTAATATACTGATTCAGTCCCACAGATCAATGTACATTTAATACCAATATCATCAGTACTATATCTACATTAGATATGTAATGTACATTTAACAACAAAATCATTATTACCATATCTAAATTCGATATAATGTAATATTCTGCTTCATTCCCACAGATCAATGTAGATTTAATAACAATATCATTATTACCATATCTACAGTAGATATAATGTCATATACAGATTCATTCCCACCGATCAATGTACATTAAATAACAATATCATTATTACCATATCTACATTAGATATTATGTAATATACTGATTCCTTCCCACAGATCAATGTACATTTAATAACAATATCATTAGTACTATATCTAGATTCGATATAATGTAATATACTGATTCATTCCCACAGATCAATGTACATTTAATGCCATTATCATTAGTACCATATCTATATTAGATATTTAATGTACAATTAATAACAGTATTATTATTATCATATCTACATTAGATATAACGTAATATATTGATTGCTACCCACAGATCAATATACATTTAATCACAATATCAATAGCACTATATCTACATTGTATATAACTTAATATACTGATTCATTCCCACAGATCAATGTACATTTAATAACAACATCATTGGTACTACATCTACATTCGATATAATGTAATATACTGATTCATTCCCGCAGATCAATGTGCATATAATAACAATATCATTAGTAATATCTACATTCGATATAATGTAATATACTGATTCCTTCCCACAGATCAATGTACATTTGAACACAATATCATTATTACCATATCTACATAAGATATAATATAATATACGGATTCGTTCCCACAGATCAATGTACATTTAATAACAATATCATTAGCACTCTATCTACATGAGATATAATGTAATATACTGCTTCATTCACACAGATCAATGTACATTTAAAAACAATATCATTATTACCATATCTACATTAGATATAATGTAATATACGGATTCGTTCCCACAGATCAATGTACATTTAGTAACAATATCATTATTACCATATCTACATTAGATATAATGTAATATATGGATCCCTTCCCACGCATCAATGTACATTTACTAACCATATCATTAGCACTATATCTACATGAGATATAATGTAATATACTGCTCCATTCACACAGATCAATGTACATTTATTAACAGTATCATTAGTACTATATCTAGATTCGATATAATGTAATATACTGATTCATTCCCACAGATCAATGTACATTTAATAGCAATATCACTAGTACTATATCTACATTAGATATGTAATGTTCATTTAATAACAATATCACTATTACCATATCTACATTAGATATTATGTAACATACTGACTCCTTCCCACAGATCAATGTACATTTAATAACAATATCATTAGTACTATATCTACATTCGAAATAATGTAATAAATTGATTCATTCCCACAGATCAATGTACATTTAATAACAATATCATTACTACTATATCAACATTAGATATGTAATGTACATTTAGCAACAAAATCATTATTAGCATATCGACATTCGATATAATGTAATATTCTGGTCCATTCCCACAGATCAATGTACATTTAAAAACAATATCATTATTACCATATCTACATGAGATATAATGTAATATACGGATTCCTTCCCACAGATCAATGTACATTTAATAACAATATCATTAGCACTATATCTACATAAGATATAATGTAATATACCGATTCATTCCCACAGATCAGTGTACATTTAATACCAGTACCATTAGTACTATATCTACATAAGATATGTAATGTACATTTAACAACAAAATCATTATTACCATATCTACATTCGATATAATGTAATATACTGATTCATTCACACAGATCAATGTACATTTAATGCCAATATCATTAGTACCATATCTATATTAGATATTTAATGTACAATTAATAACAGTATTATTATTATCATATCTACATTAGATATAACGTAATATATTGATTGCTACCCACAGATCAATATACATTTAATCACAATATCAATAGCACTATATCTACATTGGATATAACGTAATATACTGATTCATTCCCACAGATCAATGTACATTTAATACCAATATCATTATTACTATATCTACAGTAGATATAATGTCATATACAGATTCATTCCCACAGATCAATGTACATTTAATAACAATATCATTGTTACTATTCGTACAGTAGATATAATGTAGTATACGGATTCGGTCCCACAGATCAATGTACATTTAATAACAATATCATTGGTACTACATCTACATTCGATATAATGTAATATACTGATTCATTCCCACAGATCAAGGTACATTTAATACCAATATCATTACTACTATATCAACATTAGATATGTAATGTACATTTATCAACAAAATCATTATTAGCATATCTACATTCGATATAATGTAATATTCTACTTCATTCCCACAGATCAATGTACAATTAATAACAGCATTATTATTATCATATTTACATTAGATATAACGTAATATATTGGTTACTACCCACAGATCAATATACATTTAATCACAATATCAATAGCACTATATCTACATTGGATATAACGTAATATACTGATTCATTCCCACAGATCAATGTACATTTAATACCAATATCATCAGTACTATATCTACATTAGATATGTAATGTACATTTAACAACAAAATCATTATTACCATATCTAAATTCGATATAATGTAATATTCTGCTTCATTCCCACAGATCAATGTAGATTTAATAACAATATCATTATTACCATATCTACAGTAGATATAATGTCATATACAGATTCATTCCCACCGATCAATGTACATTAAATAACAATATCATTATTACCATATCTACATTAGATATTATGTAATATACTGATTCCTTCCCACAGATCAATGTACATTTAATAACAATATCATTAGTACTATATCTAGATTCGATATAATGTAATATACTGATTCATTCCCACAGATCAATGTACATTTAATGCCATTATCATTAGTACCATATCTATATTAGATATTTAATGTACAATTAATAACAGTATTATTATTATCATATCTACATTAGATATAACGTAATATATTGATTGCTACCCACAGATCAATATACATTTAATCACAATATCAATAGCACTATATCTACATTGTATATAACTTAATATACTGATTCATTCCCACAGATCAATGTACATTTAATAACAACATCATTGGTACTACATCTACATTCGATATAATGTAATATACTGATTCATTCCCGCAGATCAATGTGCATATAATAACAATATCATTAGTAATATCTACATTCGATATAATGTAATATACTGATTCATTCCCACAGATCAAGGTACATTTAATGACAATATCATTAGTACCATATCTATATTAGATATTTAATGTACAATTGATAACAGTATTATTGCTACCATATCTACATTAGACATAATGTAATATACGGATTCGTTCCCACAGATCAATGTACATTTAATGACAATATCATTAGCACTATATCTACATGACATATAATGTAATATACTGCTTCATTCACACAGATCAGTGTACATTTAAAAACAATATCATTATTACCATATCTACATTAGATATAATGTAATATTCTGCTTCATTCCCACAGATCAATGTAGATTTAATAACAATATCCTTATTACCATATCTACAGTAGATATAATGTCATATACAGATTCATTCCCACAGATCAATGTACATTTAATAACAATATCATTATTACCATATCTACATTCGATATAATGTAATATACTGCTTCATTCCCACAGATCAATGTACATTTAATGCCAATATCATTAGTACCATATCTATATTATATATTTAATGTACAATTAATAACAGTATTATTATTATCATATCTACATTAGATATAACCTAATATATTGATTGCTACCCACAGATCAATATACATTTAATCACAATATCAATAGCACTATATCTACATTGGATATAACGTATTATACTGATTCATTCCCACAGATCAATGTACATTTAATACCAATATCATTAGTACTATATCTACATTAGATATGGAATGTACATTTGACAACAAAATCATTATTACCATATCTGCATTCGATATAATGTAATATACTGCTTCACTCCCACAGATCAATGTACATTTAGAAACAATATCATTATTACCATATCTACATCAGATATAATGTAATATACTGCTTCATTCACACAGATCAATGTACATTTAACAACAATATCATTATTACCATATCTACATTAGATATAATGTAATATACGGATTCGTTCCCACAGATCAATGTACATTTAATTACAATATCATTGGTACTATATCTACATTAGATATGTAATGTACATTTAACAACAAAATCATTATTACCATATCTACATTCGATATAATGTAATATTCTGCTTCATTCCCACAGATCAATGTAGATTTAATAACAATATCATTATTGCCATATCTACGGTAGATATAATGTCATATACAGATTCATTCCTACAGATCAATGTACATTTAATAACAATATCATTATTACCATATCTACATTAGATATTATGTAATATACTGGTTCCTTCCCTCAGATCAATGTACATTTAATAACAATATCAGTATTACCATATCTACATAGATATAATGTAATATACTGCTTCATTCCCACAGATCAATGTACATTTAGAAACAATATCATTATTACCATATCTACATTAGATATAATGTAATATACGGATACGTTCCCACAGATCAATGTACATTTAATAACAATATCAATATTACCATATCTACATTAGAAATTATGTAATATACTGATTCCTTCCCACAGATCAATGTACAATTAATAACAGCATTATTATTATCATATTTACATTAGATATAACGTAATATATTGGTTACTACCCACAGATCAATATACATTTAATCACAATATCAATAGCACTATATCTACATTGGATATAACGTAATATACTGATTCATTCCCACAGATCAATGTACATTTAATACCAATATCATCAGTACTATATCTACATTAGATATGTAATGTACGTTTAACAACAAAATCATTATTACCATATCTAAATTCGATATAATGTAATATTCTGCTTCATTCCCACAGATCAATGTAGATTTAATAACAATATCATTATTACCATATCTACAGTAGATATAATGTCATATACAGATTCATTTCCACAGATCAATGTACATTTAATAACAATATCATTATTACCATATCTACATTAGATATTATGTAATATACTGATTCCTTCCCACAGATCAATGTACATTTAATAACAATATCATTAGTACTATATCTAGATTCGATATAATGTAATATACTGATTCACTCCCACAGATCAATGTACATTTAAACACAATATCATTATTACCATATCTACATAAGATATAATATAATATACGGATTCGTTCCCACAGATCAATGTACATTTAATAACAATATCATTAGCACTCTATCTACATGAGATATAATGTAATATACTGCTTCATTCACACAGATCAATGTACATTTAAAAACAATATCATTATTACCATATCTACATTAGATATAATGTAATATACGGATTCGTTCCCACAGATCAATGTACATTTAGTAACAATATCATTATTACCATATCTACATTAGATATAATGTAATATATGGATCCCTTCCCACGCATCAATGTACATTTACTAACCATATCATTAGCACTATATCTACATGAGATATAATGTAATATACTGCTCCATTCACACAGATCAATGTACATTTATTAACAGTATCATTAGTACTATATCTAGATTCGATATAATGTAATATACTGATTCATTCCCACAGATCAATGTACATTTAATAGCAATATCACTAGTACTATATCTACATTAGATATGTAATGTTCATTTAATAACAATATCACTATTACCATATCTACATTAGATATTATGTAACATACTGACTCCTTCCCACAGATCAATGTACATTTAATAACAATATCATTACTACTATATCTACATTCGAAATAATGTAATAAATTGATTCATTCCCACAGATCAATGTACATTTAATAACAATATCATTACTACTATATCAACATTAGATATGTAATGTACATTTAACAACAAAATCATTATTAGCATATCGACATTCGATATAATGTAATATTCTGGTCCATTCCCACAGATCAATGTACATTTAAAAACAATATCATTATTACCATATCTACATGAGATATAATGTAATATACGGATTCCTTCCCACAGATCAATGTACATTTAATAACAATATCATTAGCACTATATCTACATAAGATATAATGTAATATACCGATTCATTCCCACAGATCAGTGTACATTTAATACCAGTACCATTAGTACTATATCTACATAAGATATGTAATGTACATTTAACAACAAAATCATTATTACCATATCTACATTCGATATAATGTAATATACTGATTCATTCACACAGATCAATGTACATTTAATGCCAATATCATTAGTACCATATCTATATTAGATATTTAATGTACAATTAATAACAGTATTATTATTATCATATCTACATTAGATATAACGTAATATATTGATTGCTACCCACAGATCAATATACATTTAATCACAATATCAATAGCACTATATCTACATTGGATATAACGTAATATACTGATTCATTCCCACAGATCAATGTACATTTAATACCAATATCATTATTACTCTATCTACAGTAGATATAATGTCATATACAGATTCATTCCCACAGATCAATGTACATTTAATAACAATATCATTGTTACTATTCGTACAGTAGATATAATGTAGTATACGGATTCGGTCCCACAGATCAATGTACATTTAATAACAATATCATTGGTACTACATCTACATTCGATATAATGTAATATACTGATTCATTCCCACAGATCAAGGTACATTTAATACCAATATCATTACTACTATATCAACATTAGATATGTAATGTACATTTATCAACAAAATCATTATTAGCATATCTACATTCGATATAATGTAATATTCTGCTTCATTCCCACAGATCAATGTACAATTAATAACAGCATTATTATTATCATATTTACATTAGATATAACGTAATATATTGGTTACTACCCACAGATCAATATACATTTAATCACAATATCAATAGCACTATATCTACATTGGATATAACGTAATATACTGATTCATTCCCACAGATCAATGTACATTTAATACCAATATCATCAGTACTATATCTACATTAGATATGTAATGTACATTTAACAACAAAATCATTATTACCATATCTAAATTCGATATAATGTAATATTCTGCTTCATTCCCACAGATCAATGTAGATTTAATAACAATATCATTATTACCATATCTACAGTAGATATAATGTCATATACAGATTCATTCCCACCGATCAATGTACATTAAATAACAATATCATTATTACCATATCTACATTAGATATTATGTAATATACTGATTCCTTCCCACAGATCAATGTACATTTAATAACAATATCATTACTACTATATCAACATTAGATATGTAATGTACATTTAACAACAAAATCATTATTAGCATATCGACATTCGATATAATGTAATATTCTGGTCCATTCCCACAGATCAATGTACATTTAAAAACAATATCATTATTACCATATCTACATGAGATATAATGTAATATACGGATTCCTTCCCACAGATCAATGTACATTTAATAACAATATCATTAGCACTATATCTACATAAGATATAATGTAATATACCGATTCATTCCCACAGATCAGTGCACATTTAATACCAGTACCATTAGTACTAAATCTACATAAGATATGTAATGTACATTTAACAACAAAATCATTATTACCATATCTACATTCGATATAATGTAATATACTGATTCATTCACACAGATCAATGTACATTTAATGCCAATATCATTAGTACCATATCTATATTAGATATTTAATGTACAATTAATAACAGTATTATTATTATCATATCTACATTAGATATAACGTAATATATTGATTGCTACCCACAGATCAATATACATTTAATCACAATATCAATAGCACTATATCTACATTGGATATAACGTAATATACTGATTCATTCCCACAGATCAATGTACATTTAATACCAATATCATTATTACTCTATCTACAGTAGATATAATGTCATATACAGATTCATTCCCACAGATCAATGTACATTTAATAACAATATCATTGTTACTATTCGTACAGTAGATATAATGTAGTATACGGATTCGGTCCCACAGATCAATGTACATTTAATAACAATATCATTGGTACTACATCTACATTCGATATAATGTAATATACTGATTCATTCCCACAGATCAAGGTACATTTAATACCAATATCATTACTACTATATCAACATTAGATATGTAATGTACATTTATCAACAAAATCATTATTAGCATATCTACATTCGATATAATGTAATATTCTGCTTCATTCCCACAGATCAATGTACAATTAATAACAGCATTATTATTATCATATTTACATTAGATATAACGTAATATATTGGTTACTACCCACAGATCAATATACATTTAATCACAATATCAATAGCACTATATCTACATTGGATATAACGTAATATACTGATTCATTCCCACAGATCAATGTACATTTAATACCAATATCATCAGTACTATATCTACATTAGATATGTAATGTACATTTAACAACAAAATCATTATTACCATATCTAAATTCGATATAATGTAATATTCTGCTTCATTCCCACAGATCAATGTAGATTTAATAACAATATCATTATTACCATATCTACAGTAGATATAATGTCATATACAGATTCATTCCCACCGATCAATGTACATTAAATAACAATATCATTATTACCATATCTACATTAGATATTATGTAATATACTGATTCCTTCCCACAGATCAATGTACATTTAATAACAATATCATTAGTACTATATCTAGATTCGATATAATGTAATATACTGATTCATTCCCACAGATCAATGTACATTTAATGCCATTATCATTAGTACCATATCTATATTAGATATTTAATGTACAATTAATAACAGTATTATTATTATCATATCTACATTAGATATAACGTAATATATTGATTGCTACCCACAGATCAATATACATTTAATCACAATATCAATAGCACTATATCTACATTGTATATAACTTAATATACTGATTCATTCCCACAGATCAATGTACATTTAATAACAACATCATTGGTACTACATCTACATTCGATATAATGTAATATACTGATTCATTCCCGCAGATCAATGTGCATATAATAACAATATCATTAGTAATATCTACATTCGATATAATGTAATATACTGATTCATTCCCACAGATCAAGGTACATTTAATGACAATATCATTAGTACCATATCTATATTAGATATTTAATGTACAATTGATAACAGTATTATTGCTACCATATCTACATTAGACATAATGTAATATACGGATTCGTTCCCACAGATCAATGTACATTTAATGACAATATCATTAGCACTATATCTACATGACATATAATGTAATATACTGCTTCATTCACACAGATCAGTGTACATTTAAAAACAATATCATTATTACCATATCTACATTAGATATAATGTAATATTCTGCTTCATTCCCACAGATCAATGTAGATTTAATAACAATATCCTTATTACCATATCTACAGTAGATATAATGTCATATACAGATTCATTCCCACAGATCAATGTACATTTAATAACAATATCATTATTACCATATCTACATTCGATATAATGTAATATACTGCTTCATTCCCACAGATCAATGTACATTTAATGCCAATATCATTAGTACCATATCTATATTATATATTTAATGTACAATTAATAACAGTATTATTATTATCATATCTACATTAGATATAACCTAATATATTGATTGCTACCCACAGATCAATATACATTTAATCACAATATCAATAGCACTATATCTACATTGGATATAACGTATTATACTGATTCATTCCCACAGATCAATGTACATTTAATACCAATATCATTAGTACTATATCTACATTAGATATGGAATGTACATTTGACAACAAAATCATTATTACCATATCTGCATTCGATATAATGTAATATACTGCTTCACTCCCACAGATCAATGTACATTTAGAAACAATATCATTATTACCATATCTACATCAGATATAATGTAATATACTGCTTCATTCACACAGATCAATGTACATTTAACAACAATATCATTATTACCATATCTACATTAGATATAATGTAATATACGGATTCGTTCCCACAGATCAATGTACATTTAATTACAATATCATTGGTACTATATCTACATTAGATATGTAATGTACATTTAACAACAAAATCATTATTACCATATCTACATTCGATATAATGTAATATTCTGCTTCATTCCCACAGATCAATGTAGATTTAATAACAATATCATTATTGCCATATCTACGGTAGATATAATGTCATATACAGATTCATTCCTACAGATCAATGTACATTTAATAACAATATCATTATTACCATATCTACATTAGATATTATGTAATATACTGGTTCCTTCCCTCAGATCAATGTACATTTAATAACAATATCAGTATTACCATATCTACATAGATATAATGTAATATACTGCTTCATTCCCACAGATCAATGTACATTTAGAAACAATATCATTATTACCATATCTACATTAGATATAATGTAATATACGGATTCGTTCCCACAGATCAATGTACATTTAATAACAATATCAATATTACCATATCTACATTAGAAATTATGTAATATACTGATTCCTTCCCACAGATCAATGTACAATTAATAACAGCATTATTATTATCATATTTACATTAGATATAACGTAATATATTGGTTACTACCCACAGATCAATATACATTTAATCACAATATCAATAGCACTATATCTACATTGGATATAACGTAATATACTGATTCATTCCCACAGATCAATGTACATTTAATACCAATATCATCAGTACTATATCTACATTAGATATGTAATGTACGTTTAACAACAAAATCATTATTACCATATCTAAATTCGATATAATGTAATATTCTGCTTCATTCCCACAGATCAATGTAGATTTAATAACAATATCATTATTACCATATCTACAGTAGATATAATGTCATATACAGATTCATTTCCACAGATCAATGTACATTTAATAACAATATCATTATTACCATATCTACATTAGATATTATGTAATATACTGATTCCTTCCCACAGATCAATGTACATTTAATAACAATATCATTAGTACTATATCTAGATTCGATATAATGTAATATACTGATTCACTCCCACAGATCAATGTACATTTAAACACAATATCATTATTACCATATCTACATAAGATATAATATAATATACGGATTCGTTCCCACAGATCAATGTACATTTAATAACAATATCATTAGCACTCTATCTACATGAGATATAATGTAATATACTGCTTCATTCACACAGATCAATGTACATTTAAAAACAATATCATTATTACCATATCTACATTAGATATAATGTAATATACGGATTCGTTCCCACAGATCAATGTACATTTAGTAACAATATCATTATTACCATATCTACATTAGATATAATGTAATATATGGATCCCTTCCCACGCATCAATGTACATTTACTAACCATATCATTAGCACTATATCTACATGAGATATAATGTAATATACTGCTCCATTCACACAGATCAATGTACATTTATTAACAGTATCATTAGTACTATATCTAGATTCGATATAATGTAATATACTGATTCATTCCCACAGATCAATGTACATTTAATAGCAATATCACTAGTACTATATCTACATTAGATATGTAATGTTCATTTAATAACAATATCACTATTACCATATCTACATTAGATATTATGTAACATACTGACTCCTTCCCACAGATCAATGTACATTTAATAACAATATCATTAGTACTATATCTACATTCGAAATAATGTAATAAATTGATTCATTCCCACAGATCAATGTACATTTAATAACAATATCATTACTACTATATCAACATTAGATATGTAATGTACATTTAACAACAAAATCATTATTAGCATATCGACATTCGATATAATGTAATATTCTGGTCCATTCCCACAGATCAATGTACATTTAAAAACAATATCATTATTACCATATCTACATGAGATATAATGTAATATACGGATTCCTTCCCACAGATCAATGTACATTTAATAACAATATCATTAGCACTATATCTACATAAGATATAATGTAATATACCGATTCATTCCCACAGATCAGTGTACATTTAATACCAGTACCATTAGTACTATATCTACATAAGATATGTAATGTACATTTAACAACAAAATCATTATTACCATATCTACATTCGATATAATGTAATATACTGATTCATTCACACAGATCAATGTACATTTAATGCCAATATCATTAGTACCATATCTATATTAGATATTTAATGTACAATTAATAACAGTATTATTATTATCATATCTACATTAGATATAACGTAATATATTGATTGCTACCCACAGATCAATATACATTTAATCACAATATCAATAGCACTATATCTACATTGGATATAACGTAATATACTGATTCATTCCCACAGATCAATGTACATTTAATACCAATATCATTATTACTATATCTACAGTAGATATAATGTCATATACAGATTCATTCCCACAGATCAATGTACATTTAATAACAATATCATTGTTACTATTCGTACAGTAGATATAATGTAGTATACGGATTCGGTCCCACAGATCAATGTACATTTAATAACAATATCATTGGTACTACATCTACATTCGATATAATGTAATATACTGATTCATTCCCACAGATCAAGGTACATTTAATACCAATATCATTACTACTATATCAACATTAGATATGTAATGTACATTTATCAACAAAATCATTATTAGCATATCTACATTCGATATAATGTAATATTCTGCTTCATTCCCACAGATCAATGTACAATTAATAACAGCATTATTATTATCATATTTACATTAGATATAACGTAATATATTGGTTACTACCCACAGATCAATATACATTTAATCACAATATCAATAGCACTATATCTACATTGGATATAACGTAATATACTGATTCATTCCCACAGATCAATGTACATTTAATACCAATATCATCAGTACTATATCTACATTAGATATGTAATGTACATTTAACAACAAAATCATTATTACCATATCTAAATTCGATATAATGTAATATTCTGCTTCATTCCCACAGATCAATGTAGATTTAATAACAATATCATTATTACCATATCTACAGTAGATATAATGTCATATACAGATTCATTCCCACCGATCAATGTACATTAAATAACAATATCATTATTACCATATCTACATTAGATATTATGTAATATACTGATTCCTTCCCACAGATCAATGTACATTTAATAACAATATCATTAGTACTATATCTAGATTCGATATAATGTAATATACTAATTCATTCCCACAGATCAATGTACATTTAATGCCATTATCATTAGTACCATATCTATATTAGATATTTAATGTACAATTAATAACAGTATTATTATTATCATATCTACATTAGATATAACGTAATATATTGATTGCTACCCACAGATCAATATACATTTAATCACAATATCAATAGCACTATATCTACATTGTATATAACTTAATATACTGATTCATTCCCACAGATCAATGTACATTTAATAACAACATCATTGGTACTACATCTACATTCGATATAATGTAATATACTGATTCATTCCCGCAGATCAATGTGCATATAATAACAATATCATTAGTAATATCTACATTCGATATAATGTAATATACTGATTCATTCCCACAGATCAAGGTACATTTAATCACAATATCATTAGTACCATATCTATATTAGATATTTAATGTACAATTGATAACAGTATTATTGCTACCATATCTACATTAGACATAATGTAATATACGGATTCGTTCCCACAGATCAATGTACATTTAATAACAATATCATTAGCACTATATCTACATGACATATAATGTAATATACTGCTTCATTCACACAGATCAGTGTACATTTAAAAACAATATCATTATTACCATATCTACATTAGATATAATGTAATATTCTGCTTCATTCCCACAGATCAATGTAGATTTAATAACAATATCCTTATTACCATATCTACAGTAGATATAATGCCATATACAGATTCATTCCCACAGATCAATGTACATTTAATAACAATATCATTATTACCATATCTACATTCGATATAATGTAATATACTGCTTCATTCCCACAGATCAATGTACATTTAATGCCAATATCATTAGTACCATATCTATATTATATATTTAATGTACAATTAATAACAGTATTATTATTATCATATCTACATTAGATATAACCTAATATATTGATTGCTACCCACAGATCAATATACATTTAATCACAATATCAATAGCACTATATCTACATTGGATATAACGTATTATACTGATTCATTCCCACAGATCAATGTACATTTAATACCAATATCATTAGTACTATATCTACATTAGATATGGAATGTACATTTGACAACAAAATCATTATTACCATATCTGCATTCGATATAATGTAATATACTGCTTCACTCCCACAGATCAATGTACATTTAGAAACAATATCATTATTACCATATCTACATCAGATATAATGTAATATACTGCTTCATTCACACAGATCAATGTACATTTAACAACAATATCATTATTACCATATCTACATTAGATATAATGTAATATACGGATTCGTTCCCACAGATCAATGTACATTTAATTACAATATCATTGGTACTATATCTACATTAGATATGTAATGTACATTCAACAACAAAATCATTATTACCATATCTACATTCGATATAATGTAATATTCTGCTTCATTCCCACAGATCAATGTAGATTTAATAACAATATCATTATTGCCATATCTACGTTAGATATAATGTCATATACAGATTCATTCCTACAGATCAATGTACATTTAATAACAATATCATTATTACCATATCTACATTAGATATTATGTAATATACTGGTTCCTTCCCTCAGATCAATGTACATTTAATAACAATATCAGTATTACCATATCTACATAGATATAATGTAATATACTGCTTCATTCCCACAGATCAATGTACATTTAGAAACAATATCATTATTACCATATCTACATTAGATATAATGTAATATACGGATTCGTTCCCACAGATCAATGTACATTTAATAACAATATCAATATTACCATATCTACATTAGAAATTATGTAATATACTGATTCCTTCCCACAGATCAATGTACAATTAATAACAGCATTATTATTATCATATTTACATTAGATATAACGTAATATATTGGTTACTACCCACAGATCAATATACATTTAATCACAATATCAATAGCACTATATCTACATTGGATATAACGTAATATACTGATTCATTCCCACAGATCAATGTACATTTAATACCAATATCCTCAGTACTATATCTACATTAGATATGTAATGTACGTTTAACAACAAAATCATTATTACCATATCTAAATTCGATATAATGTAATATTCTGCTTCATTCCCACAGATCAATGTAGATTTAATAACAATATCATTATTACCATATCTACAGTAGATATAATGTCATATACAGATTCATTTCCACAGATCAAATTACATTTAATAACAATATCATTATTACCATATCTACATTAGATATTATGTAATATACTGATTCCTTCCCACAGATCAATGTACATTTAATAACAATATCATTAGTACTATATCTAGATTCGATATAATGTAATATACTGATTCACTCCCACAGATCAATGTACATTTAAACACAATATCATTATTACCATATCTACATAAGATATAATATAATATACGGATTCGTTCCCACAGATCAATGTACATTTAATAACAATATCATTAGCACTCTATCTACATGAGATATAATGTAATATACTGCTTCATTCACACAGATCAATGTACATTTAAAAACAATATCATTATTACCATATCTACATTAGATATAATGTAATATACGGATTCGTTCCCACAGATCAATGTACATTTAGTAACAATATCATTATTACCATATCTACATTAGATATAATGTAATATATGGATCCCTTCCCACGCATCAATGTACATTTACTAACCATATCATTAGCACTATATCTACATGAGATATAATGTAATATACTGCTCCATTCACACAGATCAATGTACATTTATTAACAGAATCATTAGTACTATATCTAGATTCGATATAATGTAATATACTGATTCATTGCCACAGATCAATGTACATTTAATAGCAATATCACTAGTACTATATCTACATTAGTTATGTAATGTTCATTTAATAACAATATCACTATTACCATATCTACATTAGATATTATGTAACATACTGACTCCTTCCCACAGATCAATGTACATTTAATAACAATATCATTAGTACTATATCTACATTCGAAATAATGTAATAAATTGATTCATTCCCACAGATCAATGTACATTTAATAACAATATCATTACTACTATATCAACATTAGATATGTCATGTACATTTAACAACAAAATCATTATTAGCATATCGACATTCGATATAATGTAATATTCTGGTCCATTCCCACAGATCAATGTACATTTAAAAACGATATCATTATTACCATATCTACATGAGATATAATGTAATATACGGATTCCTTCCCACAGATCAATGTACATTTAATAACAATATCATTATTACCATATCTACATTAGGTATAATGTAATATACGGATTCCTTCCCACAGATCAATGTACATTTAATAACAATATCATTAGCACTATATCCACATGACATATAATGTAATATACTGCCTCATTCACACAGATCAATGTACATTTAAAGACAATATCATTAGTACTATATCTAGATTCGATATAATGTAATATACTGATTCATTCCCACAGATCAATGTACATTTAATAACAATATCATTATTACTATTCCCACAGTAGATATAATGTAATATACGGATTCGTTCCCACAGATCAATGTACATTTAATCACAATATCATCAGCACTATATCTACATTGGATATAGTGTAATATACTGATTCATTCCCACAGATCATTGTACATTTAATACCACTATCATTACTACTATATCAACATTAGATATGTAATGTACATTTATCAACAAAATCATTATTAGCATATCTACATTCGATATAATGTAATATTCTGCTTCATTCTCACAGATCAATGTACATTTAAAAACAATATCATTATTACCATATCTACATTAGATATAATGTAATATACGGTTTCCTTCCCACAGATCAATGTCCATTTAATAACAATATCATTAGCACTATGTCTACATTAGATATGTAATGTACATTTAACAACAAAATCATTATTACCATATCTACATTCGATATAATGTAGTATACTGCTTCATTCCCACAGATCAATGTAGATTTAATAACAATATCATTATTACCATATCTACATTAGATATAATGTAATACACTGATTCATTCCCACAGATCAATGTACATTTAATGCCAATATCCTTAGTACCATATCTATATTCGATATTTAATGTACAATTAATAACAGTATTATTATTATCATATCTACATTAGATATAACGTAATATATTGATTACTACCCACAGATCAATGTACATTTAATCACAATATCATTAGCACACTATCTACATTCGATATAATGTAATATACTGATTCATTCCCACAGACCAATGTACATTTAATAACAATATCATTGGTACTACATCTACATTCGATATAATGTAATATACTGATTCATTCCCACAGATCAATGTACATTTAATAACAATATCATTATTACCATATCTACATTAGATATTATGTAATATACTGATTCCTTCCCACAGATGAATGTACATTTAATAACAATATCATTAGTACTATATCTAGATTCGATATAATGTAATATACTGATTCACTCCCACAGATCAATGTACATTTAAACACAATATCATTATTACCATACCTACATTAGATATAAGGTAATCTACTGGATACTACACACAGATCAATGTACATCTAATACCAATATCATTAGTACTATATCTACATTAGATATGTAATGTACATTTAACAACAAAATCATTATTACCATATCTACATTAGATACAAAGTAATATACTGATTCCTTCCCACAGATCAATGTACATTTAATAACAATATCATTATTACGATATCTACAGTAGATATAATGTCATATACAGATTCATTCCCACAGATCAATGTACATTTAATAACAATATCATTAATACCATACCTACATTAGATATGTAATGTACATCTAAAAACAATATCATTATTACCATATCTACATTAGATATAATGTAGTATACTGATTCCTTCCCACAGATCACTGTACATTTAGTAACAATATCATTAGTACTATACCTACATTAGATATGTAATGTAGATTTGATAACAATATCATTATTACCATATCTACATTAGATATACTGTAATATACTGATTCATTCCCATAGATCAATGTACCTACATTTAATACCAATGTCATTATTAGGATACCTACATGAGATATAATGTAATATACTGCTTCATTCACACAGATCAATGTACAATTAATAACAGCATTATTATTATCATATTTACATTAGATATAACGTAATATATTGGTTACTACCCACAGATCAATATACATTTAATCACAATATCAATAGCACTATATCTACATTGGATATAACGTAATATACTGATTCATTCCCACAGATCAATGTACATTTAATACCAATATCATCAGTACTATATCTACATTAGATATGTAATGTACATTTAACAACAAAATCATTATTACCATATCTACATTCGATATAATGTAATATACTGCTTCATTCCCACAGATCAATGTACATTTAGAAACAATATCATTAATACCATATCTACATTAGATATAATGTAATATACTGCTTCATTCACACAGATCAATGTACATTTAAAAACAATATCATTATTACCATATCTACATTAGATATTATGTAATATACTGATTCCTTCCCACAGATCAATGTACATTTAATAACAATATCATTAGTACTACATCTACATTCGATATAATGTAATATACCGATTCATTCCCACAGATCAATGTACATTTAATCACAATATCATCAGTACTATACCTACATTCGATATGTAATGTAGATTTAATAACAATATCATTATTACTATATCTACATTCGATATAATGTAATATACTGATTCATTCCCACAGATCAATGTACATATAATACCAATATCATTAGTACTATTTCTACATTAGATATGTAATGTACAATTAATAACAATATTATTATTACCATATCCACATTTGATATAACATAATATACTGATTACTACCCACAGATCAATGTACACATAATACCAATGCCATTAGTACTATACCTACATTAGATATGTAATGTAGATTTAATAACAATATCATTATTACCATATATACATTAGATATAATGTAATATACTGATTCCTTCCCACAGATCAATGTACACTTAATAACAATATCATTATTACTATATCTACAGTAGATATAATGTCGTATACAGATTCATTCCCACAGATCAATGTACATTTAATAACAATATTATTAGTACTATACGCACATTTGATATGTAATGTACATTTACAAACAATATCATTATTACCATATCTACATTCGATATAATGTAATATACTGATTCATTCCCACAGATCAATGTACCTACATTTAATACCAATGTCATTATTAGGATACCTACATGAGATATAATGTAATATACTGATTCCTTCCCACAGATCAATGTACATTAAATAACAATATCATTATTACTATATCTACATTCGATATAATGTAATATACTGATTCTTTCCCACAGATCAATGTACATATAATACCAATATCATTAGTACTATTTCTACATTAGATATGTAATGTACAATTAATAACAATATCATTATTACCATATCTACATAAGATATGATGTAATATACTGATTCCTTCCCACAGATCAATGTACACTTAATAACAATATCATTATTACTATATCTACAATAGATATAATGTCATATACAGATACATTTCAACACATCAATGTACATTTAATACCAATATCATTAGTGCTATGACTACATTAGATATGTAATGGACATTTAACAACAAAATCATTATTACCATATCTACATTAAATATAATGTAATATACAGATTCCTTCCCACAGATCAATGAAGATTTAATAACAATATCATTATTACTATATCTACATTCGATATAATGTAATATACTGATTCATTCCCACAGATCAATGTACATATAATACCAATATCATTAGTACTACATTTACATTCGATATAATGTAATATACCGATTCCTTCCCACAGATCAATGTACACTTAATAACAATATCATTATTACTATATCTACAGTAGATATAATGTCATATACAGATTCATTCCCACAGATCAATGTACATTTAATAACAATATCATTAGTACTATACCCACATTAGATATGTAATGTACATTTACAAACAATATCATTATTACCATATCTACATTCGATATAATGTAATATACTGATTCATTCCCACAGATCAATGTACCTACATTTAATACCAATGTCATTATTAGGATACCTACATGAGATATAATGTAATATACTGATTGCTACCCACAGATCGATGTACATTTAATAACAATATCATTAGTACTATATCTACATTAGATATGTAACGTACAATTAATAACAATATAATTATTACCATATCCACATTTGATATAACATAATATACTGATTACTACCCACAGATCAGTGTACATTTAATACCAATAATATTAGTACTATGTCTACATTAGATGTGTAATGTACATTTAACAACAAAATCATTATTACCATAACTACATTAGATATAATGTAATATACTGATTCCTTCCCACAGATCAATGTAGATTTAATAACAATATCGTTATTACTATATCTACAGTATATATAATGTCATATACAGATACATTCCAACAGATCAATGTACATTTAATACCAATAATATTAGTACTATGTCTACATTAGATATGTAATGTACATTTAACAACAAAATCATTACTACCATATCTACATTAGATATAATGTAATATACTGATTCCTTCCCACAGATCAATGCAGATTTAATAACAATATCATTATTACTATATCTACAGTACATATAATGTCATATGCAGATTCATTCCCACAGATCAATGTACATTTAACAACAATATCATTATTACTATATCTACATTTGGTATAATGTTATATACAGATACATTCCAACAGACCAATGTACCTACATTTAATACCCATGTCATTATTACGATACCTACATGAGATATAATGTAATATACTGATTTCTACCCACAGATGAATGTACATTTAATAACAATATTATTATTACCATATCTACATTAGATATAATGTAATATACTGATTCATTCCCACAGATCAATGTACATATAATAACAATATCATTTGTACTATATCAACATTAGATGTAATGTTATATACAGATACATTCCAACAGATCAATGTACCTACATTTAATACCCACGTCATTATTACGACACTTACATGAGATATAATGTAATATACTGTATGCTAATAACAGATGAATGTACATTTAATAACAATATTATTATTACCATACCTACATTAGATATAAGGTAATCTACTGGTTACTACACACAGATCAATGTACATCTAATACCAATATCATTAGTACTATATCTACATTAGATATGTAATGTACATTTAACAACAAAATCATTATTACCATATCTACATTAGATACAAAGTAATATACTGATTCCTTCCCACAGATCAATGTACATTTAATAACAATATCATTATTACGATATCTACAGTAGATATAATGTCATATACAGATTCATTCCCACAGATCAATGTACATTTAATAACAATATCATTAATACCATACCTACATTAGATATGTAATGTACATCTAAAAACAATATCATTATTACCATATCTACATTAGATATAATGTAGTATACTGATTCCTTCCCACAGATCACTGTACATTTAGTAACAATATCATTAGTACTATACCTACATTAGATATGTAATGTAGATTTGATAACAATATCATTATTACCATATCTACATTAGATATACTGTAATATACTGATTCATTCCCACAGATCAATGTACCTACATTTAATACCAATGTCATTATTAGGATACCTACATGAGATATAATGTAATATACTGATTCATTCCCACAGATCAAAGTACATATAATACCAATATCATTAGTACTATTTCTACATTAGACATGTAATGTACAACTAATAACAATATTATTATTGCCATATCATCATTTGATATAACATAATATACTGCTTACTACCCACAGATCAGTGTACATTTAATACCAATATCATTAGTGCTATGACTACATTAGATATGTAATGTACAATTAATAACAATATTATTATTACCATATCTACATTAGATATAATGTAATACACTGATTCATTTCCACAGATCAATGTACATATAATAACAAAATCATTATTACCATATCTACATTAGATATAATGTAATATACTGATTCCTTCCCACAGATCAATGCAGATTTAATAACAATATCATTATTACTATATCTACAGTACATATAATGTCATATGCAGATTCATTCCCACAGATCAATGTACATTTAATAACAATATCATTAATACTATACCTACATTAGATATGTAATGTACATCTAAAAACAATATCATTATTACCATATCTACATTAGATATAATGTAATATACTGATTCCTTCCCACAGATCAATGTACATTTAATAACAATATCATTAATACTATACCTACATTAGATACGTAATGTAGATTTGATAACAATATCATTATTACCATATCTACATTAGATATATTGTAATATACTGATTCCTTCCCACAGATCAATGTACACTTAATAACAATATCATTATTACTATATCTACAATAGATATAGTGTCATATACAGATTCATTCCAACAGATCAATGTACATTTAATAACAATATCATTATTACTATATCTACATTCGATATAATGTAATATTCTGCTTCATTCCCACAGATCAATGTAGATTTAATAACAATATCATTATTACCATATCTACAGTAGATATAATGTCATATACAGATTCATTTCCACAGATCAATGTACATTTAATAACAATATCATTATTACCATATCTACAGTAGATATAATGTCATATACAGATTCATTTCCACAGATCAATGTACATTTAATAACAATATCATTATTACCATATCTACATTAGATATAATGTAATATACTGATTCCTTCCCACAGATCAATGTACATTTAATAACAATATCATTAATACTATACCTTCATTAGATACGTAATGTAGATTTGATAACAATATCATTATTACCATATCTACATTAGATATATTGTAATATACTGATTCATTCCCACAGATCAATGTACATTTAATAACAATATCATTATTACTATTCCCACAGTAGATATAATGTAATATACGGATTCGTTCCCACAGATCAATGTACATTTAATCACAATATCATCAGCACTATATCTACATTGGATATAGTGTAATATACTGATTCATTCCCACAGATCATTGTACATTTAATACCACTATCATTACTACCATATCAACATTAGATATGTAATGTACATTTATCAACAAAATCATTATTAGCATATCTACATTCGATATAATGTAATATTCTGCTTCATTCTCACAGATCAATGTACATTTAAAAACAATATCATTATTACCATATCTACATTAGATATAATGTAATATACGGTTTCCTTCCCACAGATCAATGTCCATTTAATAACAATATCATTAGCACTATGTCTACATTAGATATGTAATGTACATTTAACAACAAAATCATTATTACCATATCTACATTCGATATAATGTAGTATACTGCTTCATTCCCACAGATCAATGTAGATTTAATAACAATATCATTATTACCATATCTACATTAGATATAATGTAATACACTGATTCTATCCCACAGATCAATGTACATTTAATGCCAATATCCTTAGTACCATATCTATATTCGATATTTAATGTACAATTAATAACAGAATTATTATTATCATATCTACATTAGATATAACGTAATATATTGATTACTACCCACAGATCAATGTACATTTAATCACAATATCATTAGCACACTATCTACATTCGATATAATGTAATATACTGATTCATTCCCACAGACCAATGTACATTTAATAACAATATCATTGGTACTACATCTACATTCGATATAATGTAATATACTGATTCATTCCCACAGATCAATGTACATTTAATAACAATATCATTATTACCATATCTACATTAGATATTATGTAATATACTGATTCCTTCCCACAGATGAATGTACATTTAATAACAATATCATTAGTACTATATCTAGATTCGATATAATGTAATATACTGATTCACTCCCACAGATCAATGTACATTTAAACACAATATCATTATTACCATACCTACATTAGATATAAGGTAATCTACTGGTTACTACACACAGATCAATGTACATCTAATACCAATATCATTAGTACTATATCTACATTAGATATGTAATGTACATTTAACAACAAAATCATTATTACCATATCTACATTAGATACAAAGTAATATACTGATTCCTTCCCACAGATCAATGTACATTTAATAACAATATCATTATTACGATATCTACAGTAGATATAATGTCATATACAGATTCATTCCCACAGATCAATGTACATTTAATAACAATATCATTAATACCATACCTACATTAGATATGTAATGTACATCTAAAAACAATATCATTATTACCATATCTACATTAGATATAATGTAGTATACTGATTCCTTCCCACAGATCACTGTACATTTAGTAACAATATCATTAGTACTATACCTACATTAGATATGTAATGTAGATTTGATAACAATATCATTATTACCATATCTACATTAGATATACTGTAATATACTGATTCATTCCCACAGATCAATGTACCTACATTTAATACCAATGTCATTATTAGGATACCTACATGAGATATAATGTAATATACTGATTCATTCCCACAGATCAAAGTACATATAATACCAATATCATTAGTACTATTTCTACATTAGACATGTAATGTACAACTAATAACAATATTATTATTGCCATATCATCATTTGATATAACATAATATACTGCTTACTACCCACAGATCAGTGTACATTTAATACCAATATCATTAGTGCTATGACTACATTAGATATGTAATGTACAATTAATAACAATATTATTATTACCATATCTACATTAGATATAATGTAATACACTGATTCATTTCCACAGATCAATGTACATATAATAACAAAATCATTATTACCATATCTACATTAGATATAATGTAATATACTGATTCCTTCCCACAGATCAATGCAGATTTAATAACAATATCATTATTACTATATCTACAGTACATATAATGTCATATGCAGGTTCATTCCCACAGATCAATGTACATTTAATAACAATATCATTAATACTATACCTACATTAGATATGTAATGTACATCTAAAAACAATATCATTATTACCATATCTACATTAGATATAATGTAATATACTGATTCCTTCCCACAGATCAATGTACATTTAATAACAATATCATTAATACTATACCTACATTAGATACGTAATGTAGATTTGATAACAATATCATTATTACCATATCTACATTAGATATATTGTAATATACTGATTCCTTCCCACAGATCAATGTACACTTAATAACAATATCATTATTACTATATCTACAATAGATATAGTGTCATATACAGATTCATTCCAACAGATCAATGTACATTTAATAACAATATCATTATTACTATATCTACATTCGATATAATGTAATATTCTGCTTCATTCCCACAGATCAATGTAGATTTAATAACAATATCATTATTACCATATCTACAGTAGATATAATGTCATATACAGATTCATTTCCACAGATCAATGTACATTTAATAACAATATCATTATTACCATATCTACAGTAGATATAATGTCATATACAGATTCATTTCCACAGATCAATGTACATTTAATAACAATATCATTATTACCATATCTACATTAGATATAATGTAATATACTGATTCCTTCCCACAGATCAATGTACATTTAATAACAATATCATTAATACTATACCTTCATTAGATACGTAATGTAGATTTGATAACAATATCATTATTACCATATCTACATTAGATATATTGTAATATACTGATTCATTCCCACAGATCAATGTACATTTAATAACAATATCATTATTACTATTCCCACAGTAGATATAATGTAATATACGGATTCGTTCCCACAGATCAATGTACATTTAATCACAATATCATCAGCACTATATCTACATTGGATATAGTGTAATATACTGATTCATTCCCACAGATCATTGTACATTTAATACCACTATCATTACTACCATATCAACATTAGATATGTAATGTACATTTATCAACAAAATCATTATTAGCATATCTACATTCGATATAATGTAATATTCTGCTTCATTCTCACAGATCAATGTACATTTAAAAACAATATCATTATTACCATATCTACATTAGATATAATGTAATATACGGTTTCCTTCCCACAGATCAATGTCCATTTAATAACAATATCATTAGCACTATGTCTACATTAGATATGTAATGTACATTTAACAACAAAATCATTATTACCATATCTACATTCGATATAATGTAGTATACTGCTTCATTCCCACAGATCAATGTAGATTTAATAACAATATCATTATTACCATATCTACATTAGATATAATGTAATACACTGATTCTATCCCACAGATCAATGTACATTTAATGCCAATATCCTTAGTACCATATCTATATTCGATATTTAATGTACAATTAATAACAGAATTATTATTATCATATCTACATTAGATATAACGTAATATATTGATTACTACCCACAGATCAATGTACATTTAATCACAATATCATTAGCACACTATCTACATTCGATATAATGTAATATACTGATTCATTCCCACAGACCAATGTACATTTAATAACAATATCATTGGTACTACATCTACATTCGATATAATGTAATATACTGATTCATTCCCACAGATCAATGTACATTTAATAACAATATCATTATTACCATATCTACATTAGATATTATGTAATATACTGATTCCTTCCCACAGATCAATGTACATTTAATCACAATATCATCAGCACTATATCTACATTGGATATAGTGTAATATACTGATTCATTCCCACAGATCATTGTACATTTAATACCAATATCATTAGTACTATTTCTACATTAGATATGTAATGTACAATTAATAACAATATTATTATTACCATATCCACATTTGATATAACATAATATACTGATTACTACCCACAGATCAATGTACACATAATACCAATGCCATTAGTACTATACCTACATTAGATATGTAATGTAGATTTAATAACAATATCATTATTACCATATATACATTAGATATAATGTAATATACTGATTCCTTCCCACAGATCAATGTACATTTAATAACAATATTATTAGTACTATACGCACATTTGATATGTAATGTACATTTACAAACAATATCATTATTACCATATCTACATTCGATATAATGTAATATACTGATTCATTCCCACAGATCAATGTACCTACATTTAATACCAATGTCATTATTAGGATACCTACATGAGATATAATGTAATATACTGATTCCTTCCCACAGATCAATGTACATTAAATAACAATATCATTATTACTATATCTACATTCGATATAATGTAATATACTGATTCTTTCCCACAGATCAATGTACATATAATACCAATATCATTAGTACTATTTCTACATTAGATATGTAATGTACAATTAATAACAATATCATTATTACCATATCTACATAAGATATGATGTAATATACTGATTCCTTCCCACAGATCAATGTACACTTAATAACAATATCATTATTACTATATCTACAATAGATATAATGTCATATACAGATACATTTCAACACATCAATGTACATTTAATACCAATATCATTAGTGCTATGACTACATTAGATATGTAATGGACATTTAACAACAAAATCATTATTACCATATCTACATTAAATATAATGTAATATACAGATTCCTTCCCACAGATCAATGAAGATTTAATAACAATATCATTATTACTATATCTACATTCGATATAATGTAATATACTGATTCATTCCCACAGATCAATGTACATATAATACCAATATCATTAGTACTACATTTACATTCGATATAATGTAATATACCGATTCCTTCCCACAGATCAATGTACACTTAATAACAATATCATTATTACTATATCTACAGTAGATATAATGTCATATACAGATTCATTCCCACAGATCAATGTACATTTAATAACAATATCATTAGTACTATACCCACATTAGATATGTAATGTACATTTACAAACAATATCATTATTACCATATCTACATTCGATATAATGTAATATACTGATTCATTCCCACAGATCAATGTACCTACATTTAATACCAATGTCATTATTAGGATACCTACATGAGATATAATGTAATATACTGATTGCTACCCACAGATCGATGTACATTTAATAACAATATCATTAGTACTATATCTACATTAGATATGTAACGTACAATTAATAACAATATAATTATTACCATATCCACATTTGATATAACATAATATACTGATTACTACCCACAGATCAGTGTACATTTAATACCAATAATATTAGTACTATGTCTACATTAGATATGTAATGTACATTTAACAACAAAATCATTATTACCATAACTACATTAGATATAATGTAATATACTGATTCCTTCCCACAGATCAATGTAGATTTAATAACAATATCGTTATTACTATATCTACAGTATATATAATGTCATATACAGATACATTCCAACAGATCAATGTACATTTAATACCAATAATATTAGTACTATGTCTACATTAGATATGTAATGTACATTTAACAACAAAATCATTACTACCATATCTACATTAGATATAATGTAATATACTGATTCCTTCCCACAGATCAATGCAGATTTAATAACAATATCATTATTACTATATCTACAGTACATATAATGTCATATGCAGATTCATTCCCACAGATCAATGTACATTTAACAACAATATCATTATTACTATATCTACATTTGGTATAATGTTATATACAGATACATTCCAACAGACCAATGTACCTACATTTAATACCCATGTCATTATTACGATACCTACATGAGATATAATGTAATATACTGATTTCTACCCACAGATGAATGTACATTTAATAACAATATTATTATTACCATATCTACATTAGATATAATGTAATATACTGATTCATTCCCACAGATCAATGTACATATAATAACAATATCATTTGTACTATATCAACATTAGATGTAATGTTATATACAGATACATTCCAACAGATCAATGTACCTACATTTAATACCCACGTCATTATTACGACACTTACATGAGATATAATGTAATATACTGTATGCTAATAACAGATGAATGTACATTTAATAACAATATTATTATTACCATACCTACATTAGATATAAGGTAATCTACTGGTTACTACACACAGATCAATGTACATCTAATACCAATATCATTAGTACTATATCTACATTAGATATGTAATGTACATTTAACAACAAAATCATTATTACCATATCTACATTAGATACAAAGTAATATACTGATTCCTTCCCACAGATCAATGTACATTTAATAACAATATCATTATTACGATATCTACAGTAGATATAATGTCATATACAGATTCATTCCCACAGATCAATGTACATTTAATAACAATATCATTAATACCATACCTACATTAGATATGTAATGTACATCTAAAAACAATATCATTATTACCATATCTACATTAGATATAATGTAGTATACTGATTCCTTCCCACAGATCACTGTACATTTAGTAACAATATCATTAGTACTATACCTACATTAGATATGTAATGTAGATTTGATAACAATATCATTATTACCATATCTACATTAGATATACTGTAATATACTGATTCATTCCCACAGATCAATGTACCTACATTTAATACCAATGTCATTATTAGGATACCTACATGAGATATAATGTAATATACTGATTCATTCCCGCAGATCAAAGTACATATAATACCAATATCATTAGTACTATTTCTACATTAGACATGTAATGTACAACTAATAACAATATTATTATTGCCATATCATCATTTGATATAACATAATATACTGCTTACTACCCACAGATCAGTGTACATTTAATACCAATATCATTAGTGCTATGACTACATTAGATATGTAATGTACAATTAATAACAATATTATTATTACCATATCTACATTAGATATAATGTAATACACTGATTCATTTCCACAGATCAATGTACATATAATAACAAAATCATTATTACCATATCTACATTAGATATAATGTAATATACTGATTCCTTCCCACAGATCAATGCAGATTTAATAACAATATCATTATTACTATATCTACAGTACATATAATGTCATATGCAGATTCATTCCCACAGATCAATGTACATTTAATAACAATATCATTAATACTATACCTACATTAGATATGTAATGTACATCTAAAAACAATATCATTATTACCATATCTACATTAGATATAATGTAATATACTGATTCCTTCCCACAGATCAATGTACATTTAAAAACAATATCATTATTACCATATCTACATTAGGTATAATGTAATATACGGATTCCTTCCCACAGATCAATGTACATTTAATACCAGTACCATTAGTACTATATCTACATAAGATATGTAATGTACATTTAACAACAAAATCATTATTACCATATCTACATTCGATATAATGTAATATACTGATTCATTCACACAGATCAATGTACATTTAATGCCAATATCATTAGTACCATATCTATATTAGATATTTAATGTACAATTAATAACAGTATTATTATTATCATATCTACATTAGATATAACGTAATATATTGATTGCTACCCACAGATCAATATACATTTAATCACAATATCAATAGCACTATATCTACATTGGATATAACGTAATATACTGATTCATTCCCACAGATCAATGTACATTTAATACCAATATCATTACTACTACATCTACATTAGATATGTAATGTACATTTAACAACAAAATCATTATTAGTATATCTACGTTCGATATAGTGTAATATTCTGCTTCATTTACACAGATCAATGTACATTTGAAAACAATATCATTATTACCATATCTACATTAGGTATAATGTAATATACGGATTCCTTCCCACAGATCAATGTACATTTAATAACAATATCATTAGCACTATATCCACATGACATATAATGTAATATACTGCCTCATTCACACAGATCAATGTACATTTAAAGACAATATCATTAGTACTATATCTAGATTCGATATAATGTAATATACTGATTCATTCCCACAGATCAATGTACATTTAATAACAATATCATTATTACTATTCCCACAGTAGATATAATGTAATATACGGATTCGTTCCCACAGATCAATGTACATTTAATCACAATATCATCAGCACTATATCTACATTGGATATAGTGTAATATACTGATTCATTCCCACAGATCATTGTACATTTAATACCACTATCATTACTACTATATCAACATTAGATATGTAATGTACATTTATCAACAAAATCATTATTAGCATATCTACATTCGATATAATGTAATATTCTGCTTCATTCTCACAGATCAATGTACATTTAAAAACAATATCATTATTACCATATCTACATTAGATATAATGTAATATACGGTTTCCTTCCCACAGATCAATGTCCATTTAATAACAATATCATTAGCACTATGTCTACATTAGATATGTAATGTACATTTAACAACAAAATCATTATTACCATATCTACATTCGATATAATGTAGTATACTGCTTCATTCCCACAGATCAATGTACATTTAAAAACAATATCATTATTACCATATCTACATTAGGTATAATGTAATATACGGATTCCTTCCCACAGATCAATGTACATTTAATAACAATATCATTAGCACTATATCTACATGAGATATAATGTAATATACTGCTTCATTCACACAGATCAATGTACAATTAATAACAGCATTATTATTATCATATTTACATTAGATATAACGTAATATATTGGTTACTACCCACAGATCAATATACATTTAATCACAATATCAATAGTACTACATCTACATTCGATATAATGTAATATACCGATTCATTCCCACAGATCAATGTACATTTAATCACAATATCATCAGTACTATACCTACATTCGATATGTAATGTAGATTTAATAACAATATCATTATTACTATATCTACATTCGATATAATGTAATATACTGATTCATTCCCACAGATCAATGTACATATAATACCAATATCATTAGTACTATTTCTACATTAGATATGTAATGTACAATTAATAACAATATTATTATTACCATATCCACATTTGATATAACATAATATACTGATTACTACCCACAGATCAATGTACACATAATACCAATGCCATTAGTACTATACCTACATTAGATATGTAATGTAGATTTAATAACAATATCATTATTACCATATATACATTAGATATAATGTAATATACTGATTCCTTCCCACAGATCAATGTACACTTAATAACAATATCATTATTACTATATCTACAGTAGATATAATGTCGTATACAGATTCATTCCCACAGATCAATGTACATTTAATAACAATATTATTAGTACTATACGCACATTTGATATGTAATGTACATTTACAAACAATATCATTATTACCATATCTACATTCGATATAATGTAATATACTGATTCATTCCCACAGATCAATGTACCTACATTTAATACCAATGTCATTATTAGGATACCTACATGAGATATAATGTAATATACTGATTCCTTCCCACAGATCAATGTACATTAAATAACAATATCATTATTACTATATCTACATTCGATATAATGTAATATACTGATTCTTTCCCACAGATCAATGTACATATAATACCAATATCATTAGTACTATTTCTACATTAGATATGTAATGTACAATTAATAACAATATCATTATTACCATATCTACATAAGATATGATGTAATATACTGATTCCTTCCCACAGATCAATGTACACTTAATAACAATATCATTATTACTATATCTACAATAGATATAATGTCATATACAGATACATTTCAACACATCAATGTACATTTAATACCAATATCATTAGTGCTATGACTACATTAGATATGTAATGGACATTTAACAACAAAATCATTATTACCATATCTACATTAAATATAATGTAATATACAGATTCCTTCCCACAGATCAATGAAGATTTAATAACAATATCATTATTACTATATCTACATTCGATATAATGTAATATACTGATTCATTCCCACAGATCAATGTACATATAATACCAATATCATTAGTACTACATTTACATTCGATATAATGTAATATACCGATTCCTTCCCACAGATCAATGTACACTTAATAACAATATCATTATTACTATATCTACAGTAGATATAATGTCATATACAGATTCATTCCCACAGATCAATGTACATTTAATAACAATATCATTAGTACTATACCCACATTAGATATGTAATGTACATTTACAAACAATATCATTATTACCATATCTACATTCGATATAATGTAATATACTGATTCATTCCCACAGATCAATGTACCTACATTTAATACCAATGTCATTATTAGGATACCTACATGAGATATAATGTAATATACTGATTGCTACCCACAGATCGATGTACATTTAATAACAATATCATTAGTACTATATCTACATTAGATATGTAACGTACAATTAATAACAATATAATTATTACCATATCCACATTTGATATAACATAATATACTGATTACTACCCACAGATCAGTGTACATTTAATACCAATAATATTAGTACTATGTCTACATTAGATATGTAATGTACATTTAACAACAAAATCATTATTACCATAACTACATTAGATATAATGTAATATACTGATTCCTTCCCACAGATCAATGTAGATTTAATAACAATATCGTTATTACTATATCTACAGTATATATAATGTCATATACAGATACATTCCAACAGATCAATGTACATTTAATACCAATAATATTAGTACTATGTCTACATTAGATATGTAATGTACATTTAACAACAAAATCATTACTACCATATCTACATTAGATATAATGTAATATACTGATTCCTTCCCACAGATCAATGCAGATTTAATAACAATATCATTATTACTATATCTACAGTACATATAATGTCATATGCAGATTCATTCCCACAGATCAATGTACATTTAACAACAATATCATTATTACTATATCTACATTTGGTATAATGTTATATACAGATACATTCCAACAGACCAATGTACCTACATTTAATACCCATGTCATTATTACGATACCTACATGAGATATAATGTAATATACTGATTTCTACCCACAGATGAATGTACATTTAATAACAATATTATTATTACCATATCTACATTAGATATAATGTAATATACTGATTCATTCCCACAGATCAATGTACATATAATAACAATATCATTTGTACTATATCGACATTAGATGTAATGTTATATACAGATACATTCCAACAGATCAATGTACCTACATTTAATACCCACGTCATTATTACGACACTTACATGAGATATAATGTAATATACTGTATGCTAATAACAGATGAATGTACATTTAATAACAATATTATTATTACCATACCTACATTAGATATAAGGTAATCTACTGGTTACTACACACAGATCAATGTACATCTAATACCAATATCATTAGTACTATATCTACATTAGATATGTAATGTACATTTAACAACAAAATCATTATTACCATATCTACATTAGATACAAAGTAATATACTGATTCCTTCCCACAGATCAATGTACATTTAATAACAATATCATTATTACGATATCTACAGTAGATATAATGTCATATACAGATTCATTCCCACAGATCAATGTACATTTAATAACAATATCATTAATACCATACCTACATTAGATATGTAATGTACATCTAAAAACAATATCATTATTACCATATCTACATTAGATATAATGTAGTATACTGATTCCTTCCCACAGATCACTGTACATTTAGTAACAATATCATTAGTACTATACCTACATTAGATATGTAATGTAGATTTGATAACAATATCATTATTACCATATCTACATTAGATATACTGTAATATACTGATTCATTCCCACAGATCAATGTACCTACATTTAATACCAATGTCATTATTAGGATACCTACATGAGATATAATGTAATATACTGATTCATTCCCACAGATCAAAGTACATATAATACCAATATCATTAGTACTATTTCTACATTAGACATGTAATGTACAACTAATAACAATATTATTATTGCCATATCATCATTTGATATAACATAATATACTGCTTACTACCCACAGATCAGTGTACATTTAATACCAATATCATTAGTGCTATGACTACATTAGATATGTAATGTACAATTAATAACAATATTATTATTACCATATCTACATTAGATATAATGTAATACACTGATTCATTTCCACAGATCAATGTACATATAATAACAAAATCATTATTACCATATCTACATTAGATATAATGTAATATACTGATTCCTTCCCACAGATCAATGCAGATTTAATAACAATATCATTATTACTATATCTACAGTACATATAATGTCATATGCAGATTCATTCCCACAGATCAATGTACATTTAATAACAATATCATTAATACTATACCTACATTAGATATGTAATGTACATCTAAAAACAATATCATTATTACCATATCTACATTAGATATAATGTAATATACTTATTCCTTCCCACAGATCAATGTACATTTAATAACAATATCATTAATACTATACCTACATTAGATACGTAATGTAGATTTGATAACAATATCATTATTACCATATCTACATTAGATATATTGTAATATACTGATTCCTTCCCACAGATCAATGTACACTTAATAACAATATCATTATTACTATATCTACAATAGATATAGTGTCATATACAGATTCATTCCAACAGATCAATGTACATTTAATAACAATATCATTATTACTATATCTACATTCGATATAATGTAATATTATGCTTCATTCCCACAGATCAATGTAGATTTAATAACAATATCATTATTACCATATCTACAGTAGATATAATGTCATATACAGATTCATTTCCACAGATCAATGTACATTTAATAACAATATCATTATTACCATATCTACAGTAGATATAATGTCATATACAGATTCATTTCCACAGATCAATGTACATTTAATAACAATATCATTATTACCATATCTACATTAGATATAATGTAATATACTGATTCCTTCCCACAGATCAATGTACATTTAATAACAATATCATTAATACTATACCTTCATTAGATACGTAATGTAGATTTGATAACAATATCATTATTACCATATCTACATTAGATATATTGTAATATACTGATTCATTCCCACAGATCAATGTACATTTAATAACAATATCATTATTACTATTCCCACAGTAGATATAATGTAATATACGGATTCGTTCCCACAGATCAATGTACATTTAATCACAATATCATCAGCACTATATCTACATTGGATATAGTGTAATATACTGATTCATTCCCACAGATCATTGTACATTTAATACCACTATCATTACTACCATATCAACATTAGATATGTAATGTACATTTATCAACAAAATCATTATTAGCATATCTACATTCGATATAATGTAATATTCTGCTTCATTCTCACAGATCAATGTACATTTAAAAACAATATCATTATTACCATATCTACATTAGATATAATGTAATATACGGTTTCCTTCCCACAGATCAATGTCCATTTAATAACAATATCATTAGCACTATGTCTACATTAGATATGTAATGTACATTTAACAACAAAATCATTATTACCATATCTACATTCGATATAATGTAGTATACTGCTTCATTCCCACAGATCAATGTAGATTTAATAACAATATCATTATTACCATATCTACATTAGATATAATGTAATACACTGATTCTATCCCACAGATCAATGTACATTTAATGCCAATATCCTTAGTACCATATCTATATTCGATATTTAATGTACAATTAATAACAGAATTATTATTATCATATCTACATTAGATATAACGTAATATATTGATTACTACCCACAGATCAATGTACATTTAATCACAATATCATTAGCACACTATCTACATTCGATATAATGTAATATACTGATTCATTCCCACAGACCAATGTACATTTAATAACAATATCATTGGTACTACATCTACATTCGATATAATGTAATATACTGATTCATTCCCACAGATCAATGTACATTTAATAACAATATCATTATTACCATATCTACATTAGATATTATGTAATATACTGATTCCTTCCCACAGATGAATGTACATTTAATAACAATATCATTAGTACTATATCTAGATTCGATATAATGTAATATACTGATTCACTCCCACAGATCAATGTACATTTAAACACAATATCATTATTACCATACCTACATTAGATATAAGGTAATCTACTGGTTACTACACACAGATCAATGTACATCTAATACCAATATCATTAGTACTATATCTACATTAGATATGTAATGTACATTTAACAACAAAATCATTATTACCATATCTACATTAGATACAAAGTAATATACTGATTCCTTCCCACAGATCAATGTACATTTAATAACAATATCATTATTACGATATCTACAGTAGATATAATGTCATATACAGATTCATTCCCACAGATCAATGTACATTTAATAACAATATCATTAATACCATACCTACATTAGATATGTAATGTACATCTAAAAACAATATCATTATTACCATATCTACATTAGATATAATGTAGTATACTGATTCCTTCCCACAGATCACTGTACATTTAGTAACAATATCATTAGTACTATACCTACATTAGATATGTAATGTAGATTTGATAACAATATCATTATTACCATATCTACATTAGATATACTGTAATATACTGATTCATTCCCACAGATCAATGTACCTACATTTAATACCAATGTCATTATTAGGATACCTACATGAGATATAATGTAATATACTGATTCATTCCCACAGATCAAAGTACATATAATACCAATATCATTAGTACTATTTCTACATTAGACATGTAATGTACAACTAATAACAATATTATTATTGCCATATCATCATTTGATATAACATAATATACTGCTTACTACCCACAGATCAGTGTACATTTAATACCAATATCATTAGTGCTATGACTACATTAGATATGTAATGTACAATTAATAACAATATTATTATTACCATATCTACATTAGATATAATGTAATACACTGATTCATTTCCACAGATCAATGTACATATAATAACAAAATCATTATTACCATATCTACATTAGATATAATGTAATATACTGATTCCTTCCCACAGATCAATGCAGATTTAATAACAATATCATTATTACTATATCTACAGTACATATAATGTCATATGCAGATTCATTCCCACAGATCAATGTACATTTAATAACAATATCATTAATACTATACCTACATTAGATATGTAATGTACATCTAAAAACAATATCATTATTACCATATCTACATTAGATATAATGTAATATACTGATTCCTTCCCACAGATCAATGTACATTTAATAACAATATCATTAATACTATACCTACATTAGATACGTAATGTAGATTTGATAACAATATCATTATTACCATATCTACATTAGATATATTGTAATATACTGATTCCTTCCCACAGATCAATGTACACTTAATAACAATATCATTATTACTATATCTACAATAGATATAGTGTCATATACAGATTCATTCCAACAGATCAATGTACATTTAATAACAATATCATTATTACTATATCTACATTCGATATAATGTAATATTCTGCTTCATTCCCACAGATCAATGTAGATTTAATAACAATATCATTATTACCATATCTACAGTAGATATAATGTCATATACAGATTCATTTCCACAGATCAATGTACATTTAATAACAATATCATTATTACCATATCTACAGTAGATATAATGTCATATACAGATTCATTTCCACAGATCAATGTACATTTAATAACAATATCATTATTACCATATCTACATTAGATATAATGTAATATACTGATTCCTTCCCACAGATCAATGTACATTTAATAACAATATCATTAATACTATACCTTCATTAGATACGTAATGTAGATTTGATAACAATATTATTATTACCATATCTACATTAGATATATTGTAATATACTGATTCATTCCCACAGATCAATGTACATTTAATAACAATATCATTATTACTATTCCCACAGTAGATATAATGTAATATACGGATTCGTTCCCACAGATCAATGTACATTTAATCACAATATCATCAGCACTATATCTACATTGGATATAGTGTAATATACTGATTCATTCCCACAGATCATTGTACATTTAATACCACTATCATTACTACCATATCAACATTAGATATGTAATGTACATTTATCAACAAAATCATTATTAGCATATCTACATTCGATATAATGTAATATTCTGCTTCATTCTCACAGATCAATGTACATTTAAAAACAATATCATTATTACCATATCTACATTAGATATAATGTAATATACGGTTTCCTTCCCACAGATCAATGTCCATTTAATAACAATATCATTAGCACTATGTCTACATTAGATATGTAATGTACATTTAACAACAAAATCATTATTACCATATCTACATTCGATATAATGTAGTATACTGCTTCATTCCCACAGATCAATGTAGATTTAATAACAATATCATTATTACCATATCTACATTAGATATAATGTAATACACTGATTCTATCCCACAGATCAATGTACATTTAATGCCAATATCCTTAGTACCATATCTATATTCGATATTTAATGTACAATTAATAACAGAATTATTATTATCATATCTACATTAGATATAACGTAATATATTGATTACTACCCACAGATCAATGTACATTTAATCACAATATCATTAGCACACTATCTACATTCGATATAATGTAATATACTGATTCATTCCCACAGACCAATGTACATTTAATAACAATATCATTGGTACTACATCTACATTCGATATAATGTAATATACTGATTCATTCCCACAGATCAATGTACATTTAATAACAATATCATTATTACCATATCTACATTAGATATTATGTAATATACTGATTCCTTCCCACAGATGAATGTACATTTAATAACAATATCATTAGTACTATATCTAGATTCGATATAATGTAATATACTGATTCACTCCCACAGATCAATGTACATTTAAACACAATATCATTATTACCATACCTACATTAGATATAAGGTAATCTACTGGTTACTACACACAGATCAATGTACATCTAATACCAATATCATTAGTACTATATCTACATTAGATATGTAATGTACATTTAACAACAAAATCATTATTACCATATCTACATTAGATACAAAGTAATATACTGATTCCTTCCCACAGATCAATGTACATTTAATAACAATATCATTATTACGATATCTACAGTAGATATAATGTCATATACAGATTCATTCCCACAGATCAATGTACATTTAATAACAATATCATTAATACCATACCTACATTAGATATGTAATGTACATCTAAAAACAATATCATTATTACCATATCTACATTAGATATAATGTAATATACTGATTCCTTCCCACAGATCAATGTACATTTAAAAACAATATCATTATTACCATATCTACATTAGGTATAATGTAATATACGGATTCCTTCCCACAGATCAATGTACATTTAATACCAGTACCATTAGTACTATATCTACATAAGATATGTAATGTACATTTAACAACAAAATCATTATTACCATATCTACATTCGATATAATGTAATATACTGATTCATTCACACAGATCAATGTACATTTAATGCCAATATCATTAGTACCATATCTATATTAGATATTTAATGTACAATTAATAACAGTATTATTATTATCATATCTACATTAGATATAACGTAATATATTGATTGCTACCCACAGATCAATATACATTTAATCACAATATCAATAGCACTATATCTACATTGGATATAACGTAATATACTGATTCATTCCCACAGATCAATGTACATTTAATACCAATATCATTACTACTATATCTACATTAGATATGTAATGTACATTTAACAACAAAATCATTATTAGTATATCTACGTTCGATATAGTGTAATATTCTGCTTCATTTACACAGATCAATGTACATTTGAAAACAATATCATTATTACCATATCTACATTAGGTATAATGTAATATACGGATTCCTTCCCACAGATCAATGTACATTTAATAACAATATCATTAGCACTATATCCACATGACATATAATGTAATATACTGCCTCATTCACACAGATCAATGTACATTTAAAGACAATATCATTAGTACTATATCTAGATTCGATATAATGTAATATACTGATTCATTCCCACAGATCAATGTACATTTAATAACAATATCATTATTACTATTCCCACAGTAGATATAATGTAATATACGGATTCGTTCCCACAGATCAATGTACATTTAATCACAATATCATCAGCACTATATCTACATTGGATATAGTGTAATATACTGATTCATTCCCACAGATCATTGTACATTTAATACCACTATCATTACTACTATATCAACATTAGATATGTAATGTACATTTATCAACAAAATCATTATTAGCATATCTACATTCGATATAATGTAATATTCTGCTTCATTCTCACAGATCAATGTACATTTAAAAACAATATCATTATTACCATATCTACATTAGATATAATGTAATATACGGTTTCCTTCCCACAGATCAATGTCCATTTAATAACAATATCATTAGCACTATGTCTACATTAGATATGTAATGTACATTTAACAACAAAATCATTATTACCATATCTACATTCGATATAATGTAGTATACTGCTTCATTCCCACAGATCAATGTACATTTAAAAACAATATCATTATTACCATATCTACATTAGGTATAATGTAATATACGGATTCCTTCCCACAGATCAATGTACATTTAATAACAATATCATTAGCACTATATCTACATGAGATATAATGTAATATACTGCTTCATTCACACAGATCAATGTACAATTAATAACAGCATTATTATTATCATATTTACATTAGATATAACGTAATATATTGGTTACTACCCACAGATCAATATACATTTAATCACAATATCAATAGCACTATATCTACATTGGATATAACGTAATATACTGATTCATTCCCACAGATCAATGTACATTTAATACCAATATCATCAGTACTATATCTACATTAGATATGTAATGTACATTTAACAACAAAATCATTATTACCATATCTACATTCGATATAATGTAATATACTGCTTCATTCCCACAGATCAATGTACATTTAGAAACAATATCATTAATACCATATCTACATTAGATATAATGTAATATACTGCTTCATTCACACAGATCAATGTACATTTAAAAACAATATCATTATTACCATATCTACATTAGATATTATGTAATATACTGATTCCTTCCCACAGATCAATGTACATTTAATAACAATATCATTAGTACTACATCTACATTCGATATAATGTAATATACCGATTCATTCCCACAGATCAATGTACATTTAATCACAATATCATCAGTACTATACCTACATTCGATATGTAATGTAGATTTAATAACAATATCATTATTACTATATCTACATTCGATATAATGTAATATACTGATTCATTCCCACAGATCAATGTACATATAATACCAATATCATTAGTACTATTTCTACATTAGATATGTAATGTACAATTAATAACAATATTATTATTACCATATCCACATTTGATATAACATAATATACTGATTACTACCCACAGATCAATGTACACATAATACCAATGCCATTAGTACTATACCTACATTAGATATGTAATGTAGATTTAATAACAATATCATTATTACCATATATACATTAGATATAATGTAATATACTGATTCCTTCCCACAGATCAATGTACACTTAATAACAATATCATTATTACTATATCTACAGTAGATATAATGTCGTATACAGATTCATTCCCACAGATCAATGTACATTTAATAACAATATTATTAGTACTATACGCACATTTGATATGTAATGTACATTTACAAACAATATCATTATTACCATATCTACATTCGATATAATGTAATATACTGATTCATTCCCACAGATCAATGTACCTACATTTAATACCAATGTCATTATTAGGATACCTACATGAGATATAATGTAATATACTGATTCCTTCCCACAGATCAATGTACATTAAATAACAATATCATTATTACTATATCTACATTCGATATAATGTAATATACTGATTCTTTCCCACAGATCAATGTACATATAATACCAATATCATTAGTACTATTTCTACATTAGATATGTAATGTACAATTAATAACAATATCATTATTACCATATCTACATAAGATATGATGTAATATACTGATTCCTTCCCACAGATCAATGTACACTTAATAACAATATCATTATTACTATATCTACAATAGATATAATGTCATATACAGATACATTTCAACACATCAATGTACATTTAATACCAATATCATTAGTGCTATGACTACATTAGATATGTAATGGACATTTAACAACAAAATCATTATTACCATATCTACATTAAATATAATGTAATATACAGATTCCTTCCCACAGATCAATGAAGATTTAATAACAATATCATTATTACTATATCTACATTCGATATAATGTAATATACTGATTCATTCCCACAGATCAATGTACATATAATACCAATATCATTAGTACTACATTTACATTCGATATAATGTAATATACCGATTCCTTCCCACAGATCAATGCACACTTAATAACAATATCATTATTACTATATCTACAGTAGATATAATGTCATATACAGATTCATTCCCACAGATCAATGTACATTTAATAACAATATCATTAGTACTATACCCACATTAGATATGTAATGTACATTTACAAACAATATCATTATTACCATATCTACATTCGATATAATGTAATATACTGATTCATTCCCACAGATCAATGTACCTACATTTAATACCAATGTCATTATTAGGATACCTACATGAGATATAATGTAATATACTGATTGCTACCCACAGATCGATGTACATTTAATAACAATATCATTAGTACTATATCTACATTAGATATGTAACGTACAATTAATAACAATATAATTATTACCATATCCACATTTGATATAACATAATATACTGATTACTACCCACAGATCAGTGTACATTTAATACCAATAATATTAGTACTATGTCTACATTAGATATGTAATGTACATTTAACAACAAAATCATTATTACCATAACTACATTAGATATAATGTAATATACTGATTCCTTCCCACAGATCAATGTAGATTTAATAACAATATCGTTATTACTATATCTACAGTATATATAATGTCATATACAGATACATTCCAACAGATCAATGTACATTTAATACCAATAATATTAGTACTATGTCTACATTAGATATGTAATGTACATTTAACAACAAAATCATTACTACCATATCTACATTAGATATAATGTAATATACTGATTCCTTCCCACAGATCAATGCAGATTTAATAACAATATCATTATTACTATATCTACAGTACATATAATGTCATATGCAGATTCATTCCCACAGATCAATGTACATTTAACAACAATATCATTATTACTATATCTACATTTGGTATAATGTTATATACAGATACATTCCAACAGACCAATGTACCTACATTTAATACCCATGTCATTATTACGATACCTACATGAGATATAATGTAATATACTGATTTCTACCCACAGATGCATGTACATTTAATAACAATATTATTATTACCATATCTACATTAGATATAATGTAATATACTGATTCATTCCCACAGATCAATGTACATATAATAACAATATCATTTGTACTATATCAACATTAGATGTAATGTTATATACAGATACATTCCAACAGATCAATGTACCTACATTTAATACCCACGTCATTATTACGACACTTACATGAGATATAATGTAATATACTGTATGCTAATAACAGATGAATGTACATTTAATAACAATATTATTATTACCATACCTACATTAGATATAAGGTAATCTACTGGTTACTACACACAGATCAATGTACATCTAATACCAATATCATTAGTACTATATCTACATTAGATATGTAATGTACATTTAACAACAAAATCATTATTACCATATCTACATTAGATACAAAGTAATATACTGATTCCTTCCCACAGATCAATGTACATTTAATAACAATATCATTATTACGATATCTACAGTAGATATAATGTCATATACAGATTCATTCCCACAGATCAATGTACATTTAATAACAATATCATTAATACCATACCTACATTAGATATGTAATGTACATCTAAAAACAATATCATTATTACCATATCTACATTAGATATAATGTAGTATACTGATTCCTTCCCACAGATCACTGTACATTTAGTAACAATATCATTAGTACTATACCTACATTAGATATGTAATGTAGATTTGATAACAATATCATTATTACCATATCTACATTAGATATACTGTAATATACTGATTCATTCCCACAGATCAATGTACCTACATTTAATACCAATGTCATTATTAGGATACCTACATGAGATATAATGTAATATACTGATTCATTCCCACAGATCAAAGTACATATAATACCAATATCATTAGTACTATTTCTACATTAGACATGTAATGTACAACTAATAACAATATTATTATTGCCATATCATCATTTGATATAACATAATATACTGCTTACTACCCACAGATCAGTGTACATTTAATACCAATATCATTAGTGCTATGACTACATTAGATATGTAATGTACAATTAATAACAATATTATTATTACCATATCTACATTAGATATAATGTAATACACTGATTCATTTCCACAGATCAATGTACATATAATAACAAAATCATTATTACCATATCTACATTAGATATAATGTAATATACTGATTCCTTCCCACAGATCAATGCAGATTTAATAACAATATCATTATTACTATATCTACAGTACATATAATGTCATATGCAGATTCATTCCCACAGATCAATGTACATTTAATAACAATATCATTAATACTATACCTACATTAGATATGTAATGTACATCTAAAAACAATATCATTATTACCATATCTACATTAGATATAATGTAATATACTGATTCCTTCCCACAGATCAATGTACATTTAATAACAATATCATTAATACTATACCTACATTAGATACGTAATGTAGATTTGATAACAATATCATTATTACCATATCTACATTAGATATATTGTAATATACTGATTCCTTCCCACAGATCAATGTACACTTAATAACAATATCATTATTACTATATCTACAATAGATATAGTGTCATATACAGATTCATTCCAACAGATCAATGTACATTTAATAACAATATCATTATTACTATATCTACATTCGATATAATGTAATATTCTGCTTCATTCCCCCAGATCAATGTAGATTTAATAACAATATCATTATTACCATATCTACAGTAGATATAATGTCATATACAGATTCATTTCCACAGATCAATGTACATTTAATAACAATATCATTATTACCATATCTACAGTAGATATAATGTCATATACAGATTCATTTCCACAGATCAATGTACATTTAATAACAATATCATTATTACCATATCTACATTAGATATAATGTAATATACTGATTCCTTCCCACAGATCAATGTACATTTAATAACAATATCATTAATACTATACCTTCATTAGATACGTAATGTAGATTTGATAACAATATCATTATTACCATATCTACATTAGATATATTGTAATATACTGATTCATTCCCACAGATCAATGTACATTTAATAACAATATCATTATTACTATTCCCACAGTAGATATAATGTAATATACGGATTCGTTCCCACAGATCAATGTACATTTAATCACAATATCATCAGCACTATATCTACATTGGATATAGTGTAATATACTGATTCATTCCCACAGATCATTGTACATTTAATACCACTATCATTACTACCATATCAACATTAGATATGTAATGTACATTTATCAACAAAATCATTATTAGCATATCTACATTCGATATAATGTAATATTCTGCTTCATTCTCACAGATCAATGTACATTTAAAAACAATATCATTATTACCATATCTACATTAGATATAATGTAATATACGGTTTCCTTCCCACAGATCAATGTCCATTTAATAACAATATCATTAGCACTATGTCTACATTAGATATGTAATGTACATTTAACAACAAAATCATTATTACCATATCTACATTCGATATAATGTAGTATACTGCTTCATTCCCACAGATCAATGTAGATTTAATAACAATATCATTATTACCATATCTACATTAGATATAATGTAATACACTGATTCTATCCCACAGATCAATGTACATTTAATGCCAATATCCTTAGTACCATATCTATATTCGATATTTAATGTACAATTAATAACAGAATTATTATTATCATATCTACATTAGATATAACGTAATATATTGATTACTACCCACAGATCAATGTACATTTAATCACAATATCATTAGCACACTATCTACATTCGATATAATGTAATATACTGATTCATTCCCACAGACCAATGTACATTTAATAACAATATCATTGGTACTACATCTACATTCGATATAATGTAATACACTGATTCATTCCCACAGATCAATGTACATTTAATAACAATATCATTATTACCATATCTACATTAGATATTATGTAATATACTGATTCCTTCCCACAGATGAATGTACATTTAATAACAATATCATTAGTACTATATCTAGATTCGATATAATGTAATATACTGATTCACTCCCACAGATCAATGTACATTTAAACACAATATCATTATTACCATACCTACATTAGATATAAGGTAATCTACTGGTTACTACACACAGATCAATGTACATCTAATACCAATATCATTAGTACTATATCTACATTAGATATGTAATGTACATTTAACAACAAAATCATTATTACCATATCTACATTAGATACAAAGTAATATACTGATTCCTTCCCACAGATCAATGTACATTTAATAACAATATCATTATTACGATATCTACAGTAGATATAATGTCATATACAGATTCATTCCCACAGATCAATGTACATTTAATAACAATATCATTAATACCATACCTACATTAGATATGTAATGTACATCTAAAAACAATATCATTATTACCATATCTACATTAGATATAATGTAGTATACTGATTCCTTCCCACAGATCACTGTACATTTAGTAACAATATCATTAGTACTATACCTACATTAGATATGTAATGTAGATTTGATAACAATATCATTATTACCATATCTACATTAGATATACTGTAATATACTGATTCATTCCCACAGATCAATGTACCTACATTTAATACCAATGTCATTATTAGGATACCTACATGAGATATAATGTAATATACTGATTCATTCCCGCAGATCAAAGTACATATAATACCAATATCATTAGTACTATTTCTACATTAGACATGTAATGTACAACTAATAACAATATTATTATTGCCATATCATCATTTGATATAACATAATATACTGCTTACTACCCACAGATCAGTGTACATTTAATACCAATATCATTAGTGCTATGACTACATTAGATATGTAATGTACAATTAATAACAATATTATTATTACCATATCTACATTAGATATAATGTAATACACTGATTCATTTCCACAGATCAATGTACATATAATAACAAAATCATTATTACCATATCTACATTAGATATAATGTAATATACTGATTCCTTCCCACAGATCAATGCAGATTTAATAACAATATCATTATTACTATATCTACAGTACATATAATGTCATATGCAGATTCATTCCCACAGATCAATGTACATTTAATAACAATATCATTAATACTATATCTACAGTACATATAATGTCATATGCAGATTCATTCCCACAGATCAATGTACATTTAATAACAATATCATTAATACTATACCTACATTAGATATGTAATGTACATCTAAAAACAATATCATTATTACCATATCTACATTAGATATACTGTAATATACTGATTCATTCCCACAGATCAATGTACCTACATTTAATACCAATGTCATTATTAGGATACCTACATGAGATATAATGTAATATACTGATTCATTCCCGCAGATCAAAGTACATATAATACCAATATCATTAGTACTATTTCTACATTAGACATGTAATGTACAACTAATAACAATATTATTATTGCCATATCATCATTTGATATAACATAATATACTGCTTACTACCCACAGATCAGTGTACATTTAATACCAATATCATTAGTGCTATGACTACATTAGATATGTAATGTACAATTAATAACAATATTATTATTACCATATCTACATTAGATATAATGTAATACACTGATTCATTTCCACAGATCAATGTACATATAATAACAAAATCATTATTACCATATCTACATTAGATATAATGTAATATACTGATTCCTTCCCACAGATCAATGCAGATTTAATAACAATATCATTATTACTATATCTACAGTACATATAATGTCATATGCAGATTCATTCCCACAGATCAATGTACATTTAATAACAATATCATTAATACTATACCTACATTAGATATGTAATGTACATCTAAAAACAATATCATTATTACCATATCTACATTAGATATAATGTAATATACTGATTCCTTCCCACAGATCAATGTACATTTAAAAACAATATCATTATTACCATATCTACATTAGGTATAATGTAATATACGGATTCCTTCCCACAGATCAATGTACATTTAATACCAGTACCATTAGTACTATATCTACATAAGATATGTAATGTACATTTAACAACAAAATCATTATTACCATATCTACATTCGATATAATGTAATATACTGATTCATTCACACAGATCAATGTACATTTAATGCCAATATCATTAGTACCATATCTATATTAGATATTTAATGTACAATTAATAACAGTATTATTATTATCATATCTACATTAGATATAACGTAATATATTGATTGCTACCCACAGATCAATATACATTTAATCACAATATCAATAGCACTATATCTACATTGGATATAACGTAATATACTGATTCATTCCCACAGATCAATGTACATTTAATACCAATATCATTACTACTATATCTACATTAGATATGTAATGTACATTTAACAACAAAATCATTATTAGTATATCTACGTTCGATATAGTGTAATATTCTGCTTCATTTACACAGATCAATGTACATTTGAAAACAATATCATTATTACCATATCTACATTAGGTATAATGTAATATACGGATTCCTTCCCACAGATCAATGTACATTTAATAACAATATCATTAGCACTATATCCACATGACATATAATGTAATATACTGCCTCATTCACACAGATCAATGTACATTTAAAGACAATATCATTAGTACTATATCTAGATTCGATATAATGTAATATACTGATTCATTCCCACAGATCAATGTACATTTAATAACAATATCATTATTACTATTCCCACAGTAGATATAATGTAATATACGGATTCGTTCCCACAGATCAATGTACATTTAATCACAATATCATCAGCACTATATCTACATTGGATATAGTGTAATATACTGATTCATTCCCACAGATCATTGTACATTTAATACCACTATCATTACTACTATATCAACATTAGATATGTAATGTACATTTATCAACAAAATCATTATTAGCATATCTACATTCGATATAATGTAATATTCTGCTTCATTCTCACAGATCAATGTACATTTAAAAACAATATCATTATTACCATATCTACATTAGATATAATGTAATATACGGTTTCCTTCCCACAGATCAATGTCCATTTAATAACAATATCATTAGCACTATGTCTACATTAGATATGTAATGTACATTTAACAACAAAATCATTATTACCATATCTACATTCGATATAATGTAGTATACTGCTTCATTCCCACAGATCAATGTACATTTAAAAACAATATCATTATTACCATATCTACATTAGGTATAATGTAATATACGGATTCCTTCCCACAGATCAATGTACATTTAATAACAATATCATTAGCACTATATCTACATGAGATATAATGTAATATACTGCTTCATTCACACAGATCAATGTACAATTAATAACAGCATTATTATTATCATATTTACATTAGATATAACGTAATATATCGGTTACTACCCACAGATCAATATACATTTAATCACAATATCAATAGCACTATATCTACATTGGATATAACGTAATATACTGATTCATTCCCACAGATCAATGTACATTTAATACCAATATCATCAGTACTATATCTACATTAGATATGTAATGTACATTTAACAACAAAATCATTATTACCATATCTACATTCGATATAATGTAATATACTGCTTCATTCCCACAGATCAATGTACATTTAGAAACAATATCATTAATACCATATCTACATTAGATATAATGTAATATACTGCTTCATTCACACAGATCAATGTACATTTAAAAACAATATCATTATTACCATATCTACATTAGATATTATGTAATATACTGATTCCTTCCCACAGATCAATGTACATTTAATAACAATATCATTAGTACTACATCTACATTCGATATAATGTAATATACCGATTCATTCCCACAGATCAATGTACATTTAATCACAATATCATCAGTACTATACCTACATTCGATATGTAATGTAGATTTAATAACAATATCATTATTACTATATCTACATTCGATATAATGTAATATACTGATTCATTCCCACAGATCAATGTACATATAATACCAATATCATTAGTACTATTTCTACATTAGATATGTAATGTACAATTAATAACAATATTATTATTACCATATCCACATTTGATATAACATAATATACTGATTACTACCCACAGATCAATGTACACATAATACCAATGCCATTAGTACTATACCTACATTAGATATGTAATGTAGATTTAATAACAATATCATTATTACCATATATACATTAGATATAATGTAATATACTGATTCCTTCCCACAGATCAATGTACACTTAATAACAATATCATTATTACTATATCTACAGTAGATATAATGTCGTATACAGATTCATTCCCACAGATCAATGTACATTTAATAACAATATTATTAGTACTATACGCACATTTGATATGTAATGTACATTTACAAACAATATCATTATTACCATATCTACATTCGATATAATGTAATATACTGATTCATTCCCACAGATCAATGTACCTACATTTAATACCAATGTCATTATTAGGATACCTACATGAGATATAATGTAATATACTGATTCCTTCCCACAGATCAATGTACATTAAATAACAATATCATTATTACTATATCTACATTCGATATAATGTAATATACTGATTCTTTCCCACAGATCAATGTACATATAATACCAATATCATTAGTACTATTTCTACATTAGATATGTAATGTACAATTAATAACAATATCATTATTACCATATCTACATAAGATATGATGTAATATACTGATTCCTTCCCACAGATCAATGTACACTTAATAACAATATCATTATTACTATATCTACAATAGATATAATGTCATATACAGATACATTTCAACACATCAATGTACATTTAATACCAATATCATTAGTGCTATGACTACATTAGATATGTAATGGACATTTAACAACAAAATCATTATTACCATATCTACATTAAATATAATGTAATATACAGATTCCTTCCCACAGATCAATGAAGATTTAATAACAATATCATTATTACTATATCTACATTCGATATAATGTAATATACTGATTCATTCCCACAGATCAATGTACATATAATACCAATATCATTAGTACTACATTTACATTCGATATAATGTAATATACCGATTCCTTCCCACAGATCAATGTACACTTAATAACAATATCATTATTACTATATCTACAGTAGATATAATGTCATATACAGATTCATTCCCACAGATCAATGTACATTTAATAACAATATCATTAGTACTATACCCACATTAGATATGTAATGTACATTTACAAACAATATCATTATTACCATATCTACATTCGATATAATGTAATATACTGATTCATTCCCACAGATCAATGTACCTACATTTAATACCAATGTCATTATTAGGATACCTACATGAGATATAATGTAATATACTGATTGCTACCCACAGATCGATGTACATTTAATAACAATATCATTAGTACTATATCTACATTAGATATGTAACGTACAATTAATAACAATATAATTATTACCATATCCACATTTGATATAACATAATATACTGATTACTACCCACAGATCAGTGTACATTTAATACCAATAATATTAGTACTATGTCTACATTAGATATGTAATGTACATTTAACAACAAAATCATTATTACCATAACTACATTAGATATAATGTAATATACTGATTCCTTCCCACAGATCAATGTAGATTTAATAACAATATCGTTATTACTATATCTACAGTATATATAATGTCATATACAGATACATTCCAACAGATCAATGTACATTTAATACCAATAATATTAGTACTATGTCTACATTAGATATGTAATGTACATTTAACAACAAAATCATTACTACCATATCTACATTAGATATAATGTAATATACTGATTCCTTCCCACAGATCAATGCAGATTTAATAACAATATCATTATTACTATATCTACAGTACATATAATGTCATATGCAGATTCATTCCCACAGATCAATGTACATTTAACAACAATATCATTATTACTATATCTACATTTGGTATAATGTTATATACAGATACATTCCAACAGACCAATGTACCTACATTTAATACCCATGTCATTATTACGATACCTACATGAGATATAATGTAATATACTGATTTCTACCCACAGATGAATGTACATTTAATAACAATATTATTATTACCATATCTACATTAGATATAATGTAATATACTGATTCATTCCCACAGATCAATGTACATATAATAACAATATCATTTGTACTATATCAACATTAGATGTAATGTTATATACAGATACATTCCAACAGATCAATGTACCTACATTTAATACCCACGTCATTATTACGACACTTACATGAGATATAATGTAATATACTGTATGCTAATAACAGATGAATGTACATTTAATAACAATATTATTATTACCATACCTACATTAGATATAAGGTAATCTACTGGTTACTACACACAGATCAATGTACATCTAATACCAATATCATTAGTACTATATCTACATTAGATATGTAATGTACATTTAACAACAAAATCATTATTACCATATCTACATTAGATACAAAGTAATATACTGATTCCTTCCCACAGATCAATGTACATTTAATAACAATATCATTATTACGATATCTACAGTAGATATAATGTCATATACAGATTCATTCCCACAGATCAATGTACATTTAATAACAATATCATTAATACCATACCTACATTAGATATGTAATGTACATCTAAAAACAATATCATTATTACCATATCTACATTAGATATAATGTAGTATACTGATTCCTTCCCACAGATCACTGTACATTTAGTAACAATATCATTAGTACTATACCTACATTAGATATGTAATGTAGATTTGATAACAATATCATTATTACCATATCTACATTAGATATACTGTAATATACTGATTCATTCCCACAGATCAATGTACCTACATTTAATACCAATGTCATTATTAGGATACCTACATGAGATATAATGTAATATACTGATTCATTCCCACAGATCAAAGTACATATAATACCAATATCATTAGTACTATTTCTACATTAGACATGTAATGTACAACTAATAACAATATTATTATTGCCATATCATCATTTGATATAACATAATATACTGCTTACTACCCACAGATCAGTGTACATTTAATACCAATATCATTAGTGCTATGACTACATTAGATATGTAATGTACAATTCATAACAATATTATTATTACCATATCTACATTAGATATAATGTAATACACTGATTCATTTCCACAGATCAATGTACATATAATAACAAAATCATTATTACCATATCTACATTAGATATAATGTAATATACTGATTCCTTCCCACAGATCAATGCAGATTTAATAACAATATCATTATTACTATATCTACAGTACATATAATGTCATATGCAGATTCATTCCCACAGATCAATGTACATTTAATAACAATATCATTAATACTATACCTACATTAGATATGTAATGTACATCTAAAAACAATATCATTATTACCATATCTACATTAGATATAATGTAATATACTGATTCCTTCCCACAGATCAATGTACATTTAATAACAATATCATTAATACTATACCTACATTAGATACGTAATGTAGATTTGATAACAATATCATTATTACCATATCTACATTAGATATATTGTAATATACTGATTCCTTCCCACAGATCAATGTACACTTAATAACAATATCATTATTACTATATCTACAATAGATATAGTGTCATATACAGATTCATTCCAACAGATCAATGTACATTTAATAACAATATCATTATTACTATATCTACATTCGATATAATGTAATATTCTGCTTCATTCCCACAGATCAATGTAGATTTAATAACAATATCATTATTACCATATCTACAGTAGATATAATGTCATATACAGATTCATTTCCACAGATCAATGTACATTTAATAACAATATCATTATTACCATATCTACAGTAGATATAATGTCATATACAGATTCATTTCCACAGATCAATGTACATTTAATAACAATATCATTATTACCATATCTACATTAGATATAATGTAATATACTGATTCCTTCCCACAGATCAATGTACATTTAATAACAATATCATTAATACTATACCTTCATTAGATACGTAATGTAGATTTGATAACAATATCATTATTACCATATCTACATTAGATATATTGTAATATACTGATTCATTCCCACAGATCAATGTACATTTAATAACAATATCATTATTACTATTCCCACAGTAGATATAATGTAATATACGGATTCGTTCCCACAGATCAATGTACATTTAATCACAATATCATCAGCACTATATCTACATTGGATATAGTGTAATATACTGATTCATTCCCACAGATCATTGTACATTTAATACCACTATCATTACTACCATATCAACATTAGATATGTAATGTACATTTATCAACAAAATCATTATTAGCATATCTACATTCGATATAATGTAATATTCTGCTTCATTCTCACAGATCAATGTACATTTAAAAACAATATCATTATTACCATATCTACATTAGATATAATGTAATATACGGTTTCCTTCCCACAGATCAATGTCCATTTAATAACAATATCATTAGCACTATGTCTACATTAGATATGTAATGTACATTTAACAACAAAATCATTATTACCATATCTACATTCGATATAATGTAGTATACTGCTTCATTCCCACAGATCAATGTAGATTTAATAACAATATCATTATTACCATATCTACATTAGATATAATGTAATACACTGATTCTATCCCACAGATCAATGTACATTTAATGCCAATATCCTTAGTACCATATCTATATTCGATATTTAATGTACAATTAATAACAGAATTATTATTATCATATCTACATTAGATATAACGTAATATATTGATTACTACCCACAGATCAATGTACATTTAATAACAATATCATTAATACTATACCTACATTAGATATGTAATGTACATCTAAAAACAATATCATTATTACCATATCTACATTAGATATAATGTAATATACTGATTCCTTCCCACAGATCAATGTACATTTAAAAACAATATCATTATTACCATATCTACATTAGGTATAATGTAATATACGGATTCCTTCCCACAGATCAATGTACATTTAATACCAGTACCATTAGTACTATATCTACATAAGATATGTAATGTACATTTAACAACAAAATCATTATTACCATATCTACATTCGATATAATGTAATATACTGATTCATTCACACAGATCAATGTACATTTAATGCCAATATCATTAGTACCATATCTATATTAGATATTTAATGTACAATTAATAACAGTATTATTATTATCATATCTACATTAGATATAACGTAATATATTGATTGCTACCCACAGATCAATATACATTTAATCACAATATCAATAGCACTATATCTACATTGGATATAACGTAATATACTGATTCATTCCCACAGATCAATGTACATTTAATACCAATATCATTACTACTATATCTACATTAGATATGTAATGTACATTTAACAACAAAATCATTATTAGTATATCTACGTTCGATATAGTGTAATATTCTGCTTCATTTACACAGATCAATGTACATTTGAAAACAATATCATTATTACCATATCTACATTAGGTATAATGTAATATACGGATTCCTTCCCACAGATCAATGTACATTTAATAACAATATCATTAGCACTATATCCACATGACATATAATGTAATATACTGCCTCATTCACACAGATCAATGTACATTTAAAGACAATATCATTAGTACTATATCTAGATTCGATATAATGTAATATACTGATTCATTCCCACAGATCAATGTACATTTAATAACAATATCATTATTACTATTCCCACAGTAGATATAATGTAATATACGGATTCGTTCCCACAGATCAATGTACATTTAATCACAATATCATCAGCACTATATCTACATTGGATATAGTGTAATATACTGATTCATTCCCACAGATCATTGTACATTTAATACCACTATCATTACTACTATATCAACATTAGATATGTAATGTACATTTATCAACAAAATCATTATTAGCATATCTACATTCGATATAATGTAATATTCTGCTTCATTCTCACAGATCAATGTACATTTAAAAACAATATCATTATTACCATATCTACATTAGATATAATGTAATATACGGTTTCCTTCCCACAGATCAATGTCCATTTAATAACAATATCATTAGCACTATGTCTACATTAGATATGTAATGTACATTTAACAACAAAATCATTATTACCATATCTACATTCGATATAATGTAGTATACTGCTTCATTCCCACAGATCAATGTACATTTAAAAACAATATCATTATTACCATATCTACATTAGGTATAATGTAATATACGGATTCCTTCCCACAGATCAATGTACATTTAATAACAATATCATTAGCACTATATCTACATGAGATATAATGTAATATACTGCTTCATTCACACAGATCAATGTACAATTAATAACAGCATTATTATTATCATATTTACATTAGATATAACGTAATATATTGGTTACTACCCACAGATCAATATACATTTAATCACAATATCAATAGCACTATATCTACATTGGATATAACGTAATATACTGATTCATTCCCACAGATCAATGTACATTTAATACCAATATCATCAGTACTATATCTACATTAGATATGTAATGTACATTTAACAACAAAATCATTATTACCATATCTACATTCGATATAATGTAATATACTGCTTCATTCCCACAGATCAATGTACATTTAGAAACAATATCATTAATACCATATCTACATTAGATATAATGTAATATACTGCTTCATTCACACAGATCAATGTACATTTAAAAACAATATCATTATTACCATATCTACATTAGATATTATGTAATATACTGATTCCTTCCCACAGATCAATGTACATTTAATAACAATATCATTACTACTATATCTACATTAGATATGTAATGTACATTTAACAACAAAATCATTATTAGTATATCTACGTTCGATATAGTGTAATATTCTGCTTCATTTACACAGATCAATGTACATTTGAAAACAATATCATTATTACCATATCTACATTAGGTATAATGTAATATACGGATTCCTTCCCACAGATCAATGTACATTTAATAACAATATCATTAGCACTATATCCACATGACATATAATGTAATATACTGCCTCATTCACACAGATAAATGTACATTTAAAGACAATATCATTAGTACTATATCTAGATTCGATATAATGTAATATACTGATTCATTCCCACAGATCAATGTACATTTAATAACAATATCATTATTACTATTCCCACAGTAGATATAATGTAATATACGGATTCGTTCCCACAGATCAATGTACATTTAATCACAATATCATCAGCACTATATCTACATTGGATATAGTGTAATATACTGATTCATTCCCACAGATCATTGTACATTTAATACCACTATCATTGCTACTATATCAACATTAGATATGTAATGTACATTTATCAACAAAATCATTATTAGCATATCTACATTCGATATAATGTAATATTCTGCTTCATTCTCACAGATCAATGTACATTTAAAAACAATATCATTATTACCATATCTACATTAGATATAATGTAATATACGGTTTCCTTCCCACAGATCAATGTCCATTTAATAACAATATCATTAGCACTATGTCTACATTAGATATGTAATGTACATTTAACAACAAAATCATTATTACCATATCTACATTCGATATAATGTAGTATACTGCTTCATTCCCACAGATCAATGTACATTTAAAAACAATATCATTATTACCATATCTACATTAGGTATAATGTAATATACGGATTCCTTCCCACAGATCAATGTACATTTAATAACAATATCATTAGCACTATATCTACATGAGATATAATGTAATATACTGCTTCATTCACACAGATCAATGTACAATTAATAACAGCATTATTATTATCATATTTACATTAGATATAACGTAATATATTGGTTACTACCCACAGATCAATATACATTTAATCACAATATCAATAGCACTATATCTACATTGGATATAACGTAATATACTGATTCATTCCCACAGATCAATGTACATTTAATACCAATATCATCAGTACTATATCTACATTAGATATGTAATGTACATTTAACAACAAAATCATTATTACCATATCTACATTCGATATAATGTAATATACTGCTTCATTCCCACAGATCAATGTACATTTAGAAACAATATCATTAATACCATATCTACATTAGATATAAAGTAATATACTGCTTCATTCACACAGATCAATGTACATTTAAATACAATATCATTATTACCATATCTACATTAGATATTATGTAATATACTGATTCCTTCCCACAGATCAATGTACATTTAATAACAATATCATTAGTACTACATCTACATTCGATATAATGTAATATACCGATTCATTCCCACAGATCAATGTACATTTAATCACAATATCATCAGTACTATACCTACATTCGATATGTAATGTAGATTTAATAACAATATCATTATTACTATATCTACATTCGATATAATGTAATATACTGATTCATTCCCACAGATCAATGTACATATAATACCAATATCATTAGTACTATTTCTACATTAGATATGTAATGTACAATTAATAACAATATTATTATTACCATATCCACATTTGATATAACATAATATACTGATTACTACCCACAGATCAATGTACACATAATACCAATGCCATTAGTACTATACCTACATTAGATATGTAATGTAGATTTAATAACAATATCATTATTACCATATATACATTAGATATAATGTAATATACTGATTCCTTCCCACAGATCAATGTACACTTAATAACAATATCATTATTACTATATCTACAGTAGATATAATGTCGTATACAGATTCATTCCCACAGATCAATGTACATTTAATAACAATATTATTAGTACTATACGCACATTTGATATGTAATGTACATTTACAAACAATATCATTATTACCATATCTACATTCGATATAATGTAATATACTGATTCATTCCCACAGATCAATGTACCTACATTTAATACCAATGTCATTATTAGGATACCTACATGAGATATAATGTAATATACTGATTCCTTCCCACAGATCAATGTACATTAAATAACAATATCATTATTACTATATCTACATTCGATATAATGTAATATACTGATTCTTTCCCACAGATCAATGTACATATAATACCAATATCATTAGTACTATTTCTACATTAGATATGTAATGTACAATTAATAACAATATCATTATTACCATATCTACATAAGATATGATGTAATATACTGATTCCTTCCCACAGATCAATGTACACTTAATAACAATATCATTATTACTATATCTACAATAGATATAATGTCATATACAGATACATTTCAACACATCAATGTACATTTAATACCAATATCATTAGTGCTATGACTACATTAGATATGTAATGGACATTTAACAACAAAATCATTATTACCATATCTACATTAAATATAATGTAATATACAGATTCCTTCCCACAGATCAATGAAGATTTAATAACAATATCATTATTACTATATCTACATTCGATATAATGTAATATACTGATTCATTCCCACAGATCAATGTACATATAATACCAATATCATTAGTACTACATTTACATTCGATATAATGTAATATACCGATTCCTTCCCACAGATCAATGTACACTTAATAACAATATCATTATTACTATATCTACAGTAGATATAATGTCATATACAGATTCATTCCCACAGATCAATGTACATTTAATAACAATATCATTAGTACTATACCCACATTAGATATGTAATGTACATTTACAAACAATATCATTATTACCATATCTACATTCGATATAATGTAATATACTGATTCATTCCCACAGATCAATGTACCTACATTTAATACCAATGTCATTATTAGGATACCTACATGAGATATAATGTAATATACTGATTGCTACCCACAGATCGATGTACATTTAATAACAATATCATTAGTACTATATCTACATTAGATATGTAACGTACAATTAATAACAATATAATTATTACCATATCCACATTTGATATAACATAATATACTGATTACTACCCACAGATCAGTGTACATTTAATACCAATAATATTAGTACTATGTCTACATTAGATATGTAATGTACATTTAACAACAAAATCATTATTACCATAACTACATTAGATATAATGTAATATACTGATTCCTTCCCACAGATCAATGTAGATTTAATAACAATATCGTTATTACTATATCTACAGTATATATAATGTCATATACAGATACATTCCAACAGATCAATGTACATTTAATACCAATAATATTAGTACTATGTCTACATTAGATATGTAATGTACATTTAACAACAAAATCATTATTACCATATCTACATTAGATACAAAGTAATATACTGATTCCTTCCCACAGATCAATGTACATTTAATAACAATATCATTATTACGATATCTACAGTAGATATAATGTCATATACAGATTCATTCCCACAGATCAATGTACATTTAATAACAATATCATTAATACCATACCTACATTAGATATGTAATGTACATCTAAAAACAATATCATTATTACCATATCTACATTAGATATAATGTAGTATACTGATTCCTTCCCACAGATCACTGTACATTTAGTAACAATATCATTAGTACTATACCTACATTAGATATGTAATGTAGATTTGATAACAATATCATTATTACCATATCTACATTAGATATACTGTAATATACTGATTCATTCCCACAGATCAATGTACCTACATTTAATACCAATGTCATTATTAGGATACCTACATGAGATATAATGTAATATACTGATTCATTCCCACAGATCAAAGTACATATAATACCAATATCATTAGTACTATTTCTACATTAGACATGTAATGTACAACTAATAACAATATTATTATTGCCATATCATCATTTGATATAACATAATATACTGCTTACTACCCACAGATCAGTGTACATTTAATACCAATATCATTAGTGCTATGACTACATTAGATATGTAATGTACAATTCATAACAATATTATTATTACCATATCTACATTAGATATAATGTAATACACTGATTCATTTCCACAGATCAATGTACATATAATAACAAAATCATTATTACCATATCTACATTAGATATAATGTAATATACTGATTCCTTCCCACAGATCAATGCAGATTTAATAACAATATCATTATTACTATATCTACAGTACATATAATGTCATATGCAGATTCATTCCCACAGATCAATGTACATTTAATAACAATATCATTAATACTATACCTACATTAGATATGTAATGTACATCTAAAAACAATATCATTATTACCATATCTACATTAGATATAATGTAATATACTGATTCCTTCCCACAGATCAATGTACATTTAATAACAATATCATTAATACTATACCTACATTAGATACGTAATGTAGATTTGATAACAATATCATTATTACCATATCTACATTAGATATATTGTAATATACTGATTCCTTCCCACAGATCAATGTACACTTAATAACAATATCATTATTACTATATCTACAATAGATATAGTGTCATATACAGATTCATTCCAACAGATCAATGTACATTTAATAACAATATCATTATTACTATATCTACATTCGATATAATGTAATATTCTGCTTCATTCCCACAGATCAATGTAGATTTAATAACAATATCATTATTACCATATCTACAGTAGATATAATGTCATATACAGATTCATTTCCACAGATCAATGTACATTTAATAACAATATCATTATTACCATATCTACAGTAGATATAATGTCATATACAGATTCATTTCCACAGATCAATGTACATTTAATAACAATATCATTATTACCATATCTACATTAGATATAATGTAATATACTGATTCCTTCCCACAGATCAATGTACATTTAATAACAATATCATTAATACTATACCTTCATTAGATACGTAATGTAGATTTGATAACAATATCATTATTACCATATCTACATTAGATATATTGTAATATACTGATTCATTCCCACAGATCAATGTACATTTAATAACAATATCATTATTACTATTCCCACAGTAGATATAATGTAATATACGGATTCGTTCCCACAGATCAATGTACATTTAATCACAATATCATCAGCACTATATCTACATTGGATATAGTGTAATATACTGATTCATTCCCACAGATCATTGTACATTTAATACCACTATCATTACTACCATATCAACATTAGATATGTAATGTACATTTATCAACAAAATCATTATTAGCATATCTACATTCGATATAATGTAATATTCTGCTTCATTCTCACAGATCAATGTACATTTAAAAACAATATCATTATTACCATATCTACATTAGATATAATGTAATATACGGTTTCCTTCCCACAGATCAATGTCCATTTAATAACAATATCATTAGCACTATGTCTACATTAGATATGTAATGTACATTTAACAACAAAATCATTATTACCATATCTACATTCGATATAATGTAGTATACTGCTTCATTCCCACAGATCAATGTAGATTTAATAACAATATCATTATTACCATATCTACATTAGATATAATGTAATACACTGATTCTATCCCACAGATCAATGTACATTTAATGCCAATATCCTTAGTACCATATCTATATTCGATATTTAATGTACAATTAATAACAGAATTATTATTATCATATCTACATTAGATATAACGTAATATATTGATTACTACCCACAGATCAATGTACATTTAATCACAATATCATTAGCACACTATCTACATTCGATATAATGTAATATACTGATTCATTCCCACAGACCAATGTACATTTAATAACAATATCATTGGTACTACATCTACATTCGATATAATGTAATATACTGATTCATTCCCACAGATCAATGTACATTTAATAACAATATCATTATTACCATATCTACATTAGATATTATGTAATATACTGATTCCTTCCCACAGATGAATGTACATTTAATAACAATATCATTAGTACTATATCTAGATTCGATATAATGTAATATACTGATTCACTCCCACAGATCAATGTACATTTAAACACAATATCATTATTACCATACCTACATTAGATATAAGGTAATCTACTGGTTACTACACACAGATCAATGTACATCTAATACCAATATCATTAGTACTATATCTACATTAGATATGTAATGTACATTTAACAACAAAATCATTATTACCATATCTACATTAGATACAAAGTAATATACTGATTCCTTCCCACAGATCAATGTACATTTAATAACAATATCATTATTACGATATCTACAGTAGATATAATGTCATATACAGATTCATTCCCACAGATCAATGTACATTTAATAACAATATCATTAATACCATACCTACATTAGATATGTAATGTACATCTAAAAACAATATCATTATTACCATATCTACATTAGATATAATGTAGTATACTGATTCCTTCCCACAGATCACTGTACATTTAGTAACAATATCATTAGTACTATACCTACATTAGATATGTAATGTAGATTTGATAACAATATCATTATTACCATATCTACATTAGATATACTGTAATATACTGATTCATTCCCACAGATCAATGTACCTACATTTAATACCAATGTCATTATTAGGATACCTACATGAGATATAATGTAATATACTGATTCATTCCCGCAGATCAAAGTACATATAATACCAATATCATTAGTACTATTTCTACATTAGACATGTAATGTACAACTAATAACAATATTATTATTGCCATATCATCATTTGATATAACATAATATACTGCTTACTACCCACAGATCAGTGTACATTTAATACCAATATCATTAGTGCTATGACTACATTAGATATGTAATGTACAATTAATAACAATATTATTATTACCATATCTACATTAGATATAATGTAATACACTGATTCATTTCCACAGATCAATGTACATATAATAACAAAATCATTATTACCATATCTACATTAGATATAATGTAATATACTGATTCCTTCCCACAGATCAATGCAGATTTAATAACAATATCATTATTACTATATCTACAGTACATATAATGTCATATGCAGATTCATTCCCACAGATCAATGTACATTTAATAACAATATCATTAATACTATACCTACATTAGATATGTAATGTACATCTAAAAACAATATCATTATTACCATATCTACATTAGATATAATGTAATATACTGATTCCTTCCCACAGATCAATGTACATTTAAAAACAATATCATTATTACCATATCTACATTAGGTATAATGTAATATACGGATTCCTTCCCACAGATCAATGTACATTTAATACCAGTACCATTAGTACTATATCTACATAAGATATGTAATGTACATTTAACAACAAAATCATTATTACCATATCTACATTCGATATAATGTAATATACTGATTCATTCACACAGATCAATGTACATTTAATGCCAATATCATTAGTACCATATCTATATTAGATATTTAATGTACAATTAATAACAGTATTATTATTATCATATCTACATTAGATATAACGTAATATATTGATTGCTACCCACAGATCAATATACATTTAATCACAATATCAATAGCACTATATCTACATTGGATATAACGTAATATACTGATTCATTCCCACAGATCAATGTACATTTAATACCAATATCATTACTACTATATCTACATTAGATATGTAATGTACATTTAACAACAAAATCATTATTAGTATATCTACGTTCGATATAGTGTAATATTCTGCTTCATTTACACAGATCAATGTACATTTGAAAACAATATCATTATTACCATATCTACATTAGGTATAATGTAATATACGGATTCCTTCCCACAGATCAATGTACATTTAATAACAATATCATTAGCACTATGTCTACATTAGATATGTAATGTACATTTAACAACAAAATCATTATTACCATATCTACATTCGATATAATGTAGTATACTGCTTCATTCCCACAGATCAATGTACATTTAAAAACAATATCATTATTACCATATCTACATTAGGTATAATGTAATATACGGATTCCTTCCCACAGATCAATGTACATTTAATAACAATATCATTAGCACTATATCTACATGAGATATAATGTAATATACTGCTTCATTCACACAGATCAATGTACAATTAATAACAGCATTATTATTATCATATTTACATTAGATATAACGTAATATATTGGTTACTACCCACAGATCAATATACATTTAATCACAATATCAATAGCACTATATCTACATTGGATATAACGTAATATACTGATTCATTCCCACAGATCAATGTACATTTAATACCAATATCATCAGTACTATATCTACATTAGATATGTAATGTACATTTAACAACAAAATCATTATTACCATATCTACATTCGATATAATGTAATATACTGCTTCATTCCCACAGATCAATGTACATTTAGAAACAATATCATTAATACCATATCTACATTAGATATAAAGTAATATACTGCTTCATTCACACAGATCAATGTACATTTAAAAACAATATCATTATTACCATATCTACATTAGATATTATGTAATATACTGATTCCTTCCCACAGATCAATGTACATTTAATAACAATATCATTAGTACTACATCTACATTCGATATAATGTAATATACCGATTCATTCCCACAGATCAATGTACATTTAATCACAATATCATCAGTACTATACCTACATTCGATATGTAATGTAGATTTAATAACAATATCATTATTACTATATCTACATTCGATATAATGTAATATACTGATTCATTCCCACAGATCAATGTACATATAATACCAATATCATTAGTACTATTTCTACATTAGATATGTAATGTACAATTAATAACAATATTATTATTACCATATCCACATTTGATATAACATAATATACTGATTACTACCCACAGATCAATGTACACATAATACCAATGCCATTAGTACTATACCTACATTAGATATGTAATGTAGATTTAATAACAATATCATTATTACCATATATACATTAGATATAATGTAATATACTGATTCCTTCCCACAGATCAATGTACACTTAATAACAATATCATTATTACTATATCTACAGTAGATATAATGTCGTATACAGATTCATTCCCACAGATCAATGTACATTTAATAACAATATTATTAGTACTATACGCACATTTGATATGTAATGTACATTTACAAACAATATCATTATTACCATATCTACATTCGATATAATGTAATATACTGATTCATTCCCACAGATCAATGTACCTACATTTAATACCAATGTCATTATTAGGATACCTACATGAGATATAATGTAATATACTGATTCCTTCCCACAGATCAATGTACATTAAATAACAATATCATTATTACTATATCTACATTCGATATAATGTAATATACTGATTCTTTCCCACAGATCAATGTACATATAATACCAATATCATTAGTACTATTTCTACATTAGATATGTAATGTACAATTAATAACAATATCATTATTACCATATCTACATAAGATATGATGTAATATACTGATTCCTTCCCACAGATCAATGTACACTTAATAACAATATCATTATTACTATATCTACAATAGATATAATGTCATATACAGATACATTTCAACACATCAATGTACATTTAATACCAATATCATTAGTGCTATGACTACATTAGATATGTAATGGACATTTAACAACAAAATCATTATTACCATATCTACATTAAATATAATGTAATATACAGATTCCTTCCCACAGATCAATGAAGATTTAATAACAATATCATTATTACTATATCTACATTCGATATAATGTAATATACTGATTCATTCCCACAGATCAATGTACATATAATACCAATATCATTAGTACTACATTTACATTCGATATAATGTAATATACCGATTCCTTCCCACAGATCAATGTACACTTAATAACAATATCATTATTACTATATCTACAGTAGATATAATGTCATATACAGATTCATTCCCACAGATCAATGTACATTTAATAACAATATCATTAGTACTATACCCACATTAGATATGTAATGTACATTTACAAACAATATCATTATTACCATATCTACATTCGATATAATGTAATATACTGATTCATTCCCACAGATCAATGTACCTACATTTAATACCAATGTCATTATTAGGATACCTACATGAGATATAATGTAATATACTGATTGCTACCCACAGATCGATGTACATTTAATAACAATATCATTAGTACTATATCTACATTAGATATGTAACGTACAATTAATAACAATATAATTATTACCATATCCACATTTGATATAACATAATATACTGATTACTACCCACAGATCAGTGTACATTTAATACCAATAATATTAGTACTATGTCTACATTAGATATGTAATGTACATTTAACAACAAAATCATTATTACCATAACTACATTAGATATAATGTAATATACTGATTCCTTCCCACAGATCAATGTAGATTTAATAACAATATCGTTATTACTATATCTACAGTATATATAATGTCATATACAGATACATTCCAACAGATCAATGTACATTTAATACCAATAATATTAGTACTATGTCTACATTAGATATGTAATGTACATTTAACAACAAAATCATTACTACCATATCTACATTAGATATAATGTAATATACTGATTCCTTCCCACAGATCAATGCAGATTTAATAACAATATCATTATTACTATATCTACAGTACATATAATGTCATATGCAGATTCATTCCCACAGATCAATGTACATTTAACAACAATATCATTATTACTATATCTACATTTGGTATAATGTTATATACAGATACATTCCAACAGACCAATGTACCTACATTTAATACCCATGTCATTATTACGATACCTACATGAGATATAATGTAATATACTGATTTCTACCCACAGATGAATGTACATTTAATAACAATATTATTATTACCATATCTACATTAGATATAATGTAATATACTGATTCATTCCCACAGATCAATGTACATATAATAACAATATCATTTGTACTATATCAACATTAGATGTAATGTTATATACAGATACATTCCAACAGATCAATGTACCTACATTTAATACCCACGTCATTATTACGACACTTACATGAGATATAATGTAATATACTGTATGCTAATAACAGATGAATGTACATTTAATAACAATATTATTATTACCATACCTACATTAGATATAAGGTAATCTACTGGTTACTACACACAGATCAATGTACATCTAATACCAATATCATTAGTACTATATCTACATTAGATATGTAATGTACATTTAACAACAAAATCATTATTACCATATCTACATTAGATACAAAGTAATATACTGATTCCTTCCCACAGATCAATGTACATTTAATAACAATATCATTATTACGATATCTACAGTAGATATAATGTCATATACAGATTCATTCCCACAGATCAATGTACATTTAATAACAATATCATTAATACCATACCTACATTAGATATGTAATGTACATCTAAAAACAATATCATTATTACCATATCTACATTAGATATAATGTAGTATACTGATTCCTTCCCACAGATCACTGTACATTTAGTAACAATATCATTAGTACTATACCTACATTAGATATGTAATGTAGATTTGATAACAATATCATTATTACCATATCTACATTAGATATACTGTAATATACTGATTCATTCCCACAGATCAATGTACCTACATTTAATACCAATGTCATTATTAGGATACCTACATGAGATATAATGTAATATACTGATTCATTCCCACAGATCAAAGTACATATAATACCAATATCATTAGTACTATTTCTACATTAGACATGTAATGTACAACTAATAACAATATTATTATTGCCATATCATCATTTGATATAACATAATATACTGCTTACTACCCACAGATCAGTGTACATTTAATACCAATATCATTAGTGCTATGACTACATTAGATATGTAATGTACAATTAATAACAATATTATTATTACCATATCTACATTAGATATAATGTAATACACTGATTCATTTCCACAGATCAATGTACATATAATAACAAAATCATTATTACCATATCCACATTAGATATAATGTAATATACTGATTCCTTCCCACAGATCAATGCAGATTTAATAACAATATCATTATTACTATATCTACAGTACATATAATGTCATATGCAGATTCATTCCCACAGATCAATGTACATTTAATAACAATATCATTAATACTATACCTACATTAGATATGTAATGTACATCTAAAAACAATATCATTATTACCATATCTACATTAGATATAATGTAATATACTGATTCCTTCCCACAGATCAATGTACATTTAATAACAATATCATTAATACTATACCTACATTAGATACGTAATGTAGATTTGATAACAATATCATTATTACCATATCTACATTAGATATATTGTAATATACTGATTCCTTCCCACAGATCAATGTACACTTAATAACAATATCATTATTACTATATCTACAATAGATATAGTGTCATATACAGATTCATTCCAACAGATCAATGTACATTTAATAACAATATCATTATTACTATATCTACATTCGATATAATGTAATATTCTGCTTCATTCCCACAGATCAATGTAGATTTAATAACAATATCATTATTACCATATCTACAGTAGATATAATGTCATATACAGATTCATTTCCACAGATCAATGTACATTTAATAACAATATCATTATTACCATATCTACAGTAGATATAATGTCATATACAGATTCATTTCCACAGATCAATGTACATTTAATAACAATATCATTATTACCATATCTACATTAGATATAATGTAATATACTGATTCCTTCCCACAGATCAATGTACATTTAATAACAATATCATTAATACTATACCTACATTAGATACGTAATGTAGATTTGATAACAATATCATTATTACCATATCTACATTAGATATATTGTAATATACTGATTCATTCCCACAGATCAATGTACATTTAATAACAATATCATTATTACTATTCCCACAGTAGATATAATGTAATATACGGATTCGTTCCCACAGATCAATGTACATTTAATCACAATATCATCAGCACTATATCTACATTGGATATAGTGTAATATACTGATTCATTCCCACAGATCATTGTACATTTAATACCACTATCATTACTACCATATCAACATTAGATATGTAATGTACATTTATCAACAAAATCATTATTAGCATATCTACATTCGATATAATGTAATATTCTGCTTCATTCTCACAGATCAATGTACATTTAAAAACAATATCATTATTACCATATCTACATTAGATATAATGTAATATACGGTTTCCTTCCCACAGATCAATGTCCATTTAATAACAATATCATTAGCACTATGTCTACATTAGATATGTAATGTACATTTAACAACAAAATCATTATTACCATATCTACATTCGATATAATGTAGTATACTGCTTCATTCCCACAGATCAATGTAGATTTAATAACAATATCATTATTACCATATCTACAGTAGATATAATGTCATATACAGATTCATTCCCACCGATCAATGTACATTAAATAACAATATCATTATTACCATATCTACAGTAGATATAATGTCATATACAGATTCATTCCCACAGATCAATGTACATTTAATATCAATATCATTATTACCATATCTACATTAGATATTATGTAATATACTGATTCCTTCCCACAGATCAATGTACATTTAATAACAATATCATTAGTACTATATCTAGATTCGATATAATGTAATACACTGATTCATTCCCACAGATCAATGTACAATTAATAACTGCATTATTACTATCATATCTACATTAGATATAACGTAATATATTGGTTACTACCCACAGATCAATATACATTTAATCACAATATCAATAGCACTATATCTACATTGGATATAACGTTGTATACTGATTCATTCCCACAGATCAGTGTACATTTAATACCAATATCATCAGTACTATATCTACATTAGATATGTAATGTACATTTAACAACAAAATCATTATTACCATATCTAAATTCGATATAATGTAATATTCTGCTTCATTCCCACAGATCAATGTAGATTTAATAACAATATCATTATTACCATATCTACAGTAGATATAATGTCATATACAGATTCATTCCCACCGATCAATGTACATTAAATAACAATATCATTATTACCATATCTACATTAGATATTATGTAATATACTGATTCCTTCCCACAGATCAATGTACATTTAATAACACTATCATTAGTACTATATCTAGATTCGATATAATATAATATACTGATTCATTCCCACAGATCAATGTACATTTAATGCCATTATCATTAGTACCATATCTATATTAGATATTTAATGTACAATTAATAACAGTATTATTATTATCATATCTACATTAGATATAACGTAATATATTGATTGCTACCCACAGATCAATATACATTTAATCACAATATCAATAGCACTATATCTACATTGTATATAACTTAATATACTGATTCATTCCCACAGATCAATGTACATTTAATACCAATATCATTAGTACTATATCTACATTAGATATGTAATGTACATTTAACAACAAAATCATTATTACCATATCTGCATTCGATATAATGTAATATACTGCTTCATTCCCACAGATCAATGTACATTTAAAAACAATATCATTATTACCATATCTACATTAGATATAATGTCATATACAGATTCATTCCCAGAGATCAATGTACATTTAATAACAATATCATTATTACCATATCTACATTAGAAATTATGTAATATACTGATTCCTTCCCACAGATCAATGTACATTTAATAACAGTATCATTAGTACTATATCTAGATTCGATATAATGTAATAAATTGATTCATTCCCACAGATCAATGTACATTTAATAACAATATCATTATTACTATATCTTCAATAGATATAATGTAATATACTGATTCATTCCCACAGACCAATGTACATTTAATAACAATATCATTATTACTATTCGTACAGTAGATATAATGTAATATACGGATTCGGTCCCACAGATCAGTGTACATTTAATAACAATGTCATTGGTACTATATCTACATTCGATATAATGTAATATACTGATTTATTCCCACAGATCAATGTACATTTAGTACCAATATCATTACTACTATATCTACATTAGATATGTAATGTACATTTAACAACAAAATCATTATTAGTATATCTACATTCGATATAATGTAATATACTGATTCCTTCGCACAGATCAATGTACATTTAATAACAATATCATTAGCACTATATCTACATGACATATAATGTAATATATATGCTTCATTCACACAGATCAATGTACATTTAAAAACAATATCATTATTACCATATCTACATTAGATATAATGTAATATACGGATTCGTTCCCACAGATCAATGTACATTTCATAACAGTATCATTGGTACTATATCTACATTAGATATGTAATGTACATTTGACAACAAAATCATTATTACCATATCTACATTAGATATAATGTAATATACTGATTACTTCCCACAGATCAATGCAGATTTAATAACAATATCATTATTACTATATCTACAGTATATATAATGTCATATACAGATTCATTCTCACAGATCAATGTACATTTAATAACAATATCATTAGTACTATATCTACATTAGATATGTAATGTTCATTTAATAACAATATCATTATTACCATATCTACATTAGATATAATGTAATATACTGATTCCTTCCCACAGATCAATGTACATTTAATAAGAATATCATTGGTACTATATCAACATTCGATATAGTGTAATATATTGATTCATTCCCACAGATCAATGTACATTTAATAGCAATATCATTTGTACTATATCAACATTTTATATAATGTAATATACTGATTCCTTCCCACAGATCAATGTACATTTAATAACAACATCATTATTACTATATCTACATTAGATATAATGTTGTACACAGATACATTCCAACAGACCAATGTACCTACACTTAATACCCATGTCATTATTACGATACCTACATAAGATATAATGTAATATACTGATTGCTACCCACCGATGAATGTACATTTAACAACAAGATCATTATTACCATATCTACATTAGATATAATGTAATATACTGATTCCTTCCCACAGATCAATGTACATTTGATAACAATATCATTAGTACTATATCTATATTCGATATAATGCAATATACTGATTCATTCCCATAGATCAATGTACACATAATACCAATGCCATTAGTACTATATCTACATTAGATATGTAATGTACAATTAATAACAATATTTTTATTACCATACATACATTAGATATAATGTAATATACTGATTCCTGCCCACAGATCAATGTACACTTAATAACAATATCATTATTACTATATCTACAGTAGATATAATGTCATATACAGATTCATTCCCACAGATCAATGTACATTTAATAACAATATCATTAGTACTATACCCACATTAGATATGTAATGTACATTTACAAACAATATCATTATTACCATATCTACATTCGATATAATGTAATATACTGATTCATTCCCACAGATCAATGTACCTACATTTAATACCCATGTCATTATTACGATACCTACATTAGATATAATGTAATATACTGGTTTCTACCCACAGATGAATGTACATTTAATAACAATATTATTATTACCACATCTACATTAGATAGAATGTAATATACTGATTCATTCCCACAGATCAATGTACATATAATAACAATATCATTTGTACTATATCAAAATGAGATGTAATGTTATATACAGATACATTCCAACAGGTCAATGTACGTACATTTAATACCCACGTCATTATTACGATACTTACGTGAGATATAATGTAATATACTGTATGCTAATAACAGATGAATGTACATTTAATAACAATATCATTATTACTATATCTACATTCGATATAATGTAATATACTGATTCATTCCCACAGATCAAGGTACATTTAATACCAATATCATTACTACTATATCAACATTAGATATGTAATGTACATTTATCAACAAAATCATTATTAGCATATCTACATTCGATATAATGTAATATTCTGCTTCATTCCCACAGATCAATGTACAATTAATAACAGCATTATTATTATCATATTTACATTAGATATAACGTAATATATTGGTTACTACCCACAGATCAATATACATTTAATCACAATATCAATAGCACTATATCTACATTGGATATAACGTAATATACTGATTCATTCCCACAGATCAATGTACATTTAATACCAATATCATCAGTACTATATCTACATTAGATATGTAATGTACATTTAACAACAAAATCATTATTACCATATCTAAATTCGATATAATGTAATATTCTGCTTCATTCCCACAGATCAATGTAGATTTAATAACAATATCATTATTACCATATCTACAGTAGATATAATGTCATATACAGATTCATTCCCACCGATCAATGTACATTAAATAACAATATCATTATTACCATATCTACATTAGATATTATGTAATATACTGATTCCTTCCCACAGATCAATGTACATTTAATAACAATATCATTAGTACTATATCTAGATTCGATATAATGTAATATACTGATTCATTCCCACAGATCAATGTACATTTAATGCCATTATCATTAGTACCATATCTATATTAGATATTTAATGTACAATTAATAACAGTATTATTATTATCATATCTACATTAGATATAACGTAATATATTGATTGCTACCCACAGATCAATATACATTTAATCACAATATCAATAGCACTATATCTACATTGTATATAACTTAATATACTGATTCATTCCCACAGATCAATGTACATTTAATAACAACATCATTGGTACTACATCTACATTCGATATAATGTAATATACTGATTCATTCCCGCAGATCAATGTGCATATAATAACAATATCATTAGTAATATCTACATTCGATATAATGTAATATACTGATTCCTTCCCACAGATCAATGTACATTTAATAACAACATCATTGGTACTACATCTACATTCGATATAATGTAATATACTGATTCATTCCCGCAGATCAATGTGCATATAATAACAATATCATTAGTAATATCTACATTCGATATAATGTAATATACTGATTCCTTCCCACAGATCAATGTACATTTAATAACAATATCATTAGTACTATATCTAGATTCGATATAATGTAATATACTGATTCACTCCCACAGATCAATGTACATTTAAACACAATATCATTATTACCATATCTACATAAGATATAATATAATATACGGATTCGTTCCCACAGATCAATGTACATTTAATAACAATATCATTAGCACTCTATCTACATGAGATATAATGTAATATACTGCTTCATTCACACAGATCAATGTACATTTAAAAACAATATCATTATTACCATATCTACATTAGATATAATGTAATATACGGATTCGTTCCCACAGATCAATGTACATTTAGTAACAATATCATTATTACCATATCTACATTAGATATAATGTAATATATGGATCCCTTCCCACGCATCAATGTACATTTACTAACCATATCATTAGCACTATATCTACATGAGATATAATGTAATATACTGCTCCATTCACACAGATCAATGTACATTTATTAACAGTATCATTAGTACTATATCTAGATTCGATATAATGTAATATACTGATTCATTCCCACAGATCAATGTACATTTAATAGCAATATCACTAGTACTATATCTACATTAGATATGTAATGTTCATTTAATAACAATATCACTATTACCATATCTACATTAGATATTATGTAACATACTGACTCCTTCCCACAGATCAATGTACATTTAATAACAATATCATTAGTACTATATCTACATTCGAAATAATGTAATAAATTGATTCATTCCCACAGATCAATGTACATTTAATAACAATATCATTACTACTATATCAACATTAGATATGTAATGTACATTTAACAACAAAATCATTATTAGCATATCGACATTCGATATAATGTAATATTCTGGTCCATTCCCACAGATCAATGTACATTTAAAAACAATATCATTATTACCATATCTACATGAGATATAATGTAATATACGGATTCCTTCCCACAGATCAATGTACATTTAATAACAATATCATTAGCACTATATCTACATAAGATATAATGTAATATACCGATTCATTCCCACAGATCAGTGTACATTTAATACCAGTACCATTAGTACTATATCTACATAAGATATGTAATGTACATTTAACAACAAAATCATTATTACCATATCTACATTCGATATAATGTAATATACTGATTCATTCACACAGATCAATGTACATTTAATGCCAATATCATTAGTACCATATCTATATTAGATATTTAATGTACAATTAATAACAGTATTATTATTATCATATCTACATTAGATATAACGTAATATATTGATTGCTACCCACAGATCAATATACATTTAATCACAATATCAATAGCACTATATCTACATTGGATATAACGTAATATACTGATTCATTCCCACAGATCAATGTACATTTAATACCAATATCATTATTACTATATCTACAGTAGATATAATGTCATATACAGATTCATTCCCACAGATCAATGTACATTTAATAACAATATCATTGTTACTATTCGTACAGTAGATATAATGTAGTATACGGATTCGGTCCCACAGATCAATGTACATTTAATAACAATATCATTGGTACTACATCTACATTCGATATAATGTAATATACTGATTCATTCCCACAGATCAAGGTACATTTAATACCAATATCATTACTACTATATCAACATTAGATATGTAATGTACATTTATCAACAAAATCATTATTAGCATATCTACATTCGATATAATGTAATGTTCTGCTTCATTCCCACAGATCAATGTACAATTAATAACAGCATTATTATTATCATATTTACATTAGATATAACGTAATATATTGGTTACTACCCACAGATCAATATACATTTAATCACAATATCAATAGCACTATATCTACATTGGATATAACGTAATATACTGATTCATTCCCACAGATCAATGTACATTTAATACCAATATCATCAGTACTATATCTACATTAGATATGTAATGTACATTTAACAACAAAATCATTATTACCATATCTAAATTCGATATAATGTAATATTCTGCTTCATTCCCACAGATCAATGTAGATTTAATAACAATATCATTATTACCATATCTACAGTAGATATAATGTCATATACAGATTCATTCCCACCGATCAATGTACATTAAATAACAATATCATTATTACCATATCTACATTAGATATTATGTAATATACTGATTCCTTCCCACAGATCAATGTACATTTAATAACAATATCATTAGTACTATATCTAGATTCGATATAATGTAATATACTGATTCATTCCCACAGATCAATGTACATTTAATGCCATTATCATTAGTACCATATCTATATTAGATATTTAATGTACAATTAATAACAGTATTATTATTATCATATCTACATTAGATATAACGTAATATATTGATTGCTACCCACAGATCAATATACATTTAATCACAATATCAATAGCACTATATCTACATTGTATATAACTTAATATACTGATTCATTCCCACAGATCAATGTACATTTAATAACAACATCATTGGTACTACATCTACATTCGATATAATGTAATATACTGATTCATTCCCGCAGATCAATGTGCATATAATAACAATATCATTAGTAATATCTACATTCGATATAATGTAATATACTGATTCATTCCCACAGATCAAGGTACATTTAATGACAATATCATTAGTACCATATCTATATTAGATATTTAATGTACAATTGATAACAGTATTATTGCTACCATATCTACATTAGACATAATGTAATATACGGATTCGTTCCCACAGATCAATGTACATTTAATGACAATATCATTAGCACTATATCTACATGACATATAATGTAATATACTGCTTCATTCACACAGATCAGTGTACATTTAAAAACAATATCATTATTACCATATCTACATTAGATATAATGTAATATTCTGCTTCATTCCCACAGATCAATGTAGATTTAATAACAATATCCTTATTACCATATCTACAGTAGATATAATGTCATATACAGATTCATTCCCACAGATCAATGTACATTTAATAACAATATCATTATTACCATATCTACATTCGATATAATGTAATATACTGCTTCATTCCCACAGATCAATGTACATTTAATGCCAATATCATTAGTACCATATCTATATTATATATTTAATGTACAATTAATAACAGTATTATTATTATCATATCTACATTAGATATAACCTAATATATTGATTGCTACCCACAGATCAATATACATTTAATCACAATATCAATAGCACTATATCTACATTGGATATAACGTATTATACTGATTCATTCCCACAGATCAATGTACATTTAATACCAATATCATTAGTACTATATCTACATTAGATATGGAATGTACATTTGACAACAAAATCATTATTACCATATCTGCATTCGATATAATGTAATATACTGCTTCACTCCCACAGATCAATGTACATTTAGAAACAATATCATTATTACCATATCTACATCAGATATAATGTAATATACTGCTTCATTCACACAGATCAATGTACATTTAACAACAATATCATTATTACCATATCTACATTAGATATAATGTAATATACGGATTCGTTCCCACAGATCAATGTACATTTAATTACAATATCATTGGTACTATATCTACATTAGATATGTAATGTACATTTAACAACAAAATCATTATTACCATATCTACATTCGATATAATGTAATATTCTGCTTCATTCCCACAGATCAATGTAGATTTAATAACAATATCATTATTGCCATATCTACGGTAGATATAATGTCATATACAGATTCATTCCTACAGATCAATGTACATTTAATAACAATATCATTATTACCATATCTACATTAGATATTATGTAATATACTGGTTCCTTCCCTCAGATCAATGTACATTTAATAACAATATCAGTATTACCATATCTACATAGATATAATGTAATATACTGCTTCATTCCCACAGATCAATGTACATTTAGAAACAATATCATTATTACCATATCTACATTAGATATAATGTAATATACGGATTCGTTCCAACAGATCAATGTACATTTAATAACAATATCAATATTACCATATCTACATTAGAAATTATGTAATATACTGATTCCTTCCCACAGATCAATGTACAATTAATAACAGTATTATTATTATCATATCTACATCAGATATAACGTAATATATTGATTGCTACCCACAGATCAATATACATTTAATCACAATATCAATAGCACTATATCTACATTGGATATAACGTAATATACTGATTCATTCCCACAGATCAATGTACATTTAATACCAATATCATTACTACTATATCTACATTAGATATGTAATGTACATTTAACAACAAAATCATTATTAGTATATCTACGTTCGATATAGTGTAATATTCTGCTTCATTTACACAGATCAATGTACATTTGAAAACAATATCATTATTACCATATCTACATTAGATATTATGTAATATACTGATTCCTTCCCACAGATCAATGTACATTTAATAACAATATCATTAGTACTATATCTAGATTCGATATAATGTAATACACTGATTCATTCCCACAGATCAATGTACATTTAATAACAATATCATTATTACTGTTCCTACAGTAGGTATAATGTAATATACGGATTCGTTCCCACAGATCAATGTACATTTAATAACAATATCATTGGTACTATATCTACATTCGATATAATGTAATATACTGATTCATTCCCACAGATCAATGTACATTTAATACCAATATCATTACTACTATATCTACATTAGATATGTAATGTACATATAACAACAAAATCATTATTAGCCTATCTACATTCGATATAATGTAATATTCTGCTTCATTCCCACAGATCAATGTACAATTTAAAAACGATATCATTATTACCATATCTACATTAGATATAATGTAATATACGGATTCCTTCCCACAGATCAATGTACATTTAATAACAATATCATTAGCACTATATCTACATAACATATAATGTAATATACTGCTTCATTCACACAGATCAATGTACATTTAAAAACAATATCATTATTACCATATCTACATTAGATATAATGTAATATACGGATTCGTTCCCACAGACCAAAGCACATTTAATAACAATATCATTAGCACTATATCTACATGACATGTAATGTAATATACTGCTTCATTCACACAGATCAATGTACATTTAAAAACAATACCATTATTACCATATCTACATTAGATATAACGTAATATATTGATTACTACCCACAGATCAATGTACATTTAATCACAATATCATTAGCACCCTATCTACATTCGATATAATGTAATATACTGATTCATTCCCACAGACCAATGTACATTTAATAACAATATCATTAGCACTATATCTACATAACATATAATGTAATATACTGCTTCATTCACACAGATCAATGTACATTTAAAAACAATATCATTATTACCATATCTACATTAGATATAATGTAATATACGGATTCGTTCCCACAGATCAAAGTACATTTAATAACAATATCATTAGCACTATATCTACATGACATGTAATGTAATATACTGCTTCATTCACACAGATCAATGTACATTTAAAAACAATATCATTATTACCATATCTACATTAGATATAATGTAATATACTGATTCATTCCCACAGATCATTGTACATTTAATACCAATATCATTAGTACTACATCTACATTAGATATGTAATGTACATTTAACAACAAAATCATTATTACCATATCTACATTCGATATAATGTAATATACTGCTTCATTCCCACAGATCAATGTACATTTAAAAACAATATCATTATTACCATATCTACGTAAGATATGATGTAATATACGGATTCGTTCCCACAGATAAATGTACATTTAATAACAATATCATTAGCACTATATCTACATGACATATAATGTAATATACTGCTTCATTCACACAGATCAGTGTACATTTAAAAACAATATCATTATTACCATTTCTACATTAGATATAATGTAATATTCTGCTTCATTCCCACAGATCAATGTAGATTTAATAACAATATCCTTATTACCATATCTGCAGTAGATATAATGTCATATACAGATTCATTCCCACAGATCAATGTACATTTAATAACAATATCATTATTACCATATCTACATTCGATATAATGTAATATACTGATTCATTCCCACAGATCAATGTACATATAATACCAATATCATTAGTACTACATTTACATTCGATATAATGTAATATACCGATTCCTTCCCACAGATCAATGTACACTTAATAACAATATCATTATTACTATATCTACAGTAGATATAATGTCATATACAGATTCATTCCCACAGATCAATGTACATTTAATAACAATATCATTAGTACTATACCCACATTAGATATGTAATGTACATTTACAAACAATATCATTATTACCATATCTACATTCGATATAATGTAATATACTGATTCATTCCCACAGATCAATGTACCTACATTTAATACCAATGTCATTATTAGGATACCTACATGAGATATAATGTAATATACTGATTGCTACCCACAGATCGATGTACATTTAATAACAATATCATTAGTACTATATCTACATTAGATATGTAACGTACAATTAATAACAATATAATTATTACCATATCCACATTTGATATAACATAATATACTGATTACTACCCACAGATCAGTGTACATTTAATACCAATAATATTAGTACTATGTCTACATTAGATATGTAATGTACATTTAACAACAAAATCATTATTACCATAACTACATTAGATATAATGTAATATACTGATTCCTTCCCACAGATCAATGTAGATTTAATAACAATATCGTTATTACTATATCTACAGTATATATAATGTCATATACAGATACATTCCAACAGATCAATGTACATTTAATACCAATAATATTAGTACTATGTCTACATTAGATATGTAATGTACATTTAACAACAAAATCATTACTACCATATCTACATTAGATATAATGTAATATACTGATTCCTTCCCACAGATCAATGCAGATTTAATAACAATATCATTATTACTATATCTACAGTACATATAATGTCATATGCAGATTCATTCCCACAGATCAATGTACATTTAACAACAATATCATTATTACTATATCTACATTTGGTATAATGTTATATACAGATACATTCCAACAGACCAATGTACCTACATTTAATACCCATGTCATTATTACGATACCTACATGAGATATAATGTAATATACTGATTTCTACCCACAGATGAATGTACATTTAATAACAATATTATTATTACCATATCTACATTAGATATAATGTAATATACTGATTCATTCCCACAGATCAATGTACATATAATAACAATATCATTTGTACTATATCAACATTAGATGTAATGTTATATACAGATACATTCCAACAGATCAATGTACCTACATTTAATACCCACGTCATTATTACGACACTTACATGAGATATAATGTAATATACTGTATGCTAATAACAGATGAATGTACATTTAATAACAATATTATTATTACCATACCTACATTAGATATAAGGTAATCTACTGGTTACTACACACAGATCAATGTACATCTAATACCAATATCATTAGTACTATATCTACATTAGATATGTAATGTACATTTAACAACAAAATCATTATTACCATATCTACATTAGATACAAAGTAATATACTGATTCCTTCCCACAGATCAATGTACATTTAATAACAATATCATTATTACGATATCTACAGTAGATATAATGTCATATACAGATTCATTCCCACAGATCAATGTACATTTAATAACAATATCATTAATACCATACCTACATTAGATATGTAATGTACATCTAAAAACAATATCATTATTACCATATCTACATTAGATATAATGTAGTATACTGATTCCTTCCCACAGATCACTGTACATTTAGTAACAATATCATTAGTACTATACCTACATTAGATATGTAATGTAGATTTGATAACAATATCATTATTACCATATCTACATTAGATATACTGTAATATACTGATTCATTCCCACAGATCAATGTACCTACATTTAATACCAATGTCATTATTAGGATACCTACATGAGATATAATGTAATATACTGATTCATTCCCACAGATCAAAGTACATATAATACCAATATCATTAGTACTATTTCTACATTAGACATGTAATGTACAACTAATAACAATATTATTATTGCCATATCATCATTTGATATAACATAATATACTGCTTACTACCCACAGATCAGTGTACATTTAATACCAATATCATTAGTGCTATGACTACATTAGATATGTAATGTACAATTAATAACAATATTATTATTACCATATCTACATTAGATATAATGTAATACACTGATTCATTTCCACAGATCAATGTACATATAATAACAAAATCATTATTACCATATCCACATTAGATATAATGTAATATACTGATTCCTTCCCACAGATCAATGCAGATTTAATAACAATATCATTATTACTATATCTACAGTACATATAATGTCATATGCAGATTCATTCCCACAGATCAATGTACATTTAATAACAATATCATTAATACTATACCTACATTAGATATGTAATGTACATCTAAAAACAATATCATTATTACCATATCTACATTAGATATAATGTAATATACTGATTCCTTCCCACAGATCAATGTACATTTAATAACAATATCATTAATACTATACCTACATTAGATACGTAATGTAGATTTGATAACAATATCATTATTACCATATCTACATTAGATATATTGTAATATACTGATTCCTTCCCACAGATCAATGTACACTTAATAACAATATCATTATTACTATATCTACAATAGATATAGTGTCATATACAGATTCATTCCAACAGATCAATGTACATTTAATAACAATATCATTATTACTATATCTACATTCGATATAATGTAATATTCTGCTTCATTCCCACAGATCAATGTAGATTTAATAACAATATCATTATTACCATATCTACAGTAGATATAATGTCATATACAGATTCATTTCCACAGATCAATGTACATTTAATAACAATATCATTATTACCATATCTACAGTAGATATAATGTCATATACAGATTCATTTCCACAGATCAATGTACATTTAATAACAATATCATTATTACCATATCTACATTAGATATAATGTAATATACTGATTCCTTCCCACAGATCAATGTACATTTAATAACAATATCATTAATACTATACCTACATTAGATACGTAATGTAGATTTGATAACAATATCATTATTACCATATCTACATTAGATATATTGTAATATACTGATTCATTCCCACAGATCAATGTACATTTAATAACAATATCATTATTACTATTCCCACAGTAGATATAATGTAATATACGGATTCGTTCCCACAGATCAATGTACATTTAATCACAATATCATCAGCACTATATCTACATTGGATATAGTGTAATATACTGATTCATTCCCACAGATCATTGTACATTTAATACCACTATCATTACTACCATATCAACATTAGATATGTAATGTACATTTATCAACAAAATCATTATTAGCATATCTACATTCGATATAATGTAATATTCTGCTTCATTCTCACAGATCAATGTACATTTAAAAACAATATCATTATTACCATATCTACATTAGATATAATGTAATATACGGTTTCCTTCCCACAGATCAATGTCCATTTAATAACAATATCATTAGCACTATGTCTACATTAGATATGTAATGTACATTTAACAACAAAATCATTATTACCATATCTACATTCGATATAATGTAGTATACTGCTTCATTCCCACAGATCAATGTAGATTTAATAACAATATCATTATTACCATATCTACAGTAGATATAATGTCATATACAGATTCATTCCCACCGATCAATGTACATTAAATAACAATATCATTATTACCATATCTACAGTAGATATAATGTCATATACAGATTCATTCCCACAGATCAATGTACATTTAATATCAATATCATTATTACCATATCTACATTAGATATTATGTAATATACTGATTCCTTCCCACAGATCAATGTACATTTAATAACAATATCATTAGTACTATATCTAGATTCGATATAATGTAATACACTGATTCATTCCCACAGATCAATGTACAATTAATAACTGCATTATTACTATCATATCTACATTAGATATAACGTAATATATTGGTTACTACCCACAGATCAATATACATTTAATCACAATATCAATAGCACTATATCTACATTGGATATAACGTTGTATACTGATTCATTCCCACAGATCAGTGTACATTTAATACCAATATCATCAGTACTATATCTACATTAGATATGTAATGTACATTTAACAACAAAATCATTATTACCATATCTAAATTCGATATAATGTAATATTCTGCTTCATTCCCACAGATCAATGTAGATTTAATAACAATATCATTATTACCATATCTACAGTAGATATAATGTCATATACAGATTCATTCCCACCGATCAATGTACATTAAATAACAATATCATTATTACCATATCTACATTAGATATTATGTAATATACTGATTCCTTCCCACAGATCAATGTACATTTAATAACACTATCATTAGTACTATATCTAGATTCGATATAATATAATATACTGATTCATTCCCACAGATCAATGTACATTTAATGCCATTATCATTAGTACCATATCTATATTAGATATTTAATGTACAATTAATAACAGTATTATTATTATCATATCTACATTAGATATAACGTAATATATTGATTGCTACCCACAGATCAATATACATTTAATCACAATATCAATAGCACTATATCTACATTGTATATAACTTAATATACTGATTCATTCCCACAGATCAATGTACATTTAATACCAATATCATTAGTACTATATCTACATTAGATATGTAATGTACATTTAACAACAAAATCATTATTACCATATCTGCATTCGATATAATGTAATATACTGCTTCATTCCCACAGATCAATGTACATTTAAAAACCATATCATTATTACCATATCTACATTAGATATAATGTCATATACAGATTCATTCCCAGAGATCAATGTACATTTAATAACAATATCATTATTACCATATCTACATTAGAAATTATGTAATATACTGATTCCTTCCCACAGATCAATGTACATTTAATAACAGTATCATTAGTACTATATCTAGATTCGATATAATGTAATAAATTGATTCATTCCCACAGATCAATGTACATTTAATAACAATATCATTATTACTATATCTTCAATAGATATAATGTAATATACTGATTCATTCCCACAGACCAATGTACATTTAATAACAATATCATTATTACTATTCGTACAGTAGATATAATGTAATATACGGATTCGGTCCCACAGATCAGTGTACATTTAATAACAATGTCATTGGTACTATATCTACATTCGATATAATGTAATATACTGATTTATTCCCACAGATCAATGTACATTTAGTACCAATATCATTACTACTATATCTACATTAGATATGTAATGTACATTTAACAACAAAATCATTATTAGTATATCTACATTCGATATAATGTAATATACTGATTCCTTCGCACAGATCAATGTACATTTAATAACAATATCATTAGCACTATATCTACATGACATATAATGTAATATATATGCTTCATTCACACAGATCAATGTACATTTAAAAACAATATCATTATTACCATATCTACATTAGATATAATGTAATATACGGATTCGTTCCCACAGATCAATGTACATTTCATAACAGTATCATTGGTACTATATCTACATTAGATATGTAATGTACATTTGACAACAAAATCATTATTACCATATCTACATTAGATATAATGTAATATACTGATTACTTCCCACAGATCAATGCAGATTTAATAACAATATCATTATTACTATATCTACAGTATATATAATGTCATATACAGATTCATTCTCACAGATCAATGTACATTTAATAACAATATCATTAGTACTATATCTACATTAGATATGTAATGTTCATTTAATAACAATATCATTATTACCATATCTACATTAGATATAATGTAATATACTGATTCCTTCCCACAGATCAATGTACATTTAATAAGAATATCATTGGTACTATATCAACATTCGATATAGTGTAATATATTGATTCATTCCCACAGATCAATGTACATTTAATAGCAATATCATTTGTACTATATCAACATTTTATATAATGTAATATACTGATTCCTTCCCACAGATCAATGTACATTTAATAACAACATCATTATTACTATATCTACATTAGATATAATGTTGTACACAGATACATTCCAACAGACCAATGTACCTACACTTAATACCCATGTCATTATTACGATACCTACATAAGATATAATGTAATATACTGATTGCTACCCACCGATGAATGTACATTTAACAACAAGATCATTATTACCATATCTACATTAGATATAATGTAATATACTGATTCCTTCCCACAGATCAATGTACATTTGATAACAATATCATTAGTACTATATCTATATTCGATATAATGCAATATACTGATTCATTCCCATAGATCAATGTACACATAATACCAATGCCATTAGTACTATATCTACATTAGATATGTAATGTACAATTAATAACAATATTTTTATTACCATACATACATTAGATATAATGTAATATACTGATTCCTGCCCACAGATCAATGTACACTTAATAACAATATCATTATTACTATATCTACAGTAGATATAATGTCATATACAGATTCATTCCCACAGATCAATGTACATTTAATAACAATATCATTAGTACTATACCCACATTAGATATGTAATGTACATTTACAAACAATATCATTATTACCATATCTACATTCGATATAATGTAATATACTGATTCATTCCCACAGATCAATGTACCTACATTTAATACCCATGTCATTATTACGATACCTACATTAGATATAATGTAATATACTGGTTTCTACCCACAGATGAATGTACATTTAATAACAATATTATTATTACCACATCTACATTAGATAGAATGTAATATACTGATTCATTCCCACAGATCAATGTACATATAATAACAATATCATTTGTACTATATCAAAATGAGATGTAATGTTATATACAGATACATTCCAACAGGTCAATGTACGTACATTTAATACCCACGTCATTATTACGATACTTACGTGAGATATAATGTAATATACTGTATGCTAATAACAGATGAATGTACATTTAATAACAATATCATTATTACTATATCTACATTCGATATAATGTAATATACTGATTCATTCCCACAGATCAAGGTACATTTAATACCAATATCATTACTACTATATCAACATTAGATATGTAATGTACATTTATCAACAAAATCATTATTAGCATATCTACATTCGATATAATGTAATATTCTGCTTCATTCCCACAGATCAATGTACAATTAATAACAGCATTATTATTATCATATTTACATTAGATATAACGTAATATATTGGTTACTACCCACAGATCAATATACATTTAATCACAATATCAATAGCACTATATCTACATTGGATATAACGTAATATACTGATTCATTCCCACAGATCAATGTACATTTAATACCAATATCATCAGTACTATATCTACATTAGATATGTAATGTACATTTAACAACAAAATCATTATTACCATATCTAAATTCGATATAATGTAATATTCTGCTTCATTCCCACAGATCAATGTAGATTTAATAACAATATCATTATTACCATATCTACAGTAGATATAATGTAATATACTGATTCACTCCCACAGATCAATGTACATTTAAACACAATATCATTATTACCATATCTACATAAGATATAATATAATATACGGATTCGTTCCCACAGATCAATGTACATTTAATAACAATATCATTAGCACTCTATCTACATGAGATATAATGTAATATACTGCTTCATTCACACAGATCAATGTACATTTAAAAACAATATCATTATTACCATATCTACATTAGATATAATGTAATATACGGATTCGTTCCCACAGATCAATGTACATTTAGTAACAATATCATTATTACCATATCTACATTAGATATAATGTAATATATGGATCCCTTCCCACGCATCAATGTACATTTACTAACCATATCATTAGCACTATATCTACATGAGATATAATGTAATATACTGCTCCATTCACACAGATCAATGTACATTTATTAACAGTATCATTAGTACTATATCTAGATTCGATATAATGTAATATACTGATTCATTCCCACAGATCAATGTACATTTAATAGCAATATCACTAGTACTATATCTACATTAGATATGTAATGTTCATTTAATAACAATATCACTATTACCATATCTACATTAGATATTATGTAACATACTGACTCCTTCCCACAGATCAATGTACATTTAATAACAATATCATTAGTACTATATCTACATTCGAAATAATGTAATAAATTGATTCATTCCCACAGATCAATGTACATTTAATAACAATATCATTACTACTATATCAACATTAGATATGTAATGTACATTTAACAACAAAATCATTATTAGCATATCGACATTCGATATAATGTAATATTCTGGTCCATTCCCACAGATCAATGTACATTTAAAAACAATATCATTATTACCATATCTACATGAGATATAATGTAATATACGGATTCCTTCCCACAGATCAATGTACATTTAATAACAATATCATTAGCACTATATCTACATAAGATATAATGTAATATACCGATTCATTCCCACAGATCAGTGTACATTTAATACCAGTACCATTAGTACTATATCTACATAAGATATGTAATGTACATTTAACAACAAAATCATTATTACCATATCTACATTCGATATAATGTAATATACTGATTCATTCACACAGATCAATGTACATTTAATGCCAATATCATTAGTACCATATCTATATTAGATATTTAATGTACAATTAATAACAGTATTATTATTATCATATCTACATTAGATATAACGTAATATATTGATTGCTACCCACAGATCAATATACATTTAATCACAATATCAATAGCACTATATCTACATTGGATATAACGTAATATACTGATTCATTCCCACAGATCAATGTACATTTAATACCAATATCATTATTACTATATCTACAGTAGATATAATGTCATATACAGATTCATTCCCACAGATCAATGTACATTTAATAACAATATCATTGTTACTATTCGTACAGTAGATATAATGTAGTATACGGATTCGGTCCCACAGATCAATGTACATTTAATAACAATATCATTGGTACTACATCTACATTCGATATAATGTAATATACTGATTCATTCCCACAGATCAAGGTACATTTAATACCAATATCATTACTACTATATCAACATTAGATATGTAATGTACATTTATCAACAAAATCATTATTAGCATATCTACATTCGATATAATGTAATGTTCTGCTTCATTCCCACAGATCAATGTACAATTAATAACAGCATTATTATTATCATATTTACATTAGATATAACGTAATATATTGGTTACTACCCACAGATCAATATACATTTAATCACAATATCAATAGCACTATATCTACATTGGATATAACGTAATATACTGATTCATTCCCACAGATCAATGTACATTTAATACCAATATCATCAGTACTATATCTACATTAGATATGTAATGTACATTTAACAACAAAATCATTATTACCATATCTAAATTCGATATAATGTAATATTCTGCTTCATTCCCACAGATCAATGTAGATTTAATAACAATATCATTATTACCATATCTACAGTAGATATAATGTCATATACAGATTCATTCCCACCGATCAATGTACATTAAATAACAATATCATTATTACCATATCTACATTAGATATTATGTAATATACTGATTCCTTCCCACAGATCAATGTACATTTAATAACAATATCATTAGTACTATATCTAGATTCGATATAATGTAATATACTGATTCATTCCCACAGATCAATGTACATTTAATGCCATTATCATTAGTACCATATCTATATTAGATATTTAATGTACAATTAATAACAGTATTATTATTATCATATCTACATTAGATATAACGTAATATATTGATTGCTACCCACAGATCAATATACATTTAATCACAATATCAATAGCACTATATCTACATTGTATATAACTTAATATACTGATTCATTCCCACAGATCAATGTACATTTAATAACAACATCATTGGTACTACATCTACATTCGATATAATGTAATATACTGATTCATTCCCGCAGATCAATGTGCATATAATAACAATATCATTAGTAATATCTACATTCGATATAATGTAATATACTGATTCATTCCCACAGATCAAGGTACATTTAATGACAATATCATTAGTACCATATCTATATTAGATATTTAATGTACAATTGATAACAGTATTATTGCTACCATATCTACATTAGACATAATGTAATATACGGATTCGTTCCCACAGATCAATGTACATTTAATGACAATATCATTAGCACTATATCTACATGACATATAATGTAATATACTGCTTCATTCACACAGATCAGTGTACATTTAAAAACAATATCATTATTACCATATCTACATTAGATATAATGTAATATTCTGCTTCATTCCCACAGATCAATGTAGATTTAATAACAATATCCTTATTACCATATCTACAGTAGATATAATGTCATATACAGATTCATTCCCACAGATCAATGTACATTTAATAACAATATCATTATTACCATATCTACATTCGATATAATGTAATATACTGCTTCATTCCCACAGATCAATGTACATTTAATGCCAATATCATTAGTACCATATCTATATTATATATTTAATGTACAATTAATAACAGTATTATTATTATCATATCTACATTAGATATAACCTAATATATTGATTGCTACCCACAGATCAATATACATTTAATCACAATATCAATAGCACTATATCTACATTGGATATAACGTATTATACTGATTCATTCCCACAGATCAATGTACATTTAATACCAATATCATTAGTACTATATCTACATTAGATATGGAATGTACATTTGACAACAAAATCATTATTACCATATCTGCATTCGATATAATGTAATATACTGCTTCACTCCCACAGATCAATGTACATTTAGAAACAATATCATTATTACCATATCTACATCAGATATAATGTAATATACTGCTTCATTCACACAGATCAATGTACATTTAACAACAATATCATTATTACCATATCTACATTAGATATAATGTAATATACGGATTCGTTCCCACAGATCAATGTACATTTAATTACAATATCATTGGTACTATATCTACATTAGATATGTAATGTACATTTAACAACAAAATCATTATTACCATATCTACATTCGATATAATGTAATATTCTGCTTCATTCCCACAGATCAATGTAGATTTAATAACAATATCATTATTGCCATATCTACGGTAGATATAATGTCATATACAGATTCATTCCTACAGATCAATGTACATTTAATAACAATATCATTATTACCATATCTACATTAGATATTATGTAATATACTGGTTCCTTCCCTCAGATCAATGTACATTTAATAACAATATCAGTATTACCATATCTACATAGATATAATGTAATATACTGCTTCATTCCCACAGATCAATGTACATTTAGAAACAATATCATTATTACCATATCTACATTAGATATAATGTAATATACGGATTCGTTCCAACAGATCAATGTACATTTAATAACAATATCAATATTACCATATCTACATTAGAAATTATGTAATATACTGATTCCTTCCCACAGATCAATGTACAATTAATAACAGTATTATTATTATCATATCTACATCAGATATAACGTAATATATTGATTGCTACCCACAGATCAATATACATTTAATCACAATATCAATAGCACTATATCTACATTGGATATAACGTAATATACTGATTCATTCCCACAGATCAATGTACATTTAATACCAATATCATTACTACTATATCTACATTAGATATGTAATGTACATTTAACAACAAAATCATTATTAGTATATCTACGTTCGATATAGTGTAATATTCTGCTTCATTTACACAGATCAATGTACATTTGAAAACAATATCATTATTACCATATCTACATTAGATATTATGTAATATACTGATTCCTTCCCACAGATCAATGTACATTTAATAACAATATCATTAGTACTATATCTAGATTCGATATAATGTAATACACTGATTCATTCCCACAGATCAATGTACATTTAATAACAATATCATTATTACTGTTCCTACAGTAGGTATAATGTAATATACGGATTCGTTCCCACAGATCAATGTACATTTAATAACAATATCATTGGTACTATATCTACATTCGATATAATGTAATATACTGATTCATTCCCACAGATCAATGTACATTTAATACCAATATCATTACTACTATATCTACATTAGATATGTAATGTACATATAACAACAAAATCATTATTAGCCTATCTACATTCGATATAATGTAATATTCTGCTTCATTCCCACAGATCAATGTACAATTTAAAAACGATATCATTATTACCATATCTACATTAGATATAATGTAATATACGGATTCCTTCCCACAGATCAATGTACATTTAATAACAATATCATTAGCACTATATCTACATAACATATAATGTAATATACTGCTTCATTCACACAGATCAATGTACATTTAAAAACAATATCATTATTACCATATCTACATTAGATATAATGTAATATACGGATTCGTTCCCACAGACCAAAGCACATTTAATAACAATATCATTAGCACTATATCTACATGACATGTAATGTAATATACTGCTTCATTCACACAGATCAATGTACATTTAAAAACAATACCATTATTACCATATCTACATTAGATATAACGTAATATATTGATTACTACCCACAGATCAATGTACATTTAATCACAATATCATTAGCACCCTATCTACATTCGATATAATGTAATATACTGATTCATTCCCACAGACCAATGTACATTTAATAACAATATCATTAGCACTATATCTACATAACATATAATGTAATATACTGCTTCATTCACACAGATCAATGTACATTTAAAAACAATATCATTATTACCATATCTACATTAGATATAATGTAATATACGGATTCGTTCCCACAGATCAAAGTACATTTAATAACAATATCATTAGCACTATATCTACATGACATGTAATGTAATATACTGCTTCATTCACACAGATCAATGTACATTTAAAAACAATATCATTATTACCATATCTACATTAGATATAATGTAATATACTGATTCATTCCCACAGATCATTGTACATTTAATACCAATATCATTAGTACTACATCTACATTAGATATGTAATGTACATTTAACAACAAAATCATTATTACCATATCTACATTCGATATAATGTAATATACTGCTTCATTCCCACAGATCAATGTACATTTAAAAACAATATCATTATTACCATATCTACGTAAGATATGATGTAATATACGGATTCGTTCCCACAGATAAATGTACATTTAATAACAATATCATTAGCACTATATCTACATGACATATAATGTAATATACTGCTTCATTCACACAGATCAGTGTACATTTAAAAACAATATCATTATTACCATTTCTACATTAGATATAATGTAATATTCTGCTTCATTCCCACAGATCAATGTAGATTTAATAACAATATCCTTATTACCATATCTGCAGTAGATATAATGTCATATACAGATTCATTCCCACAGATCAATGTACATTTAATAACAATATCATTATTACCATATCTACATTCGATATAATGTAATATACTGCTTCATTCCCACAGATCAATGTACATTTAATGCCAATATCATTAGTACCATATCTATATTAGATATTTAATGTACAATTAATAACAGTATTATTATTATCATATCTACATTAGATATAACCTAATATATTGATTGCTACCCACAGATCAATATACATTTAATCACAATATCAATAGCACTATATCTACATTGGATATAACGTATTATACTGATTCATTCCCACAGATCAATGTACATTTAATACCAATATCATTAGTACTATATCTACATTAGATATGGAATGTACATTTGACAACAAAATCATTATTACCATATCTGCATTCGATATAATGTAATATACTGCTTCACTCCCACAGATCAATGTACATTTAAAAACAATATCATTATTACCATATCTACATTAGATATAATGTAATATATGGATTCGTTGCCACAGATCAATGTACATTTACTAACAATATTATTAGCACTATATCTACATTCGATACAATGTAATATACTGATTCATTCCCACAGATTAGTGCACATTTAATACCAATATCATTATTACTATATCTAGATTAGATATGTAATGTACATTTAACAACAAAATCATTATTACCACATCTACATTCGATATAATGTAATATTCTTCTTCATTCCCACAGACCAATGTAGATTTAATAACAATATCATTATTACCATATCTACAGTAGATATAATGTCATATACCGATTCATTCCCAGAGATCAATGTACATTTAATAACAATATCATTATTACCATATCTACATTAGATATTATGTAATATACTGATTCCTTCCCACAGATCAATGTACATTCAATAACAATATCATTAGTACTATATCTAGATTCGATATAATGTAATAAATTGATTCATTCCCACAGATCAATGTACATTTAATAACAAAATCATTATTACCATATCTAAATTCGATATAATGTACTATTCTGCTTCACTCCCACAGATCAATGTAGATTTAATAACAATATCATTATTACCATATCTACAGTAGATATAATGTCATATACAGATTCATTCCCACCGATCAATGTACATTAAATAACAATATCATTATTACCATATCTACAGTAGATATAATGTCATATACAGATTCATTCCCACAGATCAATGTACATTTAATATCAATATCATTATTACCATATCTACATTAGATATTATGTAATATACTGATTCCTTCCCACAGATCAATGTACATTTAATAACAATATCATTAGTACTATATCTAGATTCGATATAATGTAATACACTGATTCATTCCCACAGATCAATGTACATTTAATAACAATATCATTATTACTGTTCCTACAGTAGGTATAATGTAATATACGGATTCGTTCCCACAGATCAATGTACATTTAATAACAATATCATTGGTACTATATCTACATTCGATATAATGTAATATACTGATTCATTCCCACAGATCAATGTACATTTAATACCAATATCATTACTACTATATCAACATTAGATATGTAATGTACATTTATCAACAAAATCATTATTAGCATATCTACATTCGATATAATGTAAGATTCTGCTTCATTCCCACAGATCAATGTACAATTAATAACTGCATTATTACTATCATATCTACATTAGATATAACGTAATATATTGGTTACTACCCACAGATCAATATACATTTAATCACAATATCAATAGCACTATATCTACATTGGATATAACGTTGTATACTGATTCATTCCCACAGATCAGTGTACATTTAATACCAATATCATCAGTACTATATCTACATTAGATATGTAATGTACATTTAACAACAAAATCATTATTACCATATCTAAATTCGATATAATGTAATATTCTGCTTCATTCCCACAGATCAATGTAGATTTAATAACAATATCATTATTACCATATCTACAGTAGATATAATGTCATATACAGATTCATTCCCACCGATCAATGTACATTAAATAACAATATCATTATTACCATATCTACATTAGATATTATGTAATATACTGATTCCTTCCCACAGATCAATGTACATTTAATAACACTATCATTAGTACTATATCTAGATTCGATATAATATAATATACTGATTCATTCCCACAGATCAATGTACATTTAATGCCATTATCATTAGTACCATATCTATATTAGATATTTAATGTACAATTAATAACAGTATTATTATTATCATATCTACATTAGATATAACGTAATATATTGATTGCTACCCACAGATCAATATACATTTAATCACAATATCAATAGCACTATATCTACATTGTATATAACTTAATATACTGATTCATTCCCACAGATCAATGTACATTTAATACCAATATCATTAGTACTATATCTACATTAGATATGTAATGTACATTTAACAACAAAATCATTATTACCATATCTGCATTCGATATAATGTAATATACTGCTTCATTCCCACAGATCAATGTACATTTAAAAACAATATCATTATTACCATATCTACATTAGATATAATGTCATATACAGATTCATTCCCAGAGATCAATGTACATTTAATAACAATATCATTATTACCATATCTACATTAGAAATTATGTAATATACTGATTCCTTCCCACAGATCAATGTACATTTAATAACAGTATCATTAGTACTATATCTAGATTCGATATAATGTAATAAATTGATTCATTCCCACAGATCAATGTACATTTAATAACAATATCATTATTACTATATCTTCAATAGATATAATGTAATATACTGATTCATTCCCACAGACCAATGTACATTTAATAACAATATCATTATTACTATTCGTACAGTAGATATAATGTAATATACGGATTCGGTCCCACAGATCAGTGTACATTTAATAACAATGTCATTGGTACTATATCTACATTCGATATAATGTAATATACTGATTTATTCCCACAGATCAATGTACATTTAGTACCAATATCATTACTACTATATCTACATTAGATATGTAATGTACATTTAACAACAAAATCATTATTAGTATATCTACATTCGATATAATGTAATATACTGATTCCTTCGCACAGATCAATGTACACTTAATAACAATATCATTAGCACTATATCTACATGACATATAATGTAATATATATGCTTCATTCACACAGATCAATGTACATTTAAAAACAGTATCATTGGTACTATATCTACATTAGATATGTAATGTACATTTGACAACAAAATCATTATTACCATATCTACATCCGATATAATGTAATATTCTTCTTCATTCCCACAGACCAATGTAGATTTAATAACAATATCATTATTACCATATCTACAGTAGATATAATGTCATATACCGATTCATTCCCAGAGATCAATGTACATTTAATAACAATATCATTATTACCATATCTACATTAGATATTATGTAATATACTGATTCCTTCCCACAGATCAATGTACATTCAATAACAATATCATTAGTACTATATCTAGATTCGATATAATGTAATAAATTGATTCATTCCCACAGATCAATGTACATTTAATAACAAAATCATTATTACCATATCTAAATTCGATATAATGTACTATTCTGCTTCATTCCCACAGATCAATGTAGATTTAATAACAATATCATTATTACCATATCTACAGTAGATATAATGTCATATACAGATTCATTCCCACCGATCAATGTACATTAAATAACAATATCATTATTACCATATCTACAGTAGATATAATGTCATATACAGATTCATTCCCACAGATCAATGTACATTTAATATCAATATCATTATTACCATATCTACATTAGATATTATGTAATATACTGATTCCTTCCCACAGATCAATGTACATTTAATAACAATATCATTAGTACTATATCTAGATTCGATATAATGTAATACACTGATTCATTCCCACAGATCAATGTACATTTAATAACAATATCATTACTACTATATCAACATTAGATATGTAATGTACATTTAACAACAAAATCATTATTAGCATATCGACATTCGATATAATGTAATATTCTGGTCCATTCCCACAGATCAATGTACATTTAAAAACAATATCATTATTACCATATCTACATGAGATATAATGTAATATACGGATTCCTTCCCACAGATCAATGTACATTTAATAACAATATCATTAGCACTATATCTACATAAGATATAATGTAATATACCGATTCATTCCCACAGATCAGTGTACATTTAATACCAGTACCATTAGTACTATATCTACATAAGATATGTAATGTACATTTAACAACAAAATCATTATTACCATATCTACATTCGATATAATGTAATATACTGATTCATTCACACAGATCAATGTACATTTAATGCCAATATCATTAGTACCATATCTATATTAGATATTTAATGTACAATTAATAACAGTATTATTATTATCATATCTACATTAGATATAACGTAATATATTGATTGCTACCCACAGATCAATATACATTTAATCACAATATCAGTAGCACTATATCTACATTGGATATAACGTAATATACTGATTCATTCCCACAGATCAATGTACATTTAATACCAATATCATTATTACTATATCTACAGTAGATATAATGTCATATACAGATTCATTCCCACAGATCAATGTACATTTAATAACAATATCATTGTTACTATTCGTACAGTAGATATAATGTAGTATACGGATTCGGTCCCACAGATCAATGTACATTTAATGCCAATATCATTAGTACCATATCTATATTAGATATTTAATGTACAATTAATAACAGTATTATTATTATCATATCTACATTAGATATAACCTAATATATTGATTGCTACCCACAGATCAATATACATTTAATCACAATATCAATAGCACTATATCTACATTGGATATAACGTATTATACTGATTCATTCCCACAGATCAATGTACATTTAATACCAATATCATTAGTACTATATCTACATTAGATATGTAATGTACATTTAACAACAAAATCATTATTACCATATCTACATTCGATATAATGTAATATACTGCTTCATTCCCACAGATCAATGTACATTTAAAAACAATATCATTATTACCATATCTACGTAAGATATGATGTAATATACGGATTCGTTCCCACAGATCAATGTACATTTAATAACAATATCATTAGCACTATATCTACATGACATATAATGTAATATACTGCTTCATTCACACAGATCAGTGTACATTTAAAAACAATATCATTATTACCATTTCTACATTAGATATAATGTAATATTCTGCTTCATTCCCACAGATCAATGTAGATTTAATAACAATATCCTTATTACCATATCTGCAGTAGATATAATGTCATATACAGATTCATTCCCACAGATCAATGTACATTTAATAACAATATCATTATTACCATATCTACATTCGATATAATGTAATATACTGCTTCATTCCCACAGATCAATGTACATTTAATGCCAATATCATTAGTACCATATCTATATTAGATATTTAATGTACAATTAATAACAGTATTATTATTATCATATCTACATTAGATATAACCTAATATATTGATTGCTACCCACAGATCAATATACATTTAATCACAATATCAATAGCACTATATCTACATTGGATATAACGTATTATACTGATTCATTCCCACAGATCAATGTACATTTAATACCAATATCATTAGTACTATATCTACATTAGATGTGGAATGTACATTTGACAACAAAATCATTATTACCATATCTGCATTCGATATAATGTAATATACTGCTTCACTCCCACAGATCAATGTACATTTAAAAACAATATCATTATTACCATATCTACATTAGATATAATGTAATATATGGATTCGTTGCCACAGATCAATGTACATTTACTAACAATATTATTAGCACTATATCTACATTCGATACAATGTAATATACTGATTCATTCCCACAGATTAGTGCACATTTAATACCAATATCATTATTACTATATCTAGATTAGATATGTAATGTACATTTAACAACAAAATCATTATTACCACATCTACATTCGATATAATGTAATATTCTTCTTCATTCCCACAGACCAATGTAGATTTAATAACAATATCATTATTACCATATCTACAGTAGATATAATGTCATATACCGATTCATTCCCAGAGATCAATGTACATTTAATAACAATATCATTATTACCATATCTACATTAGATATTATGTAATATACTGATTCCTTCCCACAGATCAATGTACATTCAATAACAATATCATTAGTACTATATCTAGATTCGATATAATGTAATAAATTGATTCATTCCCACAGATCAATGTACATTTAATAACAAAATCATTATTACCATATCTAAATTCGATATAATGTACTATTCTGCTTCATTCCCACAGATCAATGTAGATTTAATAACAATATCATTATTACCATATCTACAGTAGATATAATGTCATATACAGATTCATTCCCACCGATCAATGTACATTAAATAACAATATCATTATTACCATATCTACATTAGATATTATGTAATATACTGATTCCTTCCCACAGATCAATGTACATTTAATAACACTATCATTAGTACTATATCTAGATTCGATATAATATAATATACTGATTCATTCCCACAGATCAATGTACATTTAATGCCATTATCATTAGTACCATATCTATATTAGATATTTAATGTACAATTAATAACAGTATTATTATTATCATATCTACATTAGATATAACGTAATATATTGATTGCTACCCACAGATCAATATACATTTAATCACAATATCAATAGCACTATATCTACATTGTATATAACTTAATATACTGATTCATTCCCACAGATCAATGTACATTTAATACCAATATCATTAGTACTATATCTACATTAGATATGTAATGTACATTTAACAACAAAATCATTATTACCATATCTGCATTCGATATAATGTAATATACTGCTTCATTCCCACAGATCAATGTACATTTAAAAACAATATCATTATTACCATATCTACATTAGATATAATGTCATATACAGATTCATTCCCAGAGATCAATGTACATTTAATAACAATATCATTATTACCATATCTACATTAGAAATTATGTAATATACTGATTCCTTCCCACAGATCAATGTACATTTAATAACAGTATCATTAGTACTATATCTAGATTCGATATAATGTAATAAATTGATTCATTCCCACAGATCAATGTACATTTAATAACAATATCATTATTACTATATCTTCAATAGATATAATGTAATATACTGATTCATTCCCACAGACCAATGTACATTTAATAACAATATCATTATTACTATTCGTACAGTAGATATAATGTAATATACGGATTCGGTCCCACAGATCAGTGTACATTTAATAACAATGTCATTGGTACTATATCTACATTCGATATAATGTAATATACTGATTTATTCCCACAGATCAATGTACATTTAGTACCAATATCATTACTACTATATCTACATTAGATATGTAATGTACATTTAACAACAAAATCATTATTAGTATATCTACATTCGATATAATGTAATATACTGATTCCTTCGCACAGATCAATGTACACTTAATAACAATATCATTAGCACTATATCTACATGACATATAATGTAATATATATGCTTCATTCACACAGATCAATGTACATTTAAAAACAATATCATTATTACCATATCTACATTAGATATAATGTAATATACGGATGCGTTCCCACAGATCAATGTACATTTAATAACAGTATCATTGGTACTATATCTACATTAGATATGTAATGTACATTTGACAACAAAATCATTATTACCATATCTACATTAGATATAATGTAATATACTGATTACTTCCCACAGATCAATGCAGATTTAATAACAATATCATTATTACTATATCTACAGTATATATAATGTCATATACAGATTCATTCTCACAGATCAATGTACATTTAATAACAATATCATTAGTACTATATCTACATTAGATATGTAATGTTCATTTAATAACAATATCATTATTACCATATCTACATTAGATATAATGTAATATACTGATTCCTTCCCACAGATCAATGTACATTTAATAAGAATATCATTGGTACTATATCAACATTCGATATAGTGTAATATATTGATTCATTCCCACAGATCAATGTACATTTAATAGCAATATCATTTGTACTATATCAACATTTTATATAATGTAATATACTGATTCCTTCCCACAGATCAATGTACATTTAATAACAACATCATTATTACTATATCTACATTAGATATAATGTTATACACAGATACATTCCAACAGACCAATGTACCTACACTTAATACCCATGTCATTATTACGATACCTACATAAGATATAATGTAATATACTGATTGCTACCCACCGATGAATGTACATTTAACAACAAGATCATTATTACCATATCTACATTAGATATAATGTAATATACTGATTCCTTCCCACAGATCAATGTACATTTGATAACAATATCATTAGTACTATATCTATATTCGATATAATGCAATATACTGATTCATTCCCATAGATCAATGTACACATAATACCAATGCCATTGGTACTATATCTACATTAGATATGTAATGTACAATTAATAACAATATTTTTATTACCATACATACATTAGATATAATGTAATATACTGATTCCTTCCCACAGATCAATGTACACTTAATAACAATATCATTATTACTATATCTACAGTAGATATAATGTCATATACAGATTCATTCCCACAGATCAATGTACATTTAATAACAATATCATTAGTACTATACCCACATTAGATATGTAATGTACATTTACAAACAATATCATTATTACCATATCTACATTCGATATAATGTAATATACTGATTCATTCCCACAGATCAATGTACCTACATTTAATACCCATGTCATTATTACGATACCTACATTAGATATAATGTAATATACTGGTTTCTACCCACAGATGAATGTACATTTAATAACAATATTATTATTACCACATCTACATTAGATAGAATGTAATATACTGATTCATTCCCACAGATCAATGTACATATAATAACAATATCATTTGTACTATATCAAAATGAGATGTAATGTTATATACAGATACATTCCAACAGGTCAATGTACGTACATTTAATACCCACGTCATTATTACGATACTTACGTGAGATATAATGTAATATACTGTATGCTAATAACAGATGAATGTACATTTAATAACAATATCATTATTACTATATCTACATTCGATATAATGTAATATACTGATTCATTCCCACAGATCAATGTACATTTAATAGCAATATCACTAGTACTATATCTACATTAGATATGTAATGTTCATTTAATAACAATATCACTATTACCATATCTACATTAGATATTATGTAACATACTGACTCCTTCCCACAGATCAATGTACATTTAATAACAATATCATTAGTACTATATCTACATTCGAAATAATGTAATAAATTGATTCATTCCCACAGATCAATGTACATTTAATAACAATATCATTACTACTATATCAACATTAGATATGTAATGTACATTTAACAACAAAATCATTATCAGCATATCGACATTCGATATAATGTAATATTCTGGTCCATTCCCACAGATCAATGTACATTTAAAAACAATATCATTATTACCATATCTACATGAGATATAATGTAATATACGGATTCCTTCCCACAGATCAATGTACATTTAATAACAATATCATTAGCACTATATCTACAATAGATATAATGTAATATACCGATTCATTCCCACAGATCAGTGTACATTTAATACCAGTACCATTAGTACTATATCTACATAAGATATGTAATGTACATTTAACAACAAAATCATTATTACCATATCTACATTCGATATAATGTAATATACTGATTCATTCACACAGATCAATGTACATTTAATGCCAATATCATTAGTACCATATCTATATTAGATATTTAATGTACAATTAATAACAGTATTATTATTATCATATCTACATTAGATATAACGTAATATATTGATTGCTACCCACAGATCAATATACATTTAATCACAATATCAGTAGCACTATATCTACATTGGATATAACGTAATATACTGATTCATTCCCACAGATCAATGTACATTTAATACCAATATCATTATTACTATATCTACAGTAGATATAATGTCATATACAGATTCATTCCCACAGATCAATGTACATTTAATAACAATATCATTGTTACTATTCGTACAGTAGATATAATGTAGTATACGGATTCGGTCCCACAGATCAATGTACATTTAATGCCAATATCATTAGTACCATATCTATATTAGATATTTAATGTACAATTAATAACAGTATTATTATTATCATATCTACATTAGATATAACCTAATATATTGATTGCTACCCACAGATCAATATACATTTAATCACAATATCAATAGCACTATATCTACATTGGATATAACGTATTATACTGATTCATTCCCACAGATCAATGTACATTTAATACCAATATCATTAGTACTATATCTACATTAGATATGTAATGTACATTTAACAACAAAATCATTATTACCATATCTACATTCGATATAATGTAATACACTGCTTCATTCCCACAGATCAATGTACATTTAAAAACAATATCATTATTACCATATCTACGTAAGATATGATGTAATATACGGATTCGTTCCCACAGATCAATGTACATTTAATAACAATATCATTAGCACTATATCTACATGACATATAATGTAATATACTGCTTCATTCACACAGATCAGTGTACATTTAAAAACAATATCATTATTACCATTTCTACATTAGATATAATGTAATATTCTGCTTCATTCCCACAGATCAATGTAGATTTAATAACAATATCCTTATTACCATATCTGCAGTAGATATAATGTCATATACAGATTCATTCCCACAGATCAATGTACATTTAATAACAATATCATTATTACCATATCTACATTCGATATAATGTAATATACTGCTTCATTCCCACAGATCAATGTACATTTAATGCCAATATCATTAGTACCATATCTATATTAGATATTTAATGTACAATTAATAACAGTATTATTATTATCATATCTACATTAGATATAACCTAATATATTGATTGCTACCCACAGATCAATATACATTTAATCACAATATCAATAGCACTATATCTACATTGGATATAACGTATTATACTGATTCATTCCCACAGATCAATGTACATTTAATACCAATATCATTAGTACTATATCTACATTAGATATGGAATGTACATTTGACAACAAAATCATTATTACCATATCTGCATTCGATATAATGTAATATACTGCTTCACTCCCACAGATCAATGTACATTTAAAAACAATATCATTATTACCATATCTACATTAGATATAATGTAATATATGGATTCGTTGCCACAGATCAATGTACATTTACTAACAATATTATTAGCACTATATCTACATTCGATACAATGTAATATACTGATTCATTCCCACAGATTAGTGCACATTTAATACCAATATCATTATTACTATATCTAGATTAGATATGTAATGTACATTTAACAACAAAATCATTATTACCACATCTACATTCGATATAATATAATATTCTTCTTCATTCCCACAGACCAATGTAGATTTAATAACAATATCATTATTACCATATCTACAGTAGATATAATGTCATATACCGATTCATTCCCAGAGATCAATGTACATTTAATAACAATATCATTATTACCATATCTACATTAGATATTATGTAATATACTGATTCCTTCCCACAGATCAATGTACATTCAATAACAATATCATTAGTACTATATCTAGATTCGATATAATGTAATAAATTGATTCATTCCCACAGATCAATGTACATTTAATAACAAAATCATTATTACCATATCTAAATTCGATATAATGTACTATTCTGCTTCATTCCCACAGATCAATGTAGATTTAATAACAATATCATTATTACCATATCTACAGTAGATATAATGTCATATACAGATTCATTCCCACCGATCAATGTACATTAAATAACAATATCATTATTACCATATCTACAGTAGATATAATGTCATATACAGATTCATTCCCACAGATCAATGTACATTTAATATCAATATCATTATTACCATATCTACATTAGATATTATGTAATATACTGATTCCTTCCCACAGATCAATGTACATTTAATAACAATATCATTAGTACTATATCTAGATTCGATATAATGTAATACACTGATTCATTCCCACAGATCAATGTACATTTAATAACAATATCATTATTACTGTTCCTACAGTAGGTATAATGTAATATACGGATTCGTTCCCACAGATCAATGTACATTTAATAACAATATCATTGGTACTATATCTACATTCGATATAATGTAATATACTGATTCATTCCCACAGATCAATGTACATTTAATACCAATATCATTACTACTATATCAACATTAGATATGTAATGTACATTTATCAACAAAATCATTATTAGCATATCTACATTCGATATAATGTAAGATTCTGCTTCATTCCCACAGATCAATGTACAATTAATAACTGCATTATTACTATCATATCTACATTAGATATAACGTAATATATTGGTTACTACCCACAGATCAATATACATTTAATCACAATATCAATAGCACTATATCTACATTGGATATAACGTTGTATACTGATTCATTCCCACAGATCAGTGTACATTTAATACCAATATCATCAGTACTATATCTACATTAGATATGTAATGTACATTTAACAACAAAATCATTATTACCATATCTAAATTCGATATAATGTAATATTCTGCTTCATTCCCACAGATCAATGTAGATTTAATAACAATATCATTATTACCATATCTACAGTAGATATAATGTCATATACAGATTCATTCCCACCGATCAATGTACATTAAATAACAATATCATTATTACCATATCTACATTAGATATTATGTAATATACTGATTCCTTCCCACAGATCAATGTACATTTAATAACACTATCATTAGTACTATATCTAGATTCGATATAATATAATATACTGATTCATTCCCACAGATCAATGTACATTTAATGCCATTATCATTAGTACCATATCTATATTAGATATTTAATGTACAATTAATAACAGTATTATTATTATCATATCTACATTAGATATAACGTAATATATTGATTGCTACCCACAGATCAATATACATTTAATCACAATATCAATAGCACTATATCTACATTGTATATAACTTAATATACTGATTCATTCCCACAGATCAATGTACATTTAATACCAATATCATTAGTACTATATCTACATTAGATATGTAATGTACATTTAACAACAAAATCATTATTACCATATCTGCATTCGATATAATGTAATATACTGCTTCATTCCCACAGATCAATGTACATTTAAAAACAATATCATTATTACCATATCTACATTAGATATAATGTCATATACAGATTCATTCCCAGAGATCAATGTACATTTAATAACAATATCATTATTACCATATCTACATTAGAAATTATGTAATATACTGATTCCTTCCCACAGATCAATGTACATTTAATAACAGTATCATTAGTACTATATCTAGATTCGATATAATGTAATAAATTGATTCATTCCCACAGATCAATGTACATTTAATAACAATATCATTATTACTATATCTTCAATAGATATAATGTAATATACTGATTCATTCCCACAGACCAATGTACATTTAATAACAATATCATTATTACTATTCGTACAGTAGATATAATGTAATATACGGATTCGGTCCCACAGATCAGTGTACATTTAATAACAATGTCATTGGTACTATATCTACATTCGATATAATGTAATATACTGATTTATTCCCACAGATCAATGTACATTTAGTACCAATATCATTACTACTATATCTACATTAGATATGTAATGTACATTTAACAACAAAATCATTATTAGTATATCTACATTCGATATAATGTAATATACTGATTCCTTCGCACAGATCAATGTACACTTAATAACAATATCATTAGCACTATATCTACATGACATATAATGTAATATATATGCTTCATTCACACAGATCAATGTACATTTAAAAACAATATCATTATTACCATATCTACATTAGATATAATGTAATATACGGATGCGTTCCCACAGATCAATGTACATTTAATAACAGTATCATTGGTACTATATCTACATTAGATATGTAATGTACATTTGACAACAAAATCATTATTACCATATCTACATTAGATATAATGTAATATACTGATTACTTCCCACAGATCAATGCAGATTTAATAACAATATCATTATTACTATATCTACAGTATATATAATGTCATATACAGATTCATTCTCACAGATCAATGTACATTTAATAACAATATCATTAGTACTATATCTACATTAGATATGTAATGTTCATTTAATAACAATATCATTATTACCATATCTACATTAGATATAATGTAATATACTGATTCCTTCCCACAGATCAATGTACATTTAATAAGAATATCATTGGTACTATATCAACATTCGATATAGTGTAATATATTGATTCATTCCCACAGATCAATGTACATTTAATAGCAATATCATTTGTACTATATCAACATTTTATATAATGTAATATACTGATTCCTCCCCACAGATCAATGTACATTTAATAACAACATCATTATTACTATATCTACATTAGATATAATGTTATACACAGATACATTCCAACAGACCAATGTACCTACACTTAATACCCATGTCATTATTACGATACCTACATAAGATATAATGTAATATACTGATTGCTACCCACCGATGAATGTACATTTAACAACAAGATCATTATTACCATATCTACATTAGATATAATGTAATATACTGATTCCTTCCCACAGATCAATGTACATTTGATAACAATATCATTAGTACTATATCTATATTCGATATAATGCAATATACTGATTCATTCCCATAGATCAATGTACACATAATACCAATGCCATTGGTACTATATCTACATTAGATATGTAATGTACAATTAATAACAATATTTTTATTACCATACATACATTAGATATAATGTAATATACTGATTCCTTCCCACAGATCAATGTACACTTAATAACAATATCATTATTACTATATCTACAGTAGATATAATGTCATATACAGATTCATTCCCACAGATCAATGTACATTTAATAACAATATCATTAGTACTATACCCACATTAGATATGTAATGTACATTTACAAACAATATCATTATTACCATATCTACATTCGATATAATGTAATATACTGATTCATTCCCACAGATCAATGTACCTACATTTAATACCCATGTCATTATTACGATACCTACATTAGATATAATGTAATATACTGGTTTCTACCCACAGATGAATGTACATTTAATAACAATATTATTATTACCACATCTACATTAGATAGAATGTAATATACTGATTCATTCCCACAGATCAATGTACATATAATAACAATATCATTTGTACTATATCAAAATGAGATGTAATGTTATATACAGATACATTCCAACAGGTCAATGTACGTACATTTAATACCCACGTCATTATTACGATACTTACGTGAGATATAATGTAATATACTGTATGCTAATAACAGATGAATGTACATTTAATAACAATATCATTATTACTATATCTACATTCGATATAATGTAATATACTGATTCATTCCCACAGATCAATGTACATTTAATAGCAATATCACTAGTACTATAGCTACATTAGATATGTAATGTTCATTTAATAACAATATCACTATTACCATATCTACATTAGATATTATGTAACATACTGACTCCTTCCCACAGATCAATGTACATTTAATAACAATATCATTAGTACTATATCTACATTCGAAATAATGTAATAAATTGATTCATTCCCACAGATCAATGTACATTTAATAACAATATCATTACTACTATATCAACATTAGATATGTAATGTACATTTAAAAACAATATCATTATTACCATATCTACATGAGATATAATGTAATATACGGATTCCTTCCCATAGATCAATGTACATTTAATAACAATATCATTAGCACTATATCTACATAAGATATAATGTAATATACCGATTCATTCCCACAGATCAGTGTACATTTAATACCAGTACCATTAGTACTATATCTACATAAGATATGTAATGTACATTTAACAACAAAATCATTATTACCATATCTACATTCGATATAATGTAATATACTGATTCATTCACACAGATCAATGTACATTTAATGCCAATATCATTAGTACCATATCTATATTAGATATTTAATGTACAATTAATAACAGTATTATTATTATCATATCTACATTAGATATAACGTAATATATTGATTGCTACCCACAGATCAATATACATTTAATCACAATATCAGTAGCACTATATCTACATTGGATATAACGTAATATACTGATTCATTCCCACAGATCAATGTACATTTAATACCAATATCATTATTACTATATCTACAGTAGATATAATGTCATATACAGATTCATTCCCACAGATCAATGTACATTTAATAACAATATCATTGTTACTATTCGTACAGTAGATATAATGTAGTATACGGATTCGGTCCCACAGATCAATGTACATTTAATAACAATATCATTGGTACTACATCTACATTCGATATAATGTAATATACTGATTCATTCCCACAGATCAAGGTACATTTAATACCAATATCATTACTACTATATCAACATTAGATATGTAATGTACATTTATCAACAAAATCATTATTAGCATATCTACATTCGATATAATGTAATATTCTGCTTCATTCCCACAGATCAATGTACAATTAATAACAGCATTATTATTATCATATTTACATTAGATATAACGTAATATATTGGTTACTACCCACAGATCAATATACATTTAATCACAATATCAATAGCACTATATCTACATTGGATATAACGTAATATACTGATTCATTCCCACAGATCAATGTACATTTAATACCAATATCATCAGTACTATATCTACATTAGATATGTAATGTACATTTAACAACAAAATCATTATTACCATATCTAAATTCGATATAATGTAATATTCTGCTTCATTCCCACAGATCAATGTAGATTTAATAACAATATCATTATTACCATATCTACAGTAGATATAATGTCATATACAGATTCATTCCCACCGATCAATGTACATTAAATAACAATATCATTATTACCATATCTACATTAGATATTATGTAATATACTGATTCCTTCCCACAGATCAATGTACATTTAATAACAATATCATTAGTACTATATCTAGATTCGATATAATGTAATATACTGATTCATTCCCACAGATCAATGTACATTTAATGCCATTATCATTAGTACCATATCTATATTAGATATTTAATGTACAATTAATAACAGTATTATTATTATCATATCTACATTAGATATAATGTAATATACTGATTCATTCCCACAGATCAATGTACATTTAATACCAATATCATCAGTACTATATCTACATTAGATATGTAATGTACATTTAACAACAAAATCATTATTACCATATCTAAATTCGATATAATGTAATATTCTGCTTCATTCCCACAGATCAATGTAGATTTAATAACAATATCATTATTACCATATCTACAGTAGATATAATGTCATATACAGATTCATTCCCACCGATCAATGTACATTAAATAACAATATCATTATTACCATATCTACATTAGATATTATGTAATATACTGATTCCTTCCCACAGATCAATGTACATTTAATAACAATATCATTAGTACTATATCTAGATTCGATATAATGTAATATACTGATTCATTCCCACAGATCAATGTACATTTAATGCCATTATCATTAGTACCATATCTATATTAGATATTTAATGTACAATTAATAACAGTATTATTATTATCATATCTACATTAGATATAACGTAATATATTGATTGCTACCCACAGATCAATATACATTTAATCACAATATCAATAGCACTATATCTACATTGTATATAACTTAATATACTGATTCATTCCCACAGATCAATGTACATTTAATAACAACATCATTGGTACTACATCTACATTCGATATAATGTAATATACTGATTCATTCCCGCAGATCAATGTGCATATAATAACAATATCATTAGTAATATCTACATTCGATATAATGTAATATACTGATTCATTCCCACAGATCAAGGTACATTTAATGACAATATCATTAGTACCATATCTATATTAGATATTTAATGTACAATTGATAACAGTATTATTGCTACCATATCTACATTAGACATAATGTAATATACGGATTCGTTCCCACAGATCAATGTACATTTAATGACAATATCATTAGCACTATATCTACATGACATATAATGTAATATACTGCTTCATTCACACAGATCAGTGTACATTTAAAAACAATATCATTATTACCATATCTACATTAGATATAATGTAATATTCTGCTTCATTCCCACAGATCAATGTAGATTTAATAACAATATCCTTATTACCATATCTACAGTAGATATAATGTCATATACAGATTCATTCCCACAGATCAATGTACATTTAATAACAATATCATTATTACCATATCTACATTCGATATAATGTAATATACTGCTTCATTCCCACAGATCAATGTACATTTAATGCCAATATCATTAGTACCATATCTATATTATATATTTAATGTACAATTAATAACAGTATTATTATTATCATATCTACATTAGATATAACCTAATATATTGATTGCTACCCACAGATCAATATACATTTAATCACAATATCAATAGCACTATATCTACATTGGATATAACGTATTATACTGATTCATTCCCACAGATCAATGTACATTTAATACCAATATCATTAGTACTATATCTACATTAGATATGGAATGTACATTTGACAACAAAATCATTATTACCATATCTGCATTCGATATAATGTAATATACTGCTTCACTCCCACAGATCAATGTACATTTAGAAACAATATCATTATTACCATATCTACATCAGATATAATGTAATATACTGCTTCATTCACACAGATCAATGTACATTTAACAACAATATCATTATTACCATATCTACATTAGATATAATGTAATATACGGATTCGTTCCCACAGATCAATGTACATTTAATTACAATATCATTGGTACTATATCTACATTAGATATGTAATGTACATTTAACAACAAAATCATTATTACCATATCTACATTCGATATAATGTAATATTCTGCTTCATTCCCACAGATCAATGTAGATTTAATAACAATATCATTATTGCCATATCTACGGTAGATATAATGTCATATACAGATTCATTCCTACAGATCAATGTACATTTAATAACAATATCATTATTACCATATCTACATTAGATATTATGTAATATACTGGTTCCTTCCCTCAGATCAATGTACATTTAATAACAATATCAGTATTACCATATCTACATAGATATAATGTAATATACTGCTTCATTCCCACAGATCAATGTACATTTAGAAACAATATCATTATTACCATATCTACATTAGATATAATGTAATATACGGATTCGTTCCCACAGATCAATGTACATTTAATAACAATATCAATATTACCATATCTACATTAGAAATTATGTAATATACTGATTCCTTCCCACAGATCAATGTACAATTAATAACAGCATTATTATTATCATATTTACATTAGATATAACGTAATATATTGGTTACTACCCACAGATCAATATACATTTAATCACAATATCAATAGCACTATATCTACATTGGATATAACGTAATATACTGATTCATTCCCACAGATCAATGTACATTTAATACCAATATCATCAGTACTATATCTACATTAGATATGTAATGTACGTTTAACAACAAAATCATTATTACCATATCTAAATTCGATATAATGTAATATTCTGCTTCATTCCCACAGATCAATGTAGATTTAATAACAATATCATTATTACCATATCTACAGTAGATATAATGTCATATACAGATTCATTCCCACCGATCAATGTACATTAAATAACAATATCATTATTACCATATCTACAGTAGATATAATGTCATATACAGATTCATTCCCACAGATCAATGTACATTTAATATCAATATCATTATTACCATATCTACATTAGATATTATGTAATATACTGATTCCTTCCCACAGATCAATGTACATTTAATAACAATATCATTAGTACTATATCTAGATTCGATATAATGTAATACACTGATTCATTCCCACAGATCAATGTACATTTAATAACAATATCATTATTACTGTTCCTACAGTAGGTATAATGTAATATACGGATTCGTTCCCACAGATCAATGTACATTTAATAACAATATCATTGGTACTATATCTACATTCGATATAATGTAATATACTGATTCATTCCCACAGATCAATGTACATTTAATACCAATATCATTACTACTATATCAACATTAGATATGTAATGTACATTTATCAACAAAATCATTATTAGCATATCTACATTCGATATAATGTAAGATTCTGCTTCATTCCCACAGATCAATGTACAATTAATAACTGCATTATTACTATCATATCTACATTAGATATAACGTAATATATTGGTTACTACCCACAGATCAATATACATTTAATCACAATATAAATAGCACTATATCTACATTGGATATAACGTTGTATACTGATTCATTCCCACAGATCAGTGTACATTTAATACCAATATCATCAGTACTATATCTACATTAGATATGTAATGTACATTTAACAACAAAATCATTATTACCATATCTAAATTCGATATAATGTAATATTCTGCTTCATTCCCACAGATCAATGTAGATTTAATAACAATATCATTATTACCATATCTACAGTAGATATAATGTCATATACAGATTCATTCCCACCGATCAATGTACATTAAATAACAATATCATTATTACCATATCTACATTAGATATTATGTAATATACTGATTCCTTCCCACAGATCAATGTACATTTAATAACACTATCATTAGTACTATATCTAGATTCGATATAATATAATATACTGATTCATTCCCACAGATCAATGTACATTTAATGCCATTATCATTAGTACCATATCTATATTAGATATTTAATGTACAATTAATAACAGTATTATTATTATCATATCTACATTAGATATAACGTAATATATTGATTGCTACCCACAGATCAATATACATTTAATCACAATATCAATAGCACTATATCTACATTGTATATAACTTAATATACTGATTCATTCCCACAGATCAATGTACATTTAATACCAATATCATTAGTACTATATCTACATTAGATATGTAATGTACATTTAACAACAAAATCATTATTACCATATCTGCATTCGATATAATGTAATATACTGCTTCATTCCCACAGATCAATGTACATTTAAAAACAATATCATTATTACCATATCTACATTAGATATAATGTCATATACAGATTCATTCCCAGAGATCAATGTACATTTAATAACAATATCATTATTACCATATCTACATTAGAAATTATGTAATATACTGATTCCTTCCCACAGATCAATGTACATTTAATAACAGTATCATTAGTACTATATCTAGATTCGATATAATGTAATAAATTGATTCATTCCCACAGATCAATGTACATTTAATAACAATATCATTATTACTATATCTTCAATAGATATAATGTAATATACTGATTCATTCCCACAGACCAATGTACATTTAATAACAATATCATTATTACTATTCGTACAGTAGATATAATGTAATATACGGATTCGGTCCCACAGATCAGTGTACATTTAATAACAATGTCATTGGTACTATATCTACATTCGATATAATGTAGTATACTGATTTATTCCCACAGATCAATGTACATTTAGTACCAATATCATTACTACTATATCTACATTAGATATGTAATGTACATTTAACAACAAAATCATTATTAGTATATCTACATTCGATATAATGTAATATACTGATTCCTTCGCACAGATCAATGTACACTTAATAACAATATCATTAGCACTATATCTACATGACATATAATGTAATATATATGCTTCATTCACACAGATCAATGTACATTTAAAAACAATATCATTATTACCATATCTACATTAGATATAATGTAATATACGGATGCGTTCCCACAGATCAATGTACATTTAATAACAGTATCATTGGTACTATATCTACATTAGATATGTAATGTACATTTGACAACAAAATCATTATTACCATATCTACATTAGATATAATGTAATATACTGATTACTTCCCACAGATCAATGCAGATTTAATAACAATATCATTATTACTATATCTACAGTATATATAATGTCATATACAGATTCATTCTCACAGATCAATGTACATTTAATAACAATATCATTAGTACTATATCTACATTAGATATGTAATGTTCATTTAATAACAATATCATTATTACCATATCTACATTAGATATAATGTAATATACTGATTCCTTCCCACAGATCAATGTACATTTAATAAGAATATCATTGGTACTATATCAACATTCGATATAGTGTAATATATTGATTCATTCCCACAGATCAATGTACATTTAATAGCAATATCATTTGTACTATATCAACATTTTATATAATGTAATATACTGATTCCTTCCCACAGATCAATGTACATTTAATAACAACATCATTATTACTATATCTACATTAGATATAATGTTATACACAGATACATTCCAACAGACCAATGTACCTACACTTAATACCCATGTCATTATTACGATACCTACATAAGATATAATGTAATATACTGATTGCTACCCACCGATGAATGTACATTTAACAACAAGATCATTATTACCATATCTACATTAGATATAATGTAATATACTGATTCCTTCCCACAGATCAATGTACATTTGATAACAATATCATTAGTACTATATCTATATTCGATATAATGCAATATACTGATTCATTCCCATAGATCAATGTACACATAATACCAATGCCATTGGTACTATATCTACATTAGATATGTAATGTACAATTAATAACAATATTTTTATTACCATACATACATTAGATATAATGTAATATACTGATTCCTTCCCACAGATCAATGTACACTTAATAACAATATCATTATTACTATATCTACAGTAGATATAATGTCATATACAGATTCATTCCCACAGATCAATGTACATTTAATAACAATATCATTAGTACTATACCCACATTAGATATGTAATGTACATTTACAAACAATATCATTATTACCATATCTACATTCGATATAATGTAATATACTGATTCATTCCCACAGATCAATGTACCTACATTTAATACCCATGTCATTATTACGATACCTACATTAGATATAATGTAATATACTGGTTTCTACCCACAGATGAATGTACATTTAATAACAATATTATTATTACCACATCTACATTAGATAGAATGTAATATACTGATTCATTCCCACAGATCAATGTACATATAATAACAATATCATTTGTACTATATCAAAATGAGATGTAATGTTATATACAGATACATTCCAACAGGTCAATGTACGTACATTTAATACCCACGTCATTATTACGATACTTACGTGAGATATAATGTAATATACTGTATGCTAATAACAGATGAATGTACATTTAATAACAATATCATTATTACTATATCTACATTCGATATAATGTAATATACTTATTCATTCCCACAGATCAATGTACATTTAATAGCAATATCACTAGTACTATATCTACATTAGATATGTAATGTTCATTTAATAACAATATCACTATTACCATATCTACATTAGATATTATGTAACATACTGACTCCTTCCCACAGATCAATGTACATTTAATAACAATATCATTAGTACTATATCTACATTCGAAATAATGTAATAAATTGATTCATTCCCACAGATCAATGTACATTTAATAACAATATCATTACTACTATATCAACATTAGATATGTAATGTACATTTAACAACAAAATCATTATTAGCATATCGACATTCGATATAATGTAATATTCTGGTCCATTCCCACAGATCAATGTACATTTAAAAACAATATCATTATTACCATATCTACATGAGATATAATGTAATATACGGATTCCTTCCCACAGATCAATGTACATTTAATAACAATATCATTAGCACTATATCTACATAAGATATAATGTAATATACCGATTCATTCCCACAGATCAGTGTACATTTAATACCAGTACCATTAGTACTATATCTACATAAGATATGTAATGTACATTTAACAACAAAATCATTATTACCATATCTACATTCGATATAATGTAATATACTGATTCATTCACACAGATCAATGTACATTTAATGCCAATATCATTAGTACCATATCTATATTAGATATTTAATGTACAATTAATAACAGTATTATTATTATCATATCTACATTAGATATAACGTAATATATTGATTGCTACCCACAGATCAATATACATTTAATCACAATATCAGTAGCACTATATCTACATTGGATATAACGTAATATACTGATTCATTCCCACAGATCAATGTACATTTAATACCAATATCATTATTACTATATCTACAGTAGATATAATGTCATATACAGATTCATTCCCACAGATCAATGTACATTTAATAACAATATCATTGTTACTATTCGTACAGTAGATATAATGTAGTATACCGATTCGGTCCCACAGATCAATGTACATTTAATAACAATATCATTGGTACTACATCTACATTCGATATAATGTAATATACTGATTCATTCCCACAGATCAAGGTACATTTAATACCAATATCATTACTACTATATCAACATTAGATATGTAATGTACATTTATCAACAAAATCATTATTAGCATATCTACATTCGATATAATGTAATATTCTGCTTCATTCCCACAGATCAATGTACAATTAATAACAGCATTATTATTATCATATTTACATTAGATATAACGTAATATATTGGTTACTACCCACAGATCAATATACATTTAATCACAATATCAATAGCACTATATCTACATTGGATATAACGTAATATACTGATTCATTCCCACAGATCAATGTACATTTAATACCAATATCATCAGTACTATATCTACATTAGATATGTAATGTACATTTAACAACAAAATCATTATTACCATATCTAAATTCGATATAATGTAATATTCTGCTTCATTCCCACAGATCAATGTAGATTTAATAACAATATCATTATTACCATATCTACAGTAGATATAATGTCATATACAGATTCATTCCCACCGATCAATGTACATTAAATAACAATATCATTATTACCATATCTACATTAGATATTATGTAATATACTGATTCCTTCCCACAGATCAATGTACATTTAATAACAATATCATTAGTACTATATCTAGATTCGATATAATGTAATATACTGATTCATTCCCACAGATCAATGTACATTTAATGCCATTATCATTAGTACCATATCTATATTAGATATTTAATGTACAATTAATAACAGTATTATTATTATCATATCTACATTAGATATAATGTAATATACTGATTCATTCCCACAGATCAATGTACATTTAATACCAATATCATCAGTACTATATCTACATTAGATATGTAATGTACATTTAACAACAAAATCATTATTACCATATCTAAATTCGATATAATGTAATATTCTGCTTCATTCCCACAGATCAATGTAGATTTAATAACAATATCATTATTACCATATCTACAGTAGATATAATGTCATATACAGATTCATTCCCACCGATCAATGTACATTAAATAACAATATCATTATTACCATATCTACATTAGATATTATGTAATATACTGATTCCTTCCCACAGATCAATGTACATTTAATAACAATATCATTAGTACTATATCTAGATTCGATATAATGTAATATACTGATTCATTCCCACAGATCAATGTACATTTAATGCCATTATCATTAGTACCATATCTATATTAGATATTTAATGTACAATTAATAACAGTATTATTATTATCATATCTACATTAGATATAACGTAATATATTGATTGCTACCCACAGATCAATATACATTTAATCACAATATCAATAGCACTATATCTACATTGTATATAACTTAATATACTGATTCATTCCCACAGATCAATGTACATTTAATAACAACATCATTGGTACTACATCTACATTCGATATAATGTAATATACTGATTCATTCCCGCAGATCAATGTGCATATAATAACAATATCATTAGTAATATCTACATTCGATATAATGTAATATACTGATTCATTCCCACAGATCAAGGTACATTTAATGACAATATCATTAGTACCATATCTATATTAGATATTTAATGTACAATTGATAACAGTATTATTGCTACCATATCTACATTAGACATAATGTAATATACGGATTCGTTCCCACAGATCAATGTACATTTAATGACAATATCATTAGCACTATATCTACATGACATATAATGTAATATACTGCTTCATTCACACAGATCAGTGTACATTTAAAAACAATATCATTATTACCATATCTACATTAGATATAATGTAATATTCTGCTTCATTCCCACAGATCAATGTAGATTTAATAACAATATCCTTATTACCATATCTACAGTAGATATAATGTCATATACAGATTCATTCCCACAGATCAATGTACATTTAATAACAATATCATTATTACCATATCTACATTCGATATAATGTAATATACTGCTTCATTCCCACAGATCAATGTACATTTAATGCCAATATCATTAGTACCATATCTATATTATATATTTAATGTACAATTAATAACAGTATTATTATTATCATATCTACATTAGATATAACCTAATATATTGATTGCTACCCACAGATCAATATACATTTAATCACAATATCAATAGCACTATATCTACATTGGATATAACGTATTATACTGATTCATTCCCACAGATCAATGTACATTTAATACCAATATCATTAGTACTATATCTACATTAGATATGGAATGTACATTTGACAACAAAATCATTATTACCATATCTGCATTCGATATAATGTAATATACTGCTTCACTCCCACAGATCAATGTACATTTAGAAACAATATCATTATTACCATATCTACATCAGATATAATGTAATATACTGCTTCATTCACACAGATCAATGTACATTTAACAACAATATCATTATTACCATATCTACATTAGATATAATGTAATATACGGATTCGTTCCCACAGATCAATGTACATTTAATTACAATATCATTGGTACTATATCTACATTAGATATGTAATGTACATTTAACAACAAAATCATTATTACCATATCTACATTCGATATAATGTAATATTCTGCTTCATTCCCACAGATCAATGTAGATTTAATAACAATATCATTATTGCCATATCTACGGTAGATATAATGTCATATACAGATTCATTCCTACAGATCAATGTACATTTAATAACAATATCATTATTACCATATCTACATTAGATATTATGTAATATACTGGTTCCTTCCCTCAGATCAATGTACATTTAATAACAATATCAGTATTACCATATCTACATAGATATAATGTAATATACTGCTTCATTCCCACAGATCAATGTACATTTAGAAACAATATCATTATTACCATATCTACATTAGATATAATGTAATATACGGATTCGTTCCCACAGATCAATGTACATTTAATAACAATATCAATATTACCATATCTACATTAGAAATTATGTAATATACTGATTCCTTCCCACAGATCAATGTACAATTAATAACAGCATTATTATTATCATATTTACATTAGATATAACGTAATATATTGGTTACTACCCACAGATCAATATACATTTAATCACAATATCAATAGCACTATATCTACATTGGATATAACGTAATATACTGATTCATTCCCACAGATCAATGTACATTTAATACCAATATCATCAGTACTATATCTACATTAGATATGTAATGTACGTTTAACAACAAAATCATTATTACCATATCTAAATTCGATATAATGTAATATTCTGCTTCATTCCCACAGATCAATGTAGATTTAATAACAATATCATTATTACCATATCTACAGTAGATATAATGTCATATACAGATTCATTCCCACCGATCAATGTACATTAAATAACAATATCATTATTACCATATCTACAGTAGATATAATGTCATATACAGATTCATTCCCACAGATCAATGTACATTTAATATCAATATCATTATTACCATATCTACATTAGATATTATGTAATATACTGATTCCTTCCCACAGATCAATGTACATTTAATAACAATATCATTAGTACTATATCTAGATTCGATATAATGTAATACACTGATTCATTCCCACAGATCAATGTACATTTAATAACAATATCATTATTACTGTTCCTACAGTAGGTATAATGTAATATACGGATTCGTTCCCACAGATCAATGTACATTTAATAACAATATCATTGGTACTATATCTACATTCGATATAATGTAATATACTGATTCATTCCCACAGATCAATGTACATTTAATACCAATATCATTACTACTATATCAACATTAGATATGTAATGTACATTTATCAACAAAATCATTATTAGCATATCTACATTCGATATAATGTAAGATTCTGCTTCATTCCCACAGATCAATGTACAATTAATAACTGCATTATTACTATCATATCTACATTAGATATAACGTAATATATTGGTTACTACCCACAGATCAATATACATTTAATCACAATATAAATAGCACTATATCTACATTGGATATAACGTTGTATACTGATTCATTCCCACAGATCAGTGTACATTTAATACCAATATCATCAGTACTATATCTACATTAGATATGTAATGTACATTTAACAACAAAATCATTATTACCATATCTAAATTCGATATAATGTAATATTCTGCTTCATTCCCACAGATCAATGTAGATTTAATAACAATATCATTATTACCATATCTACAGTAGATATAATGTCATATACAGATTCATTCCCACCGATCAATGTACATTAAATAACAATATCATTATTACCATATCTACATTAGATATTATGTAATATACTGATTCCTTCCCACAGATCAATGTACATTTAATAACACTATCATTAGTACTATATCTAGATTCGATATAATATAATATACTGATTCATTCCCACAGATCAATGTACATTTAATGCCATTATCATTAGTACCATATCTATATTAGATATTTAATGTACAATTAATAACAGTATTATTATTATCATATCTACATTAGATATAACGTAATATATTGATTGCTACCCACAGATCAATATACATTTAATCACAATATCAATAGCACTATATCTACATTGTATATAACTTAATATACTGATTCATTCCCACAGATCAATGTACATTTAATACCAATATCATTAGTACTATATCTACATTAGATATGTAATGTACATTTAACAACAAAATCATTATTACCATATCTGCATTCGATATAATGTAATATACTGCTTCATTCCCACAGATCAATGTACATTTAAAAACAATATCATTATTACCATATCTACATTAGATATAATGTCATATACAGATTCATTCCCAGAGATCAATGTACATTTAATAACAATATCATTATTACCATATCTACATTAGATATAATGTAATATACTGATTCCTTCCCACAGATCAATGTACATTTAATAACAGTATCATTAGTACTATATCTAGATTCGATATAATGTAATAAATTGATTCATTCCCACAGATCAATGTACATTTAATAACAATATCATTATTACTATATCTTCAATAGATATAATGTAATATACTGATTCATTCCCACAGACCAATGTACATTTAATAACAATATCATTATTACTATTCGTACAGTAGATATAATGTAATATACGGATTCGGTCCCACAGATCAGTGTACATTTAATAACAATGTCATTGGTACTATATCTACATTCGATATAATGTAGTATACTGATTTATTCCCACAGATCAATGTACATTTAGTACCAATATCATTACTACTATATCTACATTAGATATGTAATGTACATTTAACAACAAAATCATTATTAGTATATCTACATTCGATATAATGTAATATACTGATTCCTTCGCACAGATCAATGTACACTTAATAACAATATCATTAGCACTATATCTACATGACATATAATGTAATATATATGCTTCATTCACACAGATCAATGTACATTTAAAAACAATATCATTATTACCATATCTACATTAGATATAATGTAATATACGGATGCGTTCCCACAGATCAATGTACATTTAATAACAGTATCATTGGTACTATATCTACATTAGATATGTAATGTACATTTGACAACAAAATCATTATTACCATATCTACATTAGATATAATGTAATATACTGATTACTTCCCACAGATCAATGCAGATTTAATAACAATATCATTATTACTATATCTACAGTATATATAATGTCATATACAGATTCATTCTCACAGATCAATGTACATTTAATAACAATATCATTAGTACTATATCTACATTAGATATGTAATGTTCATTTAATAACAATATCATTATTACCATATCTACATTAGATATAATGTAATATACTGATTCCTTCCCACAGATCAATGTACATTTAATAAGAATATCATTGGTACTATATCAACATTCGATATAGTGTAATATATTGATTCATTCCCACAGATCAATGTACATTTAATAGCAATATCATTTGTACTATATCAACATTTTATATAATGTAATATACTGATTCCTTCCCACAGATCAATGTACATTTAATAACAACATCATTATTACTATATCTACATTAGATATAATGTTATACACAGATACATTCCAACAGACCAATGTACCTACACTTAATACCCATGTCATTATTACGATACCTACATAAGATATAATGTAATATACTGATTGCTACCCACCGATGAATGTACATTTAACAACAAGATCATTATTACCATATCTACATTAGATATAATGTAATATACTGATTCCTTCCCACAGATCAATGTACATTTGATAACAATATCATTAGTACTATATCTATATTCGATATAATGCAATATACTGATTCATTCCCATAGATCAATGTACACATAATACCAATGCCATTGGTACTATATCTACATTAGATATGTAATGTACAATTAATAACAATATTTTTATTACCATACATACATTAGATATAATGTAATATACTGATTCCTTCCCACAGATCAATGTACACTTAATAACAATATCATTATTACTATATCTACAGTAGATATAATGTCATATACAGATTCATTCCCACAGATCAATGTACATTTAATAACAATATCATTAGTACTATACCCACATTAGATATGTAATGTACATTTACAAACAATATCATTATTACCATATCTACATTCGATATAATGTAATATACTGATTCATTCCCACAGATCAATGTACCTACATTTAATACCCATGTCATTATTACGATACCTACATTAGATATAATGTAATATACTGGTTTCTACCCACAGATGAATGTACATTTAATAACAATATTATTATTACCACATCTACATTAGATAGAATGTAATATACTGATTCATTCCCACAGATCAATGTACATATAATAACAATATCATTTGTACTATATCAAAATGAGATGTAATGTTATATACAGATACATTCCAACAGGTCAATGTACGTACATTTAATACCCACGTCATTATTACGATACTTACGTGAGATATAATGTAATATACTGTATGCTAATAACAGATGAATGTACATTTAATAACAATATCATTATTACTATATCTACATTCGATATAATGTAATATACTTATTCATTCCCACAGATCAATGTACATTTAATAGCAATATCACTAGTACTATATCTACATTAGATATGTAATGTTCATTTAATAACAATATCACTATTACCATATCTACATTAGATATTATGTAACATACTGACTCCTTCCCACAGATCAATGTACATTTAATAACAATATCATTAGTACTATATCTACATTCGAAATAATGTAATAAATTGATTCATTCCCACAGATCAATGTACATTTAATAACAATATCATTACTACTATATCAACATTAGATATGTAATGTACATTTAACAACAAAATCATTATTAGCATATCGACATTCGATATAATGTAATATTCTGGTCCATTCCCACAGATCAATGTACATTTAAAAACAATATCATTATTACCATATCTACATGAGATATAATGTAATATACGGATTCCTTCCCACAGATCAATGTACATTTAATAACAATATCATTAGCACTATATCTACATAAGATATAATGTAATATACCGATTCATTCCCACAGATCAGTGTACATTTAATACCAGTACCATTAGTACTATATCTACATAAGATATGTAATGTACATTTAACAACAAAATCATTATTACCATATCTACATTCGATATAATGTAATATACTGATTCATTCACACAGATCAATGTACATTTAATGCCAATATCATTAGTACCATATCTATATTAGATATTTAATGTACAATTAATAACAGTATTATTATTATCATATCTACATTAGATATAACGTAATATATTGATTGCTACCCACAGATCAATATACATTTAATCACAATATCAGTAGCACTATATCTACATTGGATATAACGTAATATACTGATTCATTCCCACAGATCAATGTACATTTAATACCAATATCATTATTACTATATCTACAGTAGATATAATGTCATATACAGATTCATTCCCACAGATCAATGTACATTTAATAACAATATCATTGTTACTATTCGTACAGTAGATATAATGTAGTATACGGATTCGTTCCCACAGATCAATGTACATTTAATGACAATATCATTAGCACTATATCTACATGACATATAATGTAATATACTGCTTCATTCACACAGATCAGTGTACATTTAAAAACAATATCATTATTACCATATCTACATTAGATATAATGTAATATTCTGCTTCATTCCCACAGATCAATGTAGATTTAATAACAATATCCTTATTACCATATCTACAGTAGATATAATGTCATATACAGATTCATTCCCACAGATCAATGTACATTTAATAACAATATCATTATTACCATATCTACATTCGATATAATGTAATATACTGCTTCATTCCCACAGATCAATGTACATTTAATGCCAATATCATTAGTACCATATCTATATTATATATTTAATGTACAATTAATAACAGTATTATTATTATCATATCTACATTAGATATAACCTAATATATTGATTGCTACCCACAGATCAATATACATTTAATCACAATATCAATAGCACTATATCTACATTGGATATAACGTATTATACTGATTCATTCCCACAGATCAATGTACATTTAATACCAATATCATTAGTACTATATCTACATTAGATATGGAATGTACATTTGACAACAAAATCATTATTACCATATCTGCATTCGATATAATGTAATATACTGCTTCACTCCCACAGATCAATGTACATTTAGAAACAATATCATTATTACCATATCTACATCAGATATAATGTAATATACTGCTTCATTCACACAGATCAATGTACATTTAACAACAATATCATTATTACCATATCTACATTAGATATAATGTAATATACGGATTCGTTCCCACAGATCAATGTACATTTAATTACAATATCATTGGTACTATATCTACATTAGATATGTAATGTACATTTAACAACAAAATCATTATTACCATATCTACATTCGATATAATGTAATATTCTGCTTCATTCCCACAGATCAATGTAGATTTAATAACAATATCATTATTGCCATATCTACGGTAGATATAATGTCATATACAGATTCATTCCTACAGATCAATGTACATTTAATAACAATATCATTATTACCATATCTACATTAGATATTATGTAATATACTGGTTCCTTCCCTCAGATCAATGTACATTTAATAACAATATCAGTATTACCATATCTACATAGATATAATGTAATATACTGCTTCATTCCCACAGATCAATGTACATTTAGAAACAATATCATTATTACCATATCTACATTAGATATAATGTAATATACGGATTCGTTCCCACAGATCAATGTACATTTAATAACAATATCAATATTACCATATCTACATTAGAAATTATGTAATATACTGATTCCTTCCCACAGATCAATGTACAATTAATAACAGCATTATTATTATCATATTTACATTAGATATAACGTAATATATTGGTTACTACCCACAGATCAATATACATTTAATCACAATATCAATAGCACTATATCTACATTGGATATAACGTAATATACTGATTCATTCCCACAGATCAATGTACATTTAATACCAATATCATCAGTACTATATCTACATTAGATATGTAATGTACGTTTAACAACAAAATCATTATTACCATATCTAAATTCGATATAATGTAATATTCTGCTTCATTCCCACAGATCAATGTAGATTTAATAACAATATCATTATTACCATATCTACAGTAGATATAATGTCATATACAGATTCATTTCCACAGATCAATGTACATTTAATAACAATATCATTATTACCATATCTACATTAGATATAATGTAATATACTGATTACTTCCCACAGATCAATGCAGATTTAATAACAATATCATTATTACTATATCTACAGTATATATAATGTCATATACAGATTCATTCTCACAGATCAATGTACATTTAATAACAATATCATTAGTACTATATCTACATTAGATATGTAATGTTCATTTAATAACAATATCATTATTACCATATCTACATTAGATATAATGTAATATACTGATTCCTTCCCACAGATCAATGTACATTTAATAAGAATATCATTGGTACTATATCAACATTCGATATAGTGTAATATATTGATTCATTCCCACAGATCAATGTACATTTAATAGCAATATCATTTGTACTATATCAACATTTTATATAATGTAATATACTGATTCCTTCCCACAGATCAATGTACATTTAATAACAACATCATTATTACTATATCTACATTAGATATAATGTTATACACAGATACATTCCAACAGACCAATGTACCTACACTTAATACCCTTGTCATTATTACGATACCTACATAAGATATAATGTAATATACTGATTGCTACCCACCGATGAATGTACATTTAACAACAAGATCATTATTACCATATCTACATCAGATATAATGTAATATACTGATTCCTTCCCACAGATCAATGTACATTTGATAACAATATCATTAGTACTATATCTATATTCGATATAATGCAATATACTGATTCATTCCCATAGATCAATGTACACATAATACCAATGCCATTAGTACTATATCTACATTAGATATGTAATGTACAATTAATAACAATATTTTTATTACCATACATACATTAGATATAATGTAATATACTGATTCCTTCCCACAGATCAATGTACACTTAATAACAATATCATTATTACTATATCTACAGTAGATATAATGTCATATACAGATTCATTCCCACAGATCAATGTACATTTAATAACAATATCATTAGTACTATACCCACATTAGATATGTAATGTACATTTACAAACAATATCATTATTACCATATCTACATTCGATATAATGTAATATACTGATTCATTCCCACAGATCAATGTACCTACATTTAATACCCATGTCATTATTACGATACCTACATTAGATATAATGTAATATACTGGTTTCTACCCACAGATGAATGTACATTTAATAACAATATTATTATTACCACATCTACATTAGATAGAATGTAATATACTGATTCATTCCCACAGATCAATGTACATATAATAACAATATCATTTGTACTATATCAAAATGAGATGTAATGTTATATACAGATACATTCCAACAGGTCAATGTACGTACATTTAATACCCACGTCATTATTACGATACTTACGTGAGATATAATGTAATATACTGTATGCTAATAACAGATGAATGTACATTTAATAACAATATCATTATTACTATATCTACATTCGATATAATGTAATATACTGATTCATTCCCACAGATCAATGTACATTTAATAGCAATATCACTAGTACTCTATCTACATTAGATATGTAATGTTCATTTAATAACAATATCACTATTACCATATCTACATTAGATATTATGTAACATACTGACTCCTTCCCACAGATCAATGTACATTTAATAACAATATCATTAGTACTATATCTACATTCGAAATAATGTAATAAATTGATTCATTCCCACAGATCAATGTACATTTAATAACAATATCATTACTACTATATCAACATTAGATATGTAATGTACATTTAACAACAAAATCATTATTAGCATATCGACATTCGATATAATGTAATATTCTGGTCCATTCCCACAGATCAATGTACATTTAAAAACAATATCATTATTACCATATCTACATGAGATATAATGTAATATACGGATTCCTTCCCACAGATCAATGTACATTTAATAACAATATCATTAGCACTATATCTACATAAGATATAATGTAATATACCGATTCATTCCCACAGATCAGTGTACATTTAATACCAGTACCATTAGTACTATATCTACATAAGATATGTAATGTACATTTAACAACAAAATCATTATTACCATATCTACATTCGATATAATGTAATATACTGATTCATTCACACAGATCAATGTACATTTAATGCCAATATCATTAGTACCATATCTATATTAGATATTTAATGTACAATTAATAACAGTATTATTATTATCATATCTACATTAGATATAACGTAATATATTGATTGCTACCCACAGATCAATATACATTTAATCACAATATCAGTAGCACTATATCTACATTGGATATAACGTAATATACTGATTCATTCCCACAGATCAATGTACATTTAATACCAATATCATTATTACTATATCTACAGTAGATATAATGTCATATACAGATTCATTCCCACAGATCAATGTACATTTAATAACAATATCATTGTTACTATTCGTACAGTAGATATAATGTAGTATACGGATTCGGTCCCACAGATCAATGTACATTTAATAACAATATCATTGGTACTACATCTACATTCGATATAATGTAATATACTGATTCATTCCCACAGATCAAGGTACATTTAATACCAATATCATTACTACTATATCAACATTAGATATGTAATGTACATTTATCAACAAAATCATTATTAGCATATCTACATTCGATATAATGTAATATTCTGCTTCATTCCCACAGATCAATGTACAATTAATAACAGCATTATTATTATCATATTTACATTAGATATAACGTAATATATTGGTTACTACCCACAGATCAATATACATTTAATCACAATATCAATAGCACTATATCTACATTGGATATAACGTAATATACTGATTCATTCCCACAGATCAATGTACATTTAATACCAATATCATCAGTACTATATCTACATTAGATATGTAATGTACATTTAACAACAAAATCATTATTACCATATCTAAATTCGATATAATGTAATATTCTGCTTCATTCCCACAGATCAATGTAGATTTAATAACAATATCATTATTACCATATCTACAGTAGATATAATGTCATATACAGATTCATTCCCACCGATCAATGTACATTAAATAACAATATCATTATTACCATATCTACATTAGATATTATGTAATATACTGATTCCTTCCCACAGATCAATGTACATTTAATAACAATATCATTAGTACTATATCTAGATTCGATATAATGTAATATACTGATTCATTCCCACAGATCAATGTACATTTAATGCCATTATCATTAGTACCATATCTATATTAGATATTTAATGTGCAATTAATAACAGTATTATTATTATCATATCTACATTAGATATAATGTAATATACTGATTCATTCCCACAGATCAATGTACATTTAATACCAATATCATCAGTACTATATCTACATTAGATATGTAATGTACATTTAACAACAAAATCATTATTACCATATCTAAATTCGATATAATGTAATATTCTGCTTCATTCCCACAGATCAATGTAGATTTAATAACAATATCATTATTACCATATCTACAGTAGATATAATGTCATATACAGATTCATTCCCACCGATCAATGTACATTAAATAACAATATCATTATTACCATATCTACATTAGATATTATGTAATATACTGATTCCTTCCCACAGATCAATGTACATTTAATAACAATATCATTAGTACTATATCTAGATTCGATATAATGTAATATACTGATTCATTCCCACAGATCAATGTACATTTAATGCCATTATCATTAGTACCATATCTATATTAGATATTTAATGTACAATTAATAACAGTATTATTATTATCATATCTACATTAGATATAACGTAATATATTGATTGCTACCCACAGATCAATATACATTTAATCACAATATCAATAGCACTATATCTACATTGTATATAACTTAATATACTGATTCATTCCCACAGATCAATGTACATTTAATAACAACATCATTGGTACTACATCTACATTCGATATAATGTAATATACTGATTCATTCCCGCAGATCAATGTGCATATAATAACAATATCATTAGTAATATCTACATTCGATATAATGTAATATACTGATTCATTCCCACAGATCAAGGTACATTTAATGACAATATCATTAGTACCATATCTATATTAGATATTTAATGTACAATTGATAACAGTATTATTGCTACCATATCTACATTAGACATAATGTAATATACGGATTCGTTCCCACAGATCAATGTACATTTAATGACAATATCATTAGCACTATATCTACATGACATATAATGTAATATACTGCTCCATTCACACAGATCAGTGTACATTTAAAAACAATATCATTATTACCATATCTACATTAGATATAATGTAATATTCTGCTTCATTCCCACAGATCAATGTAGATTTAATAACAATATCCTTATTACCATATCTACAGTAGATATAATGTCATATACAGATTCATTCCCACAGATCAATGTACATTTAATAACAATATCATTATTACCATATCTACATTCGATATAATGTAATATACTGCTTCATTCCCACAGATCAATGTACATTTAATGCCAATATCATTAGTACCATATCTATATTATATATTTAATGTACAATTAATAACAGTATTATTATTATCATATCTACATTAGATATAACCTAATATATTGATTGCTACCCACAGATCAATATACATTTAATCACAATATCAATAGCACTATATCTACATTGGATATAACGTATTATACTGATTCATTCCCACAGATCAATGTACATTTAATACCAATATCATTAGTACTATATCTACATTAGATATGGAATGTACATTTGACAACAAAATCATTATTACCATATCTGCATTCGATATAATGTAATATACTGCTTCACTCCCACAGATCAATGTACATTTAGAAACAATATCATTATTACCATATCTACATCAGATATAATGTAATATACTGCTTCATTCACACAGATCAATGTACATTTAACAACAATATCATTATTACCATATCTACATTAGATATAATGTAATATACGGATTCGTTCCCACAGATCAATGTACATTTAATTACAATATCATTGGTACTATATCTACATTAGATATGTAATGTACATTTAACAACAAAATCATTATTACCATATCTACATTCGATATAATGTAATATTCTGCTTCATTCCCACAGATCAATGTAGATTTAATAACAATATCATTATTGCCATATCTACGGTAGATATAATGTCATATACAGATTCATTCCTACAGATCAATGTACATTTAATAACAATATCATTATTACCATATCTACATTAGATATTATGTAATATACTGGTTCCTTCCCTCAGATCAATGTACATTTAATAACAATATCAGTATTACCATATCTACATAGATATAATGTAATATACTGCTTCATTCCCACAGATCAATGTACATTTAGAAACAATATCATTATTACCATATCTACATTAGATATAATGTAATATACGGATTCGTTCCCACAGATCAATGTACATTTAATAACAATATCAATATTACCATATCTACATTAGAAATTATGTAATATACTGATTCCTTCCCACAGATCAATGTACAATTAATAACAGCATTATTATTATCATATTTACATTAGATATAACGTAATATATTGGTTACTACCCACAGATCAATATACATTTAATCACAATATCAATAGCACTATATCTACATTGGATATAACGTAATATACTGATTCATTCCCACAGATCAATGTACATTTAATACCAATATCATCAGTACTATATCTACATTAGATATGTAATGTACGTTTAACAACAAAATCATTATTACCATATCTAAATTCGATATAATGTAATATTCTGCTTCATTCCCACAGATCAATGTAGATTTAATAACAATATCATTATTACCATATCTACAGTAGATATAATGTCATATACAGATTCATTTCCACAGATCAATGTACATTTAATAACAATATCATTATTACCATATCTACATTAGATATAATGTAATATACTGATTACTTCCCACAGATCAATGCAGATTTAATAACAATATCATTATTACTATATCTACAGTATATATAATGTCATATACAGATTCATTCTCACAGATCAATGTACATTTAATAACAATATCATTAGTACTATATCTACATTAGATATGTAATGTTCATTTAATAACAATATCATTATTACCATATCTACATTAGATATAATGTAATATACTGATTCCTTCCCACAGATCAATGTACATTTAATAAGAATATCATTGGTACTATATCAACATTCGATATAGTGTAATATATTGATTCATTCCCACAGATCAATGTACATTTAATAGCAATATCATTTGTACTATATCAACATTTTATATAATGTAATATACTGATTCCTTCCCACAGATCAATGTACATTTAATAACAACATCATTATTACTATATCTACATTAGATATAATGTTATACACAGATACATTCCAACAGACCAATGTACCTACACTTAATACCCTTGTCATTATTACGATACCTACATAAGATATAATGTAATATACTGATTGCTACCCACCGATGAATGTACATTTAACAACAAGATCATTATTACCATATCTACATCAGATATAATGTAATATACTGATTCCTTCCCACAGATCAATGTACATTTGATAACAATATCATTAGTACTATATCTATATTCGATATAATGCAATATACTGATTCATTCCCATAGATCAATGTACACATAATACCAATGCCATTAGTACTATATCTACATTAGATATGTAATGTACAATTAATAACAATATTTTTATTACCATACATACATTAGATATAATGTAATATACTGATTCCTTCCCACAGATCAATGTACACTTAATAACAATATCATTATTACTATATCTACAGTAGATATAATGTCATATACAGATTCATTCCCACAGATCAATGTACATTTAATAACAATATCATTAGTACTATACCCACATTAGATATGTAATGTACATTTACAAACAATATCATTATTACCATATCTACATTCGATATAATGTAATATACTGATTCATTCCCACAGATCAATGTACCTACATTTAATACCCATGTCATTATTACGATACCTACATTAGATATAATGTAATATACTGGTTTCTACCCACAGATGAATGTACATTTAATAACAATATTATTATTACCACATCTACATTAGATAGAATGTAATATACTGATTCATTCCCACAGATCAATGTACATATAATAACAATATCATTTGTACTATATCAAAATGAGATGTAATGTTATATACAGATACATTCCAACAGGTCAATGTACGTACATTTAATACCCACGTCATTATTACGATACTTACGTGAGATATAATGTAATATACTGTATGCTAATAACAGATGAATGTACATTTAATAACAATATCATTATTACTATATCTACATTCGATATAATGTAATATACTGATTCATTCCCACAGATCAATGTACATTTAATAGCAATATCACTAGTACTCTATCTACATTAGATATGTAATGTTCATTTAATAACAATATCACTATTACCATATCTACATTAGATATTATGTAACATACTGACTCCTTCCCACAGATCAATGTACATTTAATAACAATATCATTAGTACTATATCTACATTCGAAATAATGTAATAAATTGATTCATTCCCACAGATCAATGTACATTTAATAACAATATCATTACTACTATATCAACATTAGATATGTAATGTACATTTAACAACAAAATCATTATTAGCATATCGACATTCGATATAATGTAATATTCTGGTCCATTCCCACAGATCAATGTACATTTAAAAACAATATCATTATTACCATATCTACATGAGATATAATGTAATATACGGATTCCTTCCCACAGATCAATGTACATTTAATAACAATATCATTAGCACTATATCTACATAAGATATAATGTAATATACCGATTCATTCCCACAGATCAGTGTACATTTAATACCAGTACCATTAGTACTATATCTACATAAGATATGTAATGTACATTTAACAACAAAATCATTATTACCATATCTACATTCGATATAATGTAATATACTGATTCATTCACACAGATCAATGTACATTTAATGCCAATATCATTAGTACCATATCTATATTAGATATTTAATGTACAATTAATAACAGTATTATTATTATCATATCTACATTAGATATAACGTAATATATTGATTGCTACCCACAGATCAATATACATTTAATCACAATATCAGTAGCACTATATCTACATTGGATATAACGTAATATACTGATTCATTCCCACAGATCAATGTACATTTAATACCAATATCATTATTACTATATCTACAGTAGATATAATGTCATATACAGATTCATTCCCACAGATCAATGTACATTTAATAACAATATCATTGTTACTATTCGTACAGTAGATATAATGTAGTATACGGATTCGGTCCCACAGATCAATGTACATTTAATAACAATATCATTGGTACTACATCTACATTCGATATAATGTAATATACTGATTCATTCCCACAGATCAAGGTACATTTAATACCAATATCATTACTACTATATCAACATTAGATATGTAATGTACATTTATCAACAAAATCATTATTAGCATATCTACATTCGATATAATGTAATATTCTGCTTCATTCCCACAGATCAATGTACAATTAATAACAGCATTATTATTATCATATTTACATTAGATATAACGTAATATATTGGTTACTACCCACAGATCAATATACATTTAATCACAATATCAATAGCACTATATCTACATTGGATATAACGTAATATACTGATTCATTCCCACAGATCAATGTACATTTAATACCAATATCATCAGTACTATATCTACATTAGATATGTAATGTACATTTAACAACAAAATCATTATTACCATATCTAAATTCGATATAATGTAATATTCTGCTTCATTCCCACAGATCAATGTAGATTTAATAACAATATCATTATTACCATATCTACAGTAGATATAATGTCATATACAGATTCATTCCCACCGATCAATGTACATTAAATAACAATATCATTATTACCATATCTACATTAGATATTATGTAATATACTGATTCCTTCCCACAGATCAATGTACATTTAATAACAATATCATTAGTACTATATCTAGATTCGATATAATGTAATATACTGATTCATTCCCACAGATCAATGTACATTTAATGCCATTATCATTAGTACCATATCTATATTAGATATTTAATGTGCAATTAATAACAGTATTATTATTATCATATCTACATTAGATATAATGTAATATACTGATTCATTCCCACAGATCAATGTACATTTAATACCAATATCATCAGTACTATATCTACATTAGATATGTAATGTACATTTAACAACAAAATCATTATTACCATATCTAAATTCGATATAATGTAATATTCTGCTTCATTCCCACAGATCAATGTAGATTTAATAACAATATCATTATTACCATATCTACAGTAGATATAATGTCATATACAGATTCATTCCCACCGATCAATGTACATTAAATAACAATATCATTATTACCATATCTACATTAGATATTATGTAATATACTGATTCCTTCCCACAGATCAATGTACATTTAATAACAATATCATTAGTACTATATCTAGATTCGATATAATGTAATATACTGATTCATTCCCACAGATCAATGTACATTTAATGCCATTATCATTAGTACCATATCTATATTAGATATTTAATGTACAATTAATAACAGTATTATTATTATCATATCTACATTAGATATAACGTAATATATTGATTGCTACCCACAGATCAATATACATTTAATCACAATATCAATAGCACTATATCTACATTGTATATAACTTAATATACTGATTCATTCCCACAGATCAATGTACATTTAATAACAACATCATTGGTACTACATCTACATTCGATATAATGTAATATACTGATTCATTCCCGCAGATCAATGTGCATATAATAACAATATCATTAGTAATATCTACATTCGATATAATGTAATATACTGATTCATTCCCACAGATCAAGGTACATTTAATGACAATATCATTAGTACCATATCTATATTAGATATTTAATGTACAATTGATAACAGTATTATTGCTACCATATCTACATTAGACATAATGTAATATACGGATTCGTTCCCACAGATCAATGTACATTTAATGACAATATCATTAGCACTATATCTACATGACATATAATGTAATATACTGCTCCATTCACACAGATCAGTGTACATTTAAAAACAATATCATTATTACCATATCTACATTAGATATAATGTAATATTCTGCTTCATTCCCACAGATCAATGTAGATTTAATAACAATATCCTTATTACCATATCTACAGTAGATATAATGTCATATACAGATTCATTCCCACAGATCAATGTACATTTAATAACAATATCATTATTACCATATCTACATTCGATATAATGTAATATACTGCTTCATTCCCACAGATCAATGTACATTTAATGCCAATATCATTAGTACCATATCTATATTATATATTTAATGTACAATTAATAACAGTATTATTATTATCATATCTACATTAGATATAACCTAATATATTGATTGCTACCCACAGATCAATATACATTTAATCACAATATCAATAGCACTATATCTACATTGGATATAACGTATTATACTGATTCATTCCCACAGATCAATGTACATTTAATACCAATATCATTAGTACTATATCTACATTAGATATGGAATGTACATTTGACAACAAAATCATTATTACCATATCTGCATTCGATATAATGTAATATACTGCTTCACTCCCACAGATCAATGTACATTTAGAAACAATATCATTATTACCATATCTACATCAGATATAATGTAATATACTGCTTCATTCACACAGATCAATGTACATTTAACAACAATATCATTATTACCATATCTACATTAGATATAATGTAATATACGGATTCGTTCCCACAGATCAATGTACATTTAATTACAATATCATTGGTACTATATCTACATTAGATATGTAATGTACATTTAACAACAAAATCATTATTACCATATCTACATTCGATATAATGTAATATTCTGCTTCATTCCCACAGATCAATGTAGATTTAATAACAATATCATTATTGCCATATCTACGGTAGATATAATGTCATATACAGATTCATTCCTACAGATCAATGTACATTTAATAACAATATCATTATTACCATATCTACATTAGATATTATGTAATATACTGGTTCCTTCCCTCAGATCAATGTACATTTAATAACAATATCAGTATTACCATATCTACATAGATATAATGTAATATACTGCTTCATTCCCACAGATCAATGTACATTTAGAAACAATATCATTATTACCATATCTACATTAGATATAATGTAATATACGGATTCGTTCCCACAGATCAATGTACATTTAATAACAATATCAATATTACCATATCTACATTAGAAATTATGTAATATACTGATTCCTTCCCACAGATCAATGTACAATTAATAACAGCATTATTATTATCATATTTACATTAGATATAACGTAATATATTGGTTACTACCCACAGATCAATATACATTTAATCACAATATCAATAGCACTATATCTACATTGGATATAACGTAATATACTGATTCATTCCCACAGATCAATGTACATTTAATACCAATATCATCAGTACTATATCTACATTAGATATGTAATGTACGTTTAACAACAAAATCATTATTACCATATCTAAATTCGATATAATGTAATATTCTGCTTCATTCCCACAGATCAATGTAGATTTAATAACAATATCATTATTACCATATCTACAGTAGATATAATGTCATATACAGATTCATTTCCACAGATCAATGTACATTTAATAACAATATCATTATTACCATATCTACATTAGATATTATGTAATATACTGATTCCTTCCCACAGATCAATGTACATTTAATAACAATATCATTAGTACTATATCTAGATTCGATATAATGTAATATACTGATTCACTCCCACAGATCAATGTACATTTAAACACAATATCATTATTACCATATCTACATAAGATATAATATAATATACGGATTCGTTCCCACAGATCAATGTACATTTAATAACAATATCATTAGCACTCTATCTACATGAGATATAATGTAATATACTGCTTCATTCACACAGATCAATGTACATTTAAAAACAATATCATTATTACCATATCTACATTAGATATAATGTAATATACGGATTCGTTCCCACAGATCAATGTACATTTAGTAACAATATCATTATTACCATATCTACATTAGATATAATGTAATATATGGATCCCTTCCCACGCATCAATGTACATTTACTAACCATATCGTTAGCACTATATCTACATGAGATATAATGTAATATACTGCTCCATTCACACAGATCAATGTACATTTATTAACAGTATCATTAGTACTATATCTAGATTCGATATAATGTAATATACTGATTCATTCCCACAGATCAATGTACATTTAATAGCAATATCACTAGTACTATATCTACATTAGATATGTAATGTTCATTTAATAACAATATCACTATTACCATATCTACATTAGATATTATGTAACATACTGACTCCTTCCCACAGATCAATGTACATTTAATAACAATATCATTACTACTATATCTACATTCGAAATAATGTAATAAATTGATTCATTCCCACAGATCAATGTACATTTAATAACAATATCATTACTACTATATCAACATTAGATATGTAATGTACAATTAACAACAAAATCATTATTAGCATATCGACATTCGATATAATGTAATATTCTGGTCCATTCCCACAGATCAATGTACATTTAAAAACAATATCATTATTACCATATCTACATGAGATATAATGTAATATACGGATTCCTTCCCACAGATCAATGTACATTTAATAACAATATCATTAGCACTATATCTACATAAGATATAATGTAATATACCGATTCATTCCCACAGATCAGTGTACATTTAATACCAGTACCATTAGTACTATATCTACATAAGATATGTAATGTACATTTAACAACAAAATCATTATTACCATATCTACATTCGATATAATGTAATATACTGATTCATTCACACAGATCAATGTACATTTAATGCCAATATCATTAGTACCATATCTATATTAGATATTTAATGTACAATTAATAACAGTATTTTTATTATCATATCTACATTAGATATAACGTAATATATTGATTGCTACCCACAGATCAATATACATTTAATCACAATATCAATAGCACTATATCTACATTGGATATAACGTAATATACTGATTCATTCCCACAGATCAATGTACATTTAATACCAATATCATTATTACTATATCTACAGTAGATATGTAATGTACATTTATCAACAAAATCATTATTAGCATATCTACATTCGATATAATGTAATATTCTGCTTCATTCCCACAGATCAATGTACAATTAATAACAGCATTATTATTATCATATTTACATTAGATATAACGTAATATATTGGTTACTACCCACAGATCAATATACATTTAATCACAATATCAATAGCACTATATCTACATTGGATATAACGTAATATACTGATTCATTCCCACAGATCAATGTACATTTAATACCAATATCATCAGTACTATATCTACATTAGATATGTAATGTACATTTAACAACAAAATCATTATTACCATATCTAAATTCGATATAATGTAATATTCTGCTTCATTCCCACAGATCAATGTAGATTTAATAACAATATCATTATTACCATATCTACAGTAGATATAATGTCATATACAGATTCATTCCCACCGATCAATGTACATTAAATAACAATATCATTATTACCATATCTACATTAGATATTATGTAATATACTGATTCCTTCCCACAGATCAATGTACATTTAATAACAATATCATTAGTACTATATCTAGATTCGATATAATGTAATATACTGATTCATTCCCACAGATCAATGTACATTTAATGCCATTATCATTAGTACCATATCTATATTAGATATTTAATGTACAATTAATAACAGTATTATTATTATCATATCTACATTAGATATAACGTAATACATTGATTGCTACCCACAGATCAATATACATTTAATCACAATATCAATAGCACTATATCTACATTGTATATAACTTAATATACTGATTCATTCCCACAGATCAATGTACATTTAATAACAACATCATTGGTACTACATCTACATTCGATATAATGTAATATACTGATTCATTCCCGCAGATCAATGTGCATATAATAACAATATCATTAGTAATATCTACATTCGATATAATGTAATATACTGCTTCATTCACACAGATCAGTGTACATTTAAAAACAATATCATTATTACCATATCTACATTAGATATAATGTAATATTCTGCTTCATTCCCACAGATCAATGTAGATTTAATAACAATATCCTTATTACCATATCTACAGTAGATATAATGTCATATACAGATTCATTCCCACAGATCAATGTACATTTAATAACAATATCATTATTACCATATCTACATTCGATATAATGTAATATACTGCTTCATTCCCACAGATCAATGTACATTTAATGCCAATATCATTAGTACCATATCTATATTATATATTTAATGTACAATTAATAACAGTATTATTATTATCATATCTACATTAGATATAACCTAATATATTGATTGCTACCCACAGATCAATATACATTTAATCACAATATCAATAGCACTATATCTACATTGGATATAACGTATTATACTGATTCATTCCCACAGATCAATGTACATTTAATACCAATATCATTAGTACTATATCTACATTAGATATGGAATGTACATTTGACAACGAAATCATTATTACCATATCTGCATTCGATATAATGTAATATACTGCTTCACTCCCACAGATCAATGTACATTTAGAAACAATATCATTATTACCATATCTACATCAGATATAATGTAATATACTGCTTCATTCACACAGATCAATGTACATTTAACAACAATATCATTATTACCATATCTACATTAGATATAATGTAATATACGGATTCGTTCCCACAGATCAATGTACATTTAATTACAATATCATTGGTACTATATCTACATTAGATATGTAATGTACATTTAACAACAAAATCATTATTACCATATCTACATTCGATATAATGTAATATTCTGCTTCATTCCCACAGATCAATGTAGATTTAATAACAATATCATTATTGCCATATCTACGGTAGATATAATGTCATATACAGATTCATTCCTACAGATCAATGTACATTTAATAACAATATCATTATTACCATATCTACATTAGAAATTATGTAATATACTGATTCCTTCCCACAGATCAATGTACAATTAATAACAGCATTATTATTATCATATTTACATTAGATATAACGTAATATATTGGTTACTACCCACAGATCAATATACATTTAATCACAATATCAATAGCACTATATCTACATTGGATATAACGTAATATACTGATTCATTCCCACAGATCAATGTACATTTAATACCAATATCATCAGTACTATATCTACATTAGATATGTAATGTACGTTTAACAACAAAATCATTATTACCATATCTAAATTCGATATAATGTAATATTCTGCTTCATTCCCACAGATCAATGTAGATTTAATAACAATATCATTATTACCATATCTACAGTAGATATAATGTCATATACAGATTCATTTCCACAGATCAATGTACATTTAATAACAATATCATTATTACCATATCTACATTAGATATTATGTAATATACTGATTCCTTCCCACAGATCAATGTACATTTAATAACAATATCATTAGTACTATATCTAGATTCGATATAATGTAATATACTGATTCACTCCCACAGATCAATGTACATTTAGTAACAATATCATTATTACCATATCTACATTAGATATAATGTAATATATGGATCCCTTCCCACGCATCAATGTACATTTACTAACCATATCATTAGCACTATATCTACATGAGATATAATGTAATATACTGCTCCATTCACACAGATCAATGTACATTTATTAACAGTATCATTAGTACTATATCTAGATTCGATATAATGTAATATACTGATTCATTCCCACAGATCAATGTACATTTAATAGCAATATCACTAGTACTATATCTACATTAGATATGTAATGTTCATTTAATAACAATATCACTATTACCATATCTACATTAGATATTATGTAACATACTGACTCCTTCCCACAGATCAATGTACATTTAATAACAATATCATTAGTACTATATCTACATTCGAAATAATGTAATAAATTGATTCATTCCCACAGATCAATGTACATTTAATAACAATATCATTACTACTATATCAACATTAGATATGTAATGTACATTTAACAACAAAATCATTATTAGCATATCGACATTCGATATAATGTAATATTCTGGTCCATTCCCACAGATCAATGTACATTTAAAAACAATATCATTATTACCATATCTACATGAGATATAATGTAATATACGGATTCCTTCCCACAGATCAATGTACATTTAATAACAATATCATTAGCACTATATCTACATAAGATATAATGTAATATACCGATTCATTCCCACAGATCAGTGTACATTTAATACCAGTACCATTAGTACTATATCTACATAAGATATGTAATGTACATTTAACAACAAAATCATTATTACCATATCTACATTCGATATAATGTAATATACTGATTCATTCACACAGATCAATGTACATTTAATGCCAATATCATTAGTACCATATCTATATTAGATATTTAATGTACAATTAATAACAGTATTATTATTATCATATCTACATTAGATATAACGTAATATATTGATTGCTACCCACAGATCAATATACATTTAATCACAATATCAATAGCACTATATCTACATTGGATATAACGTAATATACTGATTCATTCCCACAGATCAATGTACATTTAATACCAATATCATTATTACTATATCTACAGTAGATATAATGTCATATACAGATTCATTCCCACAGATCAATGTACATTTAATAACAATATCATTGTTACTATTCGTACAGTAGATATAATGTAGTATACGGATTCGGTCCCACAGATCAATGTACATTTAATAACAATATCATTGGTACTACATCTACATTCGATATAATGTAATATACTGATTCATTCCCACAGATCAAGGTACATTTAATACCAATATCATTACTACTATATCAACATTAGATATGTAATGTACATTTATCAACAAAATCATTATTAGCATATCTACATTCGATATAATGTAATATTCTGCTTCATTCCCACAGATCAATGTACAATTAATAACAGCATTATTATTATCATATTTACATTAGATATAACGTAATATATTGGTTACTACCCACAGATCAATATACATTTAATCACAATATCAATAAGACTATATCTACATTGGATATAACGTAATATACTGATTCATTCCCACAGATCAATGTACATTTAATACCAATATCATCAGTACTATATCTACATTAGATATGTAATGTACATTTAACAACAAAATCATTATTACCATATCTAAATTCGATATAATGTAATATTCTGCTTCATTCCCACAGATCAATGTAGATTTAATAACAATATCATTATTACCATATCTACAGTAGATATAATGTCATATACAGATTCATTCCCACCGATCAATGTACATTAAATAACAATATCATTATTACCATATCTACATTAGATATTATGTAATATACTGATTCCTTCCCACAGATCAATGTACATTTAATAACAATATCATTAGTACTATATCTAGATTCGATATAATGTAATATACTGATTCATTCCCACAGATCAATGTACATTTAATGCCATTATCATTAGTACCATATCTATATTAGATATTTAATGTACAATTAATAACAGTATTATTATTATCATATCTACATTAGATATAACGTAATATATTGATTGCTACCCACAGATCAATATACATTTAATCACAATATCAATAGCACTATATCTACATTGTATATAACTTAATATACTGATTCATTCCCACAGATCAATAAACATTTAATAACAACATCATTGGTACTACATCTACATTCGATATAATGTAATATACTGATTCATTCCCGCAGATCAATGTGCATATAATAACAATATCATTAGTAATATCTACATTCGATATAATGTAATATACTGATTCATTCCCACAGATCAAGGTACATTTAATGACAATATCATTAGTACCATATCTATATTAGATATTTAATGTACAATTGATAACAGTATTATTGCTACCATATCTACATTAGACATAATGTAATATACGGATTCGTTCCCACAGATCAATGTACATTTAATAACAATATCATTAGCACTATATCTACATGACATATAATGTAATATACTGCTTCATTCACACAGATCAGTGTACATTTAAAAACAATATCATTATTACCATATCTACATTAGATATAATGTAATATTCTGCTTCATTCCCACAGATCAATGTAGATTTAATAACAATATCCTTATTACCATATCTACAGTAGATATAATGTCATATACAGATTCATTCCCACAGATCAATGTACATTTAATAACAATATCATTATTACCATATCTACATTCGATATAACGTATTATACTGATTCATTCCCACAGATCAATGTACATTTAATACCAATATCATTAGTACTATATCTACATTAGATATGGAATGTACATTTGACAACAAAATCATTATTACCATATCTGCATTCGATATAATGTAATATACTGCTTCACTCCCACAGATCAATGTACATTTAGAAACAATATCATTATTACCATATCTACATCAGATATAATGTAATATACTGCTTCATTCACACAGATCAATGTACATTTAACAACAATATCATTATTACCATATCTACATTAGATATAATGTAATATACGGATTCGTTCCCACAGATCAATGTACATTTAATTACAATATCATTGGTACTATATCTACATTAGATATGTAATGTACATTTAACAACAAAATCATTATTACCATATCTACATTCGATATAATGTAATATTCTGCTTCATTCCCACAGATCAATGTAGATTTAATAACAATATCATTATTGCCATATCTACGTTAGATATAATGTCATATACAGATTCATTCCTACAGATCAATGTACATTTAATAACAATATCATTATTACCATATCTACATTAGATATTATGTAATATACTGGTTCCTTCCCTCAGATCAATGTACATTTAATAACAATATCAGTATTACCATATCTACATAGATATAATGTAATATACTGCTTCATTCCCACAGATCAATGTACATTTAATAACAATATCATTACTACTATATCAACATTAGATATGTAATGTACATTTAACAACAAAATCATTATTAGCATATCGACATTCGATATAATGTAATATTCTGGTCCATTCCCACAGATCAATGTACATTTAAAAACAATATCATTATTACCATATCTACATGAGATATAATGTAATATACGGATTCCTTCCCACAGATCAATGTACATTTAATAACAATATCATTAGCACTATATCTACATAAGATATAATGTAATATACCGATTCATTCCCACAGATCAGTGTACATTTAATACCAGTACCATTAGTACTATATCTACATAAGATATGTAATGTACATTTAACAACAAAATCATTATTACCATATCTACATTCGATATAATGTAATATACTGATTCATTCACACAGATCAATGTACATTTAATGCCAATATCATTAGTACCATATCTATATTAGATATTTAATGTACAATTAATAACAGTATTATTATTATCATATCTACATTAGATATAACGTAATATATTGATTGCTACCCACAGATCAATATACATTTAATCACAATATCAATAGCACTATATCTACATTGGATATAACGTAATATACTGATTCATTCCCACAGATCAATGTACATTTAATACCAATATCATTATTACTGTATCTACAGTAGATATAATGTCATATACAGATTCATTCCCACAGATCAATGTACATTTAATAACAATATCATTGTTACTATTCGTACAGTAGATATAATGTAGTATACGGATTCGGTCCCACAGATCAATGTACATTTAATAACAATATCATTGGTACTACATCTACATTCGATATAATGTAATATACTGATTCATTCCCACAGATCAAGGTACATTTAATACCAATATCATTACTACTATATCAACATTAGATATGTAATGTACATTTATCAACAAAATCATTATTAGCATATCTACATTCGATATAATGTAATATTCTGCTTCATTCCCACAGATCAATGTACAATTAATAACAGCATTATTATTATCATATTTACATCAGATATAACGTAATATATTGGTTACTACCCACAGATCAATATACATTTAATCACAATATCAATAGCACTATATCTACATTGGATATAACGTAATATACTGATTCATTCCCACAGATCAATGTACATTTAATACCAATATCATCAGTACTATATCTACATTAGATATGTAATGTACATTTAACAACAAAATCATTATTACCATATCTAAATTCGATATAATGTAATATTCTGCTTCATTCCCACAGATCAATGTAGATTTAATAACAATATCATTATTACCATATCTACAGTAGATATAATGTCATATACAGATTCATTCCCACCGATCAATGTACATTAAATAACAATATCATTATTACCATATCTACATTAGATATTATGTAATATACTGATTCCTTCCCACAGATCAATGTACATTTAATAACAATATCATTAGTACTATATCTAGATTCGATATAATGTAATATACTGATTCATTCCCACAGATCAATGTACATTTAATAACAATATCATTATTACCATATCTACATTCGATATAATGTAATATACTGCTTCATTCCCACAGATCAATGTACATTTAATGCCAATATCATTAGTACCATATCTATATTATATATTTAATGTACAATTAATAACAGTATTATTATTATCATATCTACATTAGATATAACCTAATATATTGATTGCTACCCACAGATCAATATACATTTAATCACAATATCAATAGCACTATATCTACATTGGATATAACGTATTATACTGATTCATTCCCACAGATCAATGTACATTTAATACCAATATCATTAGTACTATATCTACATTAGATATGGAATGTACATTTGACAACAAAATCATTATTACCATATCTGCATTCGATATAATGTAATATACTGCTTCACTCCCACAGATCAATGTACATTTAGAAACAATATCATTATTACCATATCTACATCAGATATAATGTAATATACTGCTTCATTCACACAGATCAATGTACATTTAACAACAATATCATTATTACCATATCTACATTAGATATAATGTAATATACGGATTCGTTCCCACAGATCAATGTACATTTAATTACAATATCATTGGTACTATATCTACATTAGATATGTAATGTACATTTAACAACAAAATCATTATTACCATATCTACATTCGATATAATGTAATATTCTGCTTCATTCCCACAGATCAATGTAGATTTAATAACAATATCATTATTGCCATATCTACGTTAGATATAATGTCATATACAGATTCATTCCTACAGATCAATGTACATTTAATAACAATATCATTATTACCATATCTACATTAGATATTATGTAATATACTGGTTCCTTCCCTCAGATCAATGTACATTTAATAACAATATCAGTATTACCATATCTACATAGATATAATGTAATATACTGCTTCATTCCCACAGATCAATGTACATTTAGAAACAATATCATTATTACCATATCTACATTAGATATAATGTAATATACGGATTCGTTCCCACAGATCAATGTACATTTAATAACAATATCAATATTACCATATCTACATTAGAAATTATGTAATATACTGATTCCTTCCCACAGATCAATGTACAATTAATAACAGCATTATTATTATCATATTTACATTAGATATAACGTAATATATTGGTTACTACCCACAGATCAATATACATTTAATCACAATATCAATAGCACTATATCTACATTGGATATAACGTAATATACTGATTCATTCCCACAGATCAATGTACATTTAATAACAATATCATTATTACCATATCTACATTAGATATTATGTAATATACTGATTCCTTCCCACAGATGAATGTACATTTAATAACAATATCATTAGTACTATATCTACATTCGATATAATGTAATATACTGATTCATTCCCACAGACCAATGTACATTTAATAACAATATCATTGGTACTACATCTACATTCGATATAATGTAATATACTGATTCATTCCCACAGATCAATGTACATTTAATAACAATATCATTATTACCATATCTACATTAGATATTATGTAATATACTGATTCCTTCCCAAAGATGAATGTACATTTAATAACAATATCATTAGTACTATATCTAGATTCGATATAATGTAATATACTGATTCACTCCCACAGATCAATGTACATTTAAACACAATATCATTATTACCATACCTACATTAGATATAAGGTAATCTACTGGTTACTACACACAGATCAATGTACATCTAATACCAATATCATTAGTACTATATCTACATTAGATATGTAATGTACATTTAACAACAAAATCATTATTACCATATCTACATTAGATACAAAGTAATATACTGATTCCTTCCCACAGATCAATGTACATTTAATAACAATATCATTATTACGATATCTACAGTAGATATAATGTCATATACAGATTCATTCCCACAGATCAATGTACATTTAATAACAATATCATTAATACCATACCTACATTAGATATGTAATGTACATCTAAAAACAATATCATTATTACCATATCTACATTAGATATAATGTAGTATACTGATTCCTTCCCACAGATCACTGTACATTTAGTAACAATATCATTAGTACTATACCTACATTAGATATGTAATGTAGATTTGATAACAATATCATTATTACCATATCTACATTAGATATACTGTAATATACTGATTCATTCCCACAGATCAATGTACCTACATTTAATACCAATGTCATTATTAGGATACCTACATGAGATATAATGTAATATACTGATTCATTCCCACAGATCAAAGTACATATAATACCAATATCATTAGTACTATTTCTACATTAGACATGTAATGTACAACTAATAACAATATTATTATTGCCATATCATCATTTGATATAACATAATATACTGCTTACTACCCACAGATCAGTGTACATTTAATACCAATATCATTAGTGCTATGACTACATTAGATATGTAATGTACAATTAATAACAATATTATTATTACCATATCTACATTAGATATAATGTAATACACTGATTCATTTCCACAGATCAATGTACATATAATAACAAAATCATTATTACCATATCTACATTAGATATAATGTAATATACTGATTCCTTCCCACAGATCAATGCAGATTTAATAACAATATCATTATTACTATATCTACAGTACATATAATGTCATATGCAGATTCATTCCCACAGATCAATGTACATTTAATAACAATATCATTAATACTATACCTACATTAGATATGTAATGTACATCTAAAAACAATACCATTATTACCATATCTACATTAGATATAATGTAATATACTGATTCCTTCCCACAGATCAATGTACATTTAAAAACAATATCATTATTACCATATCTACATTAGGTATAATGTAATATACGGATTCCTTCCCACAGATCAATGTACATTTAATACCAGTACCATTAGTACTATATCTACATAAGATATGTAATGTACATTTAACAACAAAATCATTATTACCATATCTACATTCGATATAATGTAATATACTGATTCATTCACACAGATCAATGTACATTTAATGCCAATATCATTAGTACCATATCTATATTAGATATTTAATGTACAATTAATAACAGTATTATTATTATCATATCTACATTAGATATAACGTAATATATTGATTGCTACCCACAGATCAATATACATTTAATCACAATATCAATAGCACTATATCTACATTGGATATAACGTAATATACTGATTCATTCCCACAGATCAATGTACATTTAATACCAATATCATTACTACTATATCTACATTAGATATGTAATGTACATTTAACAACAAAATCATTATTAGTATATCTACGTTCGATATAGTGTAATATTCTGCTTCATTTACACAGATCAATGTACATTTGAAAACAATATCATTATTACCATATCTACATTAGGTATAATGTAATATACGGATTCCTTCCCACAGATCAATGTACATTTAATAACAATATCATTAGCACTATATCCACATGACATATAATGTAATATACTGCCTCATTCACACAGATCAATGTACATTTAAAGACAATATCATTAGTACTATATCTAGATTCGATATAATGTAATATACTGATTCATTCCCACAGATCAATGTACATTTAATAACAATATCATTATTACTATTCCCACAGTAGATATAATGTAATATACGGATTCGTTCCCACAGATCAATGTACATTTAATCACAATATCATCAGCACTATATCTACATTGGATATAGTGTAATGTACTGATTCATTCCCACAGATCATTGTACATTTAATACCACTATCATTGCTACTATATCAACATTAGATATGTAATGTACATTTATCAACAAAATCATTATTAGCATATCTACATTCGATATAATGTAATATTCTGCTTCATTCTCACAGATCAATGTACATTTAAAAACAATATCATTATTACCATATCTACATTAGATATAATGTAATATACGGTTTCCTTCCCACAGATCAATGTCCATTTAATAACAATATCATTAGCACTATGTCTACATTAGATATGTAATGTACATTTAGCAACAAAATCATTATTACCATATCTACATTCGATATAATGTAGTATACTGCTTCATTCCCACAGATCAATGTACATTTAAAAACAATATCATTATTACCATATCTACATTAGGTATAATGTAATATACGGATTCCTTCCCACAGATCAATGTACATTTAATAACAATATCATTAGCACTATATCTACATGAGATATAATGTAATATACTGCTTCATTCACACAGATCAATGTACAATTAATAACAGCATTATTATTATCATATTTACATTAGATATAACGTAATATATTGGTTACTACCCACAGATCAATATACATTTAATCACAATATCAATAGCACTATATCTACATTGGATATAACGTAATATACTGATTCATTCCCACAGATCAATGTACATTTAATACCAATATCATCAGTACTATATCTACATTAGATATGTAATGTACATTTAACAACAAAATCATTATTACCATATCTACATTCGATATAATGTAATATACTGCTTCATTCCCACAGATCAATGTACATTTAGAAACAATATCATTAATACCATATCTACATTAGATATAATGTAATATACTGCTTCATTCACACAGATCAATGTACATTTAAAAACAATATCATTATTACCATATCTACATTAGATATTATGTAATATACTGATTCCTTCCCACAGATCAATGTACATTTAATAACAATATCATTAGTACTACATCTACATTCGATATAATGTAATATACCGATTCATTCCCACAGATCAATGTACATTTAATCACAATATCATCAGTACTATACCTACATTCGATATGTAATGTAGATTTAATAACAATATCATTATTACTATATCTACATTCGATATAATGTAATATACTGATTCATTCCCACAGATCAATGTACATATAATACCAATATCATTAGTACTATTTCTACATTAGATATGTAATGTACAATTAATAACAATATTATTATTACCATATCCACATTTGATATAACATAATATACTGATTACTACCCACAGATCAATGTACACATAATACCAATGCCATTAGTACTATACCTACATTAGATATGTAATGTAGATTTAATAACAATATCATTATTACCATATATACATTAGATATAATGTAATATACTGATTCCTTCCCACAGATCAATGTACACTTAATAACAATATCATTATTACTATATCTACAGTAGATATAATGTCGTATACAGATTCATTCCCACAGATCAATGTACATTTAATAACAATATTATTAGTACTATACGCACATTTGATATGTAATGTACATTTACAAACAATATCATTATTACCATATCCACATTCGATATAATGTAATATACTGATTCATTCCCACAGATCAATGTACCTACATTTAATACCAATGTCATTATTAGGATACCTACATGAGATATAATGTAATATACTGATTCCTTCCCACAGATCAATGTACATTAAATAACAATATCATTATTACTATATCTACATTCGATATAATGTAATATACTGATTCTTTCCCACAGATCAATGTACATATAATACCAATATCATTAGTACTATTTCTACATTAGATATGTAATGTACAATTAATAACAATATCATTATTACCATATCTACATAAGATATGATGTAATATACTGATTCCTTCCCACAGATCAATGTACACTTAATAACAATATCATTATTACTATATCTACAGTAGATATAATGTCATATACAGATTCATGCCCACAGATCAATGTACATTTAATAACAATATCATTAGTACTATACCCACATTAGATATGTAATGTACATTTACAAACAATATCATTATTACCATATCTACATTCGATATAATGTAATATACTGATTCATTCCCACAGATCAATGTACATTTAATAAGAATATCATTGGTACTATATCAACATTCGATATAGTGTAATATATTGATTCATTCCCACAGATCAATGTACATTTAATAACAATATCATTATTACTATATCTACAATAGATATAATGTCATATACAGATACATTTCAACACATCAATGTACATTTAATACCAATATCATTAGTGCTATGACTACATTAGATATGTAATGGACATTTAACAACAAAATCATTATTACCATATCTACATTAAATATAATGTAATATACAGATTCCTTCCCACAGATCAATGAAGATTTAATAACAATATCATTATTACTATATCTACATTCGATATAATGTAATATACTGATTCATTCCCACAGATCAATGTACATATAATACCAATATCATTAGTACTACATTTACATTCGATATAATGTAATATACCGATTCCTTCCCACAGATCAATGTACACTTAATAACAATATAATTAATACTATATCTACAGTAGATATAATGTCATATACAGATTCATTCCCACAGATCAATGTACATTTAAAAACAATATCATTATTACCATATCTACATTAGGTATAATGTAATATACGGATTCCTTCCCACAGATCAATGTACATTTAATAACAATATCATTAGCACTATATCCACATGACATATAATGTAATATACTGCCTCATTCACACAGATCAATGTACATTTAAAGACAATATCATTAGTACTATATCTAGATTCGATATAATGTAATATACTGATTCATTCCCACAGATCAATGTACATTTAATAACAATATCATTATTACTATTCCCACAGTAGATATAATGTAATATACGGATTCGTTCCCACAGATCAATGTACATTTAATCACAATATCATCAGCACTATATCTACATTGGATATAGTGTAATGTACTGATTCATTCCCACAGATCATTGTACATTTAATACCACTATCATTGCTACTATATCAACATTAGATATGTAATGTACATTTATCAACAAAATCATTATTAGCATATCTACATTCGATATAATGTAATATTCTGCTTCATTCTCACAGATCAATGTACATTTAAAAACAATATCATTATTACCATATCTACATTAGATATAATGTAATATACGGTTTCCTTCCCACAGATCAATGTCCATTTAATAACAATATCATTAGCACTATGTCTACATTAGATATGTAATGTACATTTAGCAACAAAATCATTATTACCATATCTACATTCGATATAATGTAGTATACTGCTTCATTCCCACAGATCAATGTACATTTAAAAACAATATCATTATTACCATATCTACATTAGGTATAATGTAATATACGGATTCCTTCCCACAGATCAATGTACATTTAATAACAATATCATTAGCACTATATCTACATGAGATATAATGTAATATACTGCTTCATTCACACAGATCAATGTACAATTAATAACAGCATTATTATTATCATATTTACATTAGATATAACGTAATATATTGGTTACTACCCACAGATCAATATACATTTAATCACAATATCAATAGCACTATATCTACATTGGATATAACGTAATATACTGATTCATTCCCACAGATCAATGTACATTTAATACCAATATCATCAGTACTATATCTACATTAGATATGTAATGTACATTTAACAACAAAATCATTATTACCATATCTACATTCGATATAATGTAATATACTGCTTCATTCCCACAGATCAATGTACATTTAGAAACAATATCATTAATACCATATCTACATTAGATATAATGTAATATACTGCTTCATTCACACAGATCAATGTACATTTAAAAACAATATCATTATTACCATATCTACATTAGATATTATGTAATATACTGATTCCTTCCCACAGATCAATGTACATTTAATAACAATATCATTAGTACTACATCTACATTCGATATAATGTAATATACCGATTCATTCCCACAGATCAATGTACATTTAATCACAATATCATCAGTACTATACCTACATTCGATATGTAATGTAGATTTAATAACAATATCATTATTACTATATCTACATTCGATATAATGTAATATACTGATTCATTCCCACAGATCAATGTACATATAATACCAATATCATTAGTACTATTTCTACATTAGATATGTAATGTACAATTAATAACAATATTATTATTACCATATCCACATTTGATATAACATAATATACTGATTACTACCCACAGATCAATGTACACATAATACCAATGCCATTAGTACTATACCTACATTAGATATGTAATGTAGATTTAATAACAATATCATTATTACCATATATACATTAGATATAATGTAATATACTGATTCCTTCCCACAGATCAATGTACACTTAATAACAATATCATTATTACTATATCTACAGTAGATATAATGTCGTATACAGATTCATTCCCACAGATCAATGTACATTTAATAACAATATTATTAGTACTATACGCACATTTGATATGTAATGTACATTTACAAACAATATCATTATTACCATATCCACATTCGATATAATGTAATATACTGATTCATTCCCACAGATCAATGTACCTACATTTAATACCAATGTCATTATTAGGATACCTACATGAGATATAATGTAATATACTGATTCCTTCCCACAGATCAATGTACATTAAATAACAATATCATTATTACTATATCTACATTCGATATAATGTAATATACTGATTCTTTCCCACAGATCAATGTACATATAATACCAATATCATTAGTACTATTTCTACATTAGATATGTAATGTACAATTAATAACAATATCATTATTACCATATCTACATAAGATATGATGTAATATACTGATTCCTTCCCACAGATCAATGTACACTTAATAACAATATCATTATTACTATATCTACAGTAGATATAATGTCATATACAGATTCATGCCCACAGATCAATGTACATTTAATAACAATATCATTAGTACTATACCCACATTAGATATGTAATGTACATTTACAAACAATATCATTATTACCATATCTACATTCGATATAATGTAATATACTGATTCATTCCCACAGATCAATGTACATTTAATAAGAATATCATTGGTACTATATCAACATTCGATATAGTGTAATATATTGATTCATTCCCACAGATCAATGTACATTTAATAACAATATCATTATTACTATATCTACAATAGATATAATGTCATATACAGATACATTTCAACACATCAATGTACATTTAATACCAATATCATTAGTGCTATGACTACATTAGATATGTAATGGACATTTAACAACAAAATCATTATTACCATATCTACATTAAATATAATGTAATATACAGATTCCTTCCCACAGATCAATGAAGATTTAATAACAATATCATTATTACTATATCTACATTCGATATAATGTAATATACTGATTCATTCCCACAGATCAATGTACATATAATACCAATATCATTAGTACTACATTTACATTCGATATAATGTAATATACCGATTCCTTCCCACAGATCAATGTACACTTAATAACAATATAATTAATACTATATCTACAGTAGATATAATGTCATATACAGATTCATTCCCACAGATCAATGTACATTTAAAAACAATATCATTATTACCATATCTACATTAGATATAATGTAATATTCTGCTTCATTCCCACAGATCAATGTAGATTTAATAACAATATCCTTATTACCATATCTACAGTAGATATAATGTCATATACAGATTCATTCCCACAGATCAATGTACATTTAATAACAATATCATTATTACCATATCTACATTCGATATAATGTAATATACTGCTTCATTCCCACAGATCAATGTACATTTAATGCCAATATCATTAGTACCATATCTATATTATATATTTAATGTACAATTAATAACAGTATTATTATTATCATATCTACATTAGATATAACCTAATATATTGATTGCTACCCACAGATCAATATACATTTAATCACAATATCAATAGCACTATATCTACATTGGATATAACGTATTATACTGATTCATTCCCACAGATCAATGTACATTTAATACCAATATCATTAGTACTATATCTACATTAGATATGGAATGTACATTTGACAACAAAATCATTATTACCATATCTGCATTCGATATAATGTAATATACTGCTTCACTCCCACAGATCAATGTACATTTAGAAACAATATCATTATTACCATATCTACATCAGATATAATGTAATATACTGCTTCATTCACACAGATCAATGTACATTTAACAACAATATCATTATTACCATATCTACATTAGATATAATGTAATATACGGATTCGTTCCCACAGATCAATGTACATTTAATTACAATATCATTGGTACTATATCTACATTAGATATGTAATGTACATTTAACAACAAAATCATTATTACCATATCTACATTCGATATAATGTAATATTCTGCTTCATTCCCACAGATCAATGTAGATTTAATAACAATATCATTATTGCCATATCTACGTTAGATATAATGTCATATACAGATTCATTCCTACAGATCAATGTACATTTAATAACAATATCATTATTACCATATCTACATTAGATATTATGTAATATACTGGTTCCTTCCCTCAGATCAATGTACATTTAATAACAATATCAGTATTACCATATCTACATAGATATAATGTAATATACTGCTTCATTCCCACAGATCAATGTACATTTAGAAACAATATCATTATTACCATATCTACATTAGATATAATGTAATATACGGATTCGTTCCCACAGATCAATGTACATTTAATAACAATATCAATATTACCATATCTACATTAGAAATTATGTAATATACTGATTCCTTCCCACAGATCAATGTACAATTAATAACAGCATTATTATTATCATATTTACATTAGATATAACGTAATATATTGGTTACTACCCACAGATCAATATACATTTAATCACAATATCAATAGCACTATATCTACATTGGATATAACGTAATATACTGATTCATTCCCACAGATCAATGTACATTTAATACCAATATCATCAGTACTATATCTACATTAGATATGTAATGTACGTTTAACAACAAAATCATTATTACCATATCTAAATTCGATATAATGTAATATTCTGCTTCATTCCCACAGATCAATGTAGATTTAATAACAATATCATTATTACCATATCTACAGTAGATATAATGTCATATACAGATTCATTTCCACAGATCAATGTACATTTAATAACAATATCATTATTACCATATCTACATTAGATATTATGTAATATACTGATTCCTTCCCACAGATCAATGTACATTTAATAACAATATCATTAGTACTATATCTAGATTCGATATAATGTAATATACTGATTCACTCCCACAGATCAATGTACATTTAAACACAATATCATTATTACCATATCTACATAAGATATAATATAATATACGGATTCGTTCCCACAGATCAATGTACATTTAATAACAATATCATTAGCACTCTATCTACATGAGATATAATGTAATATACTGCTTCATTCACACAGATCAATGTACATTTAAAAACAATATCATTATTACCATATCTACATTAGATATAATGTAATATACGGATTCGTTCCCACAGATCAATGTACATTTAGTAACAATATCATTATTACCATATCTACATTAGATATAATGTAATATATGGATCCCTTCCCACGCATCAATGTACATTTACTAACCATATCATTAGCACTATATCTACATGAGATATAATGTAATATACTGCTCCATTCACACAGATCAATGTACATTTATTAACAGTATCATTAGTACTATATCTAGATTCGATATAATGTAATATACTGATTCATTCCCACAGATCAATGTACATTTAATAGCAATATCACTAGTACTATATCTACATTAGATATGTTATGTTCATTTAATAACAATATCACTATCACCATATCTACATTAGATATTATGTAACATACTGACTCCTTCCCACAGATCAATGTACATTTAATAACAATATCATTAGTACTATATCTACATTCGAAATAATGTAATAAATTGATTCATTCCCACAGATCAATGTACATTTAATAACAATATCATTACTACTATATCAACATTAGATATGTAATGTACATTTAACAACAAAATCATTATTAGCATATCGACATTCGATATAATGTAATATTCTGGTCCATTCCCACAGATCAATGTACATTTAAAAACAATATCATTATTACCATATCTACATGAGATATAATGTAATATACGGATTCCTTCCCACAGATCAATGTACATTTAATAACAATATCATTATTACCATATCTACATTAGGTATAATGTAATATACGGATTCCTTCCCACAGATCAATGTACATTTAATAACAATATCATTAGCACTATATCCACATGACATATAATGTAATATACTGCCTCATTCACACAGATCAATGTACATTTAAAGACAATATCATTAGTACTATATCTAGATTCGATATAATGTAATATACTGATTCATTCCCACAGATCAATGTACATTTAATAACAATATCATTATTACTATTCCCACAGTAGATATAATGTAATATACGGATTCGTTCCCACAGATCAATGTACATTTAATCACAATATCATCAGCACTATATCTACATTGGATATAGTGTAATATACTGATTCATTCCCACAGATCATTGTACATTTAATACCACTATCATTACTACTATATCAACATTAGATATGTAATGTACATTTATCAACAAAATCATTATTAGCATATCTACATTCGATATAATGTAATATTCTGCTTCATTCTCACAGATCAATGTACATTTAAAAACAATATCATTATTACCATATCTACATTAGATATAATGTAATATACGGTTTCCTTCCCACAGATCAATGTCCATTTAATAACAATATCATTAGCACTATGTCTACATTAGATATGTAATGTACATTTAACAACAAAATCATTATTACCATATCTACATTCGATATAATGTAGTATACTGCTTCATTCCCACAGATCAATGTAGATTTAATAACAATATCATTATTACCATATCTACATTAGATATAATGTAATACACTGATTCATTCCCACAGATCAATGTACATTTAATGCCAATATCCTTAGTACCATATCTATATTCGATATTTAATGTACAATTAATAACAGTATTATTATTATCATATCTACATTAGATATAACGTAATATATTGATTACTACCCACAGATCAATGTACATTTAATCACAATATCATTAGCACACTATCTACATTCGATATAATGTAATATACTGATTCATTCCCACAGACCAATGTACATTTAATAACAATATCATTGGTACTACATCTACATTCGATATAATGTAATATACTGATTCATTCCCACAGATCAATGTACATTTAATAACAATATCATTATTACCATATCTACATTAGATATTATGTAATATACTGATTCCTTCCCACAGATGAATGTACATTTAATAACAATATCATTAGTACTATATCTAGATTCGATATAATGTAATATACTGATTCACTCCCACAGATCAATGTACATTTAAACACAATATCATTATTACCATACCTACATTAGATATAAGGTAATCTACTGGTTACTACACACAGATCAATGTACATCTAATACCAATATCATTAGTACTATATCTACATTAGATATGTAATGTACATTTAACAACAAAATCATTATTACCATATCTACATTAGATACAAAGTAATATACTGATTCCTTCCCACAGATCAATGTACATTTAATAACAATATCATTATTACGATATCTACAGTAGATATAATGTCATATACAGATTCATTCCCACAGATCAATGTACATTTAATAACAATATCATTAATACCATACCTACATTAGATATGTAATGTACATCTAAAAACAATATCATTATTACCATATCTACATTAGATATAATGTAGTATACTGATTCCTTCCCACAGATCACTGTACATTTAGTAACAATATCATTAGTACTATACCTACATTAGATATGTAATGTAGATTTGATAACAATATCATTATTACCATATCTACATTAGATATACTGTAATATACTGATTCATTCCCACAGATCAATGTACCTACATTTAATACCAATGTCATTATTAGGATACCTACATGAGATATAATGTAATATACTGATTCATTCCCACAGATCAAAGTACATATAATACCAATATCATTAGTACTATTTCTACATTAGACATGTAATGTACAACTAATAACAATATTATTATTGCCATATCATCATTTGATATAACATAATATACTGCTTACTACCCACAGATCAGTGTACATTTAATACCAATATCATTAGTGCTATGACTACATTAGATATGTAATGTACAATTAATAACAATATTATTATTACCATATCTACATTAGATATAATGTAATACACTGATTCATTTCCACAGATCAATGTACATATAATAACAAAATCATTATTACCATATCTACATTAGATATAATGTAATATACTGATTCCTTCCCACAGATCAATGCAGATTTAATAACAATATCATTATTACTATATCTACAGTACATATAATGTCATATGCAGATTCATTCCCACAGATCAATGTACATTTAATAACAATATCATTAATACTATACCTACATTAGATATGTAATGTACATCTAAAAACAATATCATTATTACCATATCTACATTAGATATAATGTAATATACTGATTCCTTCCCACAGATCAATGTACATTTAAAAACAATATCATTATTACCATATCTACATTAGGTATAATGTAATATACGGATTCCTTCCCACAGATCAATGTACATTTAATACCAGTACCATTAGTACTATATCTACATAAGATATGTAATGTACATTTAACAACAAAATCATTATTACCATATCTACATTCGATATAATGTAATATACTGATTCATTCACACAGATCAATGTACATTTAATGCCAATATCATTAGTACCATATCTATATTAGATATTTAATGTACAATTAATAACAGTATTATTATTATCATATCTACATTAGATATAACGTAATATATTGATTGCTACCCACAGATCAATATACATTTAATCACAATATCAATAGCACTATATCTACATTGGATATAACGTAATATACTGATTCATTCCCACAGATCAATGTACATTTAATACCAATATCATTACTACTATATCTACATTAGATATGTAATGTACATTTAACAACAAAATCATTATTAGTATATCTACGTTCGATATAGTGTAATATTCTGCTTCATTTACACAGATCAATGTACATTTGAAAACAATATCATTATTACCATATCTACATTAGGTATAATGTAATATACGGATTCCTTCCCACAGATCAATGTACATTTAATAACAATATCATTAGCACTATATCCACATGACATATAATGTAATATACTGCCTCATTCACACAGATCAATGTACATTTAAAGACAATATCATTAGTACTATATCTAGATTCGATATAATGTAATATACTGATTCATTCCCACAGATCAATGTACATTTAATAACAATATCATTATTACTATTCCCACAGTAGATATAATGTAATATACGGATTCGTTCCCACAGATCAATGTACATTTAATCACAATATCATCAGCACTATATCTACATTGGATATAGTGTAATATACTGATTCATTCCCACAGATCATTGTACATTTAATACCACTATCATTACTACTATATCAACATTAGATATGTAATGTACATTTATCAACAAAATCATTATTAGCATATCTACATTCGATATAATGTAATATTCTGCTTCATTCTCACAGATCAATGTACATTTAAAAACAATATCATTATTACCATATCTACATTAGATATAATGTAATATACGGTTTCCTTCCCACAGATCAATGTCCATTTAATAACAATATCATTAGCACTATGTCTACATTAGATATGTAATGTACATTTAACAACAAAATCATTATTACCATATCTACATTCGATATAATGTAGTATACTGCTTCATTCCCACAGATCAATGTACATTTAAAAACAATATCATTATTACCATATCTACATTAGGTATAATGTAATATACGGATTCCTTCCCACAGATCAATGTACATTTAATAACAATATCATTAGCACTATATCTACATGAGATATAATGTAATATACTGCTTCATTCACACAGATCAATGTACAATTAATAACAGCATTATTATTATCATATTTACATTAGATATAACGTAATATATTGGTTACTACCCACAGATCAATATACATTTAATCACAATATCAATAGCACTATATCTACATTGGATATAACGTAATATACTGATTCATTCCCACAGATCAATGTACATTTAATACCAATATCATCAGTACTATATCTACATTAGATATGTAATGTACATTTAACAACAAAATCATTATTACCATATCTACATTCGATATAATGTAATATACTGCTTCATTCCCACAGATCAATGTACATTTAGAAACAATATCATTAATACCATATCTACATTAGATATAATGTAATATACTGCTTCATTCACACAGATCAATGTACATTTAAAAACAATATCATTATTACCATATCTACATTAGATATTATGTAATATACTGATTCCTTCCCACAGATCAATGTACATTTAATAACAATATCATTAGTACTACATCTACATTCGATATAATGTAATATACCGATTCATTCCCACAGATCAATGTACATTTAATCACAATATCATCAGTACTATACCTACATTCGATATGTAATGTAGATTTAATAACAATATCATTATTACTATATCTACATTCGATATAATGTAATATACTGATTCATTCCCACAGATCAATGTACATATAATACCAATATCATTAGTACTATTTCTACATTAGATATGTAATGTACAATTAATAACAATATTATTATTACCATATCCACATTTGATATAACATAATATACTGATTACTACCCACAGATCAATGTACACATAATACCAATGCCATTAGTACTATACCTACATTAGATATGTAATGTAGATTTAATAACAATATCATTATTACCATATATACATTAGATATAATGTAATATACTGATTCCTTCCCACAGATCAATGTACACTTAATAACAATATCATTATTACTATATCTACAGTAGATATAATGTCGTATACAGATTCATTCCCACAGATCAATGTACATTTAATAACAATATTATTAGTACTATACGCACATTTGATATGTAATGTACATTTACAAACAATATCATTATTACCATATCTACATTCGATATAATGTAATATACTGATTCATTCCCACAGATCAATGTACCTACATTTAATACCAATGTCATTATTAGGATACCTACATGAGATATAATGTAATATACTGATTCCTTCCCACAGATCAATGTACATTAAATAACAATATCATTATTACTATATCTACATTCGATATAATGTAATATACTGATTCTTTCCCACAGATCAATGTACATATAATACCAATATCATTAGTACTATTTCTACATTAGATATGTAATGTACAATTAATAACAATATCATTATTACCATATCTACATAAGATATGATGTAATATACTGATTCCTTCCCACAGATCAATGTACACTTAATAACAATATCATTATTACTATATCTACAGTAGATATAATGTCATATACAGATTCATGCCCACAGATCAATGTACATTTAATAACAATATCATTAGTACTATACCCACATTAGATATGTAATGTACATTTAAAAACAATATCATTATTACCATATCTACATTCGATATAATGTAATATACTGATTCATTCCCACAGATCAATGTACATTTAATAAGAATATCATTGGTACTATATCAACATTCGATATAGTGTAATATATTGATTCATTCCCACAGATCAATGTACATTTAATAACAATATCATTATTACTATATCTACAATAGATATAATGTCATATACAGATACATTTCAACACATCAATGTACATTTAATACCAATATCATTAGTGCTATGACTACATTAGATATGTAATGGACATTTAACAACAAAATCATTATTACCATATCCACATTAAATATAATGTAATATACAGATTCCTTCCCACAGATCAATGAAGATTTAATAACAATATCATTATTACTATATCTACATTCGATATAATGTAATATACTGATTCATTCCCACAGATCAATGTACATATAATACCAATATCATTAGTACTACATTTACATTCGATATAATGTAATATACCGATTCCTTCCCACAGATCAATGTACACTTAATAACAATATCATTATTACTATATCTACAGTAGATATAATGTCATATACAGATTCATTCCCACAGATCAATGTACATTTAATAACAATATCATTAGTACTATACCCACATTAGATATGTAATGTACATTTACAAACAATATCATTATTACCATATCTACATTCGATATAATGTAATATACTGATTCATTCCCACAGATCAATGTACATATAATAACAATATCATTTGTACTATATCAACATTAGATGTAATGTTATATACAGATACATTCCAACAGATCAATGTACCTACATTTAATACCCACGTCATTATTACGACACTTACATGAGATATAATGTAATATACTGTATGCTAATAACAGATGAATGTACATTTAATAACAATATTATTATTACCATACCTACATTAGATATAAGGTAATCTACTGGTTACTACACACAGATCAATGTACATCTAATACCAATATCATTAGTACTATATCTACATTAGATATGTAATGTACATTTAACAACAAAATCATTATTACCATATCTACATTAGATACAAAGTAATATACTGATTCCTTCCCACAGATCAATGTACATTTAATAACAATATCATTATTACGATATCTACAGTAGCTATAATGTCATATACAGATTCATTCCCACAGATCAATGTACATTTAATAACAATATCATTAATACCATACCTACATTAGATATGTAATGTACATCTAAAAACAATATCATTATTACCATATCTACATTAGATATAATGTAGTATACTGATTCCTTCCCACAGATCACTGTACATTTAGTAACAATATCATTAGTACTATACCTACATTAGATATGTAATGTAGATTTGATAACAATATCATTATTACCATATCTACATTAGATATACTGTAATATACTGATTCATTCCCACAGATCAATGTACCTACATTTAATACCAATGTCATTATTAGGATACCTACATGAGATATAATGTAATATACTGATTCATTCCCACAGATCAAAGTACATATAATACCAATATCATTAGTACTATTTCTACATTAGACATGTAATGTACAACTAATAACAATATTATTATTGCCATATCATCATTTGATATAACATAATATACTGCTTACTACCCACAGATCAGTGTACATTTAATACCAATATCATTAGTGCTATGACTACATTAGATATGTAATGTACAATTAATAACAATATTATTATTACCATATCTACATTAGATATAATGTAATACACTGATTCATTTCCACAGATCAATGTACATATAATAACAAAATCATTATTACCATATCTACATTAGATATAATGTAATATACTGATTCCTTCCCACAGATCAATGCAGATTTAATAACAATATCATTATTACTATATCTACAGTACATATAATGTCATATGCAGATTCATTCCCACAGATCAATGTACATTTAATAACAATATCATTAATACTATACCTACATTAGATATGTAATGTACATCTAAAAACAACATCATTATTACCATATCTACATTAGATATAATGTAATAAACTGATTCCTTCCCACAGATCAATGTACATTTAATAACAATATCATTAATACTATACCTACATTAGATACGTAATGTAGATTTGATAACAATATCATTATTACCATATCTACATTAGATATATTGTAATATACTGATTCCTTCCCACAGATCAATGTACACTTAATAACAATATCATTATTACTATATCTACAATAGATATAGTGTCATATACAGATTCATTCCAACAGATCAATGTACATTTAATAACAATATCATTATTACTATATCTACATTCGATATAATGTAATATTCTGCTTCATTCCCACAGATCAATGTAGATTTAATAACAATATCATTATTACCATATCTACAGTAGATATAATGTCATATACAGATTCATTTCCACAGATCAATGTACATTTAATAACAATATCATTATTACCATATCTACAGTAGATATAATGTCATATACAGATTCATTTCCACAGATCAATGTACATTTAATAACAATATCATTATTACCATATCTACATTAGATATAATGTAATATACTGATTCCTTCCCACAGATCAATGTACATTTAATAACAATATCATTAATACTATACCTACATTAGATACGTAATGTAGATTTGATAACAATATCATTATTACCATATCTACATTAGATATATTGTAATATACTGATTCATTCCCACAGATCAATGTACATTTAATAACAATATCATTATTACTATTCCCACAGTAGATATAATGTAATATACGGATTCGTTCCCACAGATCAATGTACATTTAATCACAATATCATCAGCACTATATCTACATTGGATATAGTGTAATATACTGATTCATTCCCACAGATCATTGTACATTTAATACCACTATCATTACTACCATATCAACATTAGATATGTAATGTACATTTATCAACAAAATCATTATTAGCATATCTACATTCGATATAATGTAATATTCTGCTTCATTCTCACAGATCAATGTACATTTAAAAACAATATCATTATTACCATATCTACATTAGATATAATGTAATATACGGTTTCCTTCCCACAGATCAATGTCCATTTAATAACAATATCATTAGCACTATGTCTACATTAGATATGTAATGTACATTTAACAACAAAATCATTATTACCATATCTACATTCGATATAATGTAGTATACTGCTTCATTCCCACAGATCAATGTAGATTTAATAACAATATCATTATTACCATATCTACATTAGATATAATGTAATACACTGATTCATTCCCACAGATCAATGTACATTTAATGCCAATATCCTTAGTACCATATCTATATTCGATATTTAATGTACAATTAATAACAGTATTATTATTATCATATCTACATTAGATATAACGTAATATATTGATTACTACCCACAGATCAATGTACATTTAATCACAATATCATTAGCACACTATCTACATTCGATATAATGTAATATACTGATTCATTCCCACAGATCAATGTTCATTTAATAACAATATCATTAGTACTATATCTACATTCGATATAATGTAGTATACTGATTCATTCCCACAGATTAAGGTACATTTAATGCCAATTTCATTAGTACCATATCTATATTAGATATTTAATTTACAATTGATAACAGTATTATTGTTACCATATCTACATTAGATATAATGTAATATACTGATTACTACCCACAGATCAATGTACATTTAAAAACAATATCATTATTACCACATCTACATTAGATATAATGTAATATACGGATTCCTTCCCACAGATCAATGTACATTTAATAACAATATCATTAGCACTATATCTACATGACATATAATGTAATATACTGATGCATTCCCACGGATCAATGTACATTTAATACCAATATCATTACTACTATATCTACATTAGATATGTAATGTACATTTAACAACAAAATCATCATTAGCATATCTACATTCGATATAATGTAATATTCAGCTTCATTCCCACAGATCAATGTACATTTAAAAACAATATCATTATTACCACATCTACATTAGATATAATGTAATATACGGATTCCTTCCCACAGATCAATGTACATTTAATAACAATATCATTAGCACTATATCTACATGACATATAATGTAATATACTGATGCATTCCCACGGATCAATGTACATTTAATACCAATATCATTACTACTATATCTACATTAGATATGTAATGTACATATAACAACAAAATCATTATTAGCCTATCTACATTCGATATAATGTAATATTCTGCTTCATTCCCACAGATCAATGTACAATTTAAAAACGATATCATTATTACCATATCTACATTAGATATAATGTAATATACGGATTCCTTCCCACAGATCAATGTACATTTAATAACAATATCATTAGCACTATATCTACATAACATATAATGTAATATACTGCTTCATTCACACAGATCAATGTACATTTAAAAACAATATCATTATTACCATATCTACATTAGATATAATGTAATATACGGATTCGTTCCCACAGATCAAAGCACATTTAATAACAATATCATTAGCACTATATCTACATGACATGTAATGTAATATACTGCTTCATTCACACAGATCAATGTACATTTAAAAACAATACCATTATTACCATATCTACATTAGATATAACGTAATATATTGATTACTACCCACAGATCAATGTACATTTAATCACAATATCATTAGCACCCTATCTACATTCGATATAATGTAATATACTGATTCATTCCCACAGACCAATGTACATTTAATAACAATATCATTAGCACTATATCTACATAACATATAATGTAATATACTGCTTCATTCACACAGATCAATGTACATTTAAAAACAATATCATTATTACCATATCTACATTAGATATAATGTAATATACGGATTCGTTCCCACAGATCAAAGTACATTTAATCACAATATCATTAGCACTATATCTACATGACATGTAATGTAATATACTGCTTCATTCACACAGATCAATGTACATTTAAAAACAATATCATTATTACCATATCTACATTAGATATAATGTAATATACTGATTCATTCCCACAGATCATTGTACATTTAATACCAATATCATTAGTACTACATCTACATTAGATATGTAATGTACATTTAACAACAAAATCATTATTACCATATCTACATTCGATATAATGTAATATACTGCTTCATTCCCACAGATCAATGTACATTTAAAAACAATATCATTATTACCATATCTACGTAAGATATGATGTAATATACGGATTCGTTCCCACAGATCAATGTACATTTAATAACAATATCATTAGCACTATATCTACATGACATATAATGTAATATACTGCTTCATTCACACAGATCAGTGTACATTTAAAAACAATATCATTATTACCATATCTACATTAGATATAATGTAATATTCTGCTTCATTCCCACAGATCAATGTAGATTTAATAACAATATCCTTATTACCATATCTGCAGTAGATATAATGTCATATACAGATTCATTCCCACAGATCAATGTACATTTAATAACAATATCATTATTACCATATCTACATTCGATATAATGTAATATACTGCTTCATTCCCACAGATCAATGTACATTTAATGCCAATATCATTAGTACCATATCTATATTAGATATTTAATGTACAATTAATAACAGTATTATTATTATCATATCTACATTAGATATAACCTAATATATTGATTGCTACCCACAGATCAATATACATTTAATCACAATATCAATAGCACTATATCTACATTGGATATAACGTATTATACTGATTCATTCCCACAGATCAATGTACATTTAATACCAATATCATTAGTACTATATCTACATTAGATATGGAATGTACATTTGACAACAAAATCATTATTACCATATCTGCATTCGATATAATGTAATATACTGCTTCACTCCCACAGATCAATGTACATTTAAGAACAATATCATTATTACCATATCTACATTAGATATAATGTAATATATGGATTCGTTGCCACAGATCAATGTACATTTACTAACAATATTATTAGCACTATATCTACATTCGATACAATGTAATATACTGATTCATTCCCACAGATTAGTGCACATTTAATACCAATATCATTATTACTATATCTAGATTAGATATGTAATGTACATTTAACAACAAAATCATTATTACCACATCTACATTCGATATAATGTAATATTCTTCTTCATTCCCACAGACCAATGTAGATTTAATAACAATATCATTATTACCATATCTACAGTAGATATAATGTCATATACCGATTCATTCCCAGAGATCAATGTACATTTAATAACAATATCATTATTACCATATCTACATTAGATATTATGTAATATACTGATTCCTTCCCACAGATCAATGTACATTCAATAACAATATCATTAGTACTATATCTAGATTCGATATAATGTAATAAATTGATTCATTCCCACAGATCAATGTACATTTAATAACAAAATCATTATTACCATATCTAAATTCGATATAATGTACTATTCTGCTTCATTCCCACAGATCAATGTAGATTTAATAACAATATCATTATTACCATATCTACAGTAGATATAATGTCATATACAGATTCATTCCCACCGATCAATGTACATTAAATAACAATATCATTATTACCATATCTACATTAGATATTATGTAATATACTGACTCCTTCCCACAGATCAATGTACATTTAATAACACTATCATTAGTACTATATCTAGATTCGATATAATGTAATATACTGATTCATTCCCACAGATCAATGTACATTTAATGCCATTATCATTAGTACCATATCTATATTAGATATTTAATGTACAATTAATAACAGTATTATTATTATCATATCTACATTAGATATAACCTAATATATTGATTGCTACCCACAGATCAATATACATTTAGTCACAATATCAATAGCACTATATCTACATTGTATATAACTTAATATACTGATTCATTCCCACAGATCAATGTACATTTAATACCAGTATCATTAGTACTATATCTACATTAGATATGTAATGTACATTTAACAACAAAATCATCATTACCATATCTACACTCGATATAATGTAATATACTGCTTTATTCCCACAGATCAATGTACATTTAGAAACAATATCATTATTACCATATCTACATTAGATATAATGTAATATACTGCTTCATTCACACAGATCAATGTACATTTAACAACAATATCATTATTACCATATCTACATTAGATATAATGTAATATACGGATTCGTTCCCACAGATCAATGTACATTTAATAACAATATCATTATTACCATATCTACATTAGATATTATGTAATATACTGGTTCCTTCCCTCAGATCAATGTACATTTAATAACAATATCAGTATTACCATATCTACATAGATATAATGTAATATACTGCTTCATTCCCACAGATCAATGTACATTTAGAAACAATATCATTATTACCATATCTACATTAGATATAATGTAATATACGGATTCGTTCCCACAGATCAATGTACATTTAATAACAATATCAATATTACCATATCTACATTAGAAATTATGTAATATACTGATTCCTTCCCACAGATCAATGTACAATTAATAACAGCATTATTATTATCATATTTACATTAGATATACCGTAATATATTGGTTACTACCCACAGATCAATATACATTTAATCACAATATCAATAGCACTATATCTACATTGGATATAACGTAATATACTGATTCATTCCCACAGATCAATGTACATTTAATACCAATATCATCAGTACTATATCTACATTAGATATGTAATGTACGTTTAACAACAAAATCATTATTACCATATCTAAATTCGATATAATGTAATATTCTGCTTCATTCCCACAGATCAATGTAGATTTAATAACAATATCATTATTACCATATCTACAGTAGATATAATGTCATATACAGATTCATTTCCACAGATCAATGTACATTTAATAACAATATCATTATTACCATATCTACATTAGATATTATGTAATATACTGATTCCTTCCCACAGATCAATGTACATTTAATAACAATATCATTAGTACTATATCTAGATTCGATATAATGTAATATACTGATTCACTCCCACAGATCAATGTACATTTAAACACAATATCATTATTACCATATCTACATAAGATATAATATAATATACGGATTCGTTCCCACAGATCAATGTACATTTAATAACAATATCATTAGCACTCTATCTACATGAGATATAATGTAATATACTGCTTCATTCACACAGATCAATGTACATTTAAAAACAATATCATTATTACCATATCTACATTACATATAATGTAATATACGGATTCGTTCCCACAGATCAATGTACATTTAGTAACAATATCATTATTACCATATCTACATTAGATATAATGTAATATATGGATCCCTCCCCACGGATCAATGTACATTTACTAACCATATCATTAGCACTATATCTACATGAGATATAATGTAATATACTGCTCCATTCACACAGATCAATGTACATTTATTAACAATATCATTAGTACTATATCTAGATTCGATATAATGTAATATACTGATTCATTCCCACAGATCAATGTACATTTAATAGCAATATCACTAGTACTATATCTACATTAGATATGTAATGTTCATTTAATAACAATATCACTATTACCATATCTACATTAGATATTATGTAACATACTGACTCCTTCCCACAGATCAATGTACATTTAATAACAATATCATTAGTACTATATCTACATTCGAAATAATGTAATAAATTGATTCATTCCCACAGATCAATGTACATTTAATAACAATATCATTACTACTATATCAACATTAGATATGTAATGTACATTTAACAACAAAATCATTATTAGCATATCGACATTCGATATAATGTAATATTCTGGTCCATTCCACAGATCAATGTACATTTAAAAACAATATCATTATTACCATATCTACATGAGATATAATGTAATATACGGATTCCTTCCCACAGATCAATGTACATTTAATAACAATATCATTAGCACTATATCTACATGACATATAATGTAATATACTGCTTCATTTACACAGATCAATGTACATTTAAAAACAATATCATTATTACCATATCTACATTAGATATAATGTAATATACCGATTCATTCCCACAGATCAATGTACATTTAATACCAGTACCATTAGTACTATATCTACATAAGATATAATGTAATATACCGATTCATTCCCACAGATCAGTGTACATTTAATACCAGTACCATTAGTACTATATCTACATAAGATATGTAATGTACATTTAACAACAAAATCATTATTACCATATCTACATTCGATATAATGTAATATACTGATTCATTCACACAGATCAATGTACATTTAATGCCAATATCATTAGTACCATATCTATATTAGATATTTAATGTACAATTAATAACAGTATTATTATTATCATATCTACATTAGATATAACGTAATATATTGATTGCTACCCACAGATCAATATACATTTAATCACAATATCAATAGCACTATATCTACATTGGATATAACGTAATATACTGATTCATTCCCACAGATCAATGTACATTTAATACCAATATCATTACTACTATATCTACATTAGATATGTAATGTACATTTAACAACAAAATCATTATTAGTATATCTACGTTCGATATAGTGTAATATTCTGCTTCATTTACACAGATCAATGTACATTTGAAAACAATATCATTATTACCATATCTACATTAGGTATAATGTAATATACGGATTCCTTCCCACAGATCAATGTACATTTAATAACAATATCATTAGCACTATATCCACATGACATATAATGTAATATACTGCCTCATTCACACAGATCAATGTACATTTAAAGACAATATCATTAGTACTATATCTAGATTCGATATAATGTAATATACTGATTCATTCCCACAGATCAATGTACATTTAATAACAATATCATTATTACTATTCCCACAGTAGATATAATGTAATATACGGATTCGTTCCCACAGATCAATGTACATTTAATCACAATATCATCAGCACTATATCTACATTGGATATAGTGTAATATACTGATTCATTCCCACAGATCATTGTACATTTAATACCACTATCATTACTACTATATCAACATTAGATATGTAATGTACATTTATCAACAAAATCATTATTAGCATATCTACATTCGATATAATGTAATATTCTGCTTCATTCTCACAGATCAATGTACATTTAAAAACAATATCATTATTACCATATCTACATTAGATATAATGTAATATACGGTTTCCTTCCCACAGATCAATGTCCATTTAATAACAATATCATTAGCACTATGTCTACATTAGATATGTAATGTACATTTAACAACAAAATCATTATTACCATATCTACATTCGATATAATGTAGTATACTGCTTCATTCCCACAGATCAATGTAGATTTAATAACAATATCATTATTACCATATCTACATTAGATATAATGTAATACACTGATTCATTCCCACAGATCAATGTACATTTAATGCCAATATCCTTAGTACCATATCTATATTCGATATTTAATGTACAATTAATAACAGTATTATTATTATCATATCTACATTAGATATAACGTAATATATTGATTACTACCCACAGATCAATGTACATTTAATCACAATATCATTAGCACACTATCTACATTCGATATAATGTAATATACTGATTCATTCCCACAGACCAATGTACATTTAATAACAATATCATTGGTACTACATCTACATTCGATATAATGTAATATACTGATTCATTCCCACAGATCAATGTACATTTAATAACAATATCATTATTACCATATCTACATTAGATATTATGTAATATACTGATTCCTTCCCACAGATGAATGTACATTTAATAACAATATCATTAGTACTATATCTAGATTCGATATAATGTAATATACTGATTCACTCCCACAGATCAATGTACATTTAAACACAATATCATTATTACCATATCTACATTAGATATAATGTAATATACGGATTCGTTCCCACCGATCAATGTACATTTAATAACAATATCATTAGTACTATATCTAGATTCGATATAATGTAATATACTGATTCATTCCCACAGATCCATGTACATTTAATAACAATATCATTATTACTATTCCTACAGAAGATATAATGTAATATACGGATTCGTTCCCACAGATCAATGTACATTCAATAACAATATCATTGGTACTATATCTACATTCGATATAATGTAATATACTGATTCATTCCCACAGATCAATGTTCATTTAATAACAATATCATTAGTACTATATCTACATTCGATATAATGTAGTATACTGATTCATTCCCACAGATTAAGGTACATTTAATGCCAATTTCATTAGTACCATATCTATATTAGATATTTAATTTACAATTGATAACAGTATTATTGTTACCATATCTACATTAGATATAATGTAATATACTGATTACTACCCACAGATCAATATACATTACAAACAATATCATTATTACTATATCTACATTCGATATAATGTAATATACTGATTCCTTCCCACAGAACAATGTACATTTAATAACAATATCATTAGTACTATATCTACATTAGATATTATGTAATATACTGATTCCTTCCCACAGATCAATGTACATTTAAAAACAATATCATTATTACCAAATCTACATTAGATATAATGTAATATACGGATTCCTTCCCACAGATCAATGTACATTTAATAACAATATCATTAGCACTATATCTACATGACATATAATGTAATATACTGATGCATTCCCACGGATCAATGTACATTTAATACCAATATCATTACTACTATATCTACATTAGATATGTAATGTACATTTAACAACAAAATCATCATTAGCATATCTACATTCGATATAATGTAATATTCAGCTTCATTCCCACAGATCAATGTACATTTAAAAACAATATCATTATTACCACATCTACATTAGATATAATGTAATATACGGATTCCTTCCCACAGATCAATGTACATTTAATAACAATATCATTAGCACTATATCTACATGACATATAATGTAATATACTGATGCATTCCCACGGATCAATGTACATTTAATACCAATATCATTACTACTATATCTACATTAGATATGTAATGTACATATAACAACAAAATCATTATTAGCCTATCTACATTCGATATAATGTAATATTCTGCTTCATTCCCTCAGATCAATGTACAATTTAAAAACGATATCATTATTACCATATCTACATTAGATATAATGTAATATACGGATTCCTTCCCACAGATCAATGTACATTTAATAACAATATCATTAGCACTATATCTACATAACATATAATGTAATATACTGCTTCATTCACACAGATCAATGTACATTTAAAAACAATATCATTATTACCATATCTACATTAGATATAGTGTAATATACGGATTCGTTCCCACAGATCAAAGCACATTTAATAACAATATCATTAGCACTATATCTACATGACATGTAATGTAATATACTGCTTCATTCACACAGATCAATGTACATTTAAAAACAATACCATTATTACCATATCTACATTAGATATAACGTAATATATTGATTACTACCCACAGATCAATGTACATTTAATCACAATATCATTAGCACCCTATCTACATTCGATATAATGTAATATACTGATTCATTCCCACAGACCAATGTACATTTAATAACAATATCATTAGCACTATATCTACATAACATATAATGTAATATACTGCTTCATTCACACAGATCAATGTACATTTAAAAACAATATCATTATTACCATATCTACATTAGATATAATGTAATATATGGATTCGTTCCCACAGATCAATGTACATTTACTAACAATATTATTAGCACTATATCTACATTCGATACAATGTAATATACTGATTCATTCCCACAGATTAGTGCACATTTAATACCAATATCATTATTACTATATCTAGATTAGATATGTAATGTACATTTAACAACAAAATCATTATTACCACATCTACATTCGATATAATGTAATATTCTTCTTCATTCCCACAGACCAATGTAGATTTAATAACAATATCATTATTACCATATCTACAGTAGATATAATGTCATATACCGATTCATTCCCAGAGATCAATGTACATTTAATAACAATATCATTATTACCATATCTACATTAGATATTATGTAATATACTGATTCCTTCCCACAGATCAATGTACATTTAATAACAATATCATTAGTACTATATCTAGATTCGATATAATGTAATAAATTGATTCATTCCCACAGATCAATGTACATTTAATAACAAAATCATTATTACCATATCTAAATTCGATATAATGTAATATTCTGCTTCATTCCCACAGATCAATGTAGATTTAATAACAATATCATTATTACCATATCTACAGTAGATATAATGTCATATACAGATTCATTCCCACCGATCAATGTACATTAAATAACAATATCATTATTACCATATCTACATTAGATATTATGTAATATACTGACTCCTTCCCACAGATCAATGTACATTTAATAACACTATCATTAGTACTATATCTAGATTCGATATAATGTAATATACTGATTCATTCCCACAGATCAATGTACATTTAATGCCATTATCATTAGTACCATATCTATATTAGATATTTAATGTACAATTAATAACAGTATTATTATTATCATATCTACATTAGATATAACGTAATATATTGATTGCTACCCACAGATCAATATACATTTAATCACAATATCAATAGCACTATATCTACATTGTATATAACTTAATATACTGATTCATTCCCACAGATCAATGTACATTTAATACCAGTATCATTAGTACTATATCTACATTAGATATGTAATGTACATTTAACAACAAAATCATCATTACCATATCTACACTCGATATAATGTAATATACTGCTTTATTCCCACAGATCAATGTACATTTAGAAACAATATCATTATTACCATATCTACATTAGATATAATGTAATATACTGCTTCATTCACACAGATCAATGTACATTTAACAACAATATCATTATTACCATATCTACATTAGATATAATGTAATATACGGATTCGTTCCCACAGATCAATGTACATTTAATTACAATATCATTGGTACTATATCTACATTAGATATGTAATGTACATTTAACAACAAAATCATTATTACCATATCTACATAGATATAATGTAATATACTGCTTCATTCCCACAGATCAATGTACATTTAGAAACAATATCATTATTACCATATCTACATTAGATATAATGTAATATACGGATTCGTTCCCACAGATCAATGTACATTTAATAACAATATCAATATTACCATATCTACATTAGAAATTATGTAATATACTGATTCCTTCCCACAGATCAATGTACAATTAATAACAGCATTATTATTATCATATTTACATTAGATATAACGTAATATATTGGTTACTACCCACAGATCAATATACATTTAATCACAATATCAATAGCACTATATCTACATTGGATATAACGTAATATACTGATTCATTCCCACAGATCAATGTACATTTAATACCAATATCATCAGTACTATATCTACATTAGATATGTAATGTACGTTTAACAACAAAATCATTATTACCATATCTAAATTCGATATAATGTAATATTCTGCTTCATTCCCACAGATCAATGTAGATTTAATAACAATATCATTATTACCATATCTACAGTAGATATAATGTCATATACAGATTCATTTCCACAGATCAATGTACATTTAATAACAATATCATTATTACCATATCTACATTAGATATAATGTAATATACGGATTCGTTCCCACAGATCAATGTACATTTATTAACAATATCATTAGTACTATATCTAGATTCGATATAATGTAATATACTGATTCATTCCCACAGATCAATGTACATTTAATAGCAATATCACTAGTACTATATCTACATTAGATATGTAATGTTCATTTAATAACAATATCACTATTACCATATCTACATTAGATATTATGTAACATACTGACTCCTTCCCACAGATCAATGTACATTTAATAACAATATCATTAGTACTATATCTACATTCGAAATAATGTAATAAATTGATTCATTCCCACAGATCAATGTACATTTAATAACAATATCATTACTACTATATCAACATTAGATATGTAATGTACATTTAACAACAAAATCATTATTAGCATATCGACATTCGATATAATGTAATATTCTGGTCCATTCCACAGATCAATGTACATTTAAAAACAATATCATTATTACCATATCTACATGAGATATAATGTAATATACGGATTCCTTCCCACAGATCAATGTACATTTAATAACAATATCATTAGCACTATATCTACATGACATATAATGTAATATACTGCTTCATTTACACAGATCAATGTACATTTAAAAACAATATCATTATTACCATATCTACATTAGATATAATGTAATATACCGATTCATTCCCACAGATCAATGTACATTTAATACCAGTACCATTAGTACTATATCTACATAAGATATAATGTAATATACCGATTCATTCCCACAGATCAGTGTACATTTAATACCAGTACCATTAGTACTATATCTACATAAGATATGTAATGTACATTTAACAACAAAATCATTATTACCATATCTACATTCGATATAATGTAATATACTGATTCATTCACACAGATCAATGTACATTTAATGCCAATATCATTAGTACCATATCTATATTAGATATTTAATGTACAATTAATAACAGTATTATTATTATCATATCTACATTAGATATAACGTAATATATTGATTGCTACCCACAGATCAATATACATTTAATCACAATATCAATAGCACTATATCTACATTGGATATAACGTAATATACTGATTCATTCCCACAGATCAATGTACATTTAATACCAATATCATTACTACTATATCTACATTAGATATGTAATGTACATTTAACAACAAAATCATTATTAGTATATCTACGTTCGATATGGTGTAATATTCTGCTTCATTTACACAAATCAATGTACATTTGAAAACAATATCATTATTACCATATCTACATTAGGTATAATGTAATATACGGATTCCTTCCCACAGATCAATGTACATTTAATAACAATATCATTAGCACTATATCCACATGACATATAATGTAATATACTGCCTCATTCACACAGATCAATGTACATTTAAAGACAATATCATTAGTACTATATCTAGATTCGATATAATGTAATATACTGATTCATTCCCACAGATCAATGTACATTTAATAACACTATCATTATTACTATTCCCACAGTAGATATAATGTAATATACGGATTCGTTCCCACAGATCAATGTACATTTAATCACAATATCATCAGCACTATATCTACATTGGATATAGTGTAATATACTGATTCATTCCCACAGATCATTGTACATTTAATACCACTATCATTACTACTATATCAACATTAGATATGTAATGTACATTTATCAACAAAATCATTATTAGCATATCTACATTCGATATAATGTAATATTCTGCTTCATTCTCACAGATCAATGTACATTTAAAAACAATATCATTATTACCATATCTACATTAGATATAATGTAATATACGGTTTCCTTCCCACAGATCAATGTCCATTTAATAACAATATCATTAGCACTATGTCTACATTAGATATGTAATGTACATTTAACAACAAAATCATTATTACCATATCTACATTCGATATAATGTAGTATACTGCTTCATTCCCACAGATCAATGTAGATTTAATAACAATATCATTATTACCATATCTACATTAGATATAATGTAATACACTGATTCATTCCCACAGATCAATGTACATTTAATGCCAATATCCTTAGTACCATATCTATATTCGATATTTAATGTACAATTAATAACAGTATTATTATTATCATATCTACATTAGATATAACGTAATATATTGATTACTACCCACAGATCAATGTACATTTAATCACAATATCATTAGCACACTATCTACATTCGATATAATGTAATATACTGATTCATTCCCACAGACCAATGTACATTTAATAACAATATCATTGGTACTACATCTACATTCGATATAATGTAATATACTGATTCATTCCCACAGATCAATGTACATTTAATAACAATATCATTATTACCATATCTACATTAGATATTATGTAATATACTGATTCCTTCCCACAGATGAATGTACATTTAATAACAATATCATTAGTACTATATCTAGATTCGATATAATGTAATATACTGATTCACTCCCACAGATCAATGTACATTTAAACACAATATCATTATTACCATATCTACATTAGATATAATGTAATATACGGATTCGTTCCCACCGATCAATGTACATTTAATAACAATATCATTAGTACTATATCTAGATTCGATATAATGTAATATACTGATTCATTCCCACAGATCCATGTACATTTAATAACAATATCATTATTACTATTCCTACAGTAGATATAATGTAATATACGGATTCGTTCCCACAGATCAATGTACATTCAATAACAATATCATTGGTACTATATCTACATTCGATATAATGTAATATACTGAATCATTCCCACAGATCAATGTTCATTTAATAACAATATCATTAGTACTATATCTACATTCGATATAATGTAGTATACTGATTCATTCCCACAGATTAAGGTACATTTAATGCCAATTTCATTAGTACCATATCTATATTAGATATTTAATTTACAATTGATAACAGTATTATTGTTACCATATCTACATTAGATATAATGTAATATACTGATTACTACCCACAGATCAATATACATTACAAACAATATCATTATTACTATATCTACATTCGATATAATGTAATATACTGATTCCTTCCCACAGAACAATGTACATTTAATAACAATATCATTAGTACTATATCTACATTAGATATTATGTAATATACTGATTCCTTCCCACAGATCAATGTACATTTAAAAACAATATCATTATTACCACATCTACATTAGATATAATGTAATATACGGATTCCTTCCCACAGATCAATGTACATTTAATAACAATATCATTAGCACTATATCTACATGACATATAATGTAATATACTGATGCATTCCCACGGATCAATGTACATTTAATACCAATATCATTACTACTATATCTACATTAGATATGTAATGTACATTTAACAACAAAATCATCATTAGCATATCTACATTCGATATAATGTAATATTCAGCTTCATTCCCACAGATCAATGTACATTTAAAAACAATATCATTATTACCACATCTACATTAGATATAATGTAATATACGGATTCCTTCCCACAGATCAATGTACATTTAATAACAATATCATTAGCACTATATCTACATGACATATAATGTAATATACTGATGCATTCCCACGGATCAATGTACATTTAATACCAATATCATTACTACTATATCTACATTAGATATGTAATGTACATATAACAACAAAATCATTATTAGCCTATCTACATTCGATATAATGTAATATTCTGCTTCATTCCCACAGATCAATGTACAATTTAAAAACGATATCATTATTACCATATCTACATTAGATATAATGTAATATACGGATTCCTTCCCACAGATCAATGTACATTTAATAACAATATCATTAGCACTATATCTACATAACATATAATGTAATATACTGCTTCATTCACACAGATCAATGTACATTTAAAAACAATATCATTATTACCATATCTACATTAGATATAATGTAATATACGGATTCGTTCCCACAGATCAAAGCACATTTAATAACAATATCATTAGCACTATATCTACATGACATGTAATGTAATATACTGCTTCATTCACACAGATCAATGTACATTTAAAAACAATATCATTATTACCATATCTACATTAGATATAATGTAATATACTGCTTCATTCCCACAGATCAATGTACATTTAAAAACAATATCATTATTACCATATCTACGTAAGATATGATGTAATATACGGATTCGTTCCCACAGATCAATGTACATTTAATAACAATATCATTAGCACTATATCTACATGACATATAATGTAATATACTGCTTCATTCACACAGATCAGTGTACATTTAAAAACAATATCATTATTACCATATCTACATTAGATATAATGTAATATTCTGCTTCATTCCCACAGATCAATGTAGATTTAATAACAATATCCTTATTACCATATCTACAGTAGATATAATGTCATATACAGATTCATTCCCACAGATCAATGTACATTTAATAACAATATCATTATTACCATATCTACATTCGATATAATGTAATATACTGCTTCATTCCCACAGATCAATGTACATTTAATGCCAATATCATTAGTACCATATCTATATTAGATATTTAATGTACAATTAATAACAGTATTATTATTATCATATCTACATTAGATATAACCTAATATATTGATTGCTACCCACAGATCAATATACATTTAATCACAATATCAATAGCACTATATCTACATTGGATATAACGTATTATACTGATTCATTCCCACAGATCAATGTACATTTAATACCAATATCATTAGTACTATATCTACATTAGATATGGAATGTACATTTGACAACAAAATCATTATTACCATATCTGCATTCGATATAATGTAATATACTGCTTCACTCCCACAGATCAATGTACATTTAAAAACAATATCATTATTACCATATCTACATTAGATATAATGTAATATATGGATTCGTTGCCACAGATCAATGTACATTTACTAACAATATTATTAGCACTATATCTACATTCGATACAATGTAATATACTGATTCATTCCCACAGATTAGTGCACATTTAATACCAATATCATTATTACTATATCTAGATTAGATATGTAATGTACATTTAACAACAAAATCATTATTACCACATCTACATTCGATATAATGTAATATTCTTCTTCATTCCCACAGACCAATGTAGATTTAATAACAATATCATTATTACCATATCTACAGTAGATATAATGTCATATACCGATTCATTCCCAGAGATCAATGTACATTTAATAACAATATCATTATTACCATATCTACATTAGATATTATGTAATATACTGATTCCTTCCCACAGATCAATGTACATTCAATAACAATATCATTAGTACTATATCTAGATTCGATATAATGTAATAAATTGATTCATTCCCACAGATCAATGTACATTTAATAACAAAATCATTATTACCATATCTAAATTCGATATAATGTAATATTCTGCTTCATTCCTACAGATCAATGTAGATTTAATAACAATATCATTATTACCATATCTACAGTAGATATAATGTCATATACAGATTCATTCCCACCGATCAATGTACATTAAATAACAATATCATTATTACCATATCTACATTAGATATTATGTAATATACTGACTCCTTCCCACAGATCAATGTACATTTAATAACACTATCATTAGTACTATATCTAGATTCGATATAATGTAATATACTGATTCATTCCCACAGATCAATGTACATTTAATGCCATTATCATTAGTACCATATCTATATTAGATATTTAATGTACAATTAATAACAGTATTATTATTATCATATCTACATTAGATATAACCTAATATATTGATTGCTACCCACAGATCAATAAACATTTAATCACAATATCAATAGCACTATATCTACATTGGATATAACGTATTATACTGATTCATTCCCACAGATCAATGTACATTTAATACCAATATCATTAGTACTATATCTACATTAGATATGGAATGTACATTTGACAACAAAATCATTATTACCATATCTGCATTCGATATAATGTAATATACTGCTTCACTCCCACAGATCAATGTACATTTAAAAACAATATCATTATTACCATATCTACATTAGATATAATGTAATATATGGATTCGTTGCCACAGATCAATGTACATTTACTAACAATATTATTAGCACTATATCTACATTCGATACAATGTAATATACTGATTCATTCCCACAGATTAGTGCACATTTAATACCAATATCATTATTACTATATCTAGATTAGATATGTAATGTACATTTAACAACAAAATCATTATTACCACATCTACATTCGATATAATGTAATATTCTTCTTCATTCCCACAGACCAATGTAGATTTAATAACAATATCATTATTACCATATCTACAGTAGATATAATGTCATATACCGATTCATTCCCAGAGATCAATGTACATTTAATAACAATATCATTATTACCATATCTACATTAGATATTATGTAATATACTGATTCGTTCCCACAGATCAATGTACATTTAATAACAATATCAATATTACCATATCTACATTAGAAATTATGTAATATACTGATTCCTTCCCACAGATCAATGTACAATTAATAACAGCATTATTATTATCATATTTACATTAGATATAACGTAATATATTGGTTACTACCCACAGATCAATATACATTTAATCACAATATCAATAGCACTATATCTACATTGGATATAACGTAATATACTGATTCATTCCCACAGATCAATGTACATTTAATACCAATATCATCAGTACTATATCTACATTAGATATGTAATGTACGTTTAACAACAAAATCATTATTACCATATCTAAATTCGATATAATGTAATATTCTGCTTCATTCCCACAGATCAATGTAGATTTAATAACAATATCATTATTACCATATCTACAGTAGATATAATGTCATATACAGATTCATTTCCACAGATCAATGTACATTTAATAACAATATCATTATTACCATATCTACATTAGATATTATGTAATATACTGATTCCTTCCCACAGATCAATGTACATTTAATAACAATATCATTAGTACTATATCTAGATTCGATATAATGTAATATACTGATTCACTCCCACAGATCAATGTACATTTAAACACAATATCATTATTACCATATCTACATAAGATATAATATAATATACGGATTCGTTCCCACAGATCAATGTACATTTAATAACAATATCATTAGCACTCTATCTACATGAGATATAATGTAATATACTGCTTCATTCACACAGATCAATGTACATTTAAAAACAATATCATTATTACCATATCTACATTAGATATAATGTAATATACGGATTCGTTCCCACAGATCAATGTACATTTAGTAACAATATCATTATTACCATATCTACATTAGATATTATGTAATATACTGATTCCTTCCCACAGATCAATGTACATTTAATAACAATATCATTAGTACTATATCTAGATTCGATATAATGTAATATACTGATTCACTCCCACAGATCAATGTACATTTAAACACAATATCATTATTACCATATCTACATAAGATATAATATAATATACGGATTCGTTCCCACAGATCAATGTACATTTAATAACAATATCATTAGCACTCTATCTACATGAGATATAATGTAATATACTGCTTCATTCACACAGATCAATGTACATTTAAAAACAATATCATTATTACCATATCTACATTAGATATAATGTAATATACGGATTCGTTCCCACAGATCAATGTACATTTAGTAACAATATCATTATTACCATATCTACATTAGATATAATGTAATATATGGATCCCTTCCCACGGATCAATGTACATTTACTAACCATATCATTAGCACTATATCTACATGAGATATAATGTAATATACTGCTCCATTCACACAGATCAATGTACATTTATTAACAATATCATTAGTACTATATCTAGATTCGATATAATGTAATATACTGATTCATTCCCACAGATCAATGTACATTTAATAGCAATATCACTAGTACCATATCTACATTAGATATGTAATGTTCATTTAATAACAATATCACTATTACCATATCTACATTAGATATTATGTAACATACTGACTCCTTCCCACAGATCAATGTACATTTAATAACAATATCATTAGTACTATATCTACATTCGAAATAATGTAATAAATTGATTCATTCCCACAGATCAATGTACATTTAATAACAATATCATTACTACTATATCAACATTAGATATGTAATGTACATTTAGCAACAAAATCATTATTAGCATATCGACATTCGATATAATGTAATATTCTGGTCCATTCCACAGATCAATGTACATTTAAAAACAATATCATTATTACCATATCTACATGAGATATAATGTAATATACGGATTCCTTCCCACAGATCAATGTACATTTAATAACAATATCATTAGCACTATATCTACATGACATATAATGTAATATACTGCTTCATTTACACAGATCAATGTACATTTAAAAACAATATCATTATTACCATATCTACATTAGATATAATGTAATATACCGATTCATTCCCACAGATCAATGTACATTTAATACCAGTACCATTAGTACTATATCTACATAAGATATAATGTAATATACCGATTCATTCCCACAGATCAGTGTACATTTAATACCAGTACCATTAGTACTATATCTACATAAGATATGTAATGTACATTTAACAACAAAATCATTATTACCATATCTACATTCGATATAATGTAATATACTGATTCATTCACACAGATCAATGTACATTTAATGCCAATATCATTAGTACCATATCTATATTAGATATTTAATGTACAATTAATAACAGTATTATTATTATCATATCTACATTAGATATAACGTAATATATTGATTGCTACCCACAGATCAATATACATTTAATCACAATATCAATAGCACTATATCTACATTGGATATAACGTAATATACTGATTCATTCCCACAGATCAATGTACATTTAATACCAATATCATTACTACTATATCTACATTAGATATGTAATGTACATTTAACAACAAAATCATTATTAGTATATCTACGTTCGATATAGTGTAATATTCTGCTTCATTTACACAGATCAATGTACATTTGAAAACAATATCATTATTACCATATCTACATTAGGTATAATGTAATATACGGATTCCTTCCCACAGATCAATGTACATTTAATAACAATATCATTAGCACTATATCCACATGACATATAATGTAATATACTGCCTCATTCACACAGATCAATGTACATTTAAAGACAATATCATTAGTACTATATCTAGATTCGATATAATGTAATATACTGATTCATTCCCACAGATCAATGTACATTTAATAACAATATCATTATTACTATTCCCACAGTAGATATAATGTAATATACGGATTCGTTCCCACAGATCAATGTACATTTAATCACAATATCATCAGCACTATATCTACATTGGATATAGTGTAATATACTGATTCATTCCCACAGATCATTGTACATTTAATACCACTATCATTACTACTATATCAACATTAGATATGTAATGTACATTTATCAACAAAATCATTATTAGCATATCTACATTCGATATAATGTAATATTCTGCTTCATTCTCACAGATCAATGTACATTTAAAAACAATATCATTATTACCATATCTACATTAGATATAATGTAATATACGGTTTCCTTCCCACAGATCAATGTCCATTTAATAACAATATCATTAGCACTATGTCTACATTAGATATGTAATGTACATTTAACAACAAAATCATTATTACCATATCTACATTCGATATAATGTAGTATACTGCTTCATTCCCACAGATCAATGTAGATTTAATAACAATATCATTATTACCATATCTACATTAGATATAATGTAATACACTGATTCATTCCCACAGATCAATGTACATTTAATGCCAATATCCTTAGTACCATATCTATATTCGATATTTAATGTACAATTAATAACAGTATTATTATTATCATATCTACATTAGATATAACGTAATATATTGATTACTACCCACAGATCAATGTACATTTAATCACAATATCATTAGCACACTATCTACATTCGATATAATGTAATATACTGATTCATTCCCACAGACCAATGTACATTTAATAACAATATCATTGGTACTACATCTACATTCGATATAATGTAATATACTGATTCATTCCCACAGATCAATGTACATTTAATAACAATATCATTATTACCATATCTACATTAGATATTATGTAATATACTGATTCCTTCCCACAGATGAATGTACATTTAATAACAATATCATTAGTACTATATCTAGATTCGATATAATGTAATATACTGATTCACTCCCACAGATCAATGTACATTTAAACACAATATCATTATTACCATATCTACATTAGATATAATGTAATATACGGATTCGTTCCCACCGATCAATGTACATTTAATAACAATATCATTAGTACTATATCTAGATTCGATATAATGTAATATACTGATTCATTCCCACAGATCCATGTACATTTAATAACAATATCATTATTACTATTCCTACAGTAGATATAATGTAATATACGGATTCGTTCCCACAGATCAATGTACATTCAATAACAATATCATTGGTACTATATCTACATTCGATATAATGTAATATACTGATTCATTCCCACAGATCAATGTTCATTTAATAACAATATCATTAGTACTATATCTACATTCGATATAATGTAGTATACTGATTCATTCCCACAGATTAAGGTACATTTAATGCCAATTTCATTAGTACCATATCTATATTAGATATTTAATTTACAATTGATAACAGTATTATTGTTACCATATCTACATTAGATATAATGTAATATACTGATTACTACCCACAGATCAATATACATTACAAACAATATCATTATTACTATATCTACATTCGATATAATGTAATATACTGATTCCTTCCCACAGAACAATGTACATTTAATAACAATATCATTAGTACTATATCTACATTAGATATTATGTAATATACTGATTCCTTCCCACAGATCAATGTACATTTAAAAACAATATCATTATTACCACATCTACATTAGATATAATGTAATATACGGATTCCTTCCCACAGATCAATGTACATTTAATAACAATATCATTAGCACTATATCTACATGACATATAATGTAATATACTGATGCATTCCCACGGATCAATGTACATTTAATACGAATATCATTACTACTATATCTACATTAGATATGTAATGTACATTTAACAACAAAATCATCATTAGCATATCTACATTCGATATAATGTAATATTCAGCTTCATTCCCACAGATCAATGTACATTTAAAAACAATATCATTATTACCACATCTACATTAGATATAATGTAATATACGGATTCCTTCCCACAGATCAATGTACATTTAATAACAATATCATTAGCACTATATCTACATGACATATAATGTAATATACTGATGCATTCCCACGGATCAATGTGCATTTAATACCAATATCATTACTACTATATCTACATTAGATATGTAATGTACATATAACAACAAAATCATTATTAGCCTATCTACATTCGATATAATGTAATATTCTGCTTCATTCCCACAGATCAATGTACAATTTAAAAACGATATCATTATTACCATATCTACATTAGATATAATGTAATATACGGATTCCTTCCCACAGATCAATGTACATTTAATAACAATATCATTAGCACTATATCTACATAACATATAATGTAATATACTGCTTCATTCACACAGATCAATGTACATTTAAAAACAATATCATTATTACCATATCTACATTAGATATAATGTAATATACGGATTCGTTCCCACAGATCAAAGCACATTTAATAACAATATCATTAGCACTATATCTACATGACATGTAATGTAATATACTGCTTCATTCACACAGATCAATGTACATTTAAAAACAATACCATTATTACCATATCTACATTAGATATAACGTAATATATTGATTACTACCCACAGATCAATGTACATTTAATCACAATATCATTAGCACCCTATCTACATTCGATATAATGTAATATACTGATTCATTCCCACAGACCAATGTACATTTAATAACAATATCATTAGCACTATATCTACATAACATATAATGTAATATACTGCTTCATTCACACAGATCAATGTACATTTAAAAACAATATCATTATTACCATATCTACATTAGATATAATGTAATATACGGATTCGTTCCCACAGACCAAAGTACATTTAATAACAATATCATTAGCACTATATCTACATGACATGTAATGTAATATACTGCTTCATTCACACAGATCAATGTACATTTAAAAACAATATCATTATTACCATATCTACATTAGATATAATGTAATATACTGATTCATTCCCACAGATCATTGTACATTTAATACCAATATCATTAGTGCTACATCTACATTAGATATGTAATGTACATTTAACAACAAAATCATTATTACCATATCTACATTCGATATAATGTAATATACTGCTTCATTCCCACAGATCAATGTACATTTAAAAACAATATCATTATTACCATATCTACGTAAGATATGATGTAATATACGGATTCGTTCCCACAGATCAATGTACATTTAATAACAATATCATTAGCACTATATCTACATGACATATAATGTAATATACTGCTTCATTCACACAGATCAGTGTACATTTAAAAACAATATCATTATTACCATATCTACATTAGATATAATGTAATATTCTGCTTCATTCCCACAGATCAATGTAGATTTAATAACAATATCCTTATTACCATATCTACAGTAGATATAATGTCATATACAGATTCATTCCCACAGATCAATGTACATTTAATAACAATATCATTATTACCATATCTACATTCGATATAATGTAATATACTGCTTCATTCCCACAGATCAATGTACATTTAATGCCAATATCATTAGTACCATATCTATATTAGATATTTAATGTACAATTAATAACAGTATTATTATTATCATATCTACATTAGATATAACCTAATATATTGATTGCTACCCACAGATCAATATACATTTAATCACAATATCAATAGCACTATATCTACATTGGATATAACGTATTATACTGATTCATTCCCACAGATCAATGTACATTTAATACCAATATCATTAGTACTATATCTACATTAGATATGGAATGTACATTTGACAACAAAATCATTATTACCATATCTGCATTCGATATAATGTAATATACTGCTTCACTCCCACAGATCAATGTACATTTAAAAACAATATCATTATTACCATATCTACATTAGATATAATGTAATATATGGATTCGTTGCCACAGATCAATGTACATTTACTAACAATATTATTAGCACTATATCTACATTCGATACAATGTAATATACTGATTCATTCCCACAGATTAGTGCACATTTAATACCAATATCATTATTACTATATCTAGATTAGATATGTAATGTACATTTAACAACAAAATCATTATTACCACATCTACATTCGATATAATGTAATATTCTTCTTCATTCCCACAGATCAATGTAGATTTAATAACAATATCATTATTACCATATCTACAGTAGATATAATGTCATATACAGATTCATTCCCACCGATCAATGTATATTAAATAACAATATCATTATTACCATATCTACATTAGATATTATGTAATATACTGACTCCTTCCCACAGATCAATGTACATTTAATAACACTATCATTAGTACTATATCTAGATTCGATATAATGTAATATACTGATTCATTCCCACAGATCAATGTACATTTAATGCCATTATCATTAGTACCATATCTATATTAGATATTTAATGTACAATTAATAACAGTATTATTATTATCATATCTACATTAGATATAACGTAATATATTGATTGCTACCCACAGATCAATATACATTTAATCACAATATCAATAGCACTATATCTACATTGGATATAACTTAATATACTGATTCATTCCCACAGATCAATGTACATTTAATACCAGTATCATTAGTACTATATCTACATTAGATATGTAATGTACATTTAACAACAAAATCATCATTACCATATCTACACTCGATATAATGTAATATACTGCTTTATTCCCACAGATCAATGTACATTTAGAAACAATATCATTATTACCATATCTACATTAGATATAATGTAATATACTGCTTCATTCACACAGATCAATGTACATTTAACAACAATATCATTATTACCATATCTACATTAGATATAATGTAATATACGGATTCGTTCCCACAGATCAATGTACATTTAATTACAATATCATTGGTACTATATCTACATTAGATATGTAATGTACATTTAACAACAAAATCATTATTACCATATCTACATTCGATATAATGTAATATTCTGCTTCATTCCCACAGATCAATGTAGATTTAGTAACAATATCATTATTGCCATATCTACGGTAGATATAATGTCATATACAGATTCATTCCTACAGATCAATGTACATTTAATAACAATATCATTATTACCATATCTACATTAGATATTATGTAATATACTGGTTCCTTCCCTCAGATCAATGTACATTTAATAACAATATCAGTATTACCATATCTACATAGATATAATGTAATATACTGCTTCATTCCCACAGATCAATGTACATTTAGAAACAATATCATTATTACCATATCTACATTAGATATAATGTAATATACGGATTCGTTCCCACAGATCAATGTACATTTAATAACAATATCAATATTACCATATCTACATTAGAAATTATGTAATATACTGATTCCTTCCCACAGATCAATGTACAATTAATAACAGCATTATTATTATCATATTTACATTAGATATAACGTAATATATTGGTTACTACCCACAGATCAATATACATTTAATCACAATATCAATAGCACTATATCTACATTGGATATAACGTAATATACTGATTCATTCCCACAGATCAATGTACATTTAATACCAATATCATCAGTACTATATCTACATTAGATATGTAATGTACGTTTAACAACAAAATCATTATTACCATATCTAAATTCGATATAATGTAATATTCTGCTTCATTCCCACAGATCAATGTAGATGTAATAACAATATCATTATTACCATATCTACAGTAGATATAATGTCATATACAGATTCATTTCCACAGATCAATGTACATTTAATAACAATATCATTATTACCATATCTACATTAGATATTATGTAATATACTGATTCCTTCCCACAGATCAATGTACATTTAATAACAATATCATTAGTACTATATCTAGATTCGATATAATGTAATATACTGATTCACTCCCACAGATCAATGTACATTTAAACACAATATCATTATTACCATATCTACATAAGATATAATATAATATACGGATTCGTTCCCACAGATCAATGTACATTTAATAACAATATCATTAGCACTCTATCTACATGAGATATAATGTAATATACTGCTTCATTCACACAGATCAATGTACATTTAAAAACAATATCATTATTACCATATCTACATTAGATATAATGTAATATACGGATTCGTTCCCACAGATCAATGTACATTTAGTAACAATATCATTATTACCATATCTACATTAGATATAATGTAATATATGGATCCCTTCCCACGGATCAATGTACATTTACTAACCATATCATTAGCACTATATCTACATGAGATATAATGTAATATACTGCTCCATTCACACAGATCAATGTACATTTATTAACAATATCATTAGTACTATATCTAGATTCGATATAATGTAATATACTGATTCATTCCCACAGATCAATGTACATTTAATAGCAATATCACTAGTACTATATCTACATTAGATATGTAATGTTCATTTAATAACAATATCACTATTACCATATCTACATTAGATATTATGTAACATACTGACTCCTTCCCACAGATCAATGTACATTTAATAACAATATCATTAGTACTATATCTACATTCGAAATAATGTAATAAATTGATTCATTCCCACAGATCAATGTACATTTAATAACAATATCATTACTACTATATCAACATTAGATATGTAATGTACATTTAACAACAAAATCATTATTAGCATATCGACATTCGATATAATGTAATATTCTGGTCCATTCCACAGATCAATGTACATTTAAAAACAATATCATTATTACCATATCTACGTAAGATATGATGTAATATACGGATTCGTTCCCACAGATCAATGTACATTTAATAACAATATCATTAGCACTATATCTACATGACATATAATGTAATATACTGCTTCATTCACACAGATCAGTGTACATTTAAAAACAATATCATTATTACCATATCTACATTAGATATAATGTAATATTCTGCTTCATTCCCACAGATCAATGTAGATTTAATAACAATATCCTTATTACCATATCTACAGTAGATATAATGTCATATACAGATTCATTCCCACAGATCAATGTACATTTAATAACAATATCATTATTACCATATCTACATTCGATATAATGTAATATACTGCTTCATTCCCACAGATCAATGTACATTTAATGCCAATATCATTAGTACCATATCTATATTAGATATTTAATGTACAATTAATAACAGTATTATTATTATCATATCTACATTAGATATAACCTAATATATTGATTGCTACCCACAGATCAATATACATTTAATCACAATATCAATAGCACTATATCTACATTGGATATAACGTATTATACTGATTCATTCCCACAGATCAATGTACATTTAATACCAATATCATTAGTACTATATCTACATTAGATATGGAATGTACATTTGACAACAAAATCATTATTACCATATCTGCATTCGATATAATGTAATATACTGCTTCACTCCCACAGATCAATGTACATTTAAAAACAATATCATTATTACCATATCTACATTAGATATAATGTAATATATGGATTCGTTGCCACAGATCAATGTACATTTACTAACAATATTATTAGCACTATATCTACATTCGATACAATGTAGTATACTGATTCATTCCCACAGATTAGTGCACATTTAATACCAATATCATTATTACTATATCTAGATTAGATATGTAATGTACATTTAACAACAAAATCATTATTACCACATCTACATTCGATATAATGTAATATTCTTCTTCATTCCCACAGACCAATGTAGATTTAATAACAATATCATTATTACCATATCTACAGTAGATATAATGTCATATACCGATTCATTCCCAGAGATCAATGTACATTTAATAACAATATCATTATTACCATATCTACATTAGATATTATGTAATATACTGATTCCTTCCCACAGATCAATGTACAATTAATAACAGCATTATTATTATCATATTTACATTAGATATAACGTAATATATTGGTTACTACCCACAGATCAATATACATTTAATCACAATATCAATAGCACTATATCTACATTGGATATAACGTAATATACTGATTCATTCCCACAGATCAATGTACATTTAATACCAATATCATCAGTACTATATCTACATTAGATATGTAATGTACGTTTAACAACAAAATCATTATTACCATATCTAAATTCGATATAATGTAATATTCTGCTTCATTCCCACAGATCAATGTACATTTAATGCCAATATCATTAGTACTATATCTAGATTCGATATAATGTAATATACTGATTCACTCCCACAGATCAATGTACATTTAAACACAATATCATTATTACCATATCTACATAAGATATAATATAATATACGGATTCGTTCCCACAGATCAATGTACATTTAATAACAATATCATTAGCACTCTATCTACATGAGATATAATGTAATATACTGCTTCATTCACACAGATCAATGTACATTTAAAAACAATATCATTATTACCATATCTACATTAGATATAATGTAATATACGGATTCGTTCCCACAGATCAATGTACATTTAGTAACAATATCATTATTACCATATCTACATTAGATATAATGTAATATATGGATCCCTTCCCACGGATCAATGTACATTTACTAACCATATCATTAGCACTATATCTACATGAGATATAATGTAATATACTGCTCCATTCACACAGATCAATGTACATTTATTAACAATATCATTAGTACTATATCTAGATTCGATATAATGTAATATACTGATTCATTCCCACAGATCAATGTACATTTAATAGCAATATCACTAGTACTATATCTACATTAGATATGTAATGTTCATTTAATAACAATATCATTAGTACTATATCTACATTCGAAATAATGTAATAAATTGATTCATTCCCACAGATCAATGTACATTTAATAACAATATCATTACTACTATATCAACATTAGATATGTAATGTACATTTAACAACAAAATCATTATTAGCATATCGACATTCGATATAATGTAATATTCTGGTCCATTCCCACAGATCAATGTACATTTAAAAACAATATCATTATTACCATATCTACATGAGATATAATGTAATATACGGATTCCTTCCCACAGATCAATGTACATTTAATAACAATATCATTAGCACTATATCTACATGACATATAATGTAATATACTGCTTCATTTACACAGATCAATGTACATTTAAAAACAATATCATTATTACCATATCTACATTAGATATAATGTAATATACCGATTCATTCCCACAGATCAATGTACATTTAATACCAGTACCATTAGTACTATATCTACATAAGATATAATGTAATATACCGATTCATTCCCACAGATCAGTGTACATTTAATACCAGTACCATTAGTACTATATCTACATAAGATATGTAATGTACATTTAACAACAAAATCATTATTACCATATCTACATTCGATATAATGTAATATACTGATTCATTCACACAGATCAATGTACATTTAATGCCAATATCATTAGTACCATATCTATATTAGATATTTAATGTACAATTAATAACAGTATTATTATTATCATATCTACATTAGATATAACGTAATATATTGATTGCTACCCACAGATCAATATACATTTAATCACAATATCAATAGCACTATATCTACATTGGATATAACGTAATATACTGATTCATTCCCACAGATCAATGTACATTTAATACCAATATCATTACTACTATATCTACATTAGATATGTAATGTACATTTAACAACAAAATCATTATTAGTATATCTACGTTCGATATAGTGTAATATTCTGCTTCATTTACACAGATCAATGTACATTTGAAAACAATATCATTATTACCATATCTACATTAGGTATAATGTAATATACGGATTCCTTCCCACAGATCAATGTACATTTAATAACAATATCATTAGCACTATATCCACATGACATATAATGTAATATACTGCCTCATTCACACAGATCAATGTACATTTAAAGACAATATCATTAGTACTATATCTAGATTCGATATAATGTAATATACTGATTCATTCCCACAGATCAATGTACATTTAATAACAATATCATTATTACTATTCCCACAGTAGATATAATGTAATATACGGATTCGTTCCCACAGATCAATGTACATTTAATCACAATATCATCAGCACTATATCTACATTGGATATAGTGTAATATACTGATTCATTCCCACAGATCATTGTACATTTAATACCACTATCATTACTACTATATCAACATTAGATATGTAATGTACATTTATCAACAAAATCATTATTAGCATATCTACATTCGATATAATGTAATATTCTGCTCCATTCTCACAGATCAATGTACATTTAAAAACAATATCATTATTACCATATCTACATTAGATATAATGTAATATACGGTTTCCTTCCCACAGATCAATGTCCATTTAATAACAATATCATTAGCACTATGTCTACATTAGATATGTAATGTACATTTAACAACAAAATCATTATTACCATATCTACATTCGATATAATGTAGTATACTGCTTCATTCCCACAGATCAATGTAGATTTAATAACAATATCATTATTACCATATCTACATTAGATATAATGTAATACACTGATTCATTCCCACAGATCAATGTACATTTAATGCCAATATCCTTAGTACCATATCTATATTCGATATTTAATGTACAATTAATAACAGTATTATTATTATCATATCTACATTAGATATAACGTAATATATTGATTACTACCCACAGATCAATGTACATTTAATCACAATATCATTAGCACACTATCTACATTCGATATAATGTAATATACTGATTCATTCCCACAGACCAATGTACATTTAATAACAATATCATTGGTACTACATCTACATTCGATATAATGTAATATACTGATTCATTCCCACAGATCAATGTACATTTAATAACAATATCATTATTACCATATCTACATTAGATATTATGTAATATACTGATTCCTTCCCACAGATGAATGTACATTTAATAACAATATCATTAGTACTATATCTAGATTCGATATAATGTAATATACTGATTCACTCCCACAGATCAATGTACATTTAATAACAATATCATTAGCACTATATCTACATGACATATAATGTAATATACTGATGCATTCCCACGGATCAATGTACATTTAATACCAATATTATTACTACTATATCTACATTAGATATGTAATGTACATATAACAACAAAATCATTATTAGCCTATCTACATTCGATATAATGTAATATTCTGCTTCATTCCCACAGATCAATGTACAATTTAAAAACGATATCATTATTACCATATCTACATTAGATATAATGTAATATACGGATTCCTTCCCACAGATCAATGTACATTTAATAACAATATCATTAGCACTATATCTACATAACATATAATGTAATATACTGCTTCATTCACACAGATCAATGTACATTTAATAACAATATCATTAGCACTCTATCTACATTCGATATAATGTAATATTCTGCTTCATTCCCACAGATCAATGTACATTTAATACCAATATCATTAGTACTATATCTACATTAGATATGTAATGTACATTTAACAACAAAATCATTATTACCATATCTACATTAGATATAAAGTAATATACTGATTCCTTCCCACAGATCAATGTACAGGGTGTAAAAAAATTAAATGTCACGACCTATATGGGGTGATTCTACACCTATGGATCGGTGGAGATCTGTCAAAGAAAGCGACCGCAAAATTGACCTTCACCCCTAATTTCAAGGTCAAACTTTTTTATTGGCTTATCGTATAGTGCTCATCGAGGGGATAAAAAGTCTGAAAGGAACCATGTGCCGGAAATCAACCCTTCTCCTAGAAAAAAGCCGTCAAAGTTTCCATATACCATAATGCATTAAACGTTGAGTCGCCCGGTACCCCTCTGCAGTGATCTTGGCGCGGCAGTCTCGCGTATCGCTCGAGTTTCATGCTATAGGACAATTCTTGAATTTCAATCACAATGCCAGCATATAGGAAGGGTAAATTCTAAGAGAGCATATTTAAAAAGACAAAATAACGACTGCGTGTAAAAGAAAATAAAAGAAAATAAAAGAAAATAACTGCGATGTGTTAACGAACTGTGAGATGATAAAACTAAACATTTATCTTGCGTTTATATTCGAAGTGCAAAACTTCAGTGAATTAAATTCATTCTTATTTTCTTTTACACACAGTAGTTATTTTGTCTTTTTAAATATGCTCTCTTAGAATTTACCCTTCCTATATGCTGGCATTGTGATTGAAATTCAAGAATTGTCCTATAGCATGAAACTCGAGCGATACGCGAGACTGCCGCGCCAAGATCACTGCAGAGAGGTACCGGGCGACTCAACGTTTAATGCATTATGGTATATGGAAACTTTGACGGCTTTTTTCTAGGAGAAGGGTTGATTTCCGGCACATGGTTCCTTTCAGACTTTTTATCCCCTCGATGAGCACTATACGATAAGCCAATAAAAAAGTTTGACCTTGAAATTAGGGTTGAAGGTCAATTTTGCGGTCGCTTTCTTTGACAGATCTCCACCGATCCAGAGGTGTAGAATCACCCCATATAGGTCGTGACATTTAATTTTTTTACACCCTGTACATTTAATAACAATATCATTATTACTATATCTACAGTAGATATAATGTCATATACAGATTCATTCCCACAGATCAATGTACATTTAATAACAATATCATTAATACTATACCTACATTAGATATGTAATGTACATCTAAAAACAATATCATTATTACCATATCTACATTAGATATAATGTAATATACTGATTCCTTCCCACAGATCAATGTACATTTAATAACAATATCATTGGTACTATATCTACACTCGATATAATGTCATATAGTGATACATTCCAACAGATCAATGTACCTACATTCAGTACCAGTGTCATTATTACCATATCTGCACGAGATATAATGTAATATACTGATTCGATCCCACAGATCAATGTACATATAATAACAATATCATTTGTACTATATCAACATTTGATATAATGTAATATACTGATTCCTTCCCACAGATCAATGTACATATAATAACAATATCATTTGTACTATATCAACATGAGATGTAATGTTATATACAGATACATTCCAACAGATCAATGTACGTACATTGAATACCCACGTCATTATTACGATACTTACATGAGATATAATGTAATATACTGTATGCTAATAACAGATGAATGTACATTTAATAACAATATTATTATTACCATATCTACATTAGATATAAGGTAATCTACTGGTTACTACACACAGATCAATGTACATTTAATAACAATATCATTAGTACTACATCTACATTCGATATAATGTAATATACCGATTCATTCCCACAGATCAATGTACATTTAATCACAATATCATCAGTACTATACCTACATTAGATATGTAATGTAGATTTAATAACAATATCATTATTACCATATCTACATAAGATATAATGTAATATACTGATTCCTTCCCACAGATCAATGTATATTTAATAACAATATCATTAATACCATACCTACATTAGATATGTAATGTACATCTAAAAACAATATCATTATTACCATATCTACATTAGATATAATGTAATATACTGATTCCTTCCCACAGATCAATGTACATTTAATAACAATATCATTGGTACTATATCAACATTAGATGTAATGTTATATACAGATACATTCCAACAGATCAATGTACCTACATTTAATACCCACGTCACTATTACGACACTTACATGAGATATAATGTAATATACTGTATGCTAATAACAGATGAATGTACATTTAATAACAATATTATTATTACCATACCTACATTAGATATAAGGTAATCTACTGGTTACTACACACAGATCAATGTACATCTAATACCAATATCATTAGTACTATATCTACATTAGATATGTAATGTACATTTCACAACAAAATCATTATTACCATATCTACATTAGATACAAAGTAATATACTGATTCCTTCCCACAGATCAATGTACATTTAATAAGAATATCATTGGTACTATATCAACATTCGATATAGTGTAATATATTGATTCATTCCCACAGATCAATGTACATTTAATAACAATATCATTATTACTATATCTACAATAAATATAATGTCATATACAGATACATTCCAACAGATCAATGTACATTTAATACCAATATCATTAGTGCTATGACTACATTAGATATGTAATGGACATTTAACAACAAAATCATTATTACCATATCTACATTAAATATAATGTAATATACAGATTCCTTCCCACAGATCAATGAAGATTTAATAACAATATCATTATTACTATATCTACATTCGATATAATGTAATATACTGATTGCTACCCACAGATCGATGTACATTTAATAACAATATCATTAGTACTATATCTACATTAGATATGTAACGTACAATTAATAACAATATAATTATTACCATATCCACATTTGATATAACATAATATACTGATTACTACCCACAGATCAGTGTACATTTAATACCAATAATATTAGTACTATGTCTACATTAGATATGTAATGTACATTTAACAACAAAATCATTATTACCATAACTACATTAGATATAATGTAATATACTGATTCCTTCCCACAGATCAATGTAGATTTAATAACAATATCGTTATTACTATATCTACAGTATATATAATGTCATATACAGATACATTCCAACAGATCAATGTACATTTAATACCAATATCATTAGTACTATATCTACATTAGATATGTAATGTACATTTAACAACAAAATCATTATTACCATATCTACATTAGATATAAAGTAATATACTGATTCCTTCCCACAGATCAATGTACATTTAATAACAATATCATTATTACTATATCTACAGTAGATATAATGTCATATACAGATTCATTCCCACAGATCAATGTACATTTAATAACAATATCATTATTACTATATCTACATTTGGTATAATGTTATATACAGATACATTCCAACACACCAATGTACCTACATTTAATACCCATGTCATTATTACGATACCTACATAAGATATAATGTAATATACTGATTTCTACCCACAGATGAATGTACATTTAATAACAATATTATTATTACCACATCTACATTAGATATAATGTAATATACTGATTCATTCCCACAGATCAATGTACATATAATAACAATATCATTTGTACTATATCAACATGAGATGTAATGTTATATACAGATACATTCCAACAGATCAATGTACGTACATTGAATACCCACGTCATTATTACGATACTTACATGAGATATAATGTAATATACTGTATGCTAATAACAGATGAATGTACATTTAATAACAATATTATTATTACCATATCTACATTAGATATAAGGTAATCTACTGGTTACTACACACAGATCAATGTACATTTAATAACAATATCATTAGTACTACATCTACATTCGATATAATGTAATATACCGATTCATTCCCACAGATCAATGTACATTTAATCACAATATCATCAGTACTATACCTACATTAGATATGTAATGTAGATTCAATAACAATATCATTATTACCATATCTACATAAGATATAATGTAATATACTGATTCCTTCCCACAGATCAATGTACACTTAATAACAATATCATTATTACTATATCTACAGTAGATATAATGTCATATACAGATTCATTCCCACAGATCAATGTACATTTAATAACAATATCATTAGTACTATACCCACATTAGATATGTAATGTACATTTACAAACAATATCATTATTACCATATCTACACTCGATATAATGTAATATACTGATTCATTCCCACAGATCAATGTACATTTAATAAGAATATCATTGGTACTATATCAACATTCGATATAGTGTAATATATTGATTCATTCCCACAGATCAATGTACATTTAATAACAATATCATTATTACTATATCTACAATAGATATAATGTCATATACAGATACATTCCAACAGATCAATGTACATTTAATACCAATATCATTAGTGCTATGACTACATTAGATATGTAATGGACATTTAACAACAAAATCATTATTACCATATCTACATTAAATATAATGTAATATACAGATTCCTTCCCACAGATCAATGAAGATTTAATAACAATATCATTATTACTATATCTACATTCGATATAATGTAATATACTGATTCCTTCCCACAGATCAATGTACATTTAATAACAATATCATTAATACTATACCTACATTAGATATGTAATGTACATCTAAAAACAATATCATTTGTACTATATCAACATTTGATATAATGTAATATACTGATTCCTTCCCACAGATCAATGTACATTTAATAACAATATCATTATTACTATATCTACATTTGGTATAATGTTATATACAGATACATTCCAACAGACCAATGTACCTACATTGAATACCCATGTCATTATTACGATACCTACATAAGATATAATGTAATATACTGATTTCTACCCACAGATGAATGTACATTTAATAACAATATTATTATTACCACATCTACATTAGATATAATGTAATATACTGATTCATTCCCACAGATCAATGTACATATAATAACAATATCATTTGTACTATATCAACATGAGATGTAATGTTATATACAGATACATTCCAACAGATCAATGTACGTACATTGAATACCCACGTCATTATTACGATACTTACATGAGATATAATGTAATATACTGTATGCTAATAACAGATGAATGTACATTTAATAACAATATTATTATTACCATATCTACATTAGATATAAGGTAATCTACTGGTTACTACACACAGATCAATGTACATTTAATAACAATATCATTAGTACTACATCTACATTCGATATAATGTAATATACCGATTCATTCCCACAGATCAATGTACATTTAATCACAATATCATCAGTACTATACCTACATTAGATATGTAATGTAGATTCAATAACAATATCATTATTACCATATCTACATAAGATATAATGTAATATACTGATTCCTTCCCACAGATCAATGTACACTTAATAACAATATCATTATTACTATATCTACAGTAGATATAATGTCATATACAGATTCATTCCCACAGATCAATGTACATTTAATAACAATATCATTATTACCATATCTACACTAGATATAATGTAATATACGGATTCCTTCCCACAGATCAATGTACATTTAATAACAATATCATTAGCACTATATCTACATGAGATATAATGTAATATACTGCTTCATTCACACAGATCAATGTACAATTAATAACAGCATTATTATTATCATATTTACATTAGATATAACGTAATATATTGGTAACTACCCACAGATCAATATACATTTAATCACAATATCAATAGCACTATATCTACATTGGATATTACGTAATATACTGATTCATTCCCACAGATCAATGTACATTTAATACCAATATCATCAGTACTATATCTACATTAGATATGTAATGTACGTTTAACAACAAAATCATTATTACCATATCTAAATTCGATATAATGTAATATTCTGCTTCATTCCCACAGATCAATGTAGACTTAATAACAATATCATTATTACCATATCTACAGTAGATATAATGTCATATACTGATTCCTTCCCACAGATCAATGTACATTTAATAACAATATCATTATTACCATATCTACAGTAGATATAATGTCATATACAGATTCATTTCCACAGATCAATGTACATTTAATAACAATATCATTAGTACTATATCTAGATTCGATATAATGTAATATACTGATTTATTCCCACAGATCAATGTACAATTAATGCCAATATCATTAGTACCATATCTATATTAGATATTTCATGTACAATTAATAACAGTATTACTATTATCATATCTACATTAGATATAATGTAATATATTGATTGCTACCCACAGATCAATATACATTTAATCACAATATCAATAGCACTATATCTACATTGTATATAACTTAATATACTGATTCATTCCCACAGATCAATGTACATTTAATACCAATATCATTAGTACTATATCTACATTAGATATGTAATGTACATTTAACAACAAAATCATTATTACCATATCTACATTCGATATAATGTAATATACTGCTTCATTCCCACAGATCAATGTACATTTAGAAACAATATCATTATTACCATATCTACATTAGATATAATGTAATATACTGCTTCATTCACACAGATCAATGTACATTTAAAAACAATATCATTATTACCATATCTACATTAGATATTATGTAATATACTGATTCCTTCCCACAGATCAATGTACATTTAATAACAATATCATTAGTACCATATCTATATCTGATATTTAATGTACAATTGATAACAGTATTATTGTTACCATATCTACATTAGATATAATGTAATATACTGATTACTACCCACAGATCAATGTACATTACAAACAATATCATTATTACTATATCTACATTCGATATAATGTAATATACTGATTCATTCCCACAGATCAATGTACATTTAATAACAATATCATTAGTACTATATCTAGATTCGATATAATGTAATATACTGATTCACTCCCACAGATCAATGTACATTTAAACACAATATCATTATTACCATATCTACATAAGATATAATGTAATATACGGATTCGTTCCCACAGATCAATGTACATTTAATAACAATATCATTAGCACTCTATCTACATGAGATATAATGTAATATACTGCTTCATTCACACAGATCAATGTACATTTAAAAACAATATCATTATTACCATATCTACATTAGATATAATGTAATATACGGATTCGTTCCCACAGATCAATGTACATTTAGTAACAATATCATTATTACCATATCTACATTAGATATCATGTAATATACTGATTACTACCCACAGATCAATATACATTACAAACAATATCATTATTACTATATCTACATTCGATATAATGTAATATACTGATTCCTTCCCACAGAACAATGTACATTTAATAACAATATCATTAGTACTATATCTACATTAGATATTATGTAATATACTGATTCCTTCCCACAGATCAATGTACATTTAAAAACAATATCATTATTACCACATCTACATTAGATATAATGTAATATACGGATTCCTTCCCACAGATCAATGTACATTTAATAACAATATCATTAGCACTATATCTACATGACATATAATGTAATATACTGATGCATTCCCACGGATCAATGTACATTTAATACCAATATCATTACTACTATATCTACATTAGATATGTAATGTACATTTGACAACAAAATCATCATTAGCATATCTACATTCGATATAATGTAATATTCAGCTTCATTCCCACAGATCAATGTACATTTAAAAACAATATCATTATTACCACATCTACATTAGATATATTGTAATCTACGGATTCCTTCCCACAGATCAATGTACATTTAATAACAATATCATTAGCACTATATCTACATGACATATAATGTAATATACTGATGCATTCCCACGGATCAATGTACATTTAATACCAATATCATTACTACTATATCTACATTAGATATGTAATGTACATATAACAACAAAATCATTATTAGCCTATCTACATTCGATATAATGTAATATTCTGCTTCATTCCCACAGATCAATGTACATTTATAAACGATATCATTATTACCATATCTACATTAGATATAATGTAATATACGGATTCCTTCCCACAGATCAATGTACATTTAATAACAATATCATTAGCACTATATCTACATAACATATAATGTAATATACTGCTTCATTCACACAGATCAATGTACATTTAAAAACAATATCATTATTACCATATCTACATTAGATATAATGTAATATACTGATTCATTCCCACAGATCATTGTACATTTAATACCAATATCATTAGTACTATATCTACATGACATATAATGTAATATACTGCTTCATTCACACAGATCAATGTACATTTAATAACAATATCATTAGCACTATATCTACATGACATATAATATAATATACTGCTTCATTCACACAGATCAATGTACATTTAAAAACAGTATCATTATTGCCATATCTACATTAGATATAATGTAATATACGGATTCGTTCCCACAGATCAAAGTACATTTAATAACAATATCATTACCACTATATCTACATGACATGTAATGTAATATACTGCTTCATTCACACAGATCAATGTACATTTAAAAACAATATCATTATTACCATATCTACATTAGATATAATGTAATATACTGATTCATTCCCACAGATCAACGTACATTTAACAACAAAATCATTATTACCATATCTACATTCGATATACTGTAATATACTGCTTCATTCCCACAGATCAATGTACATTTAATCACAATATCATTAGCACTATATCTACATTGGATATAATGTAATATACTGATTCATTCCCACAGATCAATGTACATTTAATAACAATATCATTATTACCATATCTACATTAGATATTATGTAATATACTGCTTCAATCACACAGATCAATGTACATTTAAGAACAATATCATTATTAGCATATCTACATTCGATATAATGTAATATTCTGCTTCATTCCCACAGATCAATGTACACTTAAAAACGATATCATTATTACCATATCTACATTAGATATAATGTAATATACGGATTCCTTCCCACAGATCAATGTACATTTAATAACAATATCATTAGCACTATATCTACATAACATATAATGTAATATACTGCTTCATTCACACAGATCAATGTACATTTAAAAACAATATCATTATTACCATATCTACATTAGATATAATGTAATATACGGATTCGTTCCCACAGATCAAAGTACATTTAATAACAATATCATTAGCACTATATCTACATGACATGTAATGTAATATACTGCTTCATTCACACAGATCAATGTACATTTAAAAACAATATCATTATTACCATATCTACATTAGATATAATGTAATATACTGATTCATTCACACAGATCATTGTACATTTAATACCAATATCATTAGTACTACATCTACATTAGATATGTAATGTACATTTAACAACAAAATCATTATTACCATATCTACATTCGATATAATGTAATATACTGCTTCATTCCCACAGATCAATGTACATTTAAAAACAATATCATTATTACCATATCTACACTAGATATAATGTAATATACGGATTCCTTCCCACAGATCAATGTACATTTAATAACAATATCATTAGCACTATATCTACATGAGATATAATGTAATATACTGCTTCAATCACACAGATCAATGTACATTTAAAAACAATATCATTATTACCATATCTACGTAAGATATGATGTAATATACGGATTCGTTCCCACAGATCAATGTACATTTAATAACAATATCATTAGCACTATATCTACATGACATATAATGTAATATCCTGCTTCATTCCCACAGATCAATGTACATTTAATAACAATATCATTAGCACTCTATCTACATGAGATATAATGTAATATACTGCTTCATTCACACAGATCAATGTACATTTAGAAACAATATCATTATTACCATATCTACATTAGATATAATGTAATATACGGATTCGTTCCCACAGATCAATGTACATTTAATACCAATATCATTACTACTATATCTACGTTAGATATGTAATGTACATTCAACAACAAAATCATTATTAGCATATCTACATTCGATATAATGTAATATTCTGCTTCATTCCCACAGATCAATGTACATTTAAAAACAATATCACTATTACCATATCTACATTAGATATAATGTAATATACTGATTCCTTCCCACAGATCAATGTACATTTAATAACAGTATTATTAGCACTATATCTACATGACATATAATGTAATATACTGCTTCATTCACACAGATCAATGTACATTTAAAAACAATATCATTATTACCATATCTACATTAGATATAATGTAATATACGGATTCGTTCCCACAGATCAATGTACATTCAATCACAATATCATTGGGACTATATCTACATTAGATATGTAATGTACATTTAACAACAAAATCATTATTACCATATCTACATTCGATATAATGTAATATTCTGCTTCATTCCCACAGATCAATGTAGATTTAATAAAAATATCCTTATCCCCATATCTACAGTAGATATAATGTCATATACAGATTCATTCCCACAGATCAATGTACATTTAATAACACTATCATTACTACCATCTCTACATGAGATATAATGTAATATACTGCTTCATTCACACAGATCAATGTACATTTAAAAACAATATCATTATTACCATATCTACATAAGATATAATGTAATATACGGATTCGTTCCCACAGATCAATGTACATTTAATAACAATATCATTGGTACTATATCTACATTAGATATGTAATGTACATTTAACAACAAAATCATTATTACCATATCTACATTCGATATAATGTAATATCCTGCTTCATTCCCACAGATCAATGTACATTTAATAACAATATCATTAGCACTCTATCTACATGAGATATAATGTAATATACTGCTTCATTCACACAGATCAATGTACATTTAATAACAATATCATTAGTACTATATCTAGATTCGATATAATGTAATATACTGATTCACTCCCACAGATCAATGTACAATTAATAACAGCATTATTATTATCATAATTACATTAGATATAACGTAATATATTGGTTACTACCCACAGATCAATATACATTTAATCACAATATCAATAGCACTATATCTACATTGGATATAACGTAATATACTGATTCATTCCCACAGATCAATGTACATTTAATACCAATATCATCAGTACTATATCTACATTAGATATGTAATGTACGTTTAACAACAAAATCATTATTACCATATCTAAATTCGATATAATGTAATATTCTGCTTCATTCCCACAGATCAATGTAGATTTAATAACAATATCATTATTACCATATCTACAGTAGATATAATGTCATATACAGATTCATTTCCACAGATCAATGTACATTTAATAACAATATCATTATTACCATATCTACATTAGATATTATGTAATATACTGATTCCTTCCCACAGATCAATGTACATTTAATAACAATATCATTAGTACTATATCTAGATTCGATATAATGTAATATACTGATTCACTCCCACAGATCAATGTACATTTAAACACAATATCATTATTACCATATCTACATTAGATATAATGTAATATACGGATTCCTTCCCACAGATCAATGTACATTTAATAACAATATCATTAGCACTATATCTACATAACATATAATGTAATATACTGCTTCATTCACACAGATCAATGTACATTTAAAAACAATATCATTATTACCATATCTACATTAGATATAATGTAATATACGGATTCGTTCCCACAGATCAAAGTACATTTAATAACAATATCATTAGCACTATATCTACATGACATGTAATGTAATATACTGCTTCATTCACACAGATCAATGTACATTTAAAAACAATATCATTATTACCATATCTACATTAGATATAATGTAATATACTGATTCATTCACACAGATCATTGTACATTTAATACCAATATCATTAGTACTACATCTACATTAGATATGTAATGTACATTTAACAACAAAATCATTATTACCATATCTACATTCGATATAATGTAATATACTGCTTCATTCCCACAGATCAATGTACATTTAAAAACAATATCATTATTACCATATCTACACTAGATATAATGTAATATACGGATTCCTTCCCACAGATCAATGTACATTTAATAACAATATCATTAGCACTATATCTACATGAGATATAATGTAATATACTGCTTCAATCACACAGATCAATGTACATTTAAAAACAATATCATTATTACCATATCTACGTAAGATATGATGTAATATACGGATTCGTTCCCACAGATCAATGTACATTTAATAACAATATCATTAGCACTATATCTACATGACATATAATGTAATATCCTGCTTCATTCCCACAGATCAATGTACATTTAATAACAATATCATTAGCACTCTATCTACATGAGATATAATGTAATATACTGCTTCATTCACACAGATCAATGTACATTTAGAAACAATATCATTATTACCATATCTACATTAGATATAATGTAATATACGGATTCGTTCCCACAGATCAATGTACATTTAATACCAATATCATTACTACTATATCTACGTTAGATATGTAATGTACATTCAACAACAAAATCATTATTAGCATATCTACATTCGATATAATGTAATATTCTGCTTCATTCCCACAGATCAATGTACATTTAAAAACAATATCACTATTACCATATCTACATTAGATATAATGTAATATACTGATTCCTTCCCACAGATCAATGTACATTTAATAACAGTATTATTAGCACTATATCTACATGACATATAATGTAATATACTGCTTCATTCACACAGATCAATGTACATTTAAAAACAATATCATTATTACCATATCTACATTAGATATAATGTAATATACGGATTCGTTCCCACAGATCAATGTACATTCAATCACAATATCATTGGGACTATATCTACATTAGATATGTAATGTACATTTAACAACAAAATCATTATTACCATATCTACATTCGATATAATGTAATATTCTGCTTCATTCCCACAGATCAATGTAGATTTAATAAAAATATCCTTATCCCCATATCTACAGTAGATATAATGTCATATACAGATTCATTCCCACAGATCAATGTACATTTAATAACACTATCATTACTACCATCTCTACATGAGATATAATGTAATATACTGCTTCATTCACACAGATCAATGTACATTTAAAAACAATATCATTATTACCATATCTACATAAGATATAATGTAATATACGGATTCGTTCCCACAGATCAATGTACATTTAATAACAATATCATTGGTACTATATCTACATTAGATATGTAATGTACATTTAACAACAAAATCATTATTACCATATCTACATTCGATATAATGTAATATCCTGCTTCATTCCCACAGATCAATGTACATTTAATAACAATATCATTAGCACTCTATCTACATGAGATATAATGTAATATACTGCTTCATTCACACAGATCAATGTACATTTAATAACAATATCATTAGTACTATATCTAGATTCGATATAATGTAATATACTGATTCACTCCCACAGATCAATGTACAATTAATAACAGCATTATTATTATCATATTTACATTAGATATAACGTAATATATTGGTTACTACCCACAGATCAATATACATTTAATCACAATATCAATAGCACTATATCTACATTGGATATAACGTAATATACTGATTCATTCCCACAGATCAATGTACATTTAATACCAATATCATCAGTACTATATCTACATTAGATATGTAATGTACGTTTAACAACAAAATCATTATTACCATATCTAAATTCGATATAATGTAATATTCTGCTTCATTCCCACAGATCAATGTAGATTTAATAACAATATCATTATTACCATATCTACAGTAGATATAATGTCATATACAGATTCATTTCCACAGATCAATGTACATTTAATAACAATATCATTATTACCATATCTACATTAGATATTATGTAATATACTGATTCCTTCCCACAGATCAATGTACATTTAATAACAATATCATTAGTACTATATCTAGATTCGATATAATGTAATATACTGATTCACTCCCACAGATCAATGTACATTTAAACACAATATCATTATTACCATATCTACACAAGATATAATATAATATACGGATTCGTTCCCACAGATCAATGTACATTTAATAACAATATCATTAGCACTCTATCTACATGAGATATAATGTAATATACTGCTTCATTCACACAGATCAATGTACATTTAAAAACAATATCATTATTACCATATCTACATTAGATATAATGTAATATACGGATTCGTTCCCACAGATCAATGTACATTTAGTAACAATATCATTATTACCATATCTACATTAGATATAATGTAATATATGGATCCCTTCCCACGGATCAATGTACATTTACTAACCATATCATTAGCACTATATCTACATGAGATATAATGTAATATACTGCTCCATTCACACAGATCAATGTACATTTATTAACAATATCATTAGTACTACATCTAGATTCGATATAATGTAATATACTGATTCATTCCCACATATCAATGTACATTTAATAGCAATATCACTAGTACTATATCTACATTAGATATGTAATGTTCATTTAATAACAATATCATTAGTACTATATCTACATTCGAAATAATGTAATAAATTGATTCATTCCCACAGATCAATGTACATTTAATAACAATATCATTACTACTATATCAACATTAGATATAATGTAATATACCGATTCATTCCCACAGATCAATGTACATTTAATACCAGTACCATTAGTACTATATCTACATAAGATATAATGTAATATACCGATTCATTCCCACAGATCAGTGTACATTTAATACCAGTACCATTAGTACTATATCTACATAAGATATGTAATGTACATTTAACAACAAAATCATTATTACCATATCTACATTCGATATAATGTAATATACTGATTCATTCACACAGATCAATGTACATTTAATGCCAATATCATTAGTACCATATCTATATTAGATATTTAATGTACAATTAATAACAGTATTATTATTATCATATCTACATTAGATATAACGTAATATATTGATTGCTACCCACAGATCAATATACATTTAATCACAATATCAATAGCACTATATCTACATTGGATATAACGTAATATACTGATTCATTCCCACAGATCAATGTACATTTAATACCAATATCATTACTACTATATCTACATTAGATATGTAATGTACATTTAACAACAAAATCATTATTAGTATATCTACGTTCGATATAGTGTAATATTCTGCTTCATTTACACAGATCAATGTACATTTGAAAACAATATCATTATTACCATATCTACATTAGGTATAATGTAATATACGGATTCCTTCCCACAGATCAATGTACATTTAATAACAATATCATTAGCACTATATCCACATGACATATAATGTAATATACTGCCTCATTCACACAGATCAATGTACATTTAAAGACAATATCATTAGTACTATATCTAGATTCGATATAATGTAATATACTGATTCATTCCCACAGATCAATGTACATTTAATAACAATATCATTATTACTATTCCCACAGTAGATATAATGTAATATACGGATTCGTTCCCACAGATCAATGTACATTTAATCACAATATCATCAGCACTATATCTACATTGGATATAGTGTAATATACTGATTCATTCCCACAGATCATTGTACATTTAATACCACTATCATTACTACTATATCAACATTAGATATGTAATGTACATTTATCAACAAAATCATTATTAGCATATCTACATTCGATATAATGTAGTATACTGCTTCATTCCCACAGATCAATGTCCATTTAATAACAATATCATTAGCACTATGTCTACATTAGATATGTAATGTACATTTAACAACAAAATCATTATTACCACATCTACATTCGATATAATGTAGTATACTGCTTCATTCCCACAGATCAATGTAGATTTAATAACAATATCATTATTACCATATCTACATTAGATATAATGTAATACACTGATTCATTCCCACAGATCAATGTACATTTAATGCCAATATCCTTAGTACCATATCTATATTCGATATTTAATGTACAATTAATAACAGTATTATTATTATCATATCTACATTAGATATAACGTAATATATTGATTACTACCCACAGATCAATGTACATTTAATCACAATATCATTAGCACACTATCTACATTCGATATAATGTAATATACTGATTCATTCCCACAGACCAATGTACATTTAATAACAATATCATTAGTACTATATCTAGATTCGATATAATGTAATATACTGATTCACTCCCACAGATCAATGTACAATTAATAACAGCATTATTATTATCATATTTACATTAGATATAACGTAATATATTGGTTACTACCCACAGATCAATATACATTTAATCACAATATCAATAGCACTATATCTACATTGGATATAACGTAATATACTGATTCATTCCCACAGATCAATGTACATTTAATACCAATATCATCAGTACTATATCTACATTAGATATGTAATGTACGTTTAACAACAAAATCATTATTACCATATCTAAATTCGATATAATGTAATATTCTGCTTCATTCCCACAGATCAATGTAGATTTAATAACAATATCATTATTACCATATCTACAGTAGATATAATGTCATATACAGATTCCTTCCCACAGATCAATGAAGATTTAATAACAATATCATTATTACTATATCTACATTCGATATAATGTAATATACTGATTCATTCCCACAGATCAATGTACCTACATTTAATACCAATGTCATTATTAGGATACCTTCATGAGATGTAATGTAATATACTGATTGCTACCCACAGATCGATGTACATTTAATAACAATATCATTAGTACTATATCTACATTAGATATGTAACGTACAATTAATAACAATATAGTTATTACCATATCCACATTTGATATAACATAATATACTGATTACTACCCACAGATCAGTGTACATTTAATACCAATAATATTAGTACTATGTCTACATTAGATATGTAATGTACATTTAACAACAAAATCATTATTACCATAACTACATTAGATATAATGTAATATACTGATTCCTTCCCACAGATCAATGTACATTTAATAACAATATCGTTATTACTATATCTACAGTATATATAATGTCATATACAGATACATTCCAACAGATCAATGTACATTTAATACCAATATCATTAGTACTATTTCTACATTAGATATGTAATGTACAACTAATAACAATATTATTATTGCCATATCATCATTTGATATAACATAATATACTGCTTACTACCCACAGATCAGTGTACATTTAATACCAATATCATTAGTGCTATGACTACATTAGATATGTAATGTACAATTAATAACAATATTATTATTACCATATCTACATTAGATATAATGTAATACACTGATTCATTTCCACAGATCAATGTACATATAATAACAATATCATTATTACTATATCTACATTCGATATAATGTAATATGCTGATTCATTCCCACAGATCAATGTACATTTAATACCAATAATATTAGTACTATGTCTACATTAGATATGTAATGTACATTTAACAACAAAATCATTATTACCATATCTACATTAGATATAATGTAATATACTGATTCCTTCCCACAGATCAATGCAGATTTAATAACAATATCATTATTACTATATCTACAGTACATATAATGCCATATGCAGATTCATTCCCACAGATCAATGTACATTTAATAACAATATCATTAATACTATACCTACATTAGATATGTAATGTACATCTAAAAACAATATCATTATTACCATATCTACATTAGATATAATGTAATATACTGATTCCTTCCCACAGATCAATGTACACTTAATAACAATATCATTTGTACTATATCAACATTAGATGTAATGTTATATACAGATACATTCCAACAGATCAATGTACCTACATTTAATACCCACGTCATTATTACGACACTTACATGAGATATAATGTAATATACTGTATGCTAATAACAGATGAATGTACATTTAATAACAATATTATTATTACCATACCTACATTAGATAAAAGGTAATCTACTGGTTACTACACACAGATCAATGTACATCTAATACCAATATCATTAGTACTATATCTACATTAGATATGTAATGTACATTTAACAACAAAATCATTATTACCATATCTACATTAGATACAAAGTAATATACTGATTCCTTCCCACAGATCAATGTACATTTAATAACAATATCATTATTACTATTCCCACAGTAGATATAATGTAATATACGGATTCGTTCCCACAGATCAATGTACATTTAATCACAATATCATCAGCACTATATCTACATTGGATATAGTGTAATATACTGATTCATTCCCACAGATCATTGTACATTTAATACCACTATCATTACTACTATATCAACATTAGATATGTAATGTACATTTATCAACAAAATCATTATTAGCATATCTACATTCGATATAATGTAATATTCTGCTTCATTCTCACAGATCAATGTACATTTAAAAACAATATCATTATTACCATATCTACATTAGATATAATGTAATATACGGTTTCCTTCCCACAGATCAATGTCCATTTAATAACAATATCATTAGCACTATGTCTACATTAGATATGTAATGTACATTTAACAACAAAATCATTATTACCATATCTACATTCGATATAATGTAGTATACTGCTTCATTCCCACAGATCAATGTAGATTTAATAACAATATCATTATTACCATATCTACATTAGATATAATGTAATACACTGATTCATTCCCACAGATCAATGTACATTTAATGCCAATATCCTTAGTACCATATCTATATTCGATATTTAATGTACAATTAATAACAGTATTATTATTATCATATCTACATTAGATATAACGTAATATATTGATTACTACCCACAGATCAATGTACATTTAATCACAATATCATTAGCACCCTATCTACATTCGATATAATGTAATATACTGATTCATTCCCACAGACCAATGTACATTTAATAACAATATCATTGGTACTACATCTACATTCGATATAATGTAATATATTGATTGCTACCCACAGATCAATATACATTTAATCACAATATCAATAGCACTATATCTACATTGTATATAACTTAATATACTGATTCATTCCCACAGATCAATGTACATTTAATACCAATATCATTAGTACTATATCTACATTAGATATGTAATGTACATTTAACAACAAAATCATTATTACCATATCTACATTCGATATAATGTAATATACTGCTTCATTCCCACAGATCAATGTACATTTAGAAACAATATCATTATTACCATATCTACATTAGATATAATGTAATATACTGATTCATTCACACAGATCATTGTACATTTAATACCAATATCATTAGTACTACATCTACATTAGATATGTAATGTACATTTAACAACAAAATCATTATTACCATATCTACATTCGATATAATGTAATATACTGCTTCATTCCCACAGATCAATGTACATTTAAAAACAATATCATTATTACCATATCTACACTAGATATAATGTAATATACGGATTCCTTCCCACAGATCAATGTACATTTAATAACAATATCATTAGCACTATATCTACATGAGATATAATGTAATATACTGCTTCAATCACACAGATCAATGTACATTTAAAAACAATATCATTATTACCATATCTACGTAAGATATGATGTAATATACGGATTCGTTCCCACAGATCAATGTACATTTAATAACAATATCATTAGCACTATATCTACATGACATATAATGTAATATCCTGCTTCATTCCCACAGATCAATGTACATTTAATAACAATATCATTAGCACTCTATCTACATGAGATATAATGTAATATACTGCTTCATTCACACAGATCAATGTACATTTAGAAACAATATCATTATTACCATATCTACATTAGATATAATGTAATATACGGATTCGTTTCCACAGATCAATGTACATTTAATACCAATATCATTACTACTATATCTACGTTAGATATGTAATGTACATTCAACAACAAAATCATTATTAGCATATCTACATTCGATATAATGTAATATTCTGCTTCATTCCCACAGATCAATGTACATTTAAAAACAATATCACTATTACCATATCTACATTAGATATAATGTAATATACTGATTCCTTCCCACAGATCAATGTACATTTAATAACAGTATTATTAGCACTATATCTACATGACATATAATGTAATATACTGCTTCATTCACACAGATCAATGTACATTTAAAAACAATATCATTATTACCATATCTACATTAGATATAATGTAATATACGGATTCGTTCCCACAGATCAATGTACATTCAATCACAATATCATTGGGACTATATCTACATTAGATATGTAATGTACATTTAACAACAAAATCATTATTACCATATCTACATTCGATATAATGTAATATTCTGCTTCATTCCCACAGATCAATGTAGATTTAATAAAAATATCCTTATCCCCATATCTACAGTAGATATAATGTCATATACAGATTCATTCCCACAGATCAATGTACATTTAATAACACTATCATTACTACCATCTCTACATGAGATATAATGTAATATACTGCTTCATTCACACAGATCAATGTACATTTAAAAACAATATCATTATTACCATATCTACATAAGATATAATGTAATATACGGATTCGTTCCCACAGATCAATGTACATTTAATAACAATATCATTGGTACTATATCTACATTAGATATGTAATGTACATTTAACAACAAAATCATTATTACCATATCTACATTCGATATAATGTAATATCCTGCTTCATTCCCACAGATCAATGTACATTTAATAACAATATCATTAGCACTCTATCTACATGAGATATAATGTAATATACTGCTTCATTCACACAGATCAATGTACATTTAATAACAATATCATTAGTACTATATCTAGATTCGATATAATGTAATATACTGATTCACTCCCACAGATCAATGTACAATTAATAACAGCATTATTATTATCATATTTACATTAGATATAACGTAATATATTGGTTACTACCCACAGATCAATATACATTTAATCACAATATCAATAGCACTATATCTACATTGGATATAACGTAATATACTGATTCATTCCCACAGATCAATGTACATTTAATACCAATATCATCAGTACTATATCTACATTAGATATGTAATGTACGTTTAACAACAAAATCATTATTACCATATCTAAATTCGATATAATGTAATATTCTGCTTCATTCCCACAGATCAATGTAGATTTAATAACAATATCATTATTACCATATCTACAGTAGATATAATGTCATATACAGATTCATTTCCACAGATCAATGTACATTTAATAACAATATCATTATTACCATATCTACATTAGATATTATGTAATATACTGATTCCTTCCCACAGATCAATGTACATTTAATAACAATATCATTAGTACTATATCTAGATTCGATATAATGTAATATACTGATTCACTCCCACAGATCAATGTACATTTAAACACAATATCATTATTACCATATCTACACAAGATATAATATAATATACGGATTCGTTCCCACAGATCAATGTACATTTAATAACAATATCATTAGCACTCTATCTACATGAGATATAATGTAATATACTGCTTCATTCACACAGATCAATGTACATTTAAAAACAATATCATTATTACCATATCTACATTAGATATAATGTAATATACGGATTCGTTCCCACAGATCAATGTACATTTAGTAACAATATCATTATTACCATATCTACATTAGATATAATGTAATATATGGATCCCTTCCCACGGATCAATGTACATTTACTAACCATATCATTAGCACTATATCTACATGAGATATAATGTAATATACTGCTCCATTCACACAGATCAATGTACATTTATTAACAATATCATTAGTACTACATCTAGATTCGATATAATGTAATATACTGATTCATTCCCACATATCAATGTACATTTAATAGCAATATCACTAGTACTATATCTACATTAGATATGTAATGTTCATTTAATAACAATATCATTAGTACTATATCTACATTCGAAATAATGTAATAAATTGATTCATTCCCACAGATCAATGTACATTTAATAACAATATCATTACTACTATATCAACATTAGATATAATGTAATATACCGATTCATTCCCACAGATCAATGTACATTTAATACCAGTACCATTAGTACTATATCTACATAAGATATAATGTAATATACCGATTCATTCCCACAGATCAGTGTACATTTAATACCAGTACCATTAGTACTATATCTACATAAGATATGTAATGTACATTTAACAACAAAATCATTATTACCATATCTACATTCGATATAATGTAATATACTGATTCATTCACACAGATCAATGTACATTTAATGCCAATATCATTAGTACCATATCTATATTAGATATTTAATGTACAATTAATAACAGTATTATTATTATCATATCTACATTAGATATAACGTAATATATTGATTGCTACCCACAGATCAATATACATTTAATCACAATATCAATAGCACTATATCTACATTGGATATAACGTAATATACTGATTCATTCCCACAGATCAATGTACATTTAATACCAATATCATTACTACTATATCTACATTAGATATGTAATGTACATTTAACAACAAAATCATTATTAGTATATCTACGTTCGATATAGTGTAATATTCTGCTTCATTTACACAGATCAATGTACATTTGAAAACAATATCATTATTACCATATCTACATTAGGTATAATGTAATATACGGATTCCTTCCCACAGATCAATGTACATTTAATAACAATATCATTAGCACTATATCCACATGACATATAATGTAATATACTGCCTCATTCACACAGATCAATGTACATTTAAAGACAATATCATTAGTACTATATCTAGATTCGATATAATGTAATATACTGATTCATTCCCACAGATCAATGTACATTTAATAACAATATCATTATTACTATTCCCACAGTAGATATAATGTAATATACGGATTCGTTCCCACAGATCAATGTACATTTAATCACAATATCATCAGCACTATATCTACATTGGATATAGTGTAATATACTGATTCATTCCCACAGATCATTGTACATTTAATACCACTATCATTACTACTATATCAACATTAGATATGTAATGTACATTTATCAACAAAATCATTATTAGCATATCTACATTCGATATAATGTAGTATACTGCTTCATTCCCACAGATCAATGTCCATTTAATAACAATATCATTAGCACTATGTCTACATTAGATATGTAATGTACATTTAACAACAAAATCATTATTACCACATCTACATTCGATATAATGTAGTATACTGCTTCATTCCCACAGATCAATGTAGATTTAATAACAATATCATTATTACCATATCTACATTAGATATAATGTAATACACTGATTCATTCCCACAGATCAATGTACATTTAATGCCAATATCCTTAGTACCATATCTATATTCGATATTTAATGTACAATTAATAACAGTATTATTATTATCATATCTACATTAGATATAACGTAATATATTGATTACTACCCACAGATCAATGTACATTTAATCACAATATCATTAGCACACTATCTACATTCGATATAATGTAATATACTGATTCATTCCCACAGACCAATGTACATTTAATAACAATATCATTAGTACTATATCTAGATTCGATATAATGTAATATACTGATTCACTCCCACAGATCAATGTACAATTAATAACAGCATTATTATTATCATATTTACATTAGATATAACGTAATATATTGGTTACTACCCACAGATCAATATACATTTAATCACAATATCAATAGCACTATATCTACATTGGATATAACGTAATATACTGATTCATTCCCACAGATCAATGTACATTTAATACCAATATCATCAGTACTATATCTACATTAGATATGTAATGTACGTTTAACAACAAAATCATTATTACCATATCTAAATTCGATATAATGTAATATTCTGCTTCATTCCCACAGATCAATGTAGATTTAATAACAATATCATTATTACCATATCTACAGTAGATATAATGTCATATACAGATTCCTTCCCACAGATCAATGAAGATTTAATAACAATATCATTATTACTATATCTACATTCGATATAATGTAATATACTGATTCATTCCCACAGATCAATGTACCTACATTTAATACCAATGTCATTATTAGGATACCTTCATGAGATGTAATGTAATATACTGATTGCTACCCACAGATCGATGTACATTTAATAACAATATCATTAGTACTATATCTACATTAGATATGTAACGTACAATTAATAACAATATAGTTATTACCATATCCACATTTGATATAACATAATATACTGATTACTACCCACAGATCAGTGTACATTTAATACCAATAATATTAGTACTATGTCTACATTAGATATGTAATGTACATTTAACAACAAAATCATTATTACCATAACTACATTAGATATAATGTAATATACTGATTCCTTCCCACAGATCAATGTACATTTAATAACAATATCGTTATTACTATATCTACAGTATATATAATGTCATATACAGATACATTCCAACAGATCAATGTACATTTAATACCAATATCATTAGTACTATTTCTACATTAGATATGTAATGTACAACTAATAACAATATTATTATTGCCATATCATCATTTGATATAACATAATATACTGCTTACTACCCACAGATCAGTGTACATTTAATACCAATATCATTAGTGCTATGACTACATTAGATATGTAATGTACAATTAATAACAATATTATTATTACCATATCTACATTAGATATAATGTAATACACTGATTCATTTCCACAGATCAATGTACATATAATAACAATATCATTATTACTATATCTACATTCGATATAATGTAATATGCTGATTCATTCCCACAGATCAATGTACATTTAATACCAATAATATTAGTACTATGTCTACATTAGATATGTAATGTACATTTAACAACAAAATCATTATTACCATATCTACATTAGATATAATGTAATATACTGATTCCTTCCCACAGATCAATGCAGATTTAATAACAATATCATTATTACTATATCTACAGTACATATAATGCCATATGCAGATTCATTCCCACAGATCAATGTACATTTAATAACAATATCATTAATACTATACCTACATTAGATATGTAATGTACATCTAAAAACAATATCATTATTACCATATCTACATTAGATATAATGTAATATACTGATTCCTTCCCACAGATCAATGTACACTTAATAACAATATCATTTGTACTATATCAACATTAGATGTAATGTTATATACAGATACATTCCAACAGATCAATGTACCTACATTTAATACCCACGTCATTATTACGACACTTACATGAGATATAATGTAATATACTGTATGCTAATAACAGATGAATGTACATTTAATAACAATATTATTATTACCATACCTACATTAGATAAAAGGTAATCTACTGGTTACTACACACAGATCAATGTACATCTAATACCAATATCATTAGTACTATATCTACATTAGATATGTAATGTACATTTAACAACAAAATCATTATTACCATATCTACATTAGATACAAAGTAATATACTGATTCCTTCCCACAGATCAATGTACATTTAATAACAATATCATTATTACTATTCCCACAGTAGATATAATGTAATATACGGATTCGTTCCCACAGATCAATGTACATTTAATCACAATATCATCAGCACTATATCTACATTGGATATAGTGTAATATACTGATTCATTCCCACAGATCATTGTACATTTAATACCACTATCATTACTACTATATCAACATTAGATATGTAATGTACATTTATCAACAAAATCATTATTAGCATATCTACATTCGATATAATGTAATATTCTGCTTCATTCTCACAGATCAATGTACATTTAAAAACAATATCATTATTACCATATCTACATTAGATATAATGTAATATACGGTTTCCTTCCCACAGATCAATGTCCATTTAATAACAATATCATTAGCACTATGTCTACATTAGATATGTAATGTACATTTAACAACAAAATCATTATTACCATATCTACATTCGATATAATGTAGTATACTGCTTCATTCCCACAGATCAATGTAGATTTAATAACAATATCATTATTACCATATCTACATTAGATATAATGTAATACACTGATTCATTCCCACAGATCAATGTACATATAATAACAATATCATTATTACTATATCTACATTCGATATAATGTAATATGCTGATTCATTCCCACAGATCAATGTACATTTAATACCAATAATATTAGTACTATGTCTACATTAGATATGTAATGTACATTTAACAACAAAATCATTATTACCATATCTACATTAGATATAATGTAATATACTGATTCCTTCCCACAGATCAATGCAGATTTAATAACAATATCATTATTACTATATCTACAGTACATATAATGCCATATGCAGATTCATTCCCACAGATCAATGTACATTTAATAACAATATCATTAATACTATACCTACATTAGATATGTAATGTACATCTAAAAACAATATCATTATTACCATATCTACATTAGATATAATGTAATATACTGATTCCTTCCCACAGATCAATGTACACTTAATAACAATATCATTTGTACTATATCAACATTAGATGTAATGTTATATACAGATACATTCCAACAGATCAATGTACCTACATTTAATACCCACGTCATTATTACGACACTTACATGAGATATAATGTAATATACTGTATGCTAATAACAGATGAATGTACATTTAATAACAATATTATTATTACCATACCTACATTAGATAAAAGGTAATCTACTGGTTACTACACACAGATCAATGTACATCTAATACCAATATCATTAGTACTATATCTACATTAGATATGTAATGTACATTTAACAACAAAATCATTATTACCATATCTACATTAGATACAAAGTGTTATACTGATTCCTTCCCACAGATCAATGTACATTTAATAACAATATCATTATTACTATTCCCACAGTAGATATAATGTAATATACGGATTCGTTCCCACAGATCAATGTACATTTAATCACAATATCATCAGCACTATATCTACATTGGATATAGTGTAATATACTGATTCATTCCCACAGATCATTGTACATTTAATACCACTATCATTACTACTATATCAACATTAGATATGTAATGTACATTTATCAACAAAATCATTATTAGCATATCTACATTCGATATAATGTAATATTCTGCTTCATTCTCACAGATGAATGTACATTTAAAAACAATATCATTATTACCATATCTACATTAGATATAATGTAATATACGGTTTCCTTCCCACAGATCAATGTCCATTTAATAACAATATCATTAGCACTATGTCTACATTAGATATGTAATGTACATTTAACAACAAAATCATTATTACCATATCTACATTCGATATAATGTAGTATACTGCTTCATTCCCACAGATCAATGTAGATTTAATAACAATATCATTATTACCATATCTACATTAGATATAATGTAATACACTGATTCATTCCCACAGATCAATGTACATTTAATGCCAATATCCTTAGTACCATATCTATATTCGATATTTAATGTACAATTAATAACAGTATTATTATTATCATATCTACATTAGATATAACGTAATATATCGATTACTACCCACAGATCAATGTACATTTAATCACAATATCATTAGCACCCTATCTACATTCGATATAATGTAATATACTGATTCATTCCCACAGACCAATGTACATTTAATAACAATATCATTGGTACTACATCTACATTCGATATAATGTAATATACTGATTCATTCCCACAGATCAATGTACATTTAATAACAATATCATTATTACCATATCTACATTAGATATTATGTAATATACTGATTCCTTCCCACAGATGAATGTACATTTAATAACAATATCATTGGTACTATATCTAGATTCGATATAATGTAATATACTGATTCACTCCCACAGATCAATGTACATTTAAACACAATATCATTATTACCATATCTACATTAGATATAATGTAATATACGGATTCGTTCCCACCGATCAATGTACATTTAATAACAATATTATTATTACCATACCTACATTAGATATAAGGTAATCTACTGGTTACTACACACAGATCAATGTACATGTAATACCAATATCATTAGTACTATATCTCCATTAGATATGTAATGTACATTTAACAACAAAATCATTATTACCATATCTACATTAGATACAAAGTAATATACTGATTCCTTCCCACAGATCACTGTACATTTAGTAACAATATCATTAGTACTATACCTACATTAGATATGTAATGTAGATTTGATAACAATATCATTATTACCATATCTACATTAGATATACTGTAATATACTGATTTCTACCCACAGATGAATGTACATTTAATAACAATATTATTATTACCACATCTACATTAGATATAATGTAATATACTGATTCATTCCCACAGATCAATGTACATATAATAACAATATCATTTGTACTATATCAACATGAGATGTAATGTTATATACAGATACATTCCAACAGATCAATGTACGTACATTTAATACCCACGTCATTATTACGATACTTACATCAGATATAATGTAATATACTGTATGCTAATAACAGATGAATGTACATTTAATAACAATATTATTATTACCATATCTACATTAGATATAAGGTAATCTACTGGTTACTACACACAGATCAATGTACATTTAATAACAATATCATTAGTACTACATCTACATTCGATATAATGTAATATACAGATTCCTTCCCACAGATCAATGAAGATTTAATAACAATATCATTATTACTATATCTACATTCGATATAATGTAATATACTGATTCATTCCCACAGATCAATGTACATATAATACCAATATCATTAGTACTACATTTACATTCGATATAATGTAATATACCGATTCATTCCCACAGATCAATGTACATTTAATCACAATATCATCAGAACTATACCTACATCAGACATGTAATGTAGATTTAATAACAATATCATTATTACCATATCTACATAAGATATAATGTAATATACTGATACCTTCCCACAGATCAATGTATATTTAATAACAATATCTTTGGTACTATATCTACATTAGATATGTAATGTACATTTAACACCAAAATCATTATTATCATATCTACATTAGATATAATGTAATATACTGATTCCTTCCCACAGATCAATGTACACTTAATAACAATATCATTATTACTATATCTACAGTAGATATAATGTCATATACAGATTCATTCCCACAGATCAATGTACATTTAATAACAATATCATTAGTACTATACCCACATTAGATATGTAATGTACATTTACAAACAATATCATTATTACCATATCTACATTCGATATAATGTGATATACTGATTCATTCCCACAGATCAATGTACCTACATTTAATACCAATGTCATTATTAGGATACCTACATGAGATATAATGTAATATACTGATTGCTACCCACAGATCGATGTACATTTAATAACAATATCATTAGTACTATATCTACATTAGATATGTGACGTACAATTAATAACAATATAATTATTACCATATCCACATTTAATATAACATAATATACTGATTACTACCCACAGATCAGTGTACATTTAATACCAATAATATTAGTACTATGTCTACATTAGATATGTAATGTACATTTAACAACAAAATCATTATTACCATAACTACAGTACATATAATGTCATATGCAGATTCATTCCCACAGATCAATGTACATTTAATAACAATATCATTAATACTATACCTACATTAGATATGTAATGTACATCTAAAACCAATATCATTATTCCCATATCTACATTAGATATAATGTAATATACTGATTCCTTCCCACAGATCAATGTACATTTAATAACAATATCATTGGTACTATATCTACACTCGATATAATGTCATATAGTGATACATTCCAACAGATCAATGTACCTACATTCAGTACCAGTGTCATTATTACCATATCTGCACGAGATATAATGTAATATACTGATTCGATCCCACAGATCAATGTACATTTAATAACAATATTATTATTACCATATCTACATTAGATATAATGTAATATACTGATTCATTCCCACAGATCAATGTACATATAATAACAATATCATTTGTACTATATCAACATTAGATGTAATGTTATATACAGATACATTCCAACAGATCAATGTACCTACATTTAATACCCACGTCATTATTACGATACTTACATGAGATATAATGTAATATACTGTGTGCTAATAACAGATGAATGTACATTTAATAACAATATTATTATTACCATATCTACATTAGATATAATGTAATATACTGATTCATTCCCACAGATCAATGTACATATAATAACAATATCATTTGTACTATATCAACATTAGATGTAATGTTATATACAGATACATTCCAACAGATCAATGTACCTACATTTAATACCCACGTCATTATTACGACACTTACATGAGATATAATGTAATATACTGTATGCTAATAACAGATGAATGTACATTTAATAACAATATTATTATTACCATACCTACATTAGATATAAGGTAATCTACTGGTTACTACACACAGATCAATGTACATCTAATACCAATATCATTAGTACTATATCTACATTAGATATGTAATGTACATTTAACAACAAAATCATTATTACCATATCTACATTAGATACAAAGTAATATACTGATTCCTTCCCACAGATCACTGTACATTTAGTAACAATATCATTAGTACTATACCTACATTAGATATGTAATGTAGATTTGATAACAATATCATTATTACCATATCTACATTAGATATACTGTAATATACTGATTCATCCCCACAGATCAATGTACCTACATTTAATACCAATGTCATTATTAGGATACCTACATGAGATATAATGTAATATACTGATTCATTCCCACAGATCAAAGTACATATAATACCAATATCATTAGTACTATTTCTACATTAGATATGTAGTGTACAACTAATAACAATATTATTATTGCCATATCATCATTTGATATATCATAATATACTGCTTACTACCCACAGATCAGTGTACATTTAATACCAATATCATTAGTGCTATGACTACATTAGATATGTAATGTACAATTAATAACAATATTATTATTACCATATCTACATTAGATATAATGTAATACACTGATTCATTTCCACAGATCAATGTACATATAATAACAATATCATTATTACCATATCCACATTTGATATAACATAATATACTGATTACTACCCACAGATCAGTGTACATTTAATACCAATAACATTAGTACTATGTCTACATTAGATATGTAATGTACATTTAACAACAAAATCATTATTACCATAACTACATTAGATATAATGTAATATACTGATTCCTTCCCACAGATCAATGTAGATTTAATAACAGTATCGTTATTACTATATCTACAGTATATATAATGTCATATACAGATACATTCCAACAGATCAATGTACATTTAATACCAATATCATTAGTACTATATCTACATTAGATATGTAATGTACATTTAACAACAAAATCATTATTACCATATCTACATTAGATATAAAGTAATATACTGATTCCTTCCCACAGATCAATGTACATTTAATAACAATATCATTATTACTATATCTACAGTAGATATAATGTCATATACAGATTCATTCCCACAGATCAATGTACATTTAATAACAATATCATTAATACTATACCTACATTAGATACGTAATGTAGATTTGATAACAATATCATTATTACCATATCTACATTAGATATATTGTAATATACTGATTCCTTCCCACAGATCAATGTACACTTAATAACAATATCATTATTACCATATCTACATTAGATATATTGTAATATACTGATTCTTTCCCACAGATCAATGTACACTTAATAACAATATCATTATTACTATATCTACAATAGATATAGTGTCATATACAGATTCATTCCAACAGATCAATGTACATTTAATAACAATATCATTATTACTATATCTACATTCGATATAATGTAATATACTGATTCATTCCCACAGATCAATGTACATATAATACCAATATCATTAGTACTACTTCTACATTAGATATGTCATGTACAATTAATAACAATATTATTATTACCATATCCACATTTGATATACCATAATATACTGATTACTACCCACAGATCAGTGTACATTTAATACCTATAATATTAGTACTATGTCTACATTAGATATGTAATGTACATTTAACAACAAAATCATTACTACCATATCTACATTAGATATAATGTAATATACTGATTCCTTCCCACAGATCAATGCAGATTTAATAACACTATCATTATTACTATATCTACAGTACATATAATGTCATATGCAGATTCATTCCCACAGATCAATGTACATTTAACAACAATATCATTATTACTATATCTACATTTGGTATAATGTTATATACAGATACATTCCAACAGACCAATGTACCTACATTTAATACCCATGTCATTATTACGATACCTACATAAGATATAATGTAATATACTGATTTCTACCCACAGATGAATGTACATTTAATAACAATATTATTATTACCATATCTACATTAGATATAATGTAATATACTGATTCGTTCCCACAGATCAATGTACATATAATAACAATATCATTTGTACTATATCAACATTAGATGTAATGTTATATACAGATACATTCCAACAGATCAATGTACCTACATTTAATACCCACGTCATTATTACGACACTTACATGAGATATAATGTAATATACTGTATGCTAATAACAGATGAATGTACATTTAATAACAATATTATTATTACCATACCTACATTAGATATAAGGTAATCTACTGGTTGCTACACACAGATCAACGTAGATGTAATAACAATATCATTATTACTATATCTACAGTATATATAATGTCATATACAGATTCATTCTCACAGATCAATGTACATTTAATAACATTATCATTAGTACTATATCTACATTAGATATGTAATGTTCATTTAATAACAATATCATTATTACCATATCTACATTAGATATAATGTAATATACTGATTCCTTCCCACAGATCAATGTACATTTAATAAGAATATCATTGGTACTATATCAACATTCGATATAGTGTAATATATTGATTCCTTCCCACAGATCAATGTACATTTAATAACAATATCATTATTACTATATCTACAATAGATATAATGTCATATACAGATACATTCCAACAGATCAATGTACATTTAATACCAATATCATTAGTGCTATGACTACATTAGATATGTAATGGACATTTAATAACAATATCATTATTACTATATCTACATTCGATATAATGTAATATACTGATTCATTCCCACAGATCAATGTACCTACATTTAATACCAATGTCATTATTAGGATACCTTCATGAGATGTAATGTAATATACTGATTGCTACCCACAGATCGATGTACATTTAATAACAATATCATTAGTACTATATCTACATTAGATATGTAACGTACAATTAATAACAATATAGTTATTACCATATCCACATTTGATATAACATAATATACTGATTACTACCCACAGATCAGTGTACATTTAATACCAATAATATTAGTACTATGTCTACATTAGATATGTAATGTACATTTAACAACAAAATCATTATTACCATAACTACATTAGATATAATGTAATATACTGATTCCTTCCCACAGATCAATGTACATTTAATAACAATATCGTTATTACTATATCTACAGTATATATAATGTCATATACAGATACATTCCAACAGATCAATGTACATTTAATACCAATATCATTAGTACTATATCTACATTAGATATGTAATGTACATTTAACAACAAAATCATTATTACCATATCTACATTAGATATAAAGGAATATACTGATTCCTTCCCACAGATCAATGTACATTTAATAACAATATCATTATTACCATATCTACATTAGATATAATGTAATATACTGATTCATTCCCACAGATCAATGTACATATAATAACAATATCATTTGTACTATATCAACATTAGATGTAATGTTATATACAGATACATTCCAACAGATCGATGTACCTACATTTAATACCCACGTCATTATTACGACACTTACATGAGATATAATGTAATATACTGTATGCTAATAACAGATGAATGTACATTTAATAACAATATTATTATTACCATACCTACATTAGATATAAGGTAATCTACTGGTTACTACACACAGATCAATGTACATCTAATACCAATATCATTAGTACTATATCTACATTAGATATGTAATGTACATTTAACAACAAAATCATTATTACCATATCTACATTAGATACAAAGTAATATACTGATTCCTTCCCACAGATCAATGTACATTTAATAAGAATATCATTGGTACTATATCAACATTCGATATAGTGTAATATATTGATTCATTCCCACAGATCAATGTACATTTAATAACAATATCATTATTACGATATCTACAATAGATTTAACGTCATATACAGATACATTCCAACAGATCAATGTACATTTAATACCAATATCATTAGTACTATATCTACATTAGATATGTAATGTACATTTAACAACAAAATCATTATTACCATATCTACATTAGATATAAAGGAATATACTGATTCCTTCCCACAGATCAATGTACATTTAATAACAATATCATTATTACTATATCTACAATAGATACAATGTCATATACAGATACATTCCAACAGATCAATGTACATTTAATACCAATATCATTAGTGCTATGACTACATTAGATATGTAATGGACATTTAACAACAAAATCATTATTACCATATCTACATTAAATATAATGTAATATACAGATTCCTTCCCACAGATCAATGAAGATTTAATAACAATATCATTATTACTATATCTACATTCGATATAATGTAATATACTGATTCATTCCCACAGATCAATGTACCTACATTTAATACCAATGTCATTATTAGGATACCTTCATGAGATGTAATGTAATATACTGATTGCTACCCACAGATCGATGTACATTTAATAACAATATCATTAGTACTATATCTACATTAGATATGTAACGTACAATTAATAACAATATAGTTATTACCATATCCACATTTGATATAACATAATATACTGATTACTACCCACAGATCAGTGTACATTTAATACCAATAATATTAGTACTATGTCTACATTAGATATGTAATGTACATTTAACAACAAAATCATTATTACCATAACTACATTAGATATAATGTAATATACTGATTCCTTCCCACAGATCAATGTACATTTAATAACAATATCGTTATTACTATATCTACAGTATATATAATGTCATATACAGATACATTCCAACAGATCAATGTACATTTAATACCAATATCATTAGTACTATTTCTACATTAGATATGTAATGTACAACTAATAACAATATTATTATTGCCATATCATCATTTGATATAACATAATATACTGCTTACTACCCACAGATCAGTGTACATTTAATACCAATATCATTAGTGCTATGACTACATTAGATATGTAATGTACAATTAATAACAATATTATTATTACCATATCTACATTAGATATAATGTAATACACTGATTCATTTCCACAGATCAATGTACATATAATAACAATATCATTATTACTATATCTACATTCGATATAATGTAATATGCTGATTCATTCCCACAGATCAATGTACATTTAATACCAATAATATTAGTACTATGTCTACATTAGATATGTAATGTACATTTAACAACAAAATCATTATTACCATATCTACATTAGATATAATGTAATATACTGATTCCTTCCCACAGATCAATGCAGATTTAATAACAATATCATTATTACTATATCTACAGTACATATAATGCCATATGCAGATTCATTCCCACAGATCAATGTACATTTAATAACAATATCATTAATACTATACCTACATTAGATATGTAATGTACATCTAAAAACAATATCATTATTACCATATCTACATTAGATATAATGTAATATACTGATTCCTTCCCACAGATCAATGTACACTTAATAACAATATCATTTGTACTATATCAACATTAGATGTAATGTTATATACAGATACATTCCAACAGATCAATGTACCTACATTTAATACCCACGTCATTATTACGACACTTACATGAGATATAATGTAATATACTGTATGCTAATAACAGATGAATGTACATTTAATAACAATATTATTATTACCATACCTACATTAGATAAAAGGTAATCTACTGGTTACTACACACAGATCAATGTACATCTAATACCAATATCATTAGTACTATATCTACATTAGATATGTAATGTACATTTAACAACAAAATCATTATTACCATATCTACATTAGATACAAAGTAATATACTGATTCCTTCCCACAGATCAATGTACATTTAATAACAATATCATTATTACTATTCCCACAGTAGATATAATGTAATATACGGATTCGTTCCCACAGATCAATGTACATTTAATCACAATATCATCAGCACTATATCTACATTGGATATAGTGTAATATACTGATTCATTCCCACAGATCATTGTACATTTAATACCACTATCATTACTACTATATCAACATTAGATATGTAATGTACATTTATCAACAAAATCATTATTAGCATATCTACATTCGATATAATGTAATATTCTGCTTCATTCTCACAGATCAATGTACATTTAAAAACAATATCATTATTACCATATCTACATTAGATATAATGTAATATACGGTTTCCTTCCCACAGATCAATGTCCATTTAATAACAATATCATTAGCACTATGTCTACATTAGATATGTAATGTACATTTAACAACAAAATCATTATTACCATATCTACATTCGATATAATGTAGTATACTGCTTCATTCCCACAGATCAATGTAGATTTAATAACAATATCATTATTACCATATCTACATTAGATATAATGTAATACACTGATTCATTCCCACAGATCAATGTACATTTAATGCCAATATCCTTAGTACCATATCTATATTCGATATTTAATGTACAATTAATAACAGTATTATTATTATCATATCTACATTAGATATAACGTAATATATTGATTACTACCCACAGATCAATGTACATTTAATCACAATATCATTAGCACCCTATCTACATTCGATATAATGTAATATACTGATTCATTCCCACAGACCAATGTACATTTAATAACAATATCATTGGTACTACATCTACATTCGATATAATGTAATATACTGATTCATTCCCACAGATCAATGTACATTTAATAACAATATCATTATTACCATATCTACATTAGATATTATGTAATATACTGATTCCTTCCCACAGATGAATGTACATTTAATAACAATATCATTGGTACTATATCTAGATTCGATATAATGTAATATACTGATTCACTCCCACAGATCAATGTACATTTAAACACAATATCATTATTACCATATCTACATTAGATATAATGTAATATACGGATTCGTTCCCACCGATCAATGTACATTTAATAACAATATTATTATTACCATACCTACATTAGATATAAGGTAATCTACTGGTTACTACACACAGATCAATGTACATCTAATACCAATATCATTAGTACTATATCTACATTAGATATGTAATGTACATTTAACAACAAAATCATTATTACCATATCTACATTAGATACAAAGTAATATACTGGTTCCTTCCCACAGATCACTGTACATTTAGTAACAATATCATTAGTACTATACCTACATTAGATATGTAATGTAGATTTGATAACAATATCATTATTACCATATCTACATTAGATATACTGTAATATACTGATTCATTCCCACAGATCAATGTACCTACATTTAATACCAATGTCATTATTAGGATACCTACATGAGATATAATGTAATATACTGATTCATTCCCACAGATCAAAGTACATATAATACCAATATCATTAGTACTATTTCTACATTAGATATGTAATGTACAACTAATAACAATATTATTATTGCCATATCATCATTTGATATAACATAATATACTGCTTACTACCCACAGATCAGTGTGCATTTAATACCAATATCATTAGTGCTATGACTACATTAGATATGTAATGTACATTTAACAACAAAATCATTATTACCATATCTACATTAGATATAATGTAATATATTGATTCCTTCCCACAGATCAATGTACATTTAATAACAATATCATTATTACTATATCTACATTTGGTATAATGTTATATACAGATACATTCCAACAGACCAATGTACCTACATTTAATACCCATGTCATTATTACGATACCTACATAAGATATAATGTAATATACTGATTTCTACCCACAGATGAATGTACACTTAATAACAATATTATTATTACCACATCTACATTAGATATAATGTAATATACTGATTCATTCCCACAGATCAATGTACATATAATAACAATATCATTTGTACTATATCAACATGAGATGTAATGTTATATACAGATACATTCCAACAGATCAATGTACGTACATTTAATACCCACGTCATTATTACGATACTTACATCAGATATAATGTAATATACTGTATGCTAATAACAGATGAATGTACATTTAATAACAATATTATTATTACCATATCATCATTTGATATAACATAATATACTGCTTACTACCCACAGATCAGTGTACATTTAATACCAATATCATTAGTGCTATGACTACATTAGATATGTAATGTACAATTAATAACAATATTATTATTACCATATCTACATTAGATATAATGTAATACACTGATTCATTTCCACAGATCAATGTACATATAATAACAATATCATTATTACTATATCTACATTCGATATAATGTAATATGCTGATTCATTCCCACAGATCAATGTACATTTAATACCAATAATATTAGTACTATGTCTACATTAGATATGTAATGTACATTTAACAACAAAATCATTATTACCATATCTACATTAGATATAATGTAATATACTGATTCCTTCCCACAGATCAATGCAGATTTAATAACAATATCATTATTACTATATCTACAGTACATATAATGCCATATGCAGATTCATTCCCACAGATCAATGTACATTTAATAACAATATCATTAATACTATACCTACATTAGATATGTAATGTACATCTAAAAACAATATCATTATTACCATATCTACATTAGATATAATGTAATATACTGATTCCTTCCCACAGATCAATGTACACTTAATAACAATATCATTTGTACTATATCAACATTAGATGTAATGTTATATACAGATACATTCCAACAGATCAATGTACCTACATTTAATACCCACGTCATTATTACGACACTTACATGAGATATAATGTAATATACTGTATGCTAATAACAGATGAATGTACATTTAATAACAATATTATTATTACCATACCTACATTAGATAAAAGGTAATCTACTGGTTACTACACACAGATCAATGTACATCTAATACCAATATCATTAGTACTATATCTACATTAGATATGTAATGTACATTTAACAACAAAATCATTATTACCATATCTACATTAGATACAAAGTGTTATACTGATTCCTTCCCACAGATCAATGTACATTTAATAACAATATCATTATTACTATTCCCACAGTAGATATAATGTAATATACGGATTCGTTCCCACAGATCAATGTACATTTAATCACAATATCATCAGCACTATATCTACATTGGATATAGTGTAATATACTGATTCATTCCCACAGATCATTGTACATTTAATACCACTATCATTACTACTATATCAACATTAGATATGTAATGTACATTTATCAACAAAATCATTATTAGCATATCTACATTCGATATAATGTAATATTCTGCTTCATTCTCACAGATCAATGTACATTTAAAAACAATATCATTATTACCATATCTACATTAGATATAATGTAATATACGGTTTCCTTCCCACAGATCAATGTCCATTTAATAACAATATCATTAGCACTATGTCTACATTAGATATGTAATGTACATTTAACAACAAAATCATTATTACCATATCTACATTCGATATAATGTAGTATACTGCTTCATTCCCACAGATCAATGTAGATTTAATAACAATATCATTATTACCATATCTACATTAGATATAATGTAATACACTGATTCATTCCCACAGATCAATGTACATTTAATGCCAATATCCTTAGTACCATATCTATATTCGATATTTAATGTACAATTAATAACAGTATTATTATTATCATATCTACATTAGATATAACGTAATATATTGATTACTACCCACAGATCAATGTACATTTAATCACAATATCATTAGCACCCTATCTACATTCGATATAATGTAATATACTGATTCATTCCCACAGACCAATGTACATTTAATAACAATATCATTGGTACTACATCTACATTCGATATAATGTAATATACTGATTCATTCCCACAGATCAATGTACATTTAATAACAATATCATTATTACCATATCTACATTAGATATTATGTAATATACTGATTCCTTCCCACAGATGAATGTACATTTAATAACAATATCATTGGTACTATATCTAGATTCGATATAATGTAATATACTGATTCACTCCCACAGATCAATGTACATTTAAACACAATATCATTATTACCATATCTACATTAGATATAATGTAATATACGGATTCGTTCCCACCGATCAATGTACATTTAATAACAATATTATTATTACCATACCTACATTAGATATAAGGTAATCTACTGGTTACTACACACAGATCAATGTACATCTAATACCAATATCATTAGTACTATATCTACATTAGATATGTAATGTACATTTAACAACAAAATCATTATTACCATATCTACATTAGATACAAAGTAATATACTGATTCCTTCCCACAGATCACTGTACATTTAGTAACAATATCATTAGTACTATACCTACATTAGATATGTAATGTAGATTTGATAACAATATCATTATTACCATATCTACATTAGATATACTGTAATATACTGATTCATTCCCACAGATCAATGTACCTACATTTAATACCAATGTCATTATTAGGATACCTACATGAGATATAATGTAATATACTGATTCATTCCCACAGATCAAAGTACATATAATACCAATATCATTAGTACTATTTCTACATTAGATATGTAATGTACAACTAATAACAATATTATTATTGCCATATCATCATTTGATATAACATAATATACTGCTTACTACCCACAGATCAGTGTACATTTAATACCAATATCATTAGTGCTATGACTACATTAGATATGTAATGTACATTTAACAACAAAATCATTATTACCATATCTACATTAGATATAATGTAATATATTGATTCCTTCCCACAGATCAATGTACATTTAATAACAATATCATTATTACTATATCTACATTTGGTATAATGTTATATACAGATACATTCCAACAGACCAATGTACCTACATTTAATACCCATGTCATTATTACGATACCTACATAAGATATAATGTAATATACTGATTTCTACCCACAGATGAATGTACATTTAATAACAATATTATTATTACCACATCTACATTAGATATAATGTAATATACTGATTCATTCCCACAGATCAATGTACATATAATAACAATATCATTTGTACTATATCAACATGAGATGTAATGTTATATACAGATACATTCCAACAGATCAATGTACGTACATTTAATACCCACGTCATTATTACGATACTTACATCAGATATAATGTAATATACTGTATGCTAATAACAGATGAATGTACATTTAATAACAATATTATTATTACCATATCATCATTTGATATAACATAATATACTGCTTACTACCCACAGATCAGTGTACATTTAATACCAATATCATTAGTGCTATGACTACATTAGATATGTAATGTACAATTAATAACAATATTATTATTACCATATCTACATTAGATATAATGTAATACACTGATTCATTTCCACAGATCAATGTACATATAATAACAATATCATTATTACTATATCTACATTCGATATAATGTAATATGCTGATTCATTCCCACAGATCAATGTACATTTAATACCAATAATATTAGTACTATGTCTACATTAGATATGTAATGTACATTTAACAACAAAATCATTATTACCATATCTACATTAGATATAATGTAATATACTGATTCCTTCCCACAGATCAATGCAGATTTAATAACAATATCATTATTACTATATCTACAGTACATATAATGCCATATGCAGATTCATTCCCACAGATCAATGTACATTTAATAACAATATCATTAATACTATACCTACATTAGATATGTAATGTACATCTAAAAACAATATCATTATTACCATATCTACATTAGATATAATGTAATATACTGATTCCTTCCCACAGATCAATGTACACTTAATAACAATATCATTTGTACTATATCAACATTAGATGTAATGTTATATACAGATACATTCCAACAGATCAATGTACCTACATTTAATACCCACGTCATTATTACGACACTTACATGAGATATAATGTAATATACTGTATGCTAATAACAGATGAATGTACATTTAATAACAATATTATTATTACCATACCTACATTAGATAAAAGGTAATCTACTGGTTACTACACACAGATCAATGTACATCTAATACCAATATCATTAGTACTATATCTACATTAGATATGTAATGTACATTTAACAACAAAATCATTATTACCATATCTACATTAGATACAAAGTGTTATACTGATTCCTTCCCACAGATCAATGTACATTTAATAACAATATCATTATTACTATTCCCACAGTAGATATAATGTAATATACGGATTCGTTCCCACAGATCAATGTACATTTAATCACAATATCATCAGCACTATATCTACATTGGATATAGTGTAATAT